>NW_026901987.1:1567500-2767500 GCF_033783945.1 Neopsephotus bourkii | reverse complement strand
AAGCTAAGTACTTTGGCTCCTGACCCTAAAATTCAGCTAAACCTTCAACAGTTGTCTTCTACCGCATGTCCACTCTGAGTGTATAATTAGGAGTAGATTTAGTGTTTGCTTTGCAATGCAGCACCATAGTCTTGTTTACTCCATAACCAGTTCCATGGAGTCAATAATTCAAAGCAGTTCAAGGAAGGTTTGAAAGATGTAAGCACTACATTTAAAACACTGTTTACCTTTGTGCCCCTATGCTTTCCCATCCCTGGATCCTGTACTCAGAGGGACTTAATTAGCCAGCATCTCCCCTAACATCAGTATAGCAGTAAAACTTTAATTCTGATGTGGGTAACATCACATACCACACATTACTTGATACATGATGGTAGATGGTATTTCATTGTCTTTACCCAAAAAAGTGTTCTAACATCAGCCCTCTTTCTGATCTGTCCAGAGTATAAAAGGAATAATATTCCTAAGGAAAAGCTCTATTGGCCAAGAGGCACTTCACTCTGAATGTTTCACTTCAGTCATCTGAAACAATTAACTTGAAACATAAAATCAATTTATTTTTCCATTAAAAAAAAATGAGCAGTTTCCTCTTTTTAGTGTTGCAAGTGATACGGACATAAAAGAGATTGATGCATTTCAGATTTACATGATTCTGCTAGATATATTTTACATATATTTTCTTGGTGAATTAAAAGTAAATTGCACAGTGCTGAAATGTAGGATTTTATTTTACAGTGTAATTAAACCCAGATATCAAATATTTGTAGGGAGGATATTAGAAGCACAAGTAGAAATTGTAATGTGTACCATTCCCTGTAAAGACAAATGCTTTACGAAAATGTGCTTTGGAAATATAAGCATTTTAAATAACTGCAAATAAAGTTGTCATTTTCTCTTCTGGAAGATTTGGTATTGTGCTGACAAATGGCAAAAATCAATGGAAAATTCCAACACAATAACACAATAAAAGCAAATTATAAATAACTTTATATTTTCCAAAGAAAGGTGAAAATAACATATTTCTTTACTGTGACAAGTTTTTTTGTGCATTGAGATGTTAAATCACAGTGGTTAAAAAAATAATTCAGGAAATTAAAAAAAAAATTATTTATTGACTCTTTATATAGACAAGGAATGTGTGACGGTGATTTAAAATATAAATGCAGATATACTTTTTTTTTTTTTTCTGTATGTCAGTATGTTGCATGCAGGAGGGTACTGAAAATCTAAAATTTAAATCATCTTCTTACATATTCTCAGGAAAACCTTCCTTAATTTAGAAAGTCCTGTCGGTTTAATTTCAAAACTGTGCAAAAAAAGCAGCATATGAAAGGTATACTTGGAGAAACATCGTTAATGTCAGCATTTTGGTTTTCTTACAAATAGCAGTTCAATAATACCAGTAATATAATCTAGAAGTTGGAGGAGTCTTGTGAACAACTTTTCGTAATACTGAATTTTCATGAAAACTCTGACATTAGCAAGTAAAAGAAAGGTGATTTTCATGCTCTCTCTTGCATAAACCAGAATATCTATTATCTTTACTAGGCTTAGTTGTGGATTCACTGGGAGTGTACATTACATTAAGTTTTGTTCAGAAGACTTGTTTCTTAATGCAACTCTTCCCCCCAGAATTCAGGTTTTCAGTATATAAAAATAACTTCAGTAGAAATAAGGAATTCCTGGTACACTTTAAAACCAAAATGCCGGTTTTAAAATCATGATTAGTTCCACTAAAACACATGTTTTAAGTCTTCCAACTATACATTAAAAAGGGAAAATTTCACACTCTTTAGAGCTCTATTGCAAGGAATTTTCTGGTGTTGTAATTGAGTATGATGAAGCCAACTAGTGCTGCTATAATGAATCTGTACCAAGGTGAGCTGAAACACAAGGTACATACAGAAAATATTGAGGATAATCAAAGATAAATTCTTTGTCCAAAAAAAAAAGAGATTACCTAATATTGGAATAAATGGAAGCTCTGTATGGAAATGTTAAACCAGAATATAGAGATATATCTTTCAATGCCATGGTTCAGAAGTACACTGAGTGTATACTGTACCCTGGCATGGCCACTCATTCTAAATAATTTCTCAAAAAAGCAATCCAGTTTACTATGGAAAACCATGTCTTCATCTCTCCTTAAATTGTCTTTTTACTGGTTCAGAAATGCAGAGACTAAAATCTTCTCTTAGGTAACAGCTGTGAAGCGTGGTGGTTCAGCAAATGGCACATTGTTGGTTGCTCACATAGTTATTTCTGTCATCTGGACATAGAGCTTGAAAAAAAAGGAAAAGCAAGAATGCTTTGTTATGCCACTCATATTCCAAAAAAACAATCTACTTCCATCAATCAGTTGATTTTTGTATGTCTCTTATGAAAATATGCACAGGTATTTATCAGACTAATAAATATAACTACAACCATGCTTGAAATTTTTCAATCAATCATAGTGATTTTTTTTTGACAAAAAATTCTCAGTACTTATAGCTATATGGATTCAGCCTTGGCTTCTGTAGGTTTTGCTTTTCTTTGTGATGTTAAATTATAATGTACTTGTGCAGAATCTCCTGTGTACTTCAAATAGTAATAAGGAAAAAGCACCTTAAACAGCTGATCTGTGTTGGGAACTATTTAGAGTGCATACTTATGAATATAAGCTCATTGATATGTTAAAACATTGAAATTAAGAGAGTATGAATTCATTAGGAACTTGGTAAATATAGCTATTACACACTACATTGACAAGATTCTAAAAAGAAAACAAACAATAATTTTATCATTTAATGATACAAAATAGAGTATAAAGTATACCAATATTAATAAAAACAAAAATAAATAATGGGAGTAGTAAAATTGAGATCTGGAAGATGGCTTGAGGTACCTTTTTTGCATTAGTTAACATAAGGTCACATGCACAAAACGTGTTTTTCATGTGAGAGATGAGTAATTTTCTGTTGAAATGCACAATGTTTTGTCATTGGATAGTCCCAGAACACCCGGAAGGGAAAGGAATGTTGTTTCCTCCTTCTGAAAAGGAGCAGTACGCAAAATAAAAAGAGCCAAACAGAAACATAAATTATGATAACTTAGTAACGGAAAATGGGAATTATACAACAGCAGTTTTCAATCAGCATGAAACCAGAATTCTATTTCTGTTCACTCTGTTCCTTTGGACTTAATTTTAAAAGTCTTGGCTGTGAAACACATTTTAAGACTATATTGAGATTTAATTTTTTTTCAGATATGCAGTACTGAAGAATTCCCAGAATTCACAGTATAACATTGGGAATAAAAGCAGAGAAAGATAAGTACAAGAATTTTCTAAGGAAATAATGACACACTATACAAACAGTTTAACTCTGCAGTAGCCTGAAGATCGGCTGTACAGTACAGTAGGTATTGCTGTACAGTACAGTAGGTATTGCTGTACATACAGCAGCATGAGACAGGCAGCCATTCATTAGATGTGTGGCATATTCAATCTTCACTCCAAAAAGGGTTGTTCTTTAGGTCTTACATGTGGTTGTTGTTAACTTTAAAATATATGAACTTTCATGTGAGATGGTATATCAGCATTAAAATGAGAAACCTCTCCCTGTTTTGTAGGATGGGGAAAATATTTCTTGCTGAGAAAAGCAGGCTCTTGTTCAGGAGCAACAGTCACTATTGAAGAGGAGCTAAACATAGTGGAGGTTGCTATTTCCTGATGGCTGGGTGTCTCAAATGTATTGATAGAATGACTATTTTGTTATTGTTTAAATTATCCAAGAGGTTCTGTGAGAAAGTATATGTATGTCAGATATTTAACAAAAGAACATATTTTCAGATATTTAACAAAATAATGTTAATTAATGCCAAGAAATTATTTGTGTTCATTGGTCTCACAAATGAAGTGCAGGACTTCTCACATTGTTTAAGTGCCACAATACCTCCAGAGCAAGTATCCTGCCTTAACTGGATAACTCAGGCTGACAATAGCAGGCATCTAGGTTCCTTTTTCATTGAGCTAGACAACCAACAAAGTGTAAGCAACGAGTGAGATACAACCTAAAGAGAAAAAAAAGACATACCATACAAGAATAATTATTAATTTCTTCTTTTACCTGAAATTTTGCTGACTCTGGACTGTAAATTAAGGCATCTCTGTTCATTTAATTTTCAGAATGGGAGGGTTCTGTTGTTATTTCTTTCCTGACTGTAATATCTAACTGAAGAATGATCATTCTTTAGAGACTGATAGAAGCAGGTTTCCCTCAAAATAAGAAACATAAATTCCCAGTTTTTGATTGAGTTTACAGTTCTTATACTCTCCAAAGGTGGTAAACATATTAACCAAGGCAGGGTTGCCTTTGTTGTGCAAATAATATAGATAAAATAAGATCACACACTTTCACAAGACTTAAATAAATATAATATTGAAAATATTACTACCTTTTCTTTCTACTGAAACAGCCATTGCAGACTCGAGAAAGCAAGAGGCATGAGGCCAGTCAAAGAGCAAATATTGAAGCAGCCATTTAGGGAGAAGAATAGACAGGTCTGTTGTTACTATTTTTGGGCCAAGGACAGTCTAATAGTTAAGCATTCCATTGCAGAATTCATCTTTCAAAATTCTGTGTGTTTGCTTGTACAGGTATCTGCTAGTTTAGGGACTTAAGAGAAGCTGAAGACAACTATCATATAACTGTATAGGTGACCTGATTCTCACATATGTAAGACTTTGGGCAGTCACATACTGGTTTAGAGACTTCAGAAAGTTGTGTTGTATGCATTAAGCAAATAATTGCCAGAGAATAGTAGATATTTTTTTATATATATCTTAGCTATAAAGCTTAGCAGATATATTCATATCATCAAGTCCCCCAAATAAGAATAGAATAATGTCAGATGACAAAAGTCTGCTTCTGAAAACTCCAAAGGAGACTTGCAATATTTTGCACCTACTCGTATACCTACCTGAAGTCAGGTAACAAGTACAGTCATAGTATAACATCAGAAGAGACCAAGAATTTCTCATACAAACTAAAGGAGGTCAATAACTTCTCTTTCTGGAATACAGTCACTCTGCTTGAAGTGACCAAGAAGCAGTATGGGCTATTAAAGTAATCATGTGTTAGTTTCTGCCTAGACTGGTTTCCTAAGGAAAAACAATCCTGCTTTGTTAAAGGTTTTGTCTACCTATCACTTCTCCCTTAGTAACATTTGAGCCTAGTTAAAGAGAAATAAAGGATGCAGAGATAGTAACATCTTACTAGAAGCCAAAAAAGGATCTTGCCTCCAGGCACCAGGATGCTACATGCTCTGCTGGTTTCACACAGTGAGCAGGAAGAAGCAACCAGACACTAATCAACTAATGCACGTTTGCTTGCCACTCATAGTATATATTTCCAAACAAATCATGGCTGACTTCACATCTGGTAGGATTTCTAAATTGTTAAAGAAAAAAAAAAAGAACTGGGAATATTGCATTGAAGGTGCTTCAGTAGATATGCAATTTTAAATTTTGTTATGTCAGCTATAGATTATATGATGATAGGGAGAAACCAAGTGTATGCTGCCTTACTGCAGACAAAAAGCCAGAGTGTCTGTTCTACTGGTTTAGAAGTATGCAACTATTTTCATGGTTGTGATAGATGCTCCATATGCACACCCTTACCTGAAGCATGATCACAAAATATTCACCAGTAGCAGCTTTGTACAGTTACCTGCCTGACAGTCTCAACCTTGATTATACAAGAGAGGGGTTCCTCTACCAATTACCCCTCTGCAAAGAATCCCCCAAAAGCCTGGTTCAGAGACGGTCCCAAAGGAAGGATGTGTCAGTGTAAAGCCAAATCACACTTCAGAGACCATGTGTACTGCTGTGGCTCACAGGGCAATCCTGTAGTGTTTCAAAATTATGCCAGACACCTCTTCAGCTCTAGGGCGCCACAGAATCAGAAGGCCTTAATGTTGCCTCTTTCTGCTATCTTCTGATTTGGCTGCAAATTTTTTGTTGTGCCTGCTACAAAATCTCAGCCTCTGTACTAAGATTTATCTGTTTATTTGCAAGTTGGAGTCAGGACCCTGATCTAAATTATTCAAATACAATAGTGATACTGAAGGTTATTTAAAATGTTGGGTGCTGACTTGTTTCTTTTAGAATTAGCACAAAAAAAATCCTACAGCTGCACGCAGACAGGGTTAGAGTACCTTTCAAGGAAATATAATGTCCAGTGGATCTCACCTTTGAACAAAAGGAAGGGAAATTGTGCTGTTCAGAGCCCCTCCTTTCCCAGTACCAGAAAGGACAGGAGAGACCAAGCCTAGCAAATAGACAGATGGGTATCAGGCTGGCATAAGGCCTGGAACATGCAAGTATTGTTCAGGCAGTCCCAGAGGATTTACAATGACACATTTTTTGACATTGAGGAAGATACAGTGAGCTCAGTGAGTTATTTTTAATCTTCATTGCATACATCCCTCTGCTCTGCCTATGTTGTATTTATATTGTAATTTGAACCAGAAGCGGAAAACCCCACAAAACAAAAAACCAAAACACCCTTCAAAAAAAAAAAGACAAAGAAACCCCCTCAAAAATAAAACAAAAACCCAAACACCCCAAACCAACCCAACCAAAACCAACCAATCAACCAACCGACCAAACAAAACCAGCGATGAGAGGATTTTGCTCACATTGAATATGTAGCCTTGCAATATAAGTTTATGTGTGGATGTTGGTATGAGGAGAAGCAAACCAGTAAGGTCAAAGTGATTACAACATGGCTGAGAGGCTGAATTTAAGAGCCTTCATACAGACTTCTATTAATACTTAAGTCTTTTTCTGTAGAGGGACTTCTTCCAAAGGCATAGAATCATAGAGTAATTAGGGTTGGAAAGTAAGATCATTTAGTTCCACCCCCCCTGCAATGGGCAGGCACACCTCGCTCTAAACCATGTCACCCAAGGTTCTGTCCAACCTGGCCTTAAACTTTGCCAGGGATGGAGCATTTATGACTGCTTTGGGCAACCTGTTCCAGTGCCTCACCACTCTCAGTGTAAAGAACTTCTTCCTTTTATCTAACCTTCCCCTGTTTAAGTTTAAACCTATTACTCCTTGTCCTATCTCTAGAGTCCCTGATGTGTCCCTTTCTAGCATGCTTGCATGTAGTGATAGGAGAAAGGGGAATGGTTTTAAACTGAAAGAAGGTAGATTTAGATTAGACATTAGGAAGGAATTCTTCCCTCTGAGGGTGGTGAGGCCCTGACACAGGTTGCCCAGAGAATCTGCAGCTGCCCCATCCCTGGCAGTGTTGAAGGCCAGGTTGAATGGGGCTTTCAGCAACCTGGTCAAGTGGAAGGTATCCCTGCTAATGGCAGCGGGGTTAGAACCAGATGACCTCTGAGGTCCCTTCCAACCCAAACCAGTCTATAACACTGTGATTCAAGAAAATACATCACTGGCTACTGAAGAGAAATGGAAGCTTATACAAACTACATGAACACGTGAGCAAGACAAATAACTTTTCTATGAGTTGAATTTTAATCAGAATAAATAAAGCTTTCAGAAGTTATTCTCTGGTTTAATAATAATAATAAAAAAAAAAAAAAACGAACACAAGCCAAAAGCCCTTACAGTTTGTTATAAGTTTTAAAATTGATAGAAAAGTGTTTGGTAAAATCCAGACCAGAAAAATAGTTAAAACTTGCAGCCCAAATGTTATACAATATCCATAGATTTCCAACCTGAAAGAAATGTTAGAAATATTAATGTAACACTTCAGGCTCTGCTTCCAAGTCCAAAATCGTTTCATTAATGAAATATTTATGAGATGCTTCAAATATTTTTTTTATTAAAATATTTCTTCATTTAACTCCAAGTGTATTTAAAACATATTTCTGGTCTGAGATAAAAGGGCCGATACTATTTTCTATTGTGCCATATTAATTTCCCAACTTTGACATTGTAGATTTGTGCCAGTATCTTCAGAGACCATGGTACTTTTTATACAAAAGGGGTAAATAACATGTTTTTCTAAAAAACAAAAAAGATATTTTTTATTTGCAATCTATTTCATTTATGTATATTCCTACGATTTTGTGTGCATTAGCGTACCAAAAATGTATTGAATAAAAACTGTCTGTACGCAACCTAATTAATTTCTTATAGAAAGGTTTCTTAATTTGTGTCTTAAATTACAGATATATAATCAATTAAATTCTGATTGCATTAACAAAGATGTAAATCCAAAGCAACTCCACTGAAGCTAGTGGAAATAAACTCAGGTAATATTGCTTATTAGACAATCTGAGGTTCAAGCTATTAATACTGCTTAAACTTTTGTGCCCTTCACATACATCAAGATATCATGAGGCCTGTTCTGTTTCTTCCTCCTTCCTTCTCTCCTTTTTCTCTCTGTGCAGAGGGCAGCAAAATTTCTATGTTCCTTTCAGATGTCATTCCATATTAAGGGCCAGGTCATGGCATCAATTTTTAAACACAGCTACCCACTGAGATCAATGCAGAGTGCTACTTAAAACTTGACAGTAGGGTGTGACCCTACAATATCAAGAAATATCTCTTTACTTGACTAAAAGCCTGATTCTAGTCACAACAGCATTCTAACTAGCATTAAACACTGCATTTGTAGCATTCCACTGCTGGTGTGCTGCATTCTACTGTGTTTCCAAATGTGACCATTGCTTATACTGTTTCAGCTATCCAAACTTCTAGTTCCCGTTTTGCATAAATAAACAGCTGCAGCAACACTGGGTAAAGAACTATCGAGTGTGTAGGGCAAGACCAATAAACGCATCATGCACACATGCATCCTTGTGCTGCAGAAAGTTTTATTGGTCTCTGTAGGGCCAACATGATAGAGGGTAACTTACTTCCTGTCCTTAATCAAAGCTACAGGCTCTTATCATAAAAAGATTGATGTGCATCTTCAGCCACATGGTAAATATTGCAATTAGTGCCAATAGGGGCTTTCAGAATTTGGAGCATGAAGAAAATGCGCAAAGTCTTTGCAGAACTGGTCACACCATTTGTTTTCAAAGTTTCACCTTCTTTGCAGGTGTCATACATCAGAGACACTGATAGTTTCTTGGTGTTAACAGCCTACTTCATATTCCAGCACGAGTGATATCAGGTAAGGTGAATGTTAGAGAGATAGGACACAAAAGCTAGGTAAAATATTATACCTAAAACTGGAGCTAGACTGTTACAGATAAGCTAGGCAAATCAGTCATGCCAGCAACTGCGTTCATTTTACAAATTCATTTTGGTTTCAGCAAGCTAGTCAAAAGCATTGATGTACCTAATACCCCTTCCATTCCTCTGCCTTGTCTTCATGTATTTCCACATACACATCATACTGTATGCAGGTAAAAATGCTTTGATTCATTTCCCTGATACAGCCATGTCATCGCCATTCCGTGAAAGAACAGATGAAAAACATGTGCTCAGATATTGCTTTAATATGGAGGAAAAGAGCAAGGGAATATACCTCAGGCATGCACTGAAAGCTTCTAACTCCATAGTTAGAAGTATCCTTATAAGTGTGACATTTTTATAAAAGGCTTTTAAACCAGCTTTTCCAAGGGGTCTACAGATTGCATTAAGTGCAAGACGTGATTTTCAAAAGGGCAGAAGCAGATGACATGTGACTTCTGAGTTACTTTCAAAGTAAGGTTGAGTTATTAAATGCTAAAGTCACCTCTAAAATGTGATTTAGGCTGTTAAATCAGGTAATAGCTTTTGAAAAATTTACCTGCCATTAATGAAAGTATAAGGTTCTAGTGAAAGAGGACATTTTTTGCCACCATTTCATGACTTTCAACATTTTTTGACAGAAGAACACTTGGTCAGGGGACTATAATTTTTAGGGAATCAGTAATACTTTTTAAATATTTTTCTAGCAAAATTCAGCTTTGGGGCCCTCTTTCACCAAAGAATGAGTGAAATCCCCCAAATTTAGGAACTCCCTAGAATTAATAGGTGCAAATCCTATCCTGTGAAATATGGGATTAGGAATTTGGGGACTGCATTTTTGCTTTAAATGTGAAGGCTTTTAAAATATCTTCATTTTGATGCACAGGAAAGTTTAACAGTCAGTATAAGTGGGGTATGCATTCCATAAAAACTAAATCCCTTCTGTAGGTAACCCCCAGAACTGGTTTCCTATTGCTTTTAAAAATTGAAGTAATTATTTTTTTGGTAGAAAATAATTATTTCTGTAGCAGATCTAAAATCTTTCTGTTCCAAGAAGCACAAATTTGTTGTAAAAACCAAAACCATTTCTTGCGATGACAGGATCAAAAGAAAATATACCCGTTCCAGTGGCCTTAAGCATCTTCCATTAAGCCAAGTTAAAACTGCTTCTTTGACGTATCCCCTTTGACCTACAATGGTGATTCTTGACAGTAAACTTACTTATAATATGAAAATGGGTGGAGTTTTTTTAGCATATGCAAGACACTATGCCATGGGTGACTGTATTTCTGAAGCCAGGTGGTTGATGGCAAAAATATTTATTGTCATAGACAAAGACTAGGTCTGCCCTGATTTTTCTGGGTACAAAATAAATATTTTTACAAAGTACCACAAGCGTTGCTATCTTTAATGTGACATATATTGAGGCGTATACACAGAAATAGCTGGATCATTCATTCAGCCTCTGCTGTGTATTTTGGATGTTCCATTTACAACCCAGAAAATGACAAACTTGCCAATAGAATGATATAAATAACAGCATAGTAGAAGCTTGTGGACAACATTATACCAGCTGGCTTTCTCTACAACAGAAAGTGTATCACCTTTGCTTTCTACTTGGTGGCAGAACTGCAGTTTGCAAAATATAAAAGAGATTATATCTATCTTCCCTACTGCCTGTGACACTACTAAATACTTCCATCAGTTACTTTTAATGCATTGTAAGTTACTTAAATTGCATATCAAGGTCAGAACCACCTAGTATGCAACACAATTGCAGAGTTTGGCTTTTTAAAGATACAAATGCTGCAGGACCCAGACACCCGTAATTTACTGTGACATGGAATTAGGTGAGGTGCAATCTGACACCATGCAATTACAAACTTGTGATCCAGCACTGTGGCTTCTGAGGCCACATAATATGCATCAGGGGAACTGTTTGCAGAATTAAGCCTAAAGCAGATCATTTGCATAGTAAAGGCACTTCAAAGGAAGACCAGTACATTAGAATCATAGAATATCTCAAGTTGGAAAAGATCCATAAGGATCACTGAGTCCAACTTCCTTCTCCTCACAGTACTAACGCTAAACTGTATGACTAAGAACACCACGCAGATGATCCTTGAACTCTGACATGCACAGTGCCATGACGACCAAGGACCACAGGCTCAACATTCTTTCATCGCGTTGTTATTTGTAATATTGAACATGATCCATTTGTAAATGTATTAATCTAGGGTGTTGTTAGTGAAAGTGTGTGACTTCAGCTGAATTCTGTGTTGACCATAATTCCGTATTTAATTTTTCCTTTATTCCCCTAGCATCAGAACTAGTATACACTGGCAGCTACAGTCAAAAGTTTGTAAGTGTAAACATAGAAATGCTGAGAGGAAAAGAAACAATGGGGGCTTCCTTTTCCACTTTTAAAGGCAGATACTACAGAAAAGGCTGACACCGGGAGCATCAGTAGTAACAAGCAGTCCAAAGGTGGCTGAACCATTGTAGTACAATGTAGATACCAAGCCTCTGTTTTAGTAGAAAAGATTAAATGTATCCTATTAGCAGGCTTTTGAACAGTAAGAGTTATGCTGAATAAACACTGACAGCTACATTTTGTGTAAAACTGTAATCTTGTGAAATTATATCATCAGGGTAGATATTTGGATCACTGTGTGGCTGCTTGGTTTAGCTGGGATCTTCACTGACATTATTTCAGTTAGAGGGAATGTTTTAACGTTGCTGATGATGGTCATATGTGGGCCAGTAGACATGATTTAAAGATTAATAGAATCCTGGTTTTCAGTAGAAGCAGCTAACTTTGATTACTCTCTCTTGTTTTTGCTTACAACAAGGATAGCATAGCACAGAAAAAAAAACCCAAACTTTCCCATGCTGAGAAGTGCAGGTACTTTGAAAGCTGACATTTCTTTCTTTTATAAAAAGCACAGCTTTGAATTCCTGCCTTATTAAAGTGCTGATGAAAGATTCTGCTTTTCTAGAAAGAAAAATAGGATACTCATGTTCTTGGTTCTCTCTGAACTTCGTGAAGAAGAATCTTACAAAGATGCTACCAGAGCTCTTTTTTCTTATCATTGCTTTTTCTTGGGATGTGAATTAAATAATTATCTCAGCTTCTGGTCCATATAATAATGTCACCTGCTACGTTTATCCTCTCTGGCTGTAATGTGATTGGCAAATATCTGAAATGTGCACAGCAGCTGGAGAAACTTGCGATGCTAAGAAATTAGATCTGTACTTTTAAACTTGCTGCTGCTGTACTTAAAATTATTCAAATGTTGGCACAGACAAAAGAAAACGGTTTTCAGAAAGATTCTCTTATGTGTGAATCAGACTTGATGGGTGCAAGTCTTCTGAAAATGCCTTTAGCTATCAGCACTACCACACAATCCATCTTTAGAACTAATGAGAAACTAATTGTCGTGGTTTAACCCATCCAGACAGCTTGTCCACTCACTCTCCCCCTCCCCCTTTTGCCCTCCCCTATTCTCAGAGGGACGGAGAGGAGGATCAAAAAGAATGCAACTCCCATGGGTTGAGATAAGAACAGTTTAGTAACGAAGGTATAACACAAATCACTACTGCTACCACCAATAATAGTAATGGTAAAGGAAATAACAAGGGAAGAGAATACACCATCTCATCACCAGGCGACTGATAACTCTCCCAGTTCCCCCACTCGGCATGACATGCTGTGGTATGGAATACCTCTTTGTTCAGTTTGGGTTTGGTGTCCTGTCTCTGCTTCCTCCCTGCTTCCCCTCCTCCCTGGCAGAGCATGAGGCTCACAAAGTCCTTGGCCAAATCAAAACATCATTTTTATCAGCTCTGTTCCTAGCTGAAAGTCAAAACACAGCACTGCACCAGCTACCAAGAAAGAGAAAAAACGACTGCCACTGCTAAACCCAGGACACTAATGTTACCAAGATAAACAGCATTTTTGTCTGTCTGCATCGTAGTTTGCAGTTGAGTGAATGTACGTGGTGTCTATCATGAACACCACTGCAAGCAATGGGTGAAAGAAACTCAGTTCAGTAGAAATAATTTTAATGCATAAAAATGTGGCATTAGTGTGTAACTTTGAGAAGACAGAAACTTCACAGGCTTCAGAACACCTACACATACACACACATGCAAAACCTCTTTGAAATTACTGAGCTTACTCATATGAATAATTACTCAAAGGTGAGTAAAGGATCATATCAGTGCCCTTTGGGACCAGCTTTCATGAAAGGCCTACTAAGCATTTCAATACATTAACGTGTACACTATACAAAAAGCCTTGAATACGAGCTTACTTCAGTTGCCTGGAAGTTTTTAGACATACACTTGCTGCATAGCTAGACATTCCCCTCTCCTTCTTGCTGCTTCTTATCTTCTACTCCTTTTTCCTGCCATATGCCACTAATGTAATCAGAGGCCATTAGGGCAACTCACTCCCAGGCTCAGATATTGGAAAGTATAGTAAATGATCAAAGCTCAGGGTCAGTGTGAGCACCTGGTTTCCTTTGATCACCATCATTAGTTATGACAAGCAAGAATCCCTCTTGTCATCTCAGAAAAGTGTTCACGCTGGTGGTGTATTTATTTTGATCTCACACCGAGTATAAAAGTAGACTTGTGATTAAAACCTGCAGCATTCTGCTGGAAAGCAAAACTACCTCAAAGTGATGGGGATGGAGTGCCTTTACCTTAAAAATGAAAAATGCAGTATGATGCGTTTAGTCCACAATGTCCTTGTCAAAAAAAAACTATCCAGAACAAATATGGGTAGCTGTCTGCAGGAAGGATAAAATGTAGGAGCTTTAAAAAGAAACAAAATAGACAGCTCACAATCTGTTTTTCAATCCTCTTGTTCTGTTAGCTCATAGCTCTTTTTTTGTGGTTAGAAACATCTTCTCATATTCTTTTATAGTTCCTTTTTGTAATTCTAAAATAAAATAATACTCTATTACAGATTGATTTTTCAAATAATTAATTTTCCAGAGGTTTCACCTGTGATACATTGGCTCACTCCCTGCAGACTAAGTATTTAATTTTCTTCCATACATATTTTGAATTTCTGGTTATCCTTTGTGCTTTCTAAGTAAGTGTCTACATTAGTTTAGATTCTAAGCTTTTTTGTTTCAATGTTGTCTCCTATCAATTATTTCCATACGTTAATTATTACCATATGAGAAAAGTAGAAATCGTTGAGCAGTTTTATTTCTTCTGCCTTCTGTTTTTAATTTACTTTTTCTTCTTCTATCAGAAGGGATGGGGAATAAGTGCCTTATAGTTCTTGACATTGCACTTGCTCATTTGAATTTTCTTTCTTTGATTATAATTTATTTTCTTCTCTCTAATGTTTTATGTTCCAAATTCAATTGTATGCAATTGCATGAAAATAACAAATGGCATGGAAATCAGGAATAGTAGATAATAAGAGGAAAAATTGCAACAAGCCTAAGTGGTAAATTATCCATAAACAATAAATACCCCAGACTGTTCCAGTCTAGTGATTTTTTATCAGTTTTCTGATTTTCTGTGGAATACTTACATAATTTTAGGAATCTACTAAATAGAAGTTCTGAATCACACTTGAGAAGAATCTTCCTCCCTATCCCTCTCTCCCTCCTCCCTTCTCTCTTTGCCTTTACACATGCACATAAATATATATGTATATGAATTTGTAGCAGCAGAAAAATACTAGACTCCAGCTTTAAAGATTTTTAAAATTGCTGCTTTTGGTATTTAGGCATATTGTCTTTGTATTCCAGACTACAGTTTCAAATTCTTAGATGGGGACTGTTCACTAATGTGTTATTTTCATTCAGAGTTTATCACACCTAAAAAAAATGATCTTTAATGGCACTTCCTGCTGACCACAGACTTAAATGCCCACAGAACTGTTGACTAGCTGTAAGAGTCAGTGTTTGAAATTTACACTCCTAAGCATTCTCTTGTTACCTCCACATAATATTAAACAAAACCATCTTGGTGTGAGTTAGCAATGTAAGGCAGGTCCCGTCTGTTCAACCTGCTTTCACACAGACCATTTGTTCTTTGGATTTCTGCTCTGCTAGGATTGTGGAAAAAAACTTCCTCTTTGTATTCTTTTTCCATACAATAATTAAAAAAAAAGATTTGAGTTTCTTCCAGTGAGAACCAGTTATCCTTTTCTCTTTACAGTCGTCTCCCTTCTTGCTAATTCCCCTAAATCCTTCAAGAAACATGTTCAGTTTTGAAATACAGTAGTTCTGATTTTGTTTATCCATCGGCTCTATTAAAAAAAAAAAAAAAAAAAGAGAGATGGAGAAGTATCTGAGTCAGCAAAAAAAAATAAAAAAAAAAAGACAAAAGAGCCTTATTTTCCACCCAGGAGTAGCTTACATATAAACTTAGTTAGCTAACACACGTTTGCTATAACAAATGAGTGTCATGTTAAATACATCAAAGATTATATATTTTGGATTTGTAAGAGATAATTTGAACAATGCTATTTATTTCTGATTTAGCTATTCATGTGTTGCAGTATGAATCATGGTGGAAAGTACCAGGCAGGAAATAGATTTGAATTTAGGACCATTTATAATAACTTAGGGATTAGTGGCCTTTATAGATTATCTTAACCAGTAAGAGGGATAGATATACCTATTTCTGAATAAATTCCAGCTTTCTTTTGTGTAATAAGCACTTTCATCTAGAATATATGACTCTCTTTAGCTCCTCAGAATTCCTTTTCCTGACATAGTTTTTAAACTTTTATTGGATGTTCTTTGATAGTTCTTGTTTGTAGAAGAAATACAATGTAGACACTGAACAAACACATGGTTAAGACCACCCTTGGTGAACACAGCTTAAATGGAAAAGACATATTAAGTATCAATGGGGAAATAAACGTGACTTTCTCACAGCCACCCTGCAATGCAGAGGTAGAGCTGAAAACAGAATCTGCCTCAGCTGCCCCCTATTGAAATGCTCAAATGACTGAGCATTTACTGAGTCCACCTGAGTGAGCTGTGCTGTAGGCATTGCCAAAGTTGGTCGTGTATTTGGGATCATTGTAGGTGGTCTGAATTTGTTAAGAGAGCTTTCCCAATGCCTGTCTAGATTTTTAATAGGCTTGCAGAGTATAAACTGGTGCTCCTTGTTCTTATAAAAGAGCCATGCATTTGCCAAACCTCTCTGAAAAAAAACCCTGCAGATAAAATGCCTGTTTTCTACAAACTGATCTGCTGCCACTTTAAGTTATACTTCTTTTTTTCATTCTGTGCTGGTTGAGATCTCATTTAGTTGCAACAACATGAGCCTAATGCTGAGGACATATGGATGTTTAGAGCAACATGTTATTGACAAATTCTCTAGACTGATGATTTATTATGTATATCAATGGACAACACTTGTTCTGTCTATGAAGCCTGTTTTCTCAAATCTGCTCATCTGGGAGAGACATGCTGTGCACAAATGGATACATGGTTTGTTTTATCCAACTGAGCCTTCTACATAGCAATGTATTTCATTCTGATTTATGTCTGGTTTAGCCCCTTTAGTCTGTTCTTTGACCTACAGGTATGCCATTCCAAACCAAATTGCACTTAAATACGTAAGCGGTCCTCAAGGAGAAGGGGAATACTACGGAGAACTATCCCTTAAGCAGTATGTTTGTTGAGAGACTGAAAATGTTGCTTGAAAATGATATGTTGAGCCCTGCTGGTGGCATTTTTAATGCAAATGAACAATGGTGACTTCAGAGGGGATGAATATGTAAATGCACATCAGGAGGCTCACCTGAACATGTTTGCAAACTGAGTCCCAAAAGTTTGCAAAACTGTATACTGCTGGCATGCTGAATAGTGTTTTTGAAGAAGACTGATATTTATAATCATCCCCAAAATTTCAGGTTCACCAGATGCTATATGTCTTCAGTTCCCAGAAAACAAAATACACTGCTGTTACCTGGAAAGAATTAACTAATATTGTGATAGCAGCTGAAAGAGATGTACTATACAGGTGCTCTAGCTAAAAGTGAAGTACTTTATTCGCTTTTTATAACATATTTATTTTTGGAGCTAGCAAAGTTTTCTCTTCCACAGCTATTGCTTTCTATTTTTCAAAGGAAAATAGGGAGATTCTTGAAGGACACAAATGAGATGCAGGTAGTCCTTAGGGATACATCTTGTGAAGTCATCTGAAATCATGTGCTGGCAAGTACAAGACATACTGCATAAGGAATAAAGTTACCCTTACTGCAAGCATGATTTAATATCCTGAATGTACTACCTTGACAGCTGCCATTATAAATAAATAAATAATATAACATAATTACAGATTTCTCAGGTTGCACTGCACAACACCGCTTACAGCACAATCTCTTCGGTAAGTCAAGTCTATCGCATACTCTTGGCTGGATTTCCTATGTGTGGTCTCGCCCAATATGATCTCCCTGTGATTCCTCATGTGCAAAGCAGGGTTTGCTGCTTTTTCTTTAGTTTTTACTTTGTGCACATTTGCAGATCTGAAGATAAGAACTTTCACTTCAACTAGAATCTATTTACTTTGGAACTGGGACACGAGACAAATTCACTAGTGCTTTACAAAGATTCTAGCCTCTTATAGTATTCATCCTGGGATGACTCCTGCAACCAAGACAGTGAAAATGAATGTTGTATATAAAAAAGTTCCATATATTTCTTCCCAGAAATACATGTGCAAGTACAGGAAATAGTGAGGTCACATCATACCTTGTATCTGCAAATCAGAAAAGTTATTAAAATCTTAACATTCAGGATTTCTTTATTCTGATTATGATTCTAGTAATGTAAAAAACTAGGGATTTTTTAAATATTTAGTTGCATAGGTGTTGCTTTCAGATTTTTGTATTTTTTTTTCATTGTTAATATTTTCTGCTCTGTCTGTAACATTAGTAATCTATGGAATGAAAACAAGTGACTCATCAAAATGCAAAATATTCAGTTCAAAATTCCTTTGCAGCAAAAATGACAGTATTTCAAAAACTTTGAGCTATCTCTATTCTTGTTTCTGCAATAATAAATTATGTGACAAAGTTCTACTGACTGTTCAAATCTCTCACTTTGCAACTGAAACAGTTGTCCACTCAGTTGGATAAAGGAGGCTTGAATTTAGTTATAAATCCAGTCATCAACGTCCAGTCTGTGATTTGTCACAGGCACTGGCAGGATTTCTGCTACATAGCTTTGGAAAGTAAGATATCCAAGATTATCATCAGTTCTGCATATCTAAACTAGTCTTTACATTGGGATTCACCATGTTCTAAAACTGGTGACATGAATTAAACTTCAGTGGATCCTTTCACCCTCAATTTTCTTTATGCAGAACTAATCACTTGGTCTATTTGACTGACTTTTAGATTGCTCAAAATAAATGAAATGTGCCCAGCTTTAAAAGCCGTCTCTAGGACTCCGTAAGAGAATAGGATAAAGATTTGATTACAGGACCAGGACCCAGGGATTATCATGACAATATCATTCTGCTATTTTTGTGACAACTATTCTATGAAAATTATGAAGTGACAGAAATAGAGGTCATTCTGTCAGCATCTAAAATGTGAAAGCTGAAGCCCCTACTTGTCATTCTTTTTAGCTGTTGTTTTAGGACCAGATCACTTTACAGTGCATTTCTCTTTTTATGAGAAGATGTCAGCTACAAAAGGTGGTCTTAGATAGATACCAGTGCTTGTACTTTAGAGGACATTGGAGACATGCATACATATGAACAGACATATATATGTATATATGTATATGCTTATGTATGAGATTAATATACAGATGCAAGATATGAGTTACAACATAGTATAAAATTTTTACCTGTATTTCAATATATAGATTTGTATAATGAGTTTATAACTTCTGATGTTCATGGTTTGAGTTAAACCTTTAATTTCCAGAAAGGCAGGAGAAAAGAAACACACAATAACTGAATACTGAAAGAGTTGTTCACCAACAATTTAATGTCAATAACTTGCTCAAATCTATTATGCCTTCCACCTACAGAAGCAAAGAACTATTTTACAAAATCATTTTTCAATTTTTAACTTGGATATATCTGCACAACTACAAGATAAACGTTTTATCATACATTAGAAGTTTGGATTCAAACTGAGACACACTTTAAAACATTTAATGATAAATACTGTATTGATTGTCTTTTTCTTTTTTTCAGAGAATAAGACTACTGTTTTTCATTAATTTTTCACAATTTCACTGTAAATTAATTTTGATCCTAGTAAATTCAAATAATTCTGAGCAGATTTATAAAAAAAAAAGGTTTTTATTCATGTTAACATTCTGACCCTGTTTGATATTTCCTCCTTCCAGATTTCACCTGAAAAATTGGGATGACTGAAAATTAACCCTGTGAAAGTTGATCGGTGCTTTCTAGTTAGTTTGGTATTAATAGAATGTCCTGCTCCCTAAGAAAATATTTATAAAGACACAGTGATTTGCATGCATTGATATATATTTATTTTTTTTGAGAGCCATGACTAATGTGTATAATTTTTGCATTTAAAGGCATAAACTTTTGAAAAGGACTAATTATATTCTGCATTATCTCTTGATGACAGAGATCAACAATCTATTTTAAGTGACAAGCAATTTGTAGAAGAAGATTTGCTACTTCTAAATGTCAGTTAAAAACAAAATCAATGTCTTTTAGGTTATGGATTTCAGGAAGAGATGAAGGATTGGTGCTAAAAAACACTGAAAGAATAACTATGTATTTGAAGCTATGTAAAAATAATGTTCAAGTACAGTGAGATCTAGTAAAACCTCAGTAAATGTAACTTCAAAATATCACTGTAGCACATCCCTTTTGAGGCAGTGAACAGACAATAACAGACTCTGCTGATCAATGGAGTATTGGACATTGAATTTTTAATGATCTGTTCTGATTATCCACTCAGCAGCTGTAATATTGGTAGAGACCTTGATATCTCAGCACACTGTTGTTTTCCTATGTTAGAAATCTTCTGTCCCAGAATAAGTTTTCTAACATTAGATCAACTATTTTCACTTGCCAACCAAATCAGTAGTCAAACCTTCCCAACAACAAATATACATTTTATGTGCCTTAGTGTTTGTTTATTTATCTCAGACTAAAAAAAAAATACTTTGGAAATTGTGTAGTTTTATTAGTAATAAAAGCATAAGAGCTCCATGCTTATGTCTTGGACGCCTTGCATCATTTAAGATGGTTATAGATGCTAATATTTGGACAATTGAATTGCTCCCTTAATTGTCTTAGAAAAACTTAACATCCAGAAATAAATTATAATTCACAAAAGTTTTAACAAATTAATTCTGAATCTTTTTAATACTTGCTGACTTATTTATCTCTGATTATAATGCGTGTTGTAAGTATATGATTCATAATATTTCTAAAGCACCATAAAACTATGAGAGAAGCATCCATTTTTGTAATAGAGGCACATGTGTACTTTTAGGTTGAATAATTAATTCATAGAATTATAGAATGGTTTGGGTTGGAAGGGACCTTAAATGTCATCCAGTTCCAACACACTTGCCATAGGCAGGGACACCTTCCACTAACCCAGCCTGCTCAAAACCAGGGGTGGGGTTTCCCTTCTTGCCTACAATCATGCAGCAATTTTATCTAGACAAGCAAGGTCTTTAATCTGGCATACTTGGCAACTGTTATGATGCAGACCCACCCTAGACTCTCTTCAGTATAACAGAACAAGCATAGCAAAGAAAAATAAAAGAATCTTCACTCACTCACTTTCAAGTATCCTTTAAGAATAAGGTATGTCAGAAAACACAATGATCGATAATGCAATTAGAACCTGAGGAATAATGCTACCATTTCAGAGGAATTAGTATTTTTGTTTCACATTCATGAGAAGTTAAAATATCCCATGTTCTGAAACTTTAAATATGATGGTAAATAGTAGAATACCCAGTGATAAAGTTGAACAACTTCACTCACTTCAGGTAAGGTAACTGGTTGCAGATATATAAATATATATAGGTTTTGGCTTCATAAGCTTCTACTGCTGAAACAAGATTCAAACTAAAATTATAAGCAATAACCTTAATTAAGAGGGAATGTGAATTTACTATTTGATCTATTAATTTAACTTACATTTCCAATATCAACTCTTTTTTGTCTGTATTATTCATTGTTGCTCAATTAAGATTTTTCTCTAAGATGCCAGGAATGATGAACTATTTTCTACAGTCTTTGTTCACTGACTAGAGATAGAGTCTACCTGATGAACTTAAACTAGACATGTAATTTTTATAAAACTAATGGTATAGACAAGACAACTCCGATAAATAATGAGATCATCAGGGTTTTTTTCCCATTTGTACTTAAAACATTATGAAAAATTGTAAATATAATTAATTTTTATCATAATAAAAGGTTATGTATCTATGTAGTATATATTTTAATGTGATATTACAGTATTCATTTTGCTCCTTAACACATACAGTAGGAAGTACTGTCATCATTATTTTACAATACAGGATAACAGAATTTTATACATAAATGGTAAGTACAGGTACTTAGCTGCTGTTTAGGGCAAGTTTTTGATCATATGAACATACCCATACAAAACTATGGACCAAATCTTTATGGTTAAGCTATTTAAGAGTCATAGATATTTAGCAATAATCATCTGCTGTCAATTTTCTTAGTTGTTAAATGGATTCAGGCACCTACACTCCACTCCTGTAGCCAACTCCTTGGTACTTTAGGTACTTACTGTATTTTGAGAAAGTTACACAGATCTTCCTTTGTGAATCAGACTGATAGAAGTTACTTGAACTCAGAATACAAATTGCTGAATGGCATTAACCAAGTTCAAAATGAAGAAAATTTTCAAAAATTACTAAGTAAGAGATTTCATTTGTAACAGGTTCAGAAAGGACCAAAGTATTATTTACATGATTGATGAGAAGAAAGCAATGTCACATCTAATACACAGCAACTATAATGATTCTCAGTGTCTTACCAGAGACAAATGTCAAAAAACAATGGCACAAAAGCCAGCTGGAGGTCAGTCATTAGTGGTATATCACAGGGCTCAATACTAGGGCCAGTTCTGTTTCACATCCTCATTAATGATTTAGACAAGGGATAAAGTGTACCCTCAGAAAGTGTACCCTCAGGAAGTGTACCTTCAGAAGGTCTGTAGATCTTACAAATGGATAGTAGTTGCTGATAGACTGGAGGGTTGTTTTCCCTGTAGGGAAACCTGGGTAGGCTGGAGAAATGGACTGAAAATTGTCTCATGGAGCTCAACAAATGAAAATGCAAAGTCCTGCCCCTGGGGAGGGATAATCCAAGGCAGAAGTGGAAAACATCTTGGAAATCAGCAGAGAAGGACCTTGGTGTTCTGGCAGGCACAAAAGGAAAATGAGCCAGAAATGTAGCTTCACAGCAAAGAAGGCCTACAGCATCCCAGATGACATTAGGAAAAGCATTGCCAGAAGGTTAGAAAGGTGATTTTTCCTTTCTGCTCATCCCTTGTGGGACACATCTGAAGGGCAGGGTCCAGTTTTGAGCTCCCCACTTATAAGAGAGACAAGAGCATAACGGAAACAGTCCAGCAAAAGGCCACAAAAACGTTTAAGGGTGTAGACCGTCTTTCATATGAGGAAAAGCTATGAGAACAGGGATGGTTCAGCATGAAAGAGAAAAGTCTCAGGAGGATCTGGTCAATACGTATAAAGTCCTGACGGGAGCAAATGATGGCATCCGCTGGCAGGACAAATGGTGATGCACTCAAATTAAAACCCAGCAAATTCCAAATGTACGTAAGAAAACATTTTTTTTACTGTGAAGGTGATCAAACACAAGAAAGGTTTTCCCACAAAGGCTGTGGAGGCAACCTACTGCAGGCAGCGCTGCTTGAGCAGAGGGTTAGACTAAATGGCCTCAAGATGTCCCTTCCCACCTTAGCCATTCAGAGAAACAGGGCTTTATAGGTTCTTGAAAAAAATTCTGCTATGGCACAAACACGCCATTAGCCAGGACTGCTTTATAATCTGAAAGTCATTGACTTCCATATTTGGATCTTTACAAATGTATTTTGACCATTCTTTTTAAACTAATATAAATTACTATAGGATTTCTAAGTATGATTTTCAAACCTGAAATTTAAAAACATTCATAACAAATGATAAAATTAAAAAAAAAACTACATAAGGTATTTAAAAGACCAAATACAGATAATTCTTAGCACTCAAAAAAACAACTTGCCTATAGAAATTCCTTTTTTGGAATTTTTTTTTTTATTCTCTCAATGCCAAAACTGAACTTTGTTTTACAATGGCGCATTTCCAAAGCATATTTTCCTGAGTTATTTTCCTGTCTTTGATTTCAAAAGTAGAATTATTTTCTGGGTGGTGGGGTGAAGGAAATAAAACTAAAAACTATATTTAAAAGGTTATTCCATGATGTGTCAATTTTCCAGAAGAACTGGTAAGTTGAAAGGCTTATAGAACACCTAAGTTGTATAGTTCTGGAATTTAATTGTATTAATAAGATTCATAGCAGTCAGTTTTTCTTTATACTGTTCAAAGTGTTCTTCCTCATTTTTCTATCCCACAAAAAACAGAAATGGAAAAGAAAGTTCTGATTCTTTTGAGATGAGAGAAAAAAACATCCTAAGTGGGTAGGATTTCACCTAGAGGTTTTCACTTTCAGTTTGATTAGCTCTTCAGCCAGTCCATGAAAGACTTCTCACTTAGAAGTGAGAAGCTTTCAGGGCACTTTCACCCTAGGATAGATCCACTGAAACTCAGGAAGTTATATGAGAAATATGCTTAGTGTATTCTCTGAGAAATGATGAAAAATTTCTGTAGCATTTAAAAATAATAAAAAACCCCTCACCTGTAAGGTCAGTAGGAGGTTAGGACACATGAGCTGTAAGTAAACACTGGCAAAAAAGGTTTTGCCTGGCAACATAGAAAATATTCCGCATTGAAACTGCACCGAAGATATGCAACTGGGGGGGCACGGCGATGTCTGTAAGCGAAAGATTTTGCTTTCCTTATGGATGAAGCATTTTGATTTAAAAAAAAAAACAAACAAACACTTATTCGTGTTAAAGTATTCCTGTTGCATTGTGTTAGGCTTGAAATGAGATGTGTGTGTACATATACAAACCTGGTTATTTGGCTCTCATTTAATATATCAGAATTCTAATTGAAATTCAGTAAAAATCCTTTGTATCAATCTTCTTTACTGTTTTTATATGGTGCTGTGCCCTTGCTCAAAAAACTCACTTGAAAAGGCTTAAGCTGATGTTTCACACTTACTATAGAAAAGTTAACTCATCCCTTCTCAAAGATGTCTCAGAAACTGCACAGTAAGTGTGAACAGAAGAGTGTTTATAATGATCTATCTTCTGGGATATTTGCTACAGGCATTTTCATATGACTATTATTTATATTTAAATATATTTTATAGAAAAATATATTTTATATAGTTCTATATAAAATGTTATATAATTATATTATATAAAATATATATTTTATAGCAAAATAGGTATTTAGTTATAAATAGGTATTGGTTTTCCAAAGTCTCCTTAGAGCATTAACTGAAGCAACTTTTCAAGTTATGCATTCTGAACTGAAGACATTGATTTTTCCTTCATAATAATGAAGAAATGAAATTTTTCTCTTTCATGATCCAGGGAGACAACTTGAACTATTTTAAAGGCAATCTAGGGTTGTTCTTTAGGAATTTTGATATATTTTTGTGAAGCTGGTGAATTTTAGCATCGGGGATAATGAATATGCAATAAAGAAAAATAATATTTTTGTCATTATGGTTATCTTTAAAGACAGCAACAAAGCAACTGTGTTTCTATTTAACAATTTAAAATTATAAAAAGACAAAAGGTCTTGGTTTATGTACTGAGGAGCTTAAAGAGTAGAAGTTTGATCATAGGGGTTGCTGTATAATACTGCAGTGGTTTTTTAAAGTTTGGGTGATTTTCTGTTTACTCTGTTGTTTCATTTGTATATTTGGCAATTTCACAGCAATGATAAGGATTATAAATAATCAGGGAAAATGTCTGAAGGCATAAAACATACTATCACTGCTCACAAGTCAGTACAGTTCTATTTCAGTTTCTTCCAGCTGTAAACTGAGGGTAATTATGAGGGCCCTTAATAACAATATAGAAACTTCAGATGATGAACAGTCTACCATGCTCTTAAGTGTTCCAAGATTATATTTCTATCCTTTATTGTGAACAGCTGTCACCCTATTTACAGTCTAAATTTCTTCATTTCTTCTTCCAGGATTAGGACTTGCCTTTGCCTTCAACTAATTTACTTTAATGAATTGTCTTCGAATGATTTTCTTGCTGGCCACAAAGTTACTTTTAAGCCTTGTCTTTTATAAAATCACGGGCCTAAGATAAACTGAAAATAAACCAAAAAATGACAACGTATTTAATTGCGGTAACAGTTTCCTAAATCTAGATCTTGGTAAAAGGTAATAAAACACTTACTTAAATAATTAAAAAAATTAAAAAATGCTTAATACAGTCACTGAGTATCCATTATGCATAGGATACATTGATTTTTTGCACATTTTATAAAAAAAAAAGCCCACCCAATTTTTGTGTGCAATGCTTATATCTTCTGCATGTCACCTCCCCCCTAAAACTATTAAAAAAATGTAATATGAAGTGTTCACTTTCTACCTTCCCAAGAAAACATAAAGTCATGCAATTTGAATGTAATTGGCCTGAGGTGAGGGTCTTGCAAACAGATCTGAATCACCAAGACTCCACAGGCAGAGAACACTTAGCAAAACGACAGCAGGAAGATATTTTGGGCTTTAATAAGAAAGACAGGTTTTCAGGAACTCTGTCCCAAAGCAGAAGGTGATAACATGCGTATCAAATGTGAAAATTATGACCTCAGAAGAGGTAGAAGGTGCTTACATAGAAGAAAACGAGATAGATCTAAAAATATCAGATGAATTTCACATATTGTCATTGCTGTTTTTTTAAATATACACAAAACACAAGTATAACACATTACATAACAGAGCAGATCATAATACTTTGTAAAGCAACTTAACTCTGCTTAATTATATTTTATTTTAGAGTCGCAATTGCAAGTAAAGGAATGTTGACCTCAAACTTGGCAGGTCACAGCTAATACTGTTGCGCATTTTTTGACCATATTTGAAGCAAATTGGGTAAGGACTCTGGAGCCATTCATAAGTGTTCAGAAAATTTTAAACACTTTTTTGGCACTTCACAAGGAAAAAGATAAAGAAATCATACTTAATTTATTTACTCTGTGCCTCTAGTTGAGAGCTAGGGTAAAGGGGAAAAGTGTAGATCATTCTTCTCTGCTTGTCTCGTTACCTCTAAAATATATTACGTAGGGCATTCAAGGACTGATAAGTCTAAACAGTCTGAACAGTCTAAACTGTTAATAATTTTATATAACCACTTTACCACCAAATAATTACTCCTGCTTATAGAGGACTTGTTTTATAACTTTGGTTGGGTGAATAGAGAGGTGAAAGCAGAGTTAGAGACATAAGGAATGGATCCTATAGCTAGTATTTGTAAACAAATACCCTTTAAATTAAAATAATAATAATAAAAAAAATGCAGGCATAAAAAATCTAGTCCCAGCTTTTGTAGGATTATGCTGTAATTGGGACAGAAATGAAAATCATTTTTAATTTTGCACTGTGAGTCTCAAACCAAAATACAGTCACTTGCTCCAGTTTAACCCTTCTGTATTCATTAACTTTTTTTTTATCTATGCTGTAGCAAATCTTTTTTTTTTATCTATGCTGTAGCAAATCTTTTCAGATTTGCTAAGGAAAAGGAAACTTTACAAGTTAATCAGATCGGTCATTTGGACATTTAAGCTATTAAAATGATAAAGAATGTTTCTATGAATTATCTAAATCTGTTAGATCTGTAAATAGCTGAAAACTGAGAGAATGTGTTTTCCACTGTGATTTCTGGTATACTGAATTGCACTTAGAAAAATCACAAGACATGAGAGTAGAAAAGTCCTGTTTTTTAAACTTTAGGGAGTGAAAATAAGAGAGATTTAAAGTTTATTTCCCTCAAATTCTTTATTAACTGCTCCTTGGGCCATGATCCTGCAAGCACTAGAATTTTCTGACAGCAAGCCCAGACTATACTTTTATAATTCCTCCTTTCATGGAAAACTAAAGCTAGGTTATACTTGAGACCAACTTCTACTCTTAAGTAATAGGAGTACTCAGAAAATACTCTTAGTATTTAATTTCTTTATGTTTTCCACTTTAAGTCTCTTTTCTCCTATTTCCTTACATGAATAGTGGAAAACAAATTTAATTACTCATATTAAAGTTCCTTTTTTACCTTGAGTTTCTCCCCTTAGTCCTGTTTTCTGTATTGATTGCTAAGGAAATAAGAACTTAACAGGAACCCTGCTTCAGATCATTCTCACCAGGTTTAAGAACCACATATAATGAAAACAAAGTAAATAAGAAAGTGATACAGACAAAAGATCCACTTCTAATTTCCAGTGAATGAAAAAGTACGGTTGTCTGAACTGCAAAAAACCTCTATACTTAATGAACACGTCTCACAATTTGTCAGAAATTTATAAGTAACAGCAAAATAATTTTCCAGTGTGATGTAACTAAATTGCACCTACTTTGTTTAACTGACTACTTGAAGAAAAAGTTCTATTGAATAAATGCTAAATATCAGGTTATTTTGATTTATTGAAGAAAAGGAAGGAGACAGATATTTTTTGTCCTCTAGTACATTAAAATCTCCTATTTTGTAAATACAAAACCATGAGGTTTCAGACTCTTCAGAGTATCTTTCTTAGGTATGAACATGCGCATTACAAAAAGCAAAAGCAAATAAAAATTAGAAATAGTAGTTGACAAAAAGTTTTAAGAAAGGTGTAAGGACTCATATCACCAGGCAGAAGAAGCAGTAACTCTATGCATGAAGCCACCGTCAAAAGATACTGCTGGTTTTGAATGTAGAAAGCTGATCTGAGATAAACAGAACAAGTTTGACTGAAGAAAAACTTCATTCTGTCCCTGTATTTGCAACATTTCGTCCTCATAACCGGGAATGCCTATTAAGCAAAACAAAACCAAACAAACAAAATAAAAATATCAAATAAATACAACAAATATCACAACTTCAGCTCAGCAGTGTGTGGCATTTGAAGAAACAGCAGGATTAACAATATTCTTTACCCTTCTTGCTCTTAAACCATAACAAATTTTATCAGGGGATTTAGAGATTCCCTTTATACAAAAATATGTTGAATACTGAGAACTTCTGCAGTCACCGGCAACTCATTAAGGGATGTAAAACTCTGGAAAGAAATGTAATCTATATAAAAAATGAAACAAATTGGATCCCATCCTTTAGCCCTGAGGACAAGGGCCAGCACATGGCATGTGCCTTCAGCATAGCACACTCTCAAACAATTCTAATGCCTTTTAATTCAAGGTTTCTCATCTGAATACCCCACACATTGTCATAGTGGAGCCATGTGTCAACATTAGCTTTCAAAAGTATTTTAAATTACATATGATCACTAAACCATTGATTTTCTGATGATGAAATAGATTCATTGAGGAACATATACTGTGTAGTAACTAATATTAATATTTTGAATCAAATAAATGAGTTCACAGATAGAATCTTTTGTTCTGAGTTTTTATCTGCAATTTTCCTAAAAACAACAGTAGTTCATTAAAGTGGATGATTAGCATCTTCTATTACATTGAGTATGTGCATATTACCTTACACAGACCATGTACTAGTTGTATATTAACACATACAATCATGAAAAATGCAGATTTAGAGCATGCATCTATTTTGCAGAACAGAAAAAGAGACTATTTTTCCTTTCACAAGTTCATCCTTGCAAAATGCCTGTTTGTTTCATTAGGTTATAGCTTCATGGGAAGAAAGCTGGAAAAAAGAATCCTACAAATGCTTTTTGTAACTTAATCTCTCAGGATTAGGTGTTCATAGAGTAGGATTTGAAGATTTGCTCTTGGTTAAGCTCACTACCTTCTCATCTAAATCTTTTCTTTTGTCATCATTAATTTCAAGGGAAATCAAGAGGGACTAATCTCAAGGACTTTAAAAAAACTCCAAATCTTGACATCAGTATTTGATTTTTATTCAAGTTCCTGCTTGCCTGACTTTTGCTGCCTTAATAAATATCCTGGCAAGTTCCTACCTATGGAGGCAGGAAGAGTGTTTCATTTAGTTTTTGCTGAAGACCTCGAATTTAACACCTGAAGGCAGGTTGAAGGCAGTTTAATCAACATTTGTAACTATCTCAGGTCAAAAAAGAGTTAGCTTCACCTAACACATTTATTATTAAGAAAAGAAAACACCACCACTTCTCTTTTGGATATGACTATTAAAGCAATAAATCATGAAACAGAGATATCTTAACCAAATAAAATTGTATTTGCAAAAAAAAAAACAAAACAAAAAAAAACAAACAAACAGCAAGACCCCTTACAAAAAGCTTCTTTGAAGCTTAAGTCAAACTTGGACCTACTTGCCAAAACAAAACCCATCCTAACACTACGCAAAATAAATGGATCTTTCTTTAGCCTTCACCTCTTGTGGGAGTTTCCCTTGGTCCCTGGTTTGAAATCTCATGTTTTAAGTCTCCCTGGTATGCCAAAGCAGTGTGATCTGTATGCCACAGCTTGTTTCCCTAATTGCTCTGTCAATAACCTCCTGACATTTTTACTCATGTTCTACCTCAGGACATGCAATCGTCTTTCGCTAGCCCCATACGACAGTGCACACTTTCCATGAGGGAGAAGACCTTTCTTCTAAACTTGTGTAGTAATTTCCTCTAACATTTTGAGCAGTCCTTTGATCCTATGACAATTACTTGCCTTTCCTACAGAATGGTTTCTTACCTGCTGGAGCTCATCCAATGTACTATGACTTTCGCAGATGTGAGGGTAAATCTTTCACACTGTTAACATTAACTCCTGCTGCAACACTTTTCTATCTTAGTATCCTTTGGAATGCTAATTAGGATGTCACCATTTTGATTTCAGATATTAAACCAGAAACAATTAATAAGACTCTTTTCAGTCACATAAAGGTGTATCTTTTTTCTGTATCATTTCAGTTTATTGATAATCCAGGTCAATAGCAAATATTACTTCTTGACACATTTTGTCCAATCGGACCCACAATATAATTCAGTGCTGCTAATTTTGAGGATTCTAAGCATTTTAATCCAGATGGAGGGTAAATGACTTTACTTGCTTAAGCTTCAATAAATACACAGAAAATACAGAATATATAAAATAAGACACAAAGCTTTTGCTTTGCATTGGCACTTTAGCAAAGTTGTTCAAGTTCATCACCTTAATATGATGCTACAGCCTATGCAGGGATATAGGTATTCCCAGGGCAAGAGTATATCTAAGATCTCAGTGAACCTATGGGGAAATTTGTCTTGCTCCACTGAAAAATCTCCACTGCACAGTAAGTTTAGTGCAACTTAGGGCTCAGATATGCATGTTCCAGCCATGTGCCTCAAGTTAAATTTTGCAAAATACAACCAAAACAATGTGTATATCTTTGGAAAAAGAAGATCCATTACTGGACACCAATTATTAGCATTTTAAAGCCTTATAAAGGACTTCATTTTTTAGCATGTCTTGTATTTTATTTTTCAAGATAAATTAAGTAATTAAAAAAAAAAAGCCTGAAAGGTAATGCAATGGACTGCAGAGAAAACAACAACTATCATGTGACTCTTCACCACATGTACCAGTTCTGGAGAAAAGAATAAGCAGTTGCTTAAAGAAATATTCTTTCTTACATCAGTCAGCAAGATTTACTCCACATTTAGCATAAGATTTTAGGTTTGTTATATCAGCTGAGAACAACTTTTTAATCTATTGAATATCCAGTTATGATTTCTTAAGTCTTAACTGCAGGTGAACTGCTGGAGATGAGGCAGGGACTGACGTTTAGCATGTGTGTCAAAATCTCAGAAATTCTAAAATCCTTTTTTCTGCCATTTATATGCTGTGGGAATGGTGATGCGTTGCCTTAATTTTCTGTATCTCAATTCTCCACACATGCACTGCATGATAAATGCAAGGACAGCTGGATGGATATATTCAATATCATTATAATGTCCACCCATTTGCATCAGACAGGTTTTTAACATGCAGCATTATGAGTGCTAAATAGTGTACTCCTAACTAGAGCCAGGTGGGGGTGAGTTGAGAAGAAAGAATTAGGACGTTTTGTTCCAAAGTTTTTTCCTTCTGAATTTTATCTTTAACTCAATAGTAAAAGGAAAACTTGAAACTTTCATAACTACAAAGAAAGTTAGAATTCTTCCTTTTTGAAACCGGAATATGTCTGTTTCTGGTTAAGAAAAAAAAAAAAAAAGAAAGAAAAAAATGTTAACTCCTCTAATAAGCTCTATAGAAAAGATGGTAGTAATTGTGTATGAATGTAATTTTCCTTGAAGTGCTACTTCAGCACCTCTCTCTGCCAGATGGATGTTCACCACCTTTTTCTCATAAGTTTAGTTAATTAATATGTTTATATTATTCTTGATCTCTAAGCATACCTGAGCCTGTGTATCCCAGTGTTATAGATAAAATACCAAAAATAGGAAGGGGTTTAGGGTTTGCACACCTGCGCAAACCTTGCTGTTTCTGTTTCAGGCCTAAAGCTAGGCTGGTGCAGTCCTTTGTTCTATACACCAGTTGTTCTAAAGAAAAGAGAGCTAGCTGTCCCTACAAATCTCTTCTAAACAGTGTGCAGATGGGAAAGAAAGTGAAAGTTATGTTAGTGCTCAATGCTACAAGAGAATAAATCCTAATTAAAACTACCCTGAACCTGTGAACATTTAAGTCACTTAAACATGTGTGAAGTTTCATTGATGTTGATGGTATTATTCCTCTGCTGAATTTAAGCATCGCTTAAAGGATTTCCTTGGTTGAGGCCTGTGAGCAGAAGCTGGCCTTGTATGTTTTAAAGTGTACATAGACATATGCAAGAAGTGTGTAATATAAACCAGTGCACATAATACAGGCTTCCAATGGTACAGAAAAACACAGTTGCATCTACTCTGTCTTTTGAATGTATCTTTCAATTTTCTCCTTTGATGTTGTGAGAAACATAACATTTTAAGAGAAATTACTTCTCACTGTACGGCAAACTCCATAGTTGGAAGTTTAATATGCATCAATCTTTTGCAAAAATTATCAAGACTAAGATGTATTTAACTTAGACACTTTAAATTGTCCTCTTAATTGCTAGTGTTTCTGAAAGATTCAATCATGTTTCTTTGGTGCCATTTAATAAAATTAAACAAATCAATCAGTAGCTTTCTCCTTTTTTATATTAGCTTTCTGAAACAAAGACTGCTTGTGTCTGCTCTATTGTGGCCAGGGAAAATGGTTAGAGTGTATATATCTTTCAGAATATATAACCTAAGATCATAAACTGTCTATCTAGAAAGTGCAGAAATATTTCATTAACAACCTTTCTGGACACAGTCTGGAAATTAAATGTTCCCCACATGAATGGGAATATAGCTGTTGTGAATCACCAAAACATAAACATACTGATGATATTTTGGTTCATACGCACATTTTATGGCCCCTTGCTAAGGGCATAACTCTGAGCTTTGTGGTTGCCAAGTAAGAAACAGTGGCAGAGGGATTTGGAAAAGGTAGCTTCATTTTTAAGATGGGAGGAAAGAAGTAAATATTTTCCACATCTCCTTTAATAGAAAAGACATTGGGCTACTTTTTTTTTTTTGTTAGCAAGTTTTTCTTTTCACTACAGATCTTTTCAGTGTTCTACTTTACAGCTAAACTCTCTGAGACCTGACGTGGGATTTAGTAAGCTTTAGATAACATAATCTCCATCTAATGGGAATTTCTGAAGCCAGTCACTAAGTGTATGAATTATTACAAGAGAAGAAAATCAAATTTAATATCAAAGAGCTAACTTTAGAAGTTCAAGCAGAGGACAATATTCATTTTCCATTGACAGAATTGTTTAATAAGAATCTATCAGCAGTACAGGAAACACTAGGTACTCCAGCAATAAGTGAATCATGATGGCTTATTTCCTTTTAATTCTGTGATCCCAGCTGGAACAAGGTGTGATTGGAGAATGGTTTAATTGTTCATAGACATCTGTCTTTGGATTCAATTGAAAAATAATATCCTGGGCATAAAATGACCTACAGAATTTTTGGCATTTTTATATCTTTCACAATCAAGCCATTGTCAGAAAGTCAGGTAGTGGAGCCCCAAAAAACTTATGGATATATTTAAAGTAGAAAAGAATAAAACCCTGGTTATATATCAATATACACAGCTGGAAAGCAGATGTTCAATTGAGTGCACTCAGTTCTTACAGAAAGCTATTAAAGCTGTTACTTATCCAAATGAGAAATTTCTATAATTTATTGTTCTCGCATTTTTTATTTCCCCACTTTCCTTCATTTTAAGCAGACCAAAGTACTTTTCTTTTATATGTATATTGTTGGGGTCAACTACCCTAAAAGCCTGACTTAGCGCAGTATACTACATGACTGCTAAAGAATGCCCAAGGCCACTGTCAATCAAATTAGCCAGTGACTTATGAGTTGTTTACTGTACTGTGAAATGAAGTGATAAATGTGTGTCAACCAGTAAAATGTGACATTTAGTATTGGATATACCCACTGAAATAGGTTTTGACTCAGCTTTATTCATCTCTTACCAGACTGGCACCTATTTTAAATCGAGTTCTGATTATCAATACATATTAATATGCATCAACTGTAACTGACATGGCATAGCACTGAGCAGTCACATTTTTCATTGGCCTGAAAAACAGGGACAGAAATAATACTTTTTTTTCTTGAGTGTTATCCTTAATATAATTTAAATAATCTTATTAAATAATATGAATATCATTATCAATATTATAACAATAAATAATATTAAATTCTTAACAATATTAATATTAAAAATCATTTTGAGGGAGAACTTCTGTTTCAAATTATTCATGAAATAGTGATCTAGTACAAGGAAAGGATTGGGGTTGATTTTCCCCTTTTGGGTGTTGTTTCATTTATTTGTTTGTTTGTTTTTTTAATTAAGTTTGAAATTAACATCAGAGTGAGATATCATCACTTGATGTAACATATTAAGAATAAGCTTGCATTGCATGATTTCCTAGACGATGTCTTACTAAAGCACTCCTCTGAGGTCACAGTAAATTGAAACTCTAGCCTTTTGGAGCTCTGAAAGCTTAATTAGTACTTTGTGAAAGAAAATCAGAACACTGGAAGTCCAAACCAAATAAAAGCATTTATAATTCCTCCAAAGGGAGATGATATGCCGTTCCCACGAAATGTTTCATTAAAAATTAGATTTAAATGTTACAAAAATTCCTCTTCCCATGACATGGAAGAGAGATCACCTCTTGGCCTGCTCATAATAGCTAATCACTTCCGTAAAAAGTATGTTAGAAATGCAAAGAGAGATAAACTACTCATAACTTTTGCCTTTTCTCAGTATTTAACTTCTTGCTATAGCTCCAGAGAAAACTTTTCCTGAAAACAATATACTTTGGCAATGCCTGCCTTCAGAGTTTTGTTGTCCATGATGAATGACCATGGCTTAATTCTGCCATATTATTTTCTCTTTAGAAATAGTTATGATAGAGACCCTTTTATACAGATTTACTATTTGAAAAACAAAAATAAATACACCAAATACTTAAAAATTTTAAATATTAAGGCAGTATCAAATAAGACATTTTGATTTATAAACACAGCTCTTAGGCAATTATCACACAGTAATAAGCATACGAATAGAAGAATGGAAATCAATAGTATTCTTGGGCCAAAATCAGCTTACATATATGGTTACTCATTGGATACTTCCTCATCAAATTCAATAGGGGTATTAAATTATCCCTTTTTAATTACATTGAGGGTATTGTATTTTTATATTGGAAGCAATGCTGTACTATATACAACCTTTTTATTCATGAATAAGCTGAGCAGTATAGTCAAATCCTACCCATCTGTCTTCCAGGAAAAATATTTTTGTCCAACCTTTTGAAGGCAGACACATTCAAATTAATATCTTCTTTAAAAGAATTAATTCCATTATTAAATGGCTGGAATGTGATTTTTGTTTGTTTTTTTTTGGTTTTTTTTCTGTTTGTTTGTTTGTTTTTTTCTTAATCTAAAGGAAAACAGATGTGCAAATAAGAGCTAGATGAGATACCTGGGGAGCTGATTCAGGTTTCATTTTTTGTTTCTCATCCATATTTAATGCCAATTCTTTCCATAGTCCAATTTCATTGTTTTAAAATCAGCAAAGATGTTTTTAGAAGGACATTTATAGTGACTGCCACAACTGTGGCACCAATCCATTTAATTTTGTGTTTTGTTTTTCCTTAGATCTTATTCAGTGCAGAACATCTTGATACAAGACCTCTTGTTCTAAATGCATGTGCACTAGCTAAGTTTGCAAATACCTTGCATTTGTGAAAGTAAAACGAAGTGAGCTTAGAGATGGTCAGGATTGAAATCATCAACACATAATTTTCCTTATTGCTTTGTACAAGTTTTAATTTAATTTTTCAGTCCTACCCTTTTGCATGTAATATGACATCTGGTCCTTATAGGATGATGCCTGAGTAAGGAAATCTCTTGGGGACCCAGCTGAGTCTTTAAGAGCAGATTCCCCAGCTCTGAATATTTTGGGGCCCTCATCATGGTGCAAGTGAGAGCAGGAAAGTCTTCTGTTCACCTAACATATTCGTTAAGCTGACACAGAAATGTAAGAGCAACTGTGTTGTGTTATCCAAGGTTTTGCTTTCTTCGCACCTCAAGGGAAATCTTGAATCAGCAACAGCAGCCAGCTTCCAGTTTCTTTTCAGACCTGTCCAACAATTCAAAGAAGCAAAACACAGCAGGAGGAATCTGTTCCAATACATTTAGCTTTCTTGAGTGGAATCAATAAAAATAAATAATGGTCATCATGGAATATTATGTACCAAAATGATTTATTCACACTAAGAAGAAATTTTTTAGAATCTTTTACAACACTTGCTTTAGAAAATATTGCTTAACTCTGTCCTTTTCAAAGATAACTGTGTATGAATCTGTGTGTGTTATGGACAGTATTTTCAATCTTTTCCAGGTGGATCTAGGCATGCATGCTTTCTCAGGTCTCTAATAATCTGTAACCTTTCCTTTTCCCAATGCCAAAGCTTAGTTTTTCTAGGCCACTTAAACTGGAAAAATAAAATCCTCTACTGGGCTGCTTCTGCTGGGCCAAAGCATTATACTTAAAATATAGTTCTGCATTTTTTCATTCCTGCACCTTGTAAAAGATGTGAAAAACATGTTTACATCACTGTCTTTACATCATTTCACAAATGCTGTTTTGACTTTTCTTATTTCCCCTTCAGGCTTGTAAGTCTGAAAACCTCCTTCAACTTACCCATCATTCCTTTTTAAAAGGGTCTACTTTTGCTTTTAGATACAGTGTGTGTCTTTCTGCCAACTGAATATGCAGTGTGTTGTCAGGTGTCTGGCCAAAGAAGTTGCTCATTGACCCAGATTTAAAAGAAATGGCATTGCAGCATCTCAGAGGTGTGGTTGTCATGCCAGTAAAGGGAAGAAAACTAAAGCATTGATTTCAGTTTTTCAGGACCTTTTCCTAGGAGGAAGGTTTAAGGGTTTCTTCTTATAGCAAACCGATATTTTCTGCGTATGAATTAAAAAGAGATTAGGAAATTGCATAGCAAATAATCACAAAATCAGACAATGCAAGTATGCCTGTGCGTTGCAAGTGTTTGAAGACAGACACAGTATTGCACTTAGAGGATTTAATCCATTGGGAGAAATTTAACCCCATCACATCTTGTTCAAGCAGAAAATCAGAGACCTGGCCAAGGAGTGCAATGTCTGAGAATGGAGAATTTATTTATAAATAAAGGAAAGCTAAGAAAGGAGAGGCTAGTAGCATTCCTGGCTTTCCCTTGATGGGGAAAAAGGTCAGCATGAAGACAGCACAAACAGCTCCACCTGGCACACAGAAGCATTCCTTGGTCACACTATTTAGAGAAAGTCACTGAAATCAATAGTTAAACTCTTGTTGCTTGTAGCAGGGCAGAATTTTTCTTATCATGTTTGAAACTAGAGAACAGAAGTGACTCCCTGCAGCAACACTATGTGAGCAGGTAGGGCTGACAACAAAAGCAGCAGAGTAACATTCCCATCATGAAGGACACAAGAGCGCATCCATTTTTCATGTTTCATGACTACTCATATGGCTGAGCTGTACTGCTGTGCTGCATATTTTGACATATTTTGACACAGTTTAAAAAATATACTTAAGTTAAACATCCTGACATGCTAAAGCCAGGCTTTAGCAGCTTGGTTCAGTGCTTGATTTTCAGCATGGTCTTCACACCAACTGCAGACACCAAAGTGAAGATCCAGCACTCGGGAACATTTATTGTGAAATTACCTTGCTGTGGTGTCTGCACTCTCAACAAACATTTCAGTTAGCAGTTTTCAAATGTAATCAGATATTATTCTTCCTTTGGGTTTTCAGTGTTGGTAACTCATACATTCTGTGATACAAAATTGTAAAAAATGTTTAATTGCTCCCTACACCTGGGGTCAGGAACATGTGTTATTTCCAAGTCACTTCTGTTTTACTCATCATTTTCAGGCAATATTATCCTACTTGCATAACATACTGAAATCCTGATGCCAATGGCATACTTTCCCTCATTCCGCTACAATGCATCTTAACATCTACCTGGTTAAGATCTGCTGCAGATAGCAATGCTCTCATCTGACCACTCTCTTCCAGGTAAACTGTAGTTAGGAATCACTGCTCCAATAAGCAATCTTAGCAGATCCCTCTGGAATACTTCTACTAAATTAGTCTGCCTTATTGCACTAGAACTCACTGCTCCTTCACAAACATGCTGCTGCTTGTTCTTTTCTACTCTTTTTATGTTTTACCAATGTTATATTCATAATAAGTCACTTTCAAACATACAATCACACACAGTCATACATTTTTGGAATGTCAAATAGCAAGAAGCAAAATATTATCAAGAAAGCATTATTAGCATACTCATTGTCACAGTAAATATAAACACAAATGTAAGCCTGACCTTTTTGTGGTAAGTTTCATAGCACCATATAATAATATATTGGTTTGGGTTGAAGGAGACCTTAAAGATAATCTAGTTCCAACCCTCCTGCCATGGGCAGGGACACCTTCCACTAGACCAGGTTGCTCAAATCCCCATCCAAGCATCCAAGCTGGCCTTGAGCAGTGTCATGGATGGGGCATCCACAGCTTCTCTGGGCAGCCTGTACAAGTGCCTCATCACCCTGACAGTAAAGAATTTTTTTTTCTAATATCTAATCTAAATCTACCCTCTGCCATTTTAAAGCCATGACCCTTTATCCTACCACTTCATGCCCTTGTAAAAAGTCCCTCTCCATATTTCTTGTAGGCTGTGTTTAGATACTAGAAGGGTGTTATAAGGTCTCCCTTGAGCTTTCTGTTCTCCAGGATGAACACCCCCAGTTCTCTCAGCCTATCTTAATAGGAGGGGTGCTCCAGCCTGTTAATCATCTTCATGGTCCTCCCCTGGACTCTCTCCAACAGGACAATGTTCTTATTCTGGGGACCCCAGACCTGAACACAGTACTGCAGGTGCAGTCTCCCTTGACCTGCTGGCTGTGCTACTTTTGATAAAGCCCATCATACAGTTGGCTTTCTGGGCTGCAAGCATACACTTACAGGTCACCCCCAAGTCCCTCTTCAGGGCTGCTCTCAATACATTCTCTGCCAAGCCTGTAGTTGTGCTTGGGATTGCCCCAGCCCAGGTGCAGGACTTACACTTGGCCTTGACCTTCATAAGGTTTGCACCAGCCCAGCTCTCTCCTAGTATTGTAATCAGTTAAGGTGAACAAAAATCTATGTAAGTGTTTGCACATAAAGGGGGGTAGTGAAAAAGGAGAATGAGTTGTGTAGCTGTCATGTAGCCTATGCATGGTAATGTTTGTGTAAATGACAGCCATATGGTACTTTATTGTTCCTCCTTTGTGGCAGACAGGTTTCAGGGATATGAGGAGGAGAGTAAGAGACAGCAAAAGCATACACAAATATTTCCTAGTAAACTGCAATAAATATAGCAAAAGCTATAAATAAAGGCCATGACTGGAATGTTTAAACTGCTGTTTGCAGCTATAGTTACCGTGTTTGCAGATGCAATTATAAAGAATACATGGAAGGAAAAAAAAGAGCCACTTAAATGTGTACACTTTTCTAAGCACTGTGATGAGGATGTTCTCTCTGAATATGTTAAACAGCAAGATAACAAAGTGATACAAATAGGGAAAAAAAAGGTGAATGTTTAATGTATTCTCTGAAACTGTTGTAATGATGGCGATTTGGTAAATTTTTTCCTATTTAAGCAAAATTGTTTGTAAACTACTGGAAATGTTAGTCAGGTGTATACACTGAACCATGTGCTAATTAGTATATTCTCTTCTTCAGTGTACCAGCTAAATTTGTTTTGGGTTGGTTTTTTTTCCTCTATTAGCACTTACAAAGAAGTTAGTGAAACGTTTGTCTGTTCTGCAAAGTGACTCCCCTGCTGCGGCTAATAGTTTCTGTTCAAATTCATCTTCACCCAGAAGTCAGGCATCAAGTTTAAGGCAGTCATCAAGCTTTCATTTATATCCACTAGAGAGAAATTTCTACCTGCTAACAGTTTAGGGTACAATTTTTCTGATCAAATATTCATTTCTTAAGAAGAAATGAATTGCATACTTACATCTATGCAAAAGTGTTGGTTAGATTTCTATTGACTACGTAGAAAGATGATATCACCTATCTCTAATTTAGATACATCTACTGTAAATAGATTATATTAAGTGAGATTTAGCTAACTAATTTCCAGATAGATGCTTAGATATAATCAATTACATCTGGTGCATTATCCAGGTAGATGGTTGAAACTGGTAAAAAAGCTTCAAATTTTCCCATATTAATCAATTATCTATGTTCAAATTTCTGATCTCTTATTTCTGCTGCTCTTCTGGAAGGTGTACAAGCAACATACTACAGTCATCTAAAATCAAGACTATGTGCCTTGTATTCTTTCCAGAAACATTTACACAGAGCAAGTGTTAATGCCATCTCTGGCTGCATGAGTCCATCCGCAGAATTATTATTTTTTTTTTTTTAGTGAAGCATTTAATGAAATGAGACTTTTGAAAAGACCTGTACATATTTGTGGGGTTTTGGTTTGGGTTATTTTTATGCTAAAACATAATCAGCAGTGAAAAATTTATTGCTATGAAGTCTACACAATAAAGTTTACTCCATTAAGAATGTATACAATGAGCAGTACACCCCCAAAATGTTTAAGATAAAACATAAATTGTTAGCTAATATGATAATTTTCTATTGACCCATATTACTTACCTTTCAAAGATCATTACCCAGTACAGCAGTCTTTTTAACTAAAGCATTAGTAGTCATTTGTTTGCTAAATGAGTTTAGAGATCTACTTAGACATAATTTAAATACCATTTAAAACTCCATTAGGTATGTTTATTGCCAAAATTTAAATAGTATTCTCTTAGTTCTTCTTCACTGCTTTAAAAAAAAAGCAGCACATACACAAATGTCTGGCGAAGCTAATTAACCATCTATTTGTAAATCTTCTAAGGTGAAAGTTTAACACCAGCATGAACCTTAGACCAGTGACATTATACACTAGCAAGTCTCCACTGAAATGCACAAAAAAAGAATTAAGAGAAATAAGTAGAATGGGCGATTCTGTGTTCTGATAATGTTTGCAGACCCAAAAAGCATCAGGAAATCACAGGAACTTTTAAGACATCTGTCACACTTAAAAAATTGGTGAAATTTCTCAGGCAAAATGTCATCATCAAAGGAAAAATAAAGATTTTATATCATAATTAGCCTTATCAAATAATAGGAGTTTCAGAACTTTTTATAGTAAAGAGTTGTTTCAGTAAAATGTTTAAACCAATTGTTTTATAACACAGTTCACAGCTTAGGATGACAGAACACAAAAGAACTTTTGAAAACTTTGTAGGAAGCCAGAGAAATCTTGATTAATTTGAGGGATAGAAATAGGTTTGGGATTGGGAGTTGATTGCTTGTTTGGCTTTTTTTTGTTTCTTTGGTTGGTTGGTTTAGTTTGGTTTGGATTGGTTTGGGTTTGGGTTTGGTTTTTAAATTAAGAGAACCCATCGGCACCAAAACCTGGAGTTTGGGAAACTGAAAACAAATAAACAACCCTTTCAAAACCTAAACAAAACCAGTCTATCCTCTCTATTTCTCTACGTGCCTTAAACTTGATACACAAGTCTGAAATGATTCAAACTTTGTGGTTTCAGTCCCCTCAGACCAGATTTATAATTCATGAAAATTTACACGTTGAAGTACAAGGAAAGATGCAAATAAGATGGGTTGCTAAATACATGAATAAACACCATATAACAGTAAAATAAGCAGCAGCATGCAATCATTTTGGAGTGTCTTCTAATAAAATATCATTCCTCACAATAGCCTGCTAGAATATTACCATATAAAGTGACTTTTCCAGGAAAAAGTCTTGAAGTGTTTTTCCTGCTTTTCAAACAGCTCATTATTTGTCAAACTTATTGCATTTCTGTATATTACAAGAATACAGTTATTCTTTAATCTGAGCACTGATAAATATATTATTCTATGTCTTATATTTGCTGTCAAGATAAGCTGATTTACTGAACATTCAAGAACATTCAAGAACATAAGAACTGATTTACTGAACATTCAAGAATATTTTGTGTAATATTAAATATTCCTTCAAGAAAACAGTTGATATATGATTCAGGTAGAGATCTATTTGCCATAGGAAAGAATTATTTAAAAGGCATTTTTCCTTTGAAAATTTTAAGAACTATCTTCTGTTTCCAAAACACTATTTTTCTATCTAGAATAAAAGTGTATTTCTAAGTGTTAAAAGTTTATTACTGGAAAACATTAAGAAATAAAGAGTTCTGCTAAGTAGATCACAAATTCTCCTAGCTTTCTATCTAAAAATGAGGAACAATGTAGTTTCTAGAAAAATCTGTATTCCCCATGAGGTTTTAATTTCTAGTTCACCCAGCCATAAAACCAGTCAAAAGTAGGAAAAGGTGGATATTTTTCCTATAAAATGATTGGATTATTTCAAGTGCAGTCACAGTCTCTGAATAAATAAAAATGTTTACAGAAAGATTCTGCTACTCTAAGTAATTTTTACTCTCTTTCACTCATTCCATATATATATATATGTACACATATGTATCTAGCTAAGGTACTGCGAGGCAAAAACAAATTCTTGTTTTCAGGAAATATCAGTATCTCTTTCTTTTTTGTTTGTCCCCCCATTATCAGTTACTGTTATAAATTCGAACTCTTTAAGGTCTATATTATATGCTATGAAGTGTATATTCTGCATACGCAGGTATGTGATTAGATTCTACATACACAACATACTCTGAAACTAGGGACAGTTGAAGAATGAGGTGAGGAACTGCTAACCAAAGCCAGTAAAATCAGATAGTTTTCACAATAGCTCTTTCTTATGTGTAAAGAATGATAAGATTCCTCTCCATTCTACCCTATTTTCATACTTTGTCATTAGCAGCAATTTCAATAGACTTGACTTTCCCTTTGCTTTTATAAGGAATTCCACAGATAAATGTTACCAAAGAAAAATACACTTTTGTTCAAAAAGATAACAGATAGAATGCATATATATGAATGTCTAGCACATATGGCTACTTGAAGAATTTTAAAAATAAATGTCTTGCCAGGAAGAGGATACTGGTGGCTGAATTAATCACTGGGAAATGCTCCTGCTCCATGTACCTTCTTTTGCCTGGACGGTTACAGCTGCATCATGAAGCTCACCTTCTGTCTGGGTCAGCTCCAAAATCTCTTCACCTCAGCACAAAACATAAATCAGATATTGAATTGAGCAGACCTTTTGGACTCTTTTCTGGTCATTTATAGTTACACAAGGCTGAATTATACCACGTGCCCTTTATGCGGCCCATGGGATGATTTCTCTGCCAAAAATTCTACCTTTCAGACCAATAAAGTGTATGGCAGTATAGCAACCTGGACTGAAAAGAAGGGTTTCATTATTATTTTATTTTATTAAACAATTTATCGAGGCATACCAAGGTATTTATTCTTCTACCTAAGGATACACAGTGTACTTGACTTAAAATGTTTGTCTAGAGATGCTATATACAGATTAATATATACCAATGTGATTTCACATATTTTCCTAGAAATCAGAAGCTCAGGGTCATCAGTCACAATATGAGAGTATACACATACTCTTGAAGGAATACAGTCAAGATGTATATGTATACTGAAAAATAACTGAAAATGTTTCTGAAAATGGCTCAACATAAATGAAAAAAACCTTTGATTTCTCAGATACAGACATTTGCAACTCCCTGTAAAACTGGTTAAAAGTTCCTGACCTATGAGAAAAAAAGTAGAAGCAGGATATTGTTCTTAGTTGACTACTTGCCACAAAATTTTAAAGATAACATTTGTGTAATATTGTGATGTGCTGAGGTATTATGTTAATATAGGCCAGATGTATTGAATTAATTGATAGATAAATAGATAGGACACGTTTGACCATGTTAATAGACTCTGAACTTAAAATAAGGAATAAATGTGAGGTTAAAACCAGATCCAAGAGAATCTGATGAAAAGAGGGGGCTGGAACTGGATGATCTTAAGGTCCTTTACAACCCTAACCATTCTATGATTCTATGAACTTTAAGGAGGTTAACTCTACCAGATACTTATTAAGCGCTGTCCTGGGTTTAGCAGTGGCAGTCATTTTTCTCTTTCTTGGTAGCTGGTGCAGGGCTGTGTTTTGACTTTCAGCTGGGAACAGAGCTGAAAAACAATGATGTTTTGGTTTGGCCAAGGACTTTGTGGGCCTCATGCTCTGCCAGGGAGGAGGGGAGCCGGGAGGAAGCAGAGACAGGACACCTGACCCAAACTGACCAAAGAGGTATTCCATACCACAGCACGTCATGCCCAGGATGTAACTGGGAGTGACCCGGAAGGGCTAGGTGGACTGCAGGGTTGGAGGAGGTATCGGTTGGTGCTTGGTCGGGCTGGGGGGCAAGTTATCGGTCGCCTGGTGATGGGGTGTTGTATTCTCTTCCCTTGTTATTTCCTTTATCATTACTATTATTGGTGTTAGCATTAGTGATTTGTGTTATACCTTAGTTACTAAACTGTTCTTATCTCAACCCGTGGGAGTTGCATTCTTTCTGATTCTCCTCTCCGTTCCCCCAGGAGTAGGGGGAGGGCAAGAAGGGGGGGAGTGGGTAACAAGCTGTCTGGCTGTGGGTTAAACCACGACAGTTCTTTTTGGCGCCCAACGTGGGGCACGAGGGGTTGAGATAACGACAGATCTGACTGTCACAATGCTGATTTATTGGATCTCAGAGTTGTTCCTCTTGATCTCAGAGCTTCAGAATGTTGTAACTTACTTAGAGCCGGTATTTGCTGTGTTAGTGTTTATCAAGTGTGGGGCTTGGGCTAAGGTTCTTGTCTCACTGTACTTTATGGCAATGACTTGTAATACGGGCGGGTTCCAGCAGCAGGGCGGGACGGACGTGGCAATGGACTGGTACCTGGCCGTCCGGCTGCTCCTCACCGTCCTGGCCCTCGCCCTCACCTCTGTCTGCGTGAGTCTTTGGGAAGCCAAGGGGGAGTGGCGCCGGGAGCCAGCGGCTGCTAAAGCGGCCCGGGAGAGCGGCCCCGGGGACCAAGCGGGAGCGGGGCCGGAGGCCGGCAGGGAGCGGCTGCCGGTGGAGGAGGTCGGGGCGGTCGAGGAGCGGGAGGAGGCGGCTGCCGAGCAGCGGGAGAAGGCGGCGGAGGAGCCGAGCCCCGCGGAGGAGCCCAGCCCCGCGGCCGAGCCAGCCCCGCGCGGCCGAGAGCATTCCCCGGAAGCCGCCCGCCGAGCCCCAGGAGGACGCAGGAGACCCCGCAGCATTTCCCAGCAAGGCAGAGGAGGAAGAGCTGGACTCAGGAAAAGAGAAGCTGGTGGTGGGAGAGCCGGCAAGCACAGCAGCTACACCAGCCCCAGTGACAAGTACAGCAGCATCGTTTGAGAGTTCTGAAGGTTTTGAATGGCCTTTGGGTACCCTTGGGACCTGCCTGCTGATTGTGATGGTGTTCAGTATGTTGGCACACATGCAGAGTGTGTTTTACCCACCACCATTTTGTCTGATCTCAAAATTTAAGCAGAGTCGGGTTTGGGTCTTGTCTGGGGTTAGACAACAATATGGGAGGACCAAGAGGTTTTCCCCAAGGCTGGACAGTCATGAGTGGCAGGGCATGTGGGACAGTATGGGCAAGTATCTAGTCCACTGGGCCCCTCCAGTGCTTTGGAAACATTGGAGATGGAAGGACAGTGAATTATTTTGAGCCTGGTGGGCCCATGACCCTTAAGGCCAACAGAGCAGAGATGCAACATCGAGATGGACTCATGATCGAGGGGTGGACCTAACAATGGACACTACTGCCCAGGTTATTCATGTGTGTGAACACTGCACACAGCCTCTCCTGCTCTGAAAGACTGTTACAAGAGATGGAGCCTGGCATCATGGACCAGATGGACTCAGCAGCTTTATAGGGACTGGGCCATGCACTACAATGAAGTGCACTTAGATAAGAGTGAGGGTATATTGAAAATGTGGGATCTGAGCATGACGTGAATGGTATGGAATAAGGGGTGGATAATGTCCTGGGTTTAGCAGTGGCAGTCATTTTTCTCTTTCTTGGCAGCTGGTGCAGTGCTGTGTTTTGACTTTCAGCTGGGAACAGAGCTGAAAAACAATGATGTTTTGGTTTGGCCAAGGACTTTGTGGGCCTCATTAAATATGAAATACCATATATGTATTATGTAAAAAGGTAAAAAAAATGCTTGGCATTTTTGACAATAGAAATAATATCAGGGCACTCTTCAGTAATGGCATACTAGATTGTGGTATTGCTGTAATCCCCAAATGTTAAACATTAACTTCGACAGGAGCTCAAATGAGTCCATAATAAGTCTCTGTCACCTGGAGAAGGCTTAAAAAAAAAAGCAAACTATAATTATCTAGAACTATGAGAATTTTATTATATTTATCTCTATCTGTTACCTCATATAACCAAAGCAACAAATCCCTTGCATACTGTTGATTAAGTTATCAGGAGGGTTTAATTCAGTTTGCTGGTTTTGTGGGTGATTGCTTTTTTTTTCCTCAGCAGGATGAATATTATATCATTCAAAACATGCAGCTTTTCATTAATTAATGTACTCATGGTCCCTTTGCCTTTCTTGTTGCCTGTCTGCCTGCCTGTTTTCATCAGAGGGAATCTCCTGTGTTTCAGTTTGTGCCCATTGCCTCTTGTCCTGTCACTGGGCACCTCTAAAAAGAGCCTGGCCCTGTCATCTTTGCACCTGCCCTTCAGGTATTTCTGTACGTTGCTAAGATCCTCCTGAGCTTTCTCTTCTCCAGGCTGAACAGTCCCAGCTGTCTTATCCTTTCCTCACAGAGGAAATGCTCTAGTCACTTAATCGTCATAGTGGCCTTTAGCTGGACTCCCTCCAGTATTTCCATGTCTCTTTTATACTGGGCACCCCAGAACTGGAAAAACTCTTCCAAGTGTGGCTATACCAGTGCTGAGTAGGTACGATTGCTGAGTGCTATTGCAGATCAATGATTACACATACTCAAGGCTTTCTGGTTTTCTCTGCCCTCTCAACAAATTTGATGGGAGAGAACTTGGGAGGGGAAGAAACCAGAACAGCTGATCCAAACTGTCCAGTGCACTACTCTGTACCTTATGGCATCATGCCCAGCAGTAAAAACTGAGGTAAAGAGTGAGGGATGTCTTCTAAATTAGCAATTACTAGAGACTAGCAATTGGTCGAGGGCATTGGTCTGCTTGTGGAAGATGGTGATTGTTGCTGCAACACTTCTGGGTTTTTTAATCTGCTTCAATTATTAAAATGTCTTTATCTCAACAACCCACACACTTTCTCATTTTTGTTCTTCTTTTTCTCTCACCTGTGTCTTCAGGGATGGGAAGCAAGCCAGTGGCTGTGTGGGTGATTACCTGCTGGCCAGGGTCAACCCACTTCAAATGTCTAAGAACAGAATAAGAAGAAAAGTTTCGTATTTTCAAAATAGATCATCTCAGTATCAGATATTGAGTTATCTGCTTTACTATGACTTCATTGTACAACCTATATGAAAGCGATAATTTTAACGTGTGCAGTCTTGCATCTGATCTATGAATCTACAGAATACCTTAAGAACTGTGAATCAGGTCACTTAAATACCTAAGGACATATTCCTTGTGTGTTACACTCTTTCAGTGAGTTCTTCATCCTGCATTGGCAGGAGCCTTTAGTGCTGCAGTGTCATGTCTAGAATGGCAATTAATATTAATTTTTTATTACTGTAATTAGCGCTTTCTTTTGGGGCAACAACTTCAAAATGAATGGTTTGCCAAGCAAAGAGTTAAATTAATCTTGTATTCTGTTCTTCCTGTTTAAATTAAACCAAAATTAGTCAAGAAGGACACTTCAGAAAGGGATACTAAAGGGCCTCTAATGTTTATTGCTCCCATTCAAATGAACTGAATTAAAGTATCCTAATGTTTATTGCTCCCTCTGAAATGAGCACAATTAAAAGAGACAGCACACCTCATAGTATTATCATGCCTTGTCAATACGTTACCTAACGCTAAAGGGACTCAGTTTGAACAGTCACACATTTCTTACTGAAATTAATAAAAAAATCTTTTACTTGACTTTCTGAAACCCGGACAAACAATTTAGCCATTTTTCATACATATGCATGCTTTTTAGTTTCAGAATCTAACACACACTCTGTTATATTATTGTTCCTAATGAGAATGAATTAAAACTCAGCAGAGATATGACCCAAAACCTTTTGCTTCCTCTCAACTGTCAGTCTGACTTTCTGTAACACTGTGATCAACTGCGCCCTAAGTGGGAGTTGACACTGCCGCAACTTTCTGCAAATGCAGGTAAAATGGAATGTGAACTGCCTGAAATTCAGTGCTAATGTAACCTGGTGCTCGCATCTTCAGTTTTGTATAGCTGCAATTTCACTTCTTTAATAGCATGGACTTTGATAAGAATCACATTGTGTGCCTTATTTTTTTTTTTTTATGGTTTGGGTGGGATTTTTTTCTTTTCTCTGTTCTCTTGGAATCACAGCTAACTTCTTGCACAATGCAAACTTCATTTCTGAAAGAAATCCTGTCACTGATCTTTAATAGTAGGCTAATGGACTGTGAAATCTCAAATTTTCAAGACTGATTTTGTTACAAGAAGTGTTCCTTGTATCTTTTTTTGTGTGGACAGTAAAGATCTCTTCCTTTAGAAGACTGTAATACACAGAACAAGAGGAATTCTATCACAAATCATATCTAACAATGAGATTTTTTTCTTTTTCTTTTGATATCAACAACATTTTGGGAGAACTGCTGCCTCAGGGAGAATTTGCTATTCCTCTGTGAATCAATAAAACTTTCTGCAACAGACTAGAGGATGTGTGTGCTGTGAACTTACAAATATTAGATGAAAAGATTCATATATTACACATCATCTATAAGCTGACAGTATAAACTACTGTTATCTGCTTCATGATTTCTTTCATTACTTGACATATTTGCTCTTTTTGCTGTTCTTGTCTGGACTTTTCATTAAGCATCTTCCATATGTATGACACATGTGAGTATGTGTATATATACACACACACATACCCATACATTCACATATATACACTCATATGCATACATATTTATACACATACATACATATAAATGCACGTAATACCTATATAAGCATATATATAAAGAAAAACTGTAAGAAAGACTGCAAATGAGGAAGACCATTCTCCTAATTTTAAAGACATACAGACTATAGCTATTTATAACAGTGTGACACTGACACAGAAAACTTCGGTTGCATTTCACTTTATAGCTCCTCAGTATGATTCCTGTAGGAAACATTAAGACAATATTTTACAAAAAATGCACAGAAATACTTGTGCAGCTGATTAATATCTACGTGTGCAATTGTCAGTCCTGGGAAATGGATTGCTTGCTTTTTTTTTTTTGAAACTTGCCAAGGTAGCATCATTCTCTTTCCAGCGTTACTTTTTCCTGATGTAGTATTGAGGCAGCCTATTCAAATTATAGTAATTTCTAAACTGAATACTATTTATGTCAACACAGCTTTCAAAAATACATTTCACTCAGGCTAAATTTCTTTTTTTTTTCTTTTATGTAATATTTCTGTACCAAATATATCTGAAAGACATCAAATAAAACATGACAACATTTGAAAATAAAGCTCAAATTTTCATAATTTAAATAATACAAGTGATGTTTATCATCTGCCCCACTGCAGCTGACTGCACCATAACCAGAAAGACACTATCAGAGATAGAATGAAAGCGTTCTTTAAAGAAAGTATCCCTATTGAAGGTTATTGGACTATTAAATCCCACCTGTGCATTCACAGAACCTGCTCAACGCAGGCAGTGGTACCGGGCAGCAAGTGCAAAAGGCAAGGCTTTTGCTCTTTCTTACCCAGCTCACTCTTTTTTTTCATTCAGAGCACGTCCCTACCCATGCCCCCATTTTAAGTGGCCTGCAGTGTTTAACTCGGAGTACTATTTCCGTCAAGTTCTCAAGCAGGTATTTAGTCCAGTTCAAAGTTTGATCTAATGTGCCCAGATTCAAGATTGAAGCCATGCAGTCAGCTACAGTGCCACTGTCAGTGGTTATGCTTCAGCGGACATAGATATGCTATGTTAACACCCATCAGAGAGGATAAGCTCAGAATTAATAAGACTAAATAAATTCAGGATCTTCTGCCCTTGCTTTATCATTTTGAATCTTTAAGTTACATCCAGGCCTTCTGGTCTTCAGGCTCTCCTCTTGCAGCCTCAAGGTCAGAAAAAAAATGTGAAGGGGTTCTGACCTGAGCAGCTGCTGCAAGGGGAAAGTTTTATATCAAATGCCAAATAATTATGAAGCTGCAAGTTTTACTGTGAGAATTACCAGCTTATCTTTCAAACATAAGTAGTTTTCACTTTCCTACTATGTGTGAGTAAGTTTCAAGCGACTGTTTCTAACTTTCCTCATCTGGCACTGTTTCTTGTAAAGGGGTGATACATTAATGGAAATTACTTAGCAAAACAATTAAAGGACAAATATTCATCATCCTTTGGAGAAAAATAACTTCAGTTCTATTTCAATTTTAAATGCATCCATCATTTTTTGAAGTGCAAATTAGACACGTATTGTTTCATTTTGCAAAACTGTTTACTAGTAATATCATTGGATATGTATTAGTATCCTTATTAAGCACTCACATTACAAGTAATATTAAGTTACCATAAAACTTAGAAGACTTGCCATTCTTTAATATACTTGAATTCCTGAGATCATATTATTCATCTGATACACTTTATAAACATTACAGCTTTGCCAAGTCGCACATCAGAGATGAGAAAGGTCCTGTAGGGTTGCTTAGGACTCATGAGCTTTCTATCATTCACCTTCATTAGGTGTGGAATAAAAGTTAAAAAAAAAGACTTCCAAATTTGTCAATATTTATACATTTATATTTAGATATTCTGACATTTCCTCTATGAGTGAGATCGATTCAAGAGAGACAAATGAAAGTGTTGACATTTTCTGCTGAGAAGTTTTCTGCTGGCATTAATTAAGATTCCTTAAAGTCATGAATTTTGATAGCATTAAATACTTAATTTGATATTTTCATTCAAGAGGTATTAGAGAAGGCAAGTATAAAGACTGCCTTTCCCTTAATTTTTGACATCCACCAAGAGAAGTAGGATGTCCTAAGAAAAAAAACCTGTCTTCTATAGTATCATCTCTTTTTTTCAGCAAATGCTCTCATAGTCCTTCAGATGTAGTAAGTTTCTAATTATGAATCCACCTTCAGGTCTTTAAATATTCTTCCCTATATATTCAGGACTACAGCTGTCTTCTGTAAATCCTGTTCATAGTTTTTACCCAAACTAATTTTAAGAATCTAATTTAATAGGTGATTCAGAATCAAGACTAGCTCAGGTACACTGAATCCTCTTTAGACAAACCTTTTTCTCTTTAATGGTTAAAGGTTTATAATTATATATAAAATAAGCGTATATAACAAGCTGACTTAGCCATCTGTGCAGAACATGCACATGCTCCCCAGTATGATGCAGATTATATTACTGTGCATGTGTCAGATGTCAACTCAGATGCTGGACAATGCTATTTTTACCTGACAGAACCCAAGTGAAGTGGCTATATCATAAGTATTCAATAAATATGTGCTTGTGGACAGTAACTAAGGATGACCAATCTTTGTTATCAGCAGTATTCACTGATATTTTGCATAATTTATTCTTAAAGATGTAATGTGAATATATTAGAGTACATAGAAAGATAAAGATTTCTGAGGATTGAAATTCCAGTAAGGAATGATGAGTGTTTCATATTTAACAGCATTTTAGAAGCTTAAGCTGATGCCAAAATAGTCTAATTAGTATGTTGTTAATTGGATATAGGAAAAAAAACCCCAAAACTAAAGGCACTGATAAAAGGAGCTAGGATAACACAGGAATAAATATGCAGTTTCGGTTAACCAGAGATGTGAGTTAAGAAAATGCAATCTGTGATAGCAAAAGGAGTGTGAAAAACAGCACACAGGAGGGGATGATAGAGGAATTTAAAATTGGTCTATAAAAGTGATAGAAGAACACAAGATGTATCAATACAACAGAGAACTAGTATTCTGACTAGTATGGAAATGGGTCTAAATAAGCAAAGGCATGGAGAGTTGAGGTGCTGTCCTGCATAGCCAGGATTAAACACAGGGATAACAGATATAAACTGAAACATGTACACTTTTTGAAGATTCACCAATGAAGATCGTGAAGCTGGTGAACACCTGGAGTTTTTGCCAATAAGTCTCTGACAGCAAAGAGGTAACATTTTTTTGAAAAGAATGTTAGGTCAAACAAAACTGAAGGAGGCACTTGGAAAGATTTGTACAACCAAGAAAGGGGAAAAATGTGGAACAAAGAGAGGGCGCAGACTGTAGGAAATAATGCATGAAAGAGGGAGGAACTATGACTATGAAAGCTGATGCGGCATACATGTGTAAGCAGAAGTGTGTTCTCCCACTTTTGAGGTGGGGATAAGGCATGTTCACTATTAATATAAACTGAGAATCTGGTCATTGAGAAAAACTTGCAATGGCAGGTTGTGTAGAATGTTTGTGCTGTTAAATAAATAAGGAATTCCATAGGTATGAATGGAGAAACAGTGAAAAGGGAAAGAGTGGGAACTGAAGAAATAGGACAATTAACAGGGAAGGATGCAGGTAATGAGGTGGAGATGCAGAAAACATTAGTTTTATGGGAAGCATTGCAAGAATACAAAGGTCCTAGGATAATGTTGAGTTTAGATATAAATGGTGAGAAAGACAGACAAAGAGAAAAAAGGGAATTTATCTGCTGAACAGAGGGAAAAGGGAAGTGGGAAAGACAAATTAAAGTGTGAAAATGTATATGGGTTTTCTGAATTCATGGACAAAGGAGAGGCAGACAGAAGCCAATCAGTTTAGTAAGGATTGAATTATACATCTAATCCAAATGAGCCATGAATCCATTCACTTAATGGAGAAATGTGTCCACAAAATCCTTATTGAAGCAGGTCATGAATAATCTGTGTATTATCTACACATTTTCATTAGTAGAGATTGATCTTCTGCAGTGTGCTAATGGTGTAGGTCATGGATGTCTTGACCAAGGAACCATTTCCAGACAAGTCACAAGGGTGTCAGGCTGTATAAATGAAATATAGTAGGAAAACAGAAATCACAGTGCTTCTTGCCTTTCCTGCCTTGGTGATAATTGTAAGAAACAGTGAAAAATTTAACAGACAACTAAGGACCTTCAGAGAAACATTCAGTTGTATTTATTTGGAGCTCTGTGTTTTCTCTTGTTTTATCCCTAAAATTAGTCAGCTGGACTGCACAAATAATAGAGAAACACTGAAGGAATGATTTTATTAATCTAGTCTTCAACGGATCAGAAAAAACATCAGATTAAGAGGATTTATATAGTCAGTGCAGAAGAAGTCACAATTCCTTCTTTGAAAAAGCATCTACACAGCATAAAGTGTCAGATAGCTTATGAATTAAAAAAAAATGGGATTGCTGACTTTACCATATACTCTACTCTGCTACAAAGTTCTGTTTTTCACACCCATTAAGAAATACTGTATTGAATTCTGAGCATTTTGATGGCCTGTGACAATTGTATTTATATTCTCTCAAGAATCTTGTCTCTTAAAAATCTTATGGTAATTCAGGAGACATATAAATAACTAATAAATTGTAAGCTATTTTTGCTGAAGTTGCATACTTGTAACCATAGTTTTCCACCAAGGAAATTATGGGACTTTTTTTTTAAGTCTTCTTGGGAAAGTAAATTTAAATTGGGCTAGTTCTACATGACTTTATCACAATACATCCTTAGACACAGATCAGGAATCAATTTTGAACTGTCCAGTCTGCGTCTCTTCCTGTGGATCCTGGTTTACAGAAAACAGAATGAGGGAGGGGTGATCAGTGCATATCTTTTCTCATTCTAAGGACATATGTGTGTGCAAAGGCCCAGGGTTTGGAATTTAATGTAGTTCTGTGAATATACGTGCTATTTGTTCAGCCACAGTCTCCTCCCACATCTGAAGCACCATCAGAGGAAATAATCTATCGCAAAGGAAATTGTAACCAGATCTTAATAGCAGAAGACCTGCTGCTTTTGCCTCAGGCCTGCTCTCAAACTTAAGACATTCTATATTTAGGAAATCTCCAACAAAGCTGGGCTCTGCTAGCACACTGGGTGTCTTCGTAAACGTTCTACACTCATTTAATCCTCTGTGGAAGGCAAAGTCCATGACTCAGTTCAACTCAAGCAATAACATTTTATTGGTGTGGCAAAATCTGCCAAAGTATAAATGAAAGAGCCAAGATCTTCAGGGGTTCTACACAAGGTAAAAAAGGCCTATCCCTAGTGTTGCTACTCCTTTCTGCAAGTCCTAGAGGGGCAGAAGTTATTTATCCTAGCTTAGTGGCAAGCATTTGGAAATTACTTCCTCAGGAGGATATGGCATCACATTCTTCTAAGCTACCAAATCCCACATATAGTTCAGTGGTTCCTTCTATGCATTTACCCAAGAAACCCTTAATTTTAGTTTATCCTTTACTGAAGAAATGTACAAGGATCTTAATTATATAAAGCTTTTCCTCATGCTATGATACCTATAGAGTATCCATTAATCTAACTGACAAATAAGGACAATTAAGAAATTAAAAAATGTTTTTTGCTTTGTTTTTTCTACTAGGTTAAGGCAATGAGGCTAGAACTTGACCCACGTATTCTAAAAAACGAACTAAATGCCTTACCTAGCATTGTGAATCTTAGACTGTCAAAAAAGTTATACTTACTCATCATAAGATATGTAAATATACCTCAGCTATTTTTGCTTGCCATTTGTTTTAATCTGTATCAGATTATTCATATGTTTTGGCATAACTGAAAAGCAGAAGAAAAGTAGAAAAGGTTAGTCATATACAGTAATAGCAGTAATTAGTGCTATTAGAAGTGTCCTCAACATACGTACCAAAGTTATTCATCTAATGATGAAATGCATATATGAATGTAGGATTTTTTTTCTAAAACGGAAAAATTAAACAATTCTAGGTTTCTCTATCTTTGCTTGTAGGTCACCTTGTTGAGACTGTTGGTCATTCTCAGTCTGTGGATATTTTTCTAATGAATCTTCTGTGAACTTGTGAGGTTTCAACTCCAACAAGTTCAGAACAAGATACTCCATGTATCTCATGGATTACACTTTTGTTAAAGTGTCAGAATTTACGTTCATATTTTTCACTTCTGGTTTATGTCTGGCTGTCTGCCCTCTCTTCCAGTTCTTTCCCACCCAAGATCATTTAGTTCATTACTCTTGTCTAAGGTGGAAGAACTTGTACCTGCCTTCAATGGAGTAAAACAGTTGTGTCACAGCCACTTTGAGTTTGAAATCTGTTCCCCAATCTGCTTACAGCCAGACGGAGCATGGTGCTCTCTGTAGATGTCATTAGCAAGCTCTTGATTCCATTTTCGAGGCTGTTAGTAGAAATACTGCATTATTCAGGACCTACTGGACCTAAACAGATGCATTTGTTACACCCTTCTGTTTTAGGAGTGAGTCACTGATAATCACACTCTTAGTACAGGTTTCTACTCTGTTTTCTGTTTCTATTACCTAATCCATGTTTTTACAGTCAGCTTGTAAAATGTTTTCCAAAGCAGTGTCAAAAGCCTTTCTGAAGTCAAAATATGTATTACTGTTTTTCTTCTGTCTATAAGACCTGTTACTATTTCCTCCAAGTAAAGCAGAGAGGCTTGACATTTGTTCTTGAAAATTTGATTTTAAAAATTGCTTGCTATGTTTTCATCTAGGCTTTTCTTCTTATTATTTTTCCCTGTTTTGTGAAGAATCAAAATTAACCTGCCTAGGTCTTTAATATTTTGGCATTTCCTTTTCTCCATATTTAAGGTAAAACTGTAACTCTTCTTCCAGAACTTCGTCCATTCCCCATGAACTCTCAGAGTGGCTCACTGATATTACAAAATACAAAAAATTTCACTTGATTTAAGACCTACTCGTTTTTTTCTCTCTCTTTTGTGTCGACACCTGACAATCAAGTTCTGGCTTTAGCACTCTAAAAAAAAATTAGGGTATACATCTAAGCCATCCCTCACTACATTGGAGTTAATCCCAGTTCCACTGGACAGGAAGAGTGTCAAAGCTAGGATGTGTATTTTTAAAAGTACTCATATATAATCTACTGAGAAACACCTTAATGCTCCAGAAATTAAAAAAAAAAAAAAAATCAAAATCCTAAAAGTAAATTGCACTTTATTAATGGCACTGGTGACACTTCTACCAATACTATAAAAACCTTTTTGTTCTGTATTCTTAGCTTGCAGGTTTGCTAAAAGTCAGCTGTTTAAGATGAAATTTGGACATATTTTTAAAATTGTTTTTTCATTTTGCCCAAACAAGTCTTACTAGTTCTTATTCCAGCCTACAGAATTATAGTTTAGCTAACCATGTAAAACATTCTAATAAATTTTTCTGATGACAGCACATTCAAACCTGAAATTTAGTCAGGGGTATTTTTAGGGTCATGGATATGCCTTTTGCCCTCTATCTGAGAATATCTCCTATTTACAAATTAATATCTTAGAATTCTCATATGCTCAGTAAAGATTTGATTGATTTTTGGTTTTCTACTGACCTTTTTCAAAGATTTCCTATTCATTGGAGCATGCATACCACTTTACCACTTTAAAGACCAATCTGTGAATCCCCTTAGGTGACTATCCGTGTTCTATTGCACATCCTGTAAATGCTGGCCTGACTTGATAATTTTTTAATATCAAAGAGATATTAGGAAAGCTACTTCTTATCCTAAGCTTCAAAGAGAAAGCAAGCTTTTTCTTGCAGTTTTGTTGAAAATTTGATTCGGGGCTGAGTACTGAAGCAATTTTTGCTTAGCAATCCATTTTAAGTCCTGTGCCTTTTCTATAGATATGTGTCTACACACTGGTTCCTTGCTCTCTCTTTTGTTTAGCTATACCTAAAGAAAGAATTTTGCACATGTTCCTTTTTCATAACATTACATTTTAAAATGTGATTTATCTACATTATTGTATGTATCTTATTTAGACAACGAAAAGTTGTGGAAAAACCCACACCCAGTACAAATTATCTTTTTCATTGTGTCTCTTCAGTGACCATAAAAGAAGTCCAGGAGATTATATTAAAAACCTATAGTCCAGGCACATATAACTAGGTGTCTCACTCCCTGAAGGGCTAGTTAGGGAAAAAATAAATAAAAAATATGAAAGTAACATTTTAATCTTATATACAAAGGCATACAGAATTAAGATAGTCAAAATATTTATTTGGCTTATTTAGCATAAATTGACATTTTCCTTGGCAGTGATGGGCCTCAGTCACATGGACAAAGCTCTCTGTAGATGTCAGAGAGAGAATGATTATCGAACAGCTTTAACAGTGAGACCATTATTTTTCTGAATGTGCCACATATTAGAGTTTGTCCTTTTTTCTTCTTTTTCCTTTTTGTCACACTTCTAATAATGTCATCATACTTATCATTAAAATTTTGAAGGTATGGTAAGGTTAGGTAATGCTTTAAAGAAGCACTAATGGTTGTGCACATTACAAATTCTTTGCTAGAACTCCAGAATGCTTTAGATCTAGCTATCACATTCCATGCAGCCAAATGCATTCCTGATAAAATATAGTCAGGACCCAAATGAATAAATGAATAATTGCTTTTGCAGAATAAAAGTAGTTTCTGACTCTGCAGACATTGACTTTGATAAATACAGCTGCCACCTAGCATAAAGCTGATATTGCTTTTCAATGTGTGGCCTTCTTAAATAGAGATCTCACTACAGGTCTTATAGCACATGGGATATATTTGATTAGCTGCTACAGTCATTCAGGATGCACTAGTTTTCTTTTCTTTAGAGGTGTAGGGTGAGAACTCTTTTTTTTTTCTTTTTTTCTACAATGACCTCCTGATTTCACACGCCTATTTGACATACATTGTTCATTAACATTTCATATCTTCATTGATAAGGAAGATAAATAGCTCCTCGGGTTAGTAATTGCCTATGGAGTTCAATGCCTTCAGATTAAAGAGTCCAATACACTACTGACTGAATGGATAAAAAGCTCTTTTAAGGATTTTGGATTATAAGGGATCCCTAAATGGTGTGAACCTAAGGTTAATTCTACCAAGGGGCTTCATGCTAGTCTTCGCAGTGTAAACCTCTAGGTTTCTGGCACTCAAGGAGGCAACCAGGCTCTGTACTAGATGTTTTTGCTACCTGGGTTATGCCTGAAGAAAGTTTAGTGTGTTATTCGAGGAATCATAAGAGACAGCAAATTGAGGTGCTCACTACTTGCTCCTGAAAGGTAGTTAGCTCAAAAGGCTGAAAAGGAGTGCATTACACAGAGCAAAGGAGAACCTTCCTTTTCTGACCCTGTTGGCTATAGTCCAAAACCTTTCACCTTGGATTTTCTTCCTCATTTCTTTTAAACCTGGAGAATTAGGGTGTGACTGCTTCTTTTGTTCAATAGACAATTGACTGAATAGCACCTACAAACAGCCTGAACCTGGGAGACTTGAGTTTCTGGTCTCCCTCTGCCCACAGTTTTTCAAATCTGCTTCCCCCATCTTCCTGAAAAGTGTTCTAGGTGCCAGTCCATAACTCTCAGATAGCTTATGAAAGCATTACATTCTGCATCCCATGTGTCCTCCTGGTAAAGAGCAGAAAGCACTGCAGAAGGAAAGCAGCTACCTAGGGCACAGGAGTGGCTAGTGCACAGCCACTGAGACAGCTGGATCCTAGATGAACTCTGGCTACCTATTAGAATAGGTGACACAGCCACCAAATTTTGCAAAGCTATCAAATATTTGGGTCTTATGGCAGAAGGTTGCAAGAAGATCAGCTCACTAATAGCTCTCTCATCAACAAAAGAGTGCTGTCTCATTTAGCAAAGAGCCAACTATTGTCTGCTGTGCTGCTTATATGTCTGTTTTCCTCTTTTTCACTCCCTTCAACATCTTACTATTTCATTAAGCCAGTTGATTCATCATTTGAGAGTGGAGAAGTACAGCTCACTGAGCACCCAGACAGTTTAATTTAATTTTCTCAGGTTTTTAGATGGGGGCTCAGTTTGATGTGACCCCTTGAAATTGAACCCAGGCCTTGCTGTTGCTAATCAAATCCTGGCAGACTGTTACATCAGCAAGAAGAGTTTTAAATTGTAGCAGCATTAGTTTGTAGAAAAGTTTATTTTCTTAGAGCTGATGCGATAATGAACCTTCTATTTATCCATTTCAGCAGACAGAAAATTTGATCTTGGATATAAACAGCTTTGTAGTGAGGAACAAAAAAAATAAAAATGAGTCTACTTCTTTATTTATTTATAACAAAGTAATTTCAGTACAAGAAAGACAAAAGATGGAACATCTGACTTTCAGATGTTACGGTTTTGCTGCACTTTCAAATTTTTATTTGGTTTAATTTGTTTATTTAGTGCTAGTTTGTACTTGAAAAATTGCACATTTATTTTCTCTTACTTAGGTACTCTTATCTGTTTCTGTGTGGAAGAGCTTTTATCTTCATGTTTCTGTTTTTAAAGATTATGAGTTATCCCTCATGACTTTTTCTCAGCATTCTACTGCATTCATCAGGGTGTGCATAATTTTTACTGCAAGAAATGTAATGTAAATACTTTATAGGAAGGTGGGGTACAGATCTGTTTAGTTGGGCAGAACTTGTGCTACACAATTAAAGGAGCTGCATACTTCAACCAGGGAACAAGTCTTACTTTCAAATATATATGTTTAACCCATGGAATTGATACTTCAGCAAGTCACAAGCACTATACAAACTATGGTATGTATGATAGTTCAACAGATATGATTTTCTTTAAAATATTTGATATTGATTTTAATGATGTAAAGTATGTACCTTTGTGAACTGAGTTGATATAACATTCATTAGCATTTAAGTAAAAGTCTAGGAAAGTAAAAAAATTTTCACTTCCTTCCCAAATTATTTTCTGCTCTTCCACATTTTCTCAACTGGCAAAATGTACTTTAAGGGTTTCATTTTTCTCTGCTATGAATCTGCTGCCCAAGGCAAGAATGAACAGGTATGTGGTCAAATCCAGTACAGCAAGTCTTATTTTCTTTGATAATGGCAACTTTGATCTTACCAAGAAACCTATTCTGTGAAATGTTCCCTGTGATTCTCACTGAAGCTTAAATTAATTAAACCAAAAACAGAAACAGAAAAATGTTTGCATTGATTTACTATTTACAGTCCTGAGAATTACAGTATCAGGTATTGTTCAAAGGTGACTAGATACAGCATAAACTCAGTGGAGAAGGTATTTAATATAGACTTCAGATAGGCTCAGGATTTAATATAGACTTCAGATAGGCTCAAGCCAGCAGCTCTCTGAACAGAACTCAAGAACTTGTTTTGTAAAAAAATTCAATGTTTCTTTAGAAAATGACTCCATATCGATGATGATCAATGGCAAAATTAATGACACAACTTAATATCACCAGGGTTTTTCTACCTCAGAACTCAATTTCTGTTTCCAAGACTTCTAATGTGAAATCTTGCTGTTTCTGTTATTTTGCTTATTTTGGTTTTCTTTTTTTAATATTTTTCACTGAAAATATAAAACAAAGATAATTTTATGTTAAAGTATATTAAAGAATATATTCTAACACCAAATACACAAAGAAAAAGAATAGCTAGGACAATGTCAACTACTTTGGCAGTTCTCTTTTGTTTTAAGCTCCCTGTCACTGCTCTTATTAGTCATACTACTACTCTATTAACAGTGTTTTTAAAAAAAATTCAGATACTGTATTAACTTAAATGCAAATAATACTAATATCTTTACCTACTAATGAAATATAGTTTCCTCAAGAAACTAACATGTTACCGAAAACTTGGGGTTATTAACACTTTAGTAATGAAAAGAGAGAATACATTAGCATCCAAGCATGTTTGGAAGGGGACATTCATTATTACTATACTTAAAAACAAAATTAGTGAGAGACAGGAAGAATTAATGAGCTCCAAATGGGTCTATGTATAAGGCATAAGGTAAGATGGAAAGGGCAAAGAACGATGTGGTACAGAAACTCCCAGGTTCTGTAGCAGCTTTTTCCCTTTAAACCTGTTTTTACTATGAAGAAATTTGAGATTGTGGCATTTGGCTCACTATTTCAATGTTCTTATTTTGCAAATCATGTACCAAATGAAGGTCTAGGGTTTTTTTAATTCATAAAGAAACTTTTTTCAAGGCAAAAATACAGACTATAGAATATGATACTCTGTTAAAAAAAAAAAAAAAAAGTATGTTTTGGTGTAATGTTTTGTAAAATGGGAATGAGGGGAAAAAGTCTGAAAACATTCACCTTTACTTTTCATACAGTATTATCTTTTCTGATGACCAAAAGCCATCTTCATTATATCCATTAACACGAAGACATTCTGCACGTCTTTCAGAACTATGTATCTTAAGTCTATGTCAGAGCAAGCACAGAATTTTTACTTCTGGGAAAAAAAAAAAAATCATGAATATGTTTTCAAACAGAAAAAAAAGAGGAAATTATGAAATTTAAGAAATGAGGTGAGCTGCCCAGTGATCTCTTGTGGATTGTCCCCTGTATTTGCTTAATATATTATGGTTTGATACCACTTTACACACTGCAACTATGACTCTTCTATGACTTTCTGATTAAGAAGAAAAACTAAAATGAGGTATAGACTGCATATGCAGCTCCAGGTTGAGCCAAATGTAGCTACAGAACTGTTTCCACAACCAATATCCCCAGATGAGGCTACTGCTTTCCTTGCCCCAGTTCTCAAAAGCCTCTATGGAGTCAAAGTGTGATGTGATTGCTGGGATAAATCAGACTGTGGGTCTTGGTACACTTCAAGTGGATTACTAGGTACATGTGACTGGTTTACTTTTACTTGCTGGTGCAAGATCTCTTGCCTTGTGCCTTAACAGACATAGGCTAGCATCTGGGTTTCCCACAGTGGAACTTAACAGGCACATTCAAAAGAACAGATGCCAACCCACTGAAGATGACCAACAGTGGACATTGTCAAGCATACACATGCACATGCATGCATACATTACTGTGACTGATATTTCCCAACTGAAACTGAGAGCTTGTTGTGCAAGCATTTCTCTCCCACACCATATTCCTGGTGGTGCCTGTGGTCGATTTCCTGCCAGCAAAGCAGAAAGTGAGAGACATTCATGTTGCCAGGCTCCAGTCCCCACTGTAGTCTGGTGGTGTCCTGATATTTGCAGACTCCTGTGCTTTTCCTCACTTCCAGTTCAGTGGTTAGCAGCCTAGTTTATAAAATCTCTAGTCTGAGAACAGAACATTTCACTTCAGAGTGGTGTGGATCATGGAAGGAGCCTCACACTAAACCTCATCAAAACATTCTTTCTCTAAAGACAAGAGAGCTCACAGCAGCTAGGATCCCAGCTGAACACGTTTCAGTTATTAGCCTTAGATTCTATAAATCCAGGCCTACCACAAACTTTTAACTTAACTTGTGCTGAGAATTCATAGTATTTTGTAAACAGAAAAAGAGATTTCTGCTACAGACGATTTCATGTCTACTCTTTTGCTGCCACAGTTGTAGACCCTCATGTCTGTTATGTAAATAAGTTCTGACAAGAGGGTATATGTTACCATTATGTGCTCCAATAAGAAAAATTGTCTCCAATATTATTCACAACTACTCCACGTTCGTTGCATGCATAGAACATTACACATTTATTCATTCTTTTTTTTTTTTTTTGTACAACAGCTAGATGTTATGCTCACCTGGAAAAATATGTTAAAGCTATTCTGTGACATCATAGTGAGATATGTAGTTTGTGCAATCATATTTTTCAATCAATGAAAATTAAGAGTAGAACATTCAGCCTGCTTAAAATACATAAAAATTGTGAAAGCTTTTTTTCTAGGCTTATGGTGCAAATTAATGTCCGTGCAGCATACATTCAATAAAGTTATATATCTCAGATAAAATTATTTAGATTATAATGTTGAAAAAGGACTCTCAGGGCTATGAAAGAATGGAATAATAATTTAACTTGCACTGGAATTGTCACTACTCATGTTCAGAATTCCATTATTTCTGTACAAAATACAGTACACCATCTTCAGCTAATAGAGCATCTCAGTGTGGTAGAGGGATAGATACAGTAAAAGATGGCAAGCATAAGTGATCAGTAACTTGATACTGATTCTTTTCCAATCCCAAATCTGTTATGAAGTTTACTGTTTCAAGCATCTCTATTTGCTGATTTTAAAAATAACATTATAATAGTGGACTGATCCTTGCACTAAAATTGCATTCCATAACTTCTTGTGAAAAAGGACTTAAATAATTATTTAATTGCATCTGAAGAATTTTTATTTTTTTTTTTAACTTCTAAAATAATCTCTCAGAAGATACTACAAATAAACTACTTGTCTTTCACACATTCTGAAGTGAGGTAGTTTACCTGGTGTAAAAGAAGTTTAGGAAGGAATAAGAAACTCCATTTGCATTGCCAGTAAAGACACAATATGCTTTCTGGTTCCTTCAGGAGATTGACAAGACTATTTAAAAAATAACACAAGATTGGTCAACCCAACCAGCCACCTCTTCACAGTATCTGGATTATTTCTGCACTACTCAATAGTAAAAGTTTAGGAAAGAATACACAAATTCTCCAAGGATTATAGTGAACTTTTTCTAGAATATTCTGTCAGCCTCCTCAGGGATTTCCTTAGCAAGAGGGGAGATGTTCCTCATGTCATACGAATATAATTTAATTTTCTGAGAATATTGGTTTTGAACATATAAAAGGTTTTAGCATCCACACATCCTGTGTTAAGAAATTTTGAAGTTGAACTGCATGGTGTGTGAAGAATTAGGTATCACATTTTGTTTATTATACACCTGGTAGCCCTAGTTCATTTGAAAAGTCACTCATCACTGCAAACATCTCTAGTACATCATTCCTTGGTAAGTAGTTCTAGTTTCCTAGGAAGGGTAGTCCTCACCTATTTGATCCTATCCTATTTGATACAAGGAATTCTAAGGAAACCACTTTGTGCTTTTGATTTCTCTGGTCACCTTCCACTGACCTCTTTTCATTTCTACCATATTCCTCAGCAGTGGGGGTTTAGAACTGTAGAATGGTTAAGATATGGGAGAGCTATCATTTTATGCAATTAGACAGTGATATTTTATGCTTTATTCCTTATTCCTTTTCCAGTAGTTCCTAACATTTTTTTTTAGCTTTATTACTGCTGCTGAACACTGAGCTAGCATTTTTATAGAACAGTCTAGTTCTTAAGTTCATAGAGTATTCAGAATTTAAAGGCTTTTTATTCCCATGCTTATCAGCTTAGACCTGTTTACACTGAATTTTATCTGCTGTTTTCTGTTTACCCGCTTACCCTCTACTTCCACTATGCTAATGTCAAAGATGCTTCTTTATTGAGCCTGCTTAATTGCCTCAGCTGTGCAAGAAAGGCATGCCATTGATAAGGAGAATGGTAACCTAAAATGAAGACTGATATAAAATGGGAAGTTGACATCTCAGAAACATGTCTGATTTTATTAAATAAGTATAGACATATTAATATATCTGACCTGTTGATATTTTACTACTCATCTAGTTTCTAGTTTTTATTTCTTTTATACATCCACAGATAACACAAGTACAAAACAAAGACATATAAATGATGTTTCATGTATCTAACAAATATAAGACTGGGAAAAAGGTGCTTGCTCTTCGTATCACTAAAAGTCTTGGACATTTATCCTACAGTTTCACAGATTTACTAAGAAGTTACATCTGGCTTAATTTTTCCTTTGTGTGACATCTCATTTCTATGGCTCAGAGCTTATGTGTAGATATTATAAAATGTAAAATGCAAATGCAAAATGCATCCACTCTGTACAAAATAGTCTCTTACTGATATTGAGCCGACTATTCTCTTTAAATGTTAATGAAACTGTTGTAATTACTGAAATACCAAAACAGCCTAAGAGCTGGAGATCACAGCTGTAGCCCATCACTCATAAATTTCTGGCACAGGCACTATCTTGGCAGAAAGAGTTGTACAAGAACTTGTTCATCATGCTTCCTTTTTCAGTAACAGATGGAGACCCAAAGAGCACAGAGTGAAAACTGAGGAACTTTCTTGTTCTGTTAGAGAAGTATAAACACTGTCCTGAACCAGAATCCCTATCTCCTCTCTTCCCCACACACCCCTGTTCTGTATTTTTTTTTCTGAGACATGGAATCCAGATTATATCATGACAACTACTGACCATACAATAAAACAAGCATCTCTAAAACTTCCTTTAAAAATTCCTTCTTCTTACATTTTAATCTGAAATTTATAATAATGCCTGCTTGTCCTCCTCCCCTCTCCCTCCTTTTCTTTACAGGAATATTGACTATGTTTAAAAGACAGGCAGGATGGGAGGAAAACGAGTTAAATAACACAGGGGGAGGAGGGTACTGTTGCATTTTTTGTGTGATATTTTTTCAGCCAGCTTGTGGCACAGATGCAGTTAAAAGGAAAATAGAGTACTTGAATGGGGTAAGTAACCTCAAGACAAAAAATGTCTAAGGGCTGTGCAAGCATAACTAGGCAGTAAAGAAGCAGTGATATCTATACTAAAGAAGGCTGGTGACACCTTGATTCTTTGATCTGTGAACTGTGTGACAGGCTTGCAAACGGATAGTTTATTATGTGGGAGGTGAATAGCAAAGTCCTACAGCGTTTCACAGGGTTAATATGTATAAAACAGCCATTTAGATGTGCTCCACAAATGGAGCGTGGGAGGAGCTTGCTTCAGCATGCAAGGAAGTTGTACGTGCGTCTGTGTCTATATGTATGTCTATGCATATATGCTTGTGTGGAGCACTGCACGGTACCCAGCTGGTCACAACAGCTGCAACTGGGAAGATCCGTACCGAAGCTGACCATGGAATTGCCAAATCCTCTTAATTCACCTTCTGATGACATTGAAGGTGGCCCAAGCCCGATCGGGACCTTCTTCTTATTTTCACGGAGGATCGCTATCGTTACACTCCATTTAAATTCAGGAATAAGCATCTCATGATGCCATGCTCCACTGCATCGGAACTGTATGAAGAAGGCGGTCTTGCAGAGAAAGGGAAAGACAGAGAGAGGGAGAGACTTCCCAAGCTGAGAAGAAAAAGAGACACTACCTGGTTTTGTTGTCTGTGGGTTGATTGTTATTTTTTTTTAAAGAAATCTGCAGCTCGAAGGTATTGGAATAATATTTCTGTAAGCCTTGTCTCAACAGCAATAAATTTATTTGTATCAACAGCAGAGCCAGATAATTCTGCTGTTGTTCTTACAGGGATCTGTTGTTTCATGGATCACATAGGGAATTCCAAAGAACACCAATCTTCATGTTACCTGACATTATGTGAGCTTAGTCAGCCTAGGCAAATAACTCATCTTTGAAGAGAGCTTACACCTCACCTAAGCTTATTTAAGTGTGCAGATGCTTGATTTCTTTTATTTCAGTTATATTTGAAAGTATGTTTGGCATGCAATGTACTGTTGATGTGTTTCTGGTTGTTTTGGGTTTTTTTTTCAGAGGTGTCTTTTTATTGCACACAAGTAAATGTGAAACTGCAAGAGAGTAATTATTTACTAAGGGGTAGAAAACATCTTTGAAAACATGCTGTTATGTGAAGAGTACAGAGAGACTACCTAGATTTTTCTATCATTACGCCACAGCCATGTAACTGTGGAAGAGTAAAAGCCAGTCACAGTGGAAATAAAAATGGCAAAAATATGTTGCTCAGATAAATTAAAATTAACATGATAAAGCATTAAGGACTTGGGTTTTTTCTAAATTATATTCTTAAAGCAGAAAAGCATGAGTTAATTGAAGTGAACAGTTATAACTGGCTACAAAGGTATTTTGTAAAGAAAAATACATCTAAAATTGAAATCCAGGAAATAATATATTATGCCTTAGCTGCATGAAAATAAAACTATGAAATGATAAACTTACATTACTGAAAATAATTCAGTGATTAAAAATCTAAAATGAGAAAAAACATAGAATGAGGACTTTTCTTGCCTGATATGGTAATTGGGTAATAAGATATATTTTACTGCAAATCAATTTCCTCATTCCACTTTAGAAGTACAATATAGCTCTGACAAAGTAGCATCTTTACGGTCCTATGGATTGACATCAAAAAGCCATAGTCTTCTTTGAAATCTATGGAGCTGTGATAAATCTTCATGGCTCTGTATTATAAAAGAAGAAAGGATTAAATAAAGATTTTCAGGAGCGGCATATTACTACACTATCTGGAGATGAAAGGATTGCATTATGGTGGTCTAGCGGTTAACGTTTCTTCTTGGGATTAATAACTAAATAGAATTTATAGCAACAGGAAAATAGTGTTACGGTATAAAGATTAAAACAATGGAAAACTGTTTAAGCCACTCAGCTTAAAGATTGAATTACAGGTTATGAATATTTACAGTATGTATAGAAAATCTTCCTTTAAGACGTGTTTTCTTAATTGCATCCTATGTCAATACCAGGGACAGATAACCATAGAAATACAACCATCCTAAATAGAACTGCATTTGTTTCCTGACAAATAATGTCAAATGAGTTATAAAAAGCAGCAACTGTCATTCACAGGTGCTGATCATGGTTTCTCTGCCTGAGTTGCCATTCTTTAAGAAGGGGGTCTATGATTAATACTGCTCTCCTTATAGATATAGGAGTCTTCAATTGGATTCTCACCTAGAAAATTTTTGAACAAGTAGTCTCTGGGAACAACAGAAAAAAAAAAAAAACCTAACTAGGGACTTAGTTTTCTTGATGAAAAAGTGTGTTTCAGGTTACATGGACTGGTGGATAAAATTTTGTCTTTTTTCTGTGAAAAAATTGGGCAGGTCAGGGTTCTTGCTTGCTTATTCTCTAATTTTTCAAGTTAACTGGGAAATATTTTGTACATGCAGACTTTTGGGATCATTCTACAAGAGGATGAAAACTACATGATTTCTGTGGATGTGAATGTTGATCCCCATCATGTCAATCTGCCAAGGAGTTCTGCTACTCATTTGATTTCCAAGGTCCAGTTTAACCATATATGAGGTCCTTAGGTACTCTTGGACCCCTAGGCTTAACACAATATGTCAAGGTTTACTGAATGTAAAAATTCACAATGAGGAAATAGGGTCATCATCACTATAAATATTTAAAATCTTCATATTCTCTCCTGTTTAGCTTTGTGAAAGGCTGTATTTAATGTGTCGTTAGATGCAAAATCTTATAAAATGCTTTGATGAGAGTAAGGGAAGAGTTTCTAATTTTGTTTTGTTTTCCTTTCTTTTTCTGTTTTTGTTTTGGGTATTGGGTGTTTTTTTTTTTTAGAATTCATAATTCAGTCTATTTCTCCTAATTTGGCACAAAGAGCGGATGCCAGAAGCTATCATCCTCCTGCATTAGATGGTACTAAAATTTGAAGCACAAACAAGTTTTTCATGGTAGCCCCAAATCTTTTTCCATAACAGAATACATTGGCTCCATTATCAAGGGATACTTTACACCTTCAGAAGCAGGCTAAAGTTAATCCGAGTTTAAGTATGACAGGGCTCAACAAAGCTGAATCAAAGCAAGTTGTATGCCAAATTCCTTTTGGAATAAAGTCATTCCTTTCAATAAAGTCATTGAAAGTTAACATGAATTTTTATGAGGTGCTATTGCTCCCATAAAAAATAAACTAACAAACATAAAGCAGAATTTAATTACTGCATGTAAATATGTATGGCGGTATAATGATTACAATGCATTGATTATAATATGTTTAATTTAACAGTCTATTATTAATGTTCCATATAAAGAAATGTAAAAGTTACAATACATGCCACTAAGAATGCAGTTGTCAAATATTCAACTAACAATTTTAAGGTATAAACTTTCTGTCTTTCAGATCTAGGCTTGCAAATAGAGGGTCATGTCACAAAGCATTCGCTCATACAAGGCTATTGTTTCACTGTTGGTTTTTTTCCTAAGCAGGTCACATCAGCCTCAGGAAAACAAGTTTACAGGGCGTTCAAAGGATTCCAAGTAAGCATGAAGAAAATGTCTGAAGAGACTTCAAGGTCTGTGTCAGGCCATGGAAATGAATGGATATTCCTTGATCTAAAAGTAAAGCCAAAATCATCCTACTACACTCAGTATTAACACTCTGGGTCTTTATTATGCTTGTGAAATACCCACACTTAAGAGAGAGTTTAGATTGTTACCCAGACAGTCAATTTGTTCCAGTCCAAATCTTTATTTCAGCTGAAGAAACCTATTATTAGCTCAAACAGCAACTTTCCCAGTTGAAAACACATGTAGCGTTTTAGCAAGCTAGATTTATGTAAGGTGGGTCATGAACTTTTATTGTATTCCTGTGGTAAATAACATACACAAACAGAAAAGCTGTTGACCACTTGTAGTGAACTGGCTCCCATATTTCAGTTTGAGACAGTTTAAATGAAGCAAAAGGAGAAAAGCTTTCATAAAGCTGTGGAAGCCACAACAAATTGATTTTTTCCACTGCTTTTGTTACCTCATGGAATTTCCACAGTGTGAGAGCCAAACATAGTTCCAGTTGAGATCTTTCTATTTTAAGAATAAAATACACACTTACCACAAAATATCTTGTACATATCCAAAGTCTAAACAATTAACTGGATAAACACTTCACTAAAGCAGCAAAATAAATATTTTTCTGCTTATATTTGTTGTTCATTTTCAGTAGCATTTTGTCATTTTCCAATTCACTGAGTAGTCAGCATATATAGAGTTCTCTTGAACAGACTGCACTTCTCAAAGGGTTATCTGTTTCATACCTGAAAGTACTACACAAAGACCTATAATTGAGGTCATGATTTGTGAAGCTAGGCCAGCAGAAAGCTTTTAAATCCCTGGCATCTGCAAGCTTATGTGTCATACTTCCTTCAGCAGTGTGAGCTATGTATCCAATCTAACATTCCTTCTTGGACTTTCTTAGGAGCATTTAGAGCTATCATCCCAGGTGTCTAGATCTTGCTTTGCCACACGCAGTACAGTCATATTCTTGGGATATACCCATACTGCAGTCAGGAGTGTGATACCTACATGCATAAGCACAGATGTGGTAGCTTTTCCCTAGTTGGCTCAAATACCAAAAGAAATGCTACAGCATTTCAGAAGTTACTGCATTTGTTCTCCTGAGCCTGTGGGTATTTGTATGACTGGCTCACCTTTTTTTAACTACTACTACTATTTGACTTAAAATGGCTAAATGTATGTGGATTTTGAATATATACAGTGTAGCTGGACTTGTACTCTTAGGCTGGCTTTAATCTGAGTTAAATAATCACTTGCTATATGCACGTCCACCTGCCAGTTCATCCCATTCTGAAATATAGGAGACAAAGAATGAAACGCTATCTGCAAGGTTGTTTTTTTCCTTCTGTGACTGTAAGGTGAAGATGATTAGCATAGATGATTAGCTTGGACCAACCGTCTTACTTTCAGTTGGATAAAGTTAGCCAAGGTGAATTTCATCCTGAATGATTAGATTGGTTCTTTGCTGAGCTGAGTATTGAAGATGATAAGGCTATTTAGAAAAAATCTGATTTCCACTGGACAGACGGGGATAGACCTGCTTTCATCCCCAGTGTCCTCAGCTGCTTTTACCTCAAGAGGAGCCATAACTTCATTTCATGAATCAAACACACACACACACACACACAAAAAAGGTTTGTTTCCATCTGGATCAATTCCTTCCTCCGATCATACACTTACTTGTGCCTCTGCAAAGAAAAAGGGTTGAGCATCCTTAGAAGGACATGAAGAAAAGGGGAATTGCTTTTGTTTACAACTGCACAGATGTATGCTAGAACAAAGTGGCTGTAAAACCATGCTCTTGGAAATACTGGCATTCCCTCTTGGCTGGTTTAAGTGTTCTAGCAGTGAGTTTGCTGTTTGCTGTGAATCCCAGCTGAGGAACCTGGCTCTCCTCTGTTTAAGACCAAGGAAACTTTAGAGCACAAAGTCAGGATTGTGAATTCCAAGTCTGGAGAAGGCACCTGGCTTTCAGGCACTGCAGCACGGAGCATCACAATTCCACTGCACCTTTCATGAACCTGAACCCTGCAGCAACCATGCCTTTCCTCAGGAGTTGTTGCTGATGTGGGATTGGATCCAGCCCTGGCCCACTGGTGTTGCTAAACTTTATGAACAAGGATTCCAAGTCATCACTACTCCTATTTTTATGTTGTTTAAATCAAGATCCAGACACTGATTTCCTCTTGGCAGCAAAATTCTCTGGAAGAGCTTTCTGGACCCAGAAGTAGTTCCTCCAAGATCTCCAACAGCTGCATATGAATATTCTCCGCCAGCCTCCCACCTTTCCATGTCAGCTTTTTGGACTTTTGTTTCACTTTTTAAGAAGGGGCAGTTAGGAACCCATGCAGAAGGGCTCCCTGAGAGCAAAAACAAATCAAGTCTCTATAAAAAAATGCATTTGTCCTACCATTCACCACCACCCCCAAGCACACACACACACACACACACACACGATATACACCAAAAAACAACAAACAAAAATTTGATCGTACAAGAAATATTGTGGTAGAATTTTTTTTTTTTTCTTTTCATTTTCTTTCCCCCACCCCTTATCCCCTGGGAAAGTGTTTCTGGAATGCAGTGGCAGGGCCATATGTTTTCTACTCTTTCTTTGGAGTGACATTATGTTACAAAAAATGAGAATTCTGGAACTTTACTCATGTGAGATTTTATTTAACACATTGTCATCTGCTAATGCTTTACTATGGAAAACATACTCTGTCTTAGTAAGTCAGGTATGACCCCCACCCATAACAATTATTTTTAAGTATTTACAGAAGCTATGTTAAAAAGTAATTTGTAATTAGAGTAATGAAATACTTAAACAGACTAAGCATATATTGAATAACTGAACAGAAATGTTTAATCTGGAATGATTTACCTGGGGTTCCATGTTCTTTTGCTTCCAATGCAATGATCCATACTCTTAATCTTTGTACTAGCATATGTCAAAATAATAGAAATTAGTCTTTAAAATCTATAGAACAGCACAAAAATCCACATTCCTTCTCTGAATATTCTTAGATATGCTTGTGTCTTATATGTGTGCATGTTTGTGCATGTGATTATATACATATGTGCCAATGAATATAAATGTTTCTGATGGTGGGAGTTTGCAAGAAGCTTGATTCATATATGTGAAATGTTGATTATGGGTATCTTTGCTAGCATCCATTTGTATGAGCTGCAATGCATGAATCAAAGCACTTCAATCTACAAAGATATTCCACACAACACAGCTTGGTTGCCATAGCATTTATCATGCAAAGTCTAGCCCCAGTTCATTGCTGAATTAAAGAATTCATCTCCAGGGAGCTAGATATACAGCACAAATTCTATAATATATTCTCTGGCAGAGAAGCCATGTCAATATAACAGCCATTCCCATACCAGAAAACATACTTTTTTTTTTTTTTTTAATGTATTTAGTCATGTCTGGATGCAGACAGAAACAGATCTTCTGCCTCTTATGTATACGCATTTGAGCTTTTGGCTCCTTTCTGCTTAATTTAGAGCTTAATTAAAATTGCTTTTTCTATTGCTCCCTCATCTTCAGTAGCTAAATAATGGTTGTAATCTTTCTCATTCTGTTATATAATTTGTGGTCTCTTCAAGTCACAATTTGCACTGAAATTTTATAGGGCCATCAAATGCAAAAGAGTGTCAGCTCTCCTCTTGACACGTCCATCATCAGGAAAACCTGCTAAGTGGGATTGCATGCCTGGCTGTGGGCAATCTAAGTTTAAGGTGTTGTTATACCTCAGATTTCTTGTATGGCCTTTGGCCTAGCAGTTAGTAGCATCTAAACATCAGTGCATGGTACTCATCTTCTGTAATAATGGGCAGATATGTACCATGCAATACCACTGGAAAGAACAGTGTTAAAAACTGCCCTTCCATAGAATTGGGGCATTAAAAGGCCTTATGTCTTAAAAGGCCTTATGCCTACATAAGGAAATGAAGCACAATCCCGAAGCAGTCAGGATGGCACTAACACAATCTGCTAGGTTTTCATGCACATTTTAAGAGAAAACTGTAAACACTATGAAGTTTTGGACTGGAATTCAATTCTGAAAAATCTTGAGCCATCTTCTGTGTCATGCAAGAAACCTGGTAATAAACTCCAGTGAAGACTCATATCCAGACCCAAGTGAAGGTTAGACGTTATAGGTCTGAACTATTTGTATTGATCAAGTCAGAAACATCTGTTGTTTCCAGCAGGAGATGATTCTTGGGCTGCAGGAGTGCTTCTGGCTTCCATCTTCTAAACTATGCCACTCTGCCATGTCAAGCATCTGAATCATTTCTCAGACAGCTGTAGTTTTTAATACTTGTGTCTGTCACGGCCAACTGAAATGTGGCAAAATACCTGTACTGGTGTTTTGTATCACATTGTGACACAGATGACATAATTTTGTTTTAAATGGGGAGTTTATCTTAAAAGTGGTTCCTCTGTATGACATGAATAACCCACCTGCTGGAAGATGTGTCTGGGAAGAAGAAGCAACCATAAAAAAAGGTATGCAAATAGCACTGCAAAAGAATGTTCCTTGGACATATGAAGGTTTATTACACAGATTAAAGGATTGTTATTATCTAGCAGCAACACATGTGCTTTGCCAGGGGTTTAGAAAACCTTTTTTGCCTGATGACGTGGAATAAGATTTATGAGAGGGGAATAACGTCTCCTGATCATACCAGATGAGACAGCAACAGACATCAGTTTAGAACATTAATTCTGACATGCATAGTGGCTGAGTGACACTTGGAGGTGTTGCACTGAGCTAGGTTGTGTTCCCAGGTGTAACCTTATGTGACCTGAGTTAATGTATTACAAAAAAATGCAAGAAATCTTGCTTTCTTCTCTTATGTAACACAGTAACAGTTTTGAACTGGACAAGAGGCAAGATAGACACAGATTTAGACCTTATAGTCTACTTACTCAGTATGTGCTATGAGCTCTTTGGTATCACGGGGAAAATTGTGCTCAATCTCCTATTAGTATCAGTAAATTGGTACTGAAGAAGAAAAGGTGAAATTCACTTGTGCTGCAAAATGTGTCACTTGGGAGCATAGAGAGGAAGGAATATCAACCACTTCTGCATACTCTCTTCCTTTTATAACATATTTGGACAGGGAATATGGATAAAGAGAACAACTCAGGAGTCTGATTTCTAGGTTGTGGAACTATCTAGTAAATAAACAAGGGTGATGGAAGTCAGGAAAAGAGCAGTAAATAATGGAACAGCAATGTTACTGATGACTTCTTGTTTAATATATATTTTAAGATTTTGTCTACATAAAGAGTTTATTCTTACTACACATATTTTCATCAAAATTACCTCCAATTCTAAATAAATTGTGCTCTTAAAATGTGAAACTGTTGATCTGTCTGTATAATTTGCTAAACTACTCTGCCTTCTTGGAAAAGACGCTCATTTGTCAAAACTTAATTCTGTATTGTTTTAATTTATCCTAACTCATGTCTATAAAACCAGAGCATACTGATATATATGAGAGCCAGCTAAAAGTGATATAACCCAATACCTTTAAATTTAAAAAAAGGAGCATATCATGAAAGAAATAACAATTAATTTCATCAGATCATACTATTAGGCCAAGCAGTTCAGGCTCAAACATCCCTCTGAACACATAAGGGAAAAAAATGAAAATGCTAGATAAGTGAAAAAAATAGGACAGAAATAAGAGCAAAAATAACATTAGTGGCACAGCCACTTAATAAAGTGTAGATTAATTTGTATTCCTTCTTGTGTTTCATTACAAATGTTTCTTCTTTTGACATCATCTTTTCATTTAAACAGCAGCATTGCACTAGTCCGAAGACAGCACCCCAAAATAGTCATGCAAATGTGCTGACAGGAACAAAGCAGCAGATCTGAAATATTTAGTGCCAATCATTTGCATTCCAGCTGCACAGTGCCTAAAACTTTGTAAACATTTGTTTAGAAACATTTGTGTGTGATAAACAATAAAAATAAAATTGTTCTTTAAATAAGCCCACTTGCTGAATTGCTTAAAAACAAGTGAGGAAAAAAAACCTGTGGTATGTGTTTAAAAGAAGACATTTTTAGAAGAGTCAGTTTATCCAAGCTTCTGAAAGAATAAAAGAAAAATATTTCTGCATTCACACTGCACTCAGATAAAATTCTTAGTTAAGACTTTTGCTCCTCTTTTCAAATCACAAGGAAATTAGAAATAAAGTCTTATTCTCACACACAAACCCAAAAACAAGAGCATTTAAGAACTGGTCAATTAGTTTTACTAGGAAAGAGTGTAAATTCTACTGATGCGCATGATAGTTTTGTTTTGATTTTGGCATATTTTGTGAATTTTATAACAAGATAGAAAAAAGAGAATAATTTTCTTCAATAAATCTTCATTTTAACTAGTTACATAAAACAAACAAGAAGAGCATCTTTTTTGATGTACTGTTGATGATGAGCATCCTCAATTTCCCTTTCAAAGCCTATAAAGGTTGTGTGGAATAAAATGTCTTTTGTTTGTACTACCATGGATGAATCCCAAGCTCATTTTGCTAGCCCATAAAAGTTAATCATCTGTAGCATTTTTAAGATTATTACAATTTTTAACCTCTCAATGTTTAAAAAAAAAAACCAAACAAATTCAGACTTATGTAAGCTCAATGTCCTGCAAACACACTTCCCATTTTATAATCAGCCTTAACCAGACCAAAGAGTTTTGATGTTTTTTTTTAACACATCTGTATTCTTCTTATTTTTGTCTTGAAATAGTAGGTGTTTCTCATACTACAGTCAGGCAAACAAGCTTATTCTGGCCTGGAGTCTTTAATGGTAATATGCCTTTGCTAAGTTGATTTAAATTAAGTAATAATTACTTCTTAATTTAAAAGATTCCAAAGCAATAAAAATCCACCTACTGTGAGCCATGTATTCATTTATTTCATTTTACAGTGAAAGTTTTCTGATGTACCCTTTACATACTTATTGCGTTTGGGGGCAGGGATTATAGTGGTACAGTTTGTCTCTCAGGCTAAAATCAAAACCTTCATTGTTTCCATGTGAATGTGACAATGAGAAAATAAACAATGTTTTAGCTATATAAGGAGCTAATGACGGAAGGCTTAGTAGACAGGTGACAGATTTACAAAAATATCAACATACACAATGATATTTTGTGTCTGTAGGAGATACGGCAAATGAGTCAGAATATATTTGCAGCAGGAATTAGTAATTTCTATGTCATCTACCAACACAGCAGTTAAGAGACCATCAAAAGTTATGGGCAAAGCATAATATTAGATGCCCACCAGTGTGAGTTATGGGAGACCTACCTTAGATGGTGTAGGATCTAGAATGAAGTAAGGATGAACAGAACTATCAAGCAGAGTAGTTTTATGTTTTTATTGCAGGAACAATGTCAAAAGTTAAATCTATAAATATTATTTATTTTTATGTATATAGTATTATATATATGTAATATTACCTAGTTGTTTTAGCATATGCTAAAATCTTAAAGTAGTGTTTCCAATTGAGGGCCCAAGCTATGTGTCCCTTGAAAAAGAAAGAAGGGTTTGAGATGCAGTAATATATTTCCATTCATAACACAGGAATACAATAATTTTTTCTCAGAAAGCAGGTGTTAAATATAAGGGAGTTCAAAAAGTATGTCAGGGTTAGTACACGTAGGGGAAAATGGATTTTGAGTTTTGATCTTGCATATTGTATGCAGCAAAGGCATTGTTAAGATATTTCTGCATAACATTTGCAATAATTTTGTATTCACTCTATATTTCTAAAGTAAAAATTAAATGGTTAAATAATAATCTTTGCTTTTTTTAATTCTAAACATTCTTTATAATAGATTTCTGTGGTCATACAGTAATAATATATTATTCCTTTTTATTTTAAAAGAAAAAGTTGAGCTAGACGTGGAAATATTTTCTTCTTTTTGTCTTTTTTTTTTTCTCTGGGGAAAATATAAAGACCTATAGTCACTTTCAAAATCTGTAAGAAAAACTTTAGACATTTAGCACAACAACTCTGAAGGCCATCTTTCTGACATAAATATCTTATATGCAGATTTTCTTTTATTTCTACAGACTATGTGACTAAAATAATTTGTAGTGAGCCAAACTAACAGCTGAGTTGCTCCCATCTCATAAGACACAAAGATATATTTTTTTATGTTTTGATTTACTAAGACATAGTAGCTGATTTGAATGATCCTAACAAAGGTAGTACTGTAAAACAAAAGTATGTTATAGTACTTATAATCATACACAAAAAGCTATTTTATTAACTTTATTAAACTATTGCTTACAGTTAAGTGTTTTTTCTTAGAATATAATGTGTACTGAAACAAAACATGAAATAACCTATTATTCTTCAGAGGTGATCTTCCACTGAGCCTCTATCCTCAGCCTAGCATGAATTAAATAAGGTTCTTCTAGAGTATCCCCTCTATGTGGAAAGCCCTGCAATCCTTACAGAGGCATTTGGCTCCAGTCACCTTTAAGGTCTCATTATTGACAATGATTATGAGGCAGCACTTCTACTGTCTCATTCTTCTGTACTTTAGTCTACTATTTAGTTTTTAGTTTATCATGCTCTTTCTTCCCCTAACCACCTTCTGCCTGCACACCCACCCTCTCCATGTGTCCCTTTGTCTTTTGACTTAAGAGAGTTTAATCAAAGCAGTTTATTCAATTTATTTAATCCTTACTATTGGTAAGTTCTGTAACACAAGACCCTCTTTTCATCTGTTTAGAGGCCTAAACCAGCTGCTGCTTGACCTGCTGAAATCTGTTCAGCCATATTAAAAGGGGAAGAAACACTTTCACTATCTACAACAAACACAGATTTCTAAAAGCTGTTAAACACACAGCTTCTTCTCAAAAACAGTACTGTAAGAAAACAGAAGCTGGAGAGCAGCTGCATCTCCTTAATATGTCAGCAGGGACTTTTATCAGATCAGACAAGTGGCTATAGAGACTGCCTCTTGGTTGAACTATTTATTTAGTGCTCTGGTTTCCCAAAAACTCACCAGCCAAATTTAAGTTCTGTTCTAACTCTAAGAAAATGGAATACAAGGAATGTGTTATATCAAAGCTTGTATATGGTCTGCCTGCTCAAGAGGAAGAAGCTTTCCAGCAAAGTACAGAATAAAGCAATTTACTAAGACATCTATAGTCAAACTGAAATTTATATCAAGAAGTCCTTCATAAGTGTGTGCATTCACTGATACCAGTTCTCAACTGACCTCATCTACAACATTTTATATCCTAGTCTTGCATAGCTTTAGGTTTATCACTATGACAGTAAAAAAACCTGTGCCATTTTCCAGGAGACAATTAGTGTCAACTACAGCAATTAATTCTTCACTTCTATCCTAACCTTCAGCAACTCCTGGCACCAATTAAATAACCTGTGAAACTAATATTTGAAGCATAGTAATGGTAAAAGATAAGAATGGGTTCATTTAAAAGAAATGGGAGAGAAAAACACATGAACACTCTCCACCAGCACTGTGGAGTACATGTACTTCCAGTTATATAAGAAGAAAAAAACACTGCCACAGAAACCTGTTATCTACGCATCAAACCATGGAAGAAGCAATAAGCAAATCAGATCCTTATTGCAACACCTTGACACCTGTCATTGACTTTCCTGCATTGGGAGTGCTTAACTGGTTTGTTTGCTTTATTGAAAATAACTTCTTTTAGGCTCTTCATAGGAATACAACAGTCTTTACCTGATTGCTATCTCTCCGCAGCTATAGCAGGTTGAGAATCTGAGGAGGGATTTGTTGCAGTTATCTGTAGATTTTTTTTGGTATCATACAGCTAAGGAGTTGGCCTCTTACCTTCTGATGTACCTTGCCACTTTTCATTAACCCTTATTATCAGTGGATCCTGGCAACTGTGTGAATGATGAGTAAAAATGAACTTCAACAAATTCCAGAGCAACAAATGTTCATGAGTGTTTTTTCCACTTCAAATTCAATATTGGAAAGGGAGCAAGATGTACTTAGATGTGATCTCTTTTCTGGTAAGGATTTCAAATCAATGCTTTTTCTTCATGCTCTCATCAAACATTCTGGGCTGAAATGTTGGGCTGAAATGTTTTGTGAGTGCAACAATGAGTCTGCATTTCCACTTGCTTAATTATTTGGTTGACACATGGTCTTCTCACACACACAGTAATATTTCTTCTTCCTTTGGACATTAGACTAGAAACATTTTCCACTTGTCCCCATGATTCCAAGGCTTTTCTGAACGTTGAAATGAAATTCAGCAAATATCGTGACAACAGTGTGACTAGGATTCTTGATGCTTAGATTTGATGAAGCTGTTGTTAAGGAAAGCAGTCTTCCTGGTGGGTTTCACTTGGCTACTGCTTTAGAAAAATGGCTGGGTGGCTTCCATGGAGAAAAATTTCCTTGAAGTCATTTGTACTTGTCGTGGTTTAAGCCCAGTCAGCCACGCAGACACTCACTCACTCCCCCCTCCCCCCCCCCCCCTCCGCTCCTGGAGGGATGGGGAGGAGAATCTAAAGAATGCAACTCCCATGGGTTGAGATAAGAACAGTCCAGTAACTAAGGTATAACACAAACCACTGCTGCTGCCACCAATAATAATAATGATGATAAGGGAAATAACAAAGGAAGAGAATACAACAGCTCACCACCCACTAACTGATACCCAGGACTACCCGAGCAGTGATCTAACCCTTCCAGGTAACTGCCCCCAGTTTATATAGTGGGCATGACATGCTGTGATATGGAACATCTCTTTGGCTAGTTTGGGTCAGGTGTCCTGTCTCTGCTTCCTCCTGGCTTCCCCTCCTCCCTGGCAGATCACGAGACTCAGAAAGTCCCTGGCCAGGGTAAACATTACTGAGCAACAACTAAAAACATTGGTGTTATCAGCGCTGTTCCCAGGCTGAAAGTCAAAAACAGCACTGCACCAGCTACTAAGAAGGAGAAAAAATGACTGCTGCTGCTGAACCCAGGGCAGTATCCACCCTTATTCCATACCATTCATGTCATGTTCAGATCCCACATTTTCAATATACCATCACTCTTACACACATATACATATACATACATCCACAGAGAGAGAGAGACCATTCTTTAGTTCATGGACCAATCCCTATAAAGCTGTTGAGTCCATGTAGTCCATGATGTCTGGCTCCATCTCTTGTAACAGGCTTTCAGAGCAGGAGAGGCTGTGCGCAGTGTTGGATCATTGCCTGCTGATGATACTGCAGAACTGGTCTGCTTTCATCAAAGTTCATTCTTTGTTGGGATGACGGTCAGAGAGAAGTCAGGGCCAGTCACTGGTGACCTGAAGAAATCTAGTTGGTGGGCTATAAAACTGCTACATAGCAAGCAACAGCATACGTTTGAGTTCATTGGCTGTTTTCCCCTAAAATCAAATCCCCTTGAGGTACACATCGGCCTTCCTCGTCTTCCCTTATTACCCACCAAGTATATTTGGATCCCTGAGCAAAAACAATTGCCTAAATGTGTTTGCTTTTAGCTGAAGCAGGAATAACCCAGACTGTCTTCCCCAGTAAACTCTTTATGTGCACCACAGGAACTTTGTCCCCTTCTACAGTAAGTAAAAGTTCTGACTGAGCTGGGTCAGCCCTGTTAGCAGATCCTCTGGTGTTGACCAACCAGCTGGTCTTTGGTAAGTGTGTATCCCAGTGCTTGAAAGTCCCACCACCCATTGTTCTCACTGTAGTTTTTAACTGCCCATTGTACCTTTCAATTTTCCCAGACCCTGGACCATAGTAGGGGATGTGATATACTCACTCAATGCCATGCAATTTGGCCCAACTGTCTATAAGGTTGTTCCAGAAATGAGTCCCATTGTCTGACTCAATTCGCTCTGGGGTGCCATGTCACCACAGAATCTGTTTTACAAGGACCAGGATAGTGTCCCGGGCAGTGGCGTGGGGCATAGTGTATGTTTCCAGCTATCTGGTGGTTGCTTCCACCATGGTAAACACATGGCGCTTGCCTTGGCAGGTTGGTGGCAGTGTGATATAATCAATCTGCCAGGCCTCCCCATATTGTACTTCAGCCATCGTCTTCCACACCAAAGAGGCTTTAACTGTTTAGCTTGCTTAGTTGTAGCACATGTTTCACATTCATGAATAACCTGGGCAGTAGTGTCTATTGTTAAGTCCACCCCTCAATCATGAGCCCATCTGTATGTTGCATCTCTGCCCTGATGACATGAAGAGTCATGGGCCCACCGGGCCAAAAATAATTCACACTTATGTTGCCAATCTAAGTCCATCTGAGCCAGTTCAATCTTAGCAGCTTTATCGACTTGTTGGTTGTTCTGGTGTTCTTCAGTGGCCCGACTCTTGGGTACACAAACATCTACATGACGTACCTTCACCACCAGGTTCTGCAGCTGGTTCAGAGATATCTTGCCACGGTGCAGCAGCCCAGATAAGTTTACCTCTGCATTGTCAGTTGCTCTGCTTCCACTGCTGCAACCACCCCCACAGGGCATTTGCCACCATCCATGAGACAGTATAGAGATGAAGTACTGGCCACTTTTCTCCTTCAGCAATGTCCAAGGCCAGCTGGATGGCTTTCACCTCGGCAAACGGATTTGATTCACCCTCTCCTTCAGCAGTTTCTGCAACTTGTCATCGGTGACTCCATACAGCTGCCTTCCATCTCATCAGAGGTGGCTTTCCCACAATACAGCAGGACCCATCAGTAAACAAGGCATACTGCTTTTCACTTTCTGAAAGTTTATTACATGATGGGGCCTCTTCAGCATGCATCACCTCCTCCTCTGGTGACATTACAAAATCTTTGCCCTCTGGCCAGTCCATGATGACTTCTAGAATTCCTGGATGACTGAGATTTCCTATTTGAGCTCATTGTGTAATTAGTGCAGCCCACTTACTCCACGCAGCATCGGTTGCATGATGTGTAGAGGAGATCCTGCCTTTGAATATCCAGCCCAGCATGGGCAACTGGGGTGCCAGGAGGAGCTGTGTTTCAATGCCAATCACTTCCGAAGCAGCTCCAACCCCTTCATAGGCTGCCACTATCTCTTTTTCAGTTGGAGTATATCTGGCCTCAGATTCTTTGTATCCACAGCTCCAAAATCTGAAGGGTCGACCTTGAGTCTCTCCTCAAGCTTTAAAACAAATTAATTTAAAAATTCATTTAAAAAACAAAGCAAACCAACCAAACAAACAAACAAAAAAGCCCCTATCCCCAAAACCACCAGTAACAGAAGTTTACAAGTGTCTGACATGCCTTGTGCTACCCATCACCTCTGCACACAATACCACCACCAGTTTCTAACCATGGTAATCAGTGGTAGTGAGTGTAGTTTACATATGGTTGTGATTTAATTGAGTCACTTTCTGGAATTCTTTTCCTTATTGTGATGAAATTTCTTAAAGTGCTTCTAACAGTTTTCCACCAATCAGTCAACATATATTTCCTGAGGAAATAATTTCCACTTCAGCAGTGCTACTGTTGGCCCACACAAACCTTCTTTTGCTATGATATCAATCATAGTTCTTAATGGCTGTTAGATGAGCCTAAAAATTCACAGAAACTATCAAATTTCTTTAAAATCATTTATTATTACCCTGAAATTCTTTCTGTATCAACCTTTTATGCTGATCAGTTTCTGAATCCTCTCTTTGAACATTCTGGTCTTCAAGCCAGGCATAGTCCTGATCTAACCATATCCTTTTACTCAAGATCGAAGAAGTAAACATAAAAGCATTCTGACCCTGTAATTTTAACCACAAGAGAACACATAGCTTTTGCTATGTAACTGTTCTTAATGGGACCACACATATCCATTCTTGTGAACAGCAGTGTGATTCTATTTACACTACTGCAGTAGCATTCTAATACACCTGCAAGTTTTCCTTTATAAATAGAAATCCATTCATGAGTTAGAAGTCCTTCTTTATCCACAAGTTTAGACTAAATCTTTATAAAACTGTCACAATTCAATAAATGGTCTAGACTCAAGTTACATTACCACTCCTGATTTTACTTGATATAATGATACCTAGTTTGGGGGTGAACACAATGGAATAATAGTTTCAGTTTTGAAAATACATCCTAAATATATTTAATGTTAAATATTTTGTGTAGTTTTTATATATTTTTATTACGCTTGTCTTATTGTAGAGATACAGCTGAAGAGAAACTATGTCTAATGAATATTATTTATTTTATTTTCACTGGGAATTGAGACTACTTCAAACCTGTGGAACTTCAAATTTTATAGACTTTTTCTTTTCTCATTTTGCTGTAACTAAATATCATTACTTGGTTCAAATACTTAAAAAACTACAAGTCTGACTTTTTATTTTTTTTTTCCAGATTGTGAGTACAGCTATAGATTGATAGACTGGTGTTCACACTTGATTTCCGATCCAAAACCATTAACTTCAATGGCCTTAGGATCAGAAACATAGAGATCTTATTTTCATTATCCACTTTACAGTAGTATGCACCGCATAATTGCATGCAGACCTAAAACTGACTCTTGCATCCTCCGCTCATTATTCCTTTCCAATTTGTTTCCATGCATGGCTACATTTTGTCACTTGCTTTTTATCCTGTTTTCTATCTAGCACCTTGTCTTATCTGTGACTCTACGTCAGTAATCTCCTATGTGGAACCTTGCCAAGTGCTTCTTGAAAATCCAAGTGTATTACATCTGAAAAATCTCACTTATCTGTGATGTCAGTGTTACCTTCAAAGAATTCTAACAGGTTATTTAAGCATGACCTTCCTTGACTGAAGCTATTCTGGACAGCTTCAATGATCTATACTTTAGCAAGCATTCTCTTAATGACCTTTATGAATATTTTTTCCCTAAAGCTCATGTTAAGCTACATGGTCTACACTTTCTTGGCATATGTCTTAAGACCCTTTTTTCTAGTAATGGATTTATATTTGTCACTTCGTAGTCCTCAGAAATCTCTTCCATACCTAGTGAACTTTAAAAGCGTACCATTTCAAGAGTCACCAACACCATACTTGTTCTTTCATAAAAAATATTTATACATGAAAGACATCCAAATCTGTGGATAGTTTTGGTTCCTCCTGACTGTGTTACTATGGAAGAATTTATAAAAATACTATGTTAGTAACTACACAAACATAAGCATACAATCAACATTTGCAACTTATCTAAATCAACAAAGAAAGTTTGAGAAGAGGGGGAAAGGACACCCAAGTCACAACTTGCACTGTCATAGATGAGCAACAGGTTTGGGGATTCTCCTATGCATGGAAATTAGTTCTTATAAGCTATAATGTTCCCATATATTAAAAAAAAAAAAAATCATCTCTACCTGCTTTAGTTTCTTCCCTAATAAATAGTCTTTGCTTAAGCAACTGTTTGTCCTTTTAATGTATAAACCCCCAAATCTATAACTGTGTACATATTCTGGCATTTCTTTACCCCCATAATGTTCACTGATGTTATTTTAAGAGTTTGGAATATTACATATTTTAACTAACTTGGTTGCAGAGGATAGTTAGAAATTCCATTATTATTTAAAATTCTTTTCCCTATAAAAGGAAATTTAGTCTGGATAAAAACTGGCACAAGATATTTTCTTCTGGCTCATGGAATATTTTTGAGTTTTCATTTTTATAATAATCACAGAATCACAGGGGTTGGAAGGGACCTCAAAAGATCATCTAGTCCAACCCCCCTGCAACAGCAGGGTAACCTAGAGTACATCACACAGGAACTGTCCAGGCGGGCCTTGAGACTCCACAACCCCCCTGGGCAACCTGTTCCAGTGCTCTGTCACTCTCACAGTAAAGAAGTTTTTCCTGATGCTCACATGGAACCTCCTATGCTTCAGTTTACATCCATTGCCCCTTGTCCTATCACTGAGCATCACTGAAAAAAACCTAGCTCCATCATCCTGACACTCACCCTTTACATATTTGTAAACATCAATGATTGACCTACTAACCACACCCTTTCTAATGCACCCCAGGATGCCATTGGTCTTCTTGACCACAAAGGCACATTGCTGTCTCATGGTCATCCTCCTACCCACCAGGACCCGCAGGTCCGTTTCCCCTTTACTACTTTCCAGCAGGTCAACCCCCAACCTGTACTGATACATGGGGTTGTTCTTCCCCAGATACAAGACTCTACACTTGCCCTTGCTGAATTTCATCAAGTTTCTCCCCGCCCAACTCTCCAGCCTATCCAGGTCTCACTGAATGGCAACACAGCCTTCTGGTGTGTCAGCCACTCCTCCCAGTTTAGTGTCATCAGCAAACTTGCTGAGGGTACACTCAGTTCCCTCATCCAGATCATTGATGAAAATATTAAACAACACTGGTCCCAGCACCGACCCTTAAGGTGCTCCCCTAGTCACAGACCTCCAGCTAGATTCTGCCTATTGACCACTGTCCTGGGTTTAGCAGTGGCAGTCATTTTTCTCTTTCTTGGTAGCTGGTGCAGGGCTGTGTTTTGACTTTCAGCTGGGAACAAAGCTGAAAAGCAATGATGTTTTGGTTTGGCCAAGGACTTTGTGGGCCTCATGCTCTGCCAGGGAGGAGGGGAGCCGGGAGGAAGCAGAGACAGGACACCTGACCCAAACTGACCAAAGAGGTATTCCATACCACAGCACGTCATGCCCAGGATGTAACTGGGAGTGGGCCGGAAGGGCTGAGTGGACTGCAGGGTTGGAGGAGGGATCGGTCGGTGCTTGGTCAGGCTGGGGGGGGGGCAAGTTATCGGTCGCCTGGTGATGGGGTGTTGTATTCTCTTTCCTTGTTATTTCCTTTATCATTACTATTATTGGTGGTAGCAGTAGTGATTTGTGTTATACCTTAGTTACTAAACTGTTCTTATCTCAACCCGTGGGAGTTGCATTCTTCCTGATTCTCCTCTCTGTCCCTCCAGGAGTAAGGGGAGGGCAAGAAACTGGGGGGAGTGGGTAACAAGCTGTCTGGCTGTGAGTTAAACCATGACAACCACAACTCTCTGCCTTCTTCCTTTCAACCAGCTCTTGACGCACCTCACTACCTGATCATCAAGCCCACATTTCCTTAGCTTATCTATGAAGATGCTGTGGGAGACAGTATCAAATGCCTTACTGAAGTCAAGAAAAACCATACCTACTGCTCTACCATCATCCATCTACGTAGTTACATCTTCATAGAAGGCTATATATTTGAGTGAATATTTGAGATAGCCCAAGCACGAGGAAGTGAAAAAATCATAGGGGAAATAAATAAATAGACAAACAAACAAATAAATAAATAAATATCCAGGTCAGCCTACCATTGGGCTGTTACAACAGGAATTTTTCTTTCTGCTTTTTAAATGACAAATTTCATTCTGGAGTTTGCAAAATTCTGCCTTATAAAATGTTACCTCAAAAAGAGTATGCAACCTTTCTTCCTATGTTTTCTCCAAAACGTAGAAACAGAGAATCGTTAGGATTGAATAGTTCCAACCCCCCTGCAATGGGCAGGGACACCTTGTACTAGGTTGCTCAAGGCCACATCCAATCTGGCCTTGAACACTTCCAGGGGTGAAGCATTCACAACGTCTTTGGGCAACATGTATCAGTGCCTCACCACTTTCGCGGTAAAGAACATTCTTATATCTAACCTGAACTTCCCCTGTTTCAGTTTAAACCAACTCCCCTTTGTCCTATCACTACAGTCCCTTTCCAGCATCCTTGTAAGCCACTTTCAGACACAGGAAGGCTGATATGAGGTCTCCACTCATCCTTCTCTTCTCCAGGCTGAACAGCCCAACTTTCTTTGTCTTTGTATGGGACGTGCTCCAGTCCCCTGATCATCCTTCTCGCCCTCCTCTGGACTTGCTCCAACAGCTTCATGTCCTTCTTATGTTGGGGGCACTAGAACTGAATGCACCCTAGGTGGAGTCTCATGAGAGCAAGAGTAGAGGGGGCAGGATCACTTCCTTTGACCTGCTGGTCACACTTCTTTTGATACAGACCAGTATATGGTTGGCAGGGCTGGAGCACACACTGCCAGGTCAAGTTGAGTTTCTCATTGACCAACACCCCCAATTAAACGGTCTGAGAAACAGAAAATCTTTCTGTGGTTGAATAAAAGAATCAAATTCAGGAAATTATCAAGTTCATTCCTTAAAGTCAGAGTAGCAGAAATCAGTTTTATAGACATTTCCATCTTTAAATAAATTTTAAATAAATGGTATCATCAAGAAATGATCAAATTCTACAAAGCTTAGGAGGAAACTGGATGGGACAGAGCTAATTGGCTAGCGAAACCTGTGACCTATCAATGTCTGAGTAAATACAGATACTCCACCAGCTTTGAACCTGAACCTGCTGCAGTAAGATGAGAAAGAAATAAGGCATACTGGATCTGATAGCTAGTTTCACTAGATGTGTTTTGAATAAGAGAAGCATTGGTAAAATCCAATCTGACAGCCATTAAGGCTAAAGACAGTAAGTATTTGGGAAAGCCATGGATATATGCAATATGAAACTAGAGGGCAGGGTTATGAAGAGGAACAAAAGTCAAACAAGAAATCCTAACAACCATAAAATAGCAGTATAAAGTTTCCAGCACAGAGGACCTCTTGGACGACAGGATTCTCCAAAATTAGAGTAAAGAAGGCAACAGAATCCTTATGACTCAACTGTGAGGAAATGTATATGATAATACACTGACAGTGTGGTTAAAAAGACAAATTGTCAACAGACTATTATACACCGAAGGAGGAGAAGGCCTTGATTTGTAAGACAAAGAAATCTTTCTCTCTATGAAACGGGAAAAATGGATCAAACCACTGGGAAGTCTACTTGAACATAGGCTAGGCATGTGTCTGAGCAGTGCTCAGCTCAGAACGGGGCACTTGACCATTACCCTTCTGCTCACACTCTGCTCGTAAGACTTGCAGTTACCAAAATGCATACACAGGAAGGAAAATGCAAAATGCAGTGGAATTGCCTTATTATTGTCAGAGATAAAAGCAATAATGCAATTGTAGTGCCACAAAGCTTTGATCTGAGTTTATTTAAAAAACAACATAGTATCTAAAACAGACAAAGCCATTCAAACACATGTGGCTATCTCCTCAGATCAGTATTTTCATGCACTGGAAGCCAGGGTCCCTGGGGGAATCACATGTAGTAACTCTTAGCAACTGTTGACTATTTAAAAGAAGCCCTTATCTGGAAATAATCAGCTGTAGAAGAAAGAGCAGAGAAGCCTGGCTGGTGACAAGTGGTCTTAAAAGTTAATGGTTGCCTCGAATTATTAGTGAGGAAAGATAATTTGACTACCTGTCCTCTTAGCAAGAAATCCACATAAAGGAGATACTTGTATTTCAAAGAACAATTTTTTACAGAGCATTTCAGTTCAGCACCTTGGTTGTTTTTTTTATTTAAAGGTATAGTGGTAATTTGATTAATTACAGACCTATGTGTCTCTCTTTGCCACTGATGGCTGTATTTTGTATGCTCTGACATCAAGCTTTTAATGTATAAATAAGTAGACTTTGAATGTCATTTGCACCGTCTGTTAATGTCACTGTGTATCTTTTCTCCATTTTCTTATAGTGCAATAATTCAGTGTTTGAAATTACAGAGATTCAGGTTAACACTACAGGTAATGCAAGGTTTGAGAGATATTTTACTGCTGTTCTTTTCTCTGCTCTGTACATCTTGCAGCCTTTGCTATTTAAATAGTGAGGTGTTCCCAAACAAAAAAGTGGGAAGTTGTTATAAAGATGATGCTATTTTAACGTTTATGGAAATATGCAGTGATACTCTATGGAGAAAATAAAAATAAAAAAACATTTTGTCAGTGTTCGCAAGGTTGCTACAGTATCCGTCGTTGCCAGATGAATTCTTGAGCTTCCATATGACAGATTTGGATGTTCTCAACTATTTAATTTTTTAGTAGGCTCAGTTATCAAAGTATTTTTCATGACAAAAGCTAATGAATCAAACGATGCATTAAACAGAACAAGAGAAAATAAAAGATGATAGTTCATAGTCTGTCACACAAGGAAAATATACTTGCAAAGTCATACTGTTTGTGCAAATGTAATGCCACCATCATCACCATCACGTGGGTATTCAACCCAACTCAGCCTTAAGTCCTTTTAAATGTTTCTGGTCAAGTCAAATTTCATGGCAATAATATATTTTTCAAATACTAGTAGTTTAAGCAGTTACACCACTTATTCCATAATAAATTGCTTCTTGGAAAATGCTATTTACAAGCTGAGTTTCTTTGCTCTGGGCTCACTGTCACCTCATTTTGGCTTGTTGCATAGGGCTCTGAATTTAGATATGGCTATAAATCGGTATATGTTACTCCTGTAAGAGTCTCCTACAGATCTTCACCCAGAAATACAATCTATTTGCCCTCTTCAGCTTCTGAGAAGCAGCACACCACTCAAATACTCATAGAATGTGTCCTTCATTCAACAGAGATAATTAATTTCAGTTACTTAAACTGAACAACTATTTCCCTTCAAAGAGGATATTATATTTGCTTAATTGCATTTAAGTGCTAAACACTGTAAAGGATAATGTTTCCTGAGAATGGCATTTTTGAGGTTCTTTGCTAGTAGAAGCCTACTCACCTTTTACAAGGGTCAATAGAAAGCTACAGAGAGTTTGAGTAACGTATGAAAATTCACAGATCACTGAGAACATTTTTTTCCCAAATGACTCACAGTGAATCTTTGCCATGCAATTCATACCCTTATCACATCCACCAAGCAAGCATGAAAGGTAATCTGTTGACTTTGTTACATTAAGAAAAAAGATTGTGCTGAGGGAAGTGAGAAGGATACTGGTCTGCAGATTTCTGCAAAAGACCTACTGAAACATCAACCCCACCAGCTTTTTGTGTGTGTGTTTCCCTGTCTTAATTAAAAAGTCCTTTTCACTAGTTTGTTCCAGCAAGACATTCATAGTGCAGATGCTGTGGTTTCATTCCAGCCAGAACAGAGACATGCTACGCAACTTTGACTTTAATTTTTGGCTAAACAAACAGGCAAACAAACAGTAGATGAAACTAATAGAGAGCTTAATTATATCTATCCATCAAGGCTTAAATCTGCTTCCTTTCAGAATAGCAGGCACTGTCTTTAAATCCAAAAGGACTGATGGCAAGATATCAAGTTTAAAATTCTTCCACTGTCATAAGCTGTTTTACTAATTATCCAGATTCCAAGGCAATCATACAACCGTAATCATTCACCTCACGCCTAGAAACATAAGTCTTGTTCTTTTGATGAATATTTATAAGACAGTGTAAAGCAGTCTACTTTCTTTTCCCTTCAGGCAAGACAATTTGGAGTTCATCAATATGTATTACCAAGGACTTTTATAAAAGGCACTTCAAAGGAAATTCATCAGGCATTCCTTTTGTCTTGATTTCTGTTAGACTGATACTTCCTTTTGACAAGTATCAATAAATTATCCTCTGATGGCTAGAAACTTGATGTCTTATTCAGAAACTTCCTCACACAGCAAAGTCTGGTCCTTAAGTTTCCAATGAAATTTTTAGCATCTAGTTTCTAATTTAAGGATAAAGGAGGACAGAGGAAGCAAATGAAGGACAAAATAATCAATGTATTTATACAGTAATTCATTGCATATTTTGCTTTCACAGACAACAGGAATTTGCCAGTTAAGAATTTCCATGACCTACGTTCCTTGTAACTTTTTCCACTTGACTTTTGACCATATTTAGAATTCCTTGAAAGAAAAATTGAGACTTTAAGTCCCCAGTGCTCAGGCTGAACAATAAGCAAATTAAAACCAGATTAATGCAGATACATAGTGCTGAATGACAGAATGTCTCTGTCCCAGTTGGTTGCTACTTTTCTCCTTTAGGATGCTGGTGCAAGGGTTCATGTTTCTGGGAAAGGACAGTGGGATTTCACAATGAAGAAAACAAAAAGCTTCTCTGATTAACATGCAACAAAAATACTTTAATGTTGCATATCGGTTTTTTCCCCATTTAAAAGTAAACATCACTTTTTTGATTATTCTTTGATAATTTTGACAAGTATGCATGCATAATCAAACTATCATAGAACACACAGAATAAATTCTTAAGAAAGTAAATGCTGATAAGGTAAGTACCACCCTGTGCAGTAGTGGGGAAAATAATGTGGAAAAAATCATAGTTTACCATTTTCCTGGTTTACTATTTTAAATTAAAAATTGAATTATTATGAGAGCACTTTATGGTTATGTGCATATGAATCGCAATTTTAGCTTTAAAAATAAGACATTTCCACAAGTAAAAGTGAACTCTCCAGTCGTGTTGCACCATGAGTCCACCTACCATTATCCAGTTGGTGTCAGTTCTCTGGCATCAGGAGCAGCAGACTGAAAGGTTGGCCTTTCAGTCTTTAGTAAAGTACACATATGAAGTGCCCACTTCTGCCATGCCTGGTGTTATGTTTGTGTTATTAATGAAAGCATTTTGAAATATAATTTCTTGCCAGAACACAATCCACAACTGAGGGTATAATTTGTGTGCACTGGGAGAAATGAAGGGCGATGGTCTTCATTCTCCTTCTAAAACACATAGACTGTGATGTACATATCAAAATGTTGTGTCTTTTTTGAAAATTTCTAAAGAAATCAGGGGAAAATTAGTTGCCATTTATGGCTGTTGACCATAAAGATGCAGTAAAATTAACCTGAGTACAAATGTTAATATATCATTTAGATATAATTTATCAGCATCAAGATGTGAACTGTACAAGGGTCACTTTGAACTCTCCTCCCAAAACAGACCTAAAACCCCAGCCAATCTTCCCTTGACAATACAAAAAGGCACAGACAGCAGAAGACCTGAGGAAGGAACTGCAAAGCGCAGCAACTATATGCAGATGTCATGAAAATGAACCGGCAAACTTTCCATCACTGGATTTAAGTTCTGTTTAAAACTTTCTTTTTAGCTTCTGAGGGTACAGAGACACCTTGTAAATCTATGGTAGGCAATAAAAACCTTAAGTAACTGAATAGGAACAAAAAAAAAACCCAAAATCTATTTGCTCTCATGAGTAATATATGAGATAGAACTAACTTCCATGTATCTAGAAAGTAAAGTAACTTCATAGAAGAAGGCAATAGAAACTCTGATGGCTGATACTTGTCAATTGCATAGTACTTAAACTGAAAAAACTAACAAGCCATGGCACATGAACAAGTTTTACTATCCCAAACTGGCAGGCTGCTGTGCCTTGATCTCAGCTAAATTATAGAATCATAGAATAGTTAGGGTTGGAAAGAATCTTAAGATCATCAAGTTCCAACCCCTCTGCCATGGGCAGGGACACCTCGCCCTAAACCATATTACCCAAGGCCTCATCCACCCTAGCCTTGCAATGGAAATAGAGTTAAAATAATTTTTTTCAGTTTTTCTCTAAAAAAAAAAAAAAAAAGAGAAACCACCCTTATTTTCCACTTTGTGCCACATGAAGTGTTTAATATTTAGATTTGAAAAGATGGTTATTGTGGACATCTAATTAAAATAGCTCAGTGTCTAAATTATTGTGCTTAATGTTACTCTTAATACATATTTAGTATGCTACCTTAGGTGTACTTGTCTTAGGATTTTGATATCTTTTTCCTAATTAGAGCAGAACAGTTGTAATACTGAAGCTTATGCCATGGCCAATAGAATTTCTAAGTAAAAGTTCAAGATGCATTTTAAAATATTCATGCAAGGTTAAATTGTCAAGAGTTATGAAAATTCAGGATAAAAATAGGTAAGTATCACCTCATGCTACTTCTAAGTAAATGAGTACTAATAGATGGATGAAACTTCCCCAGGATTTAGTTTATGACAGGCAAAATTTCTGTGAAGCCTTGATTAGAAAGAAATACCAAACCAAGACATACAAATGGGGGGAATGACATATGACATTCAGTCTCCTAGGACATTATCTTCCTGAACTTCTGATGCTCCTGGCATCATGTTTTCAATTCAACACAAAGTCAGCAGCAAGAATAACATCCTTCAGTAACTCTTGGATGAAAAAACAGATTAAGTCCTACATCATGAAGCTCTCTTTCTCATGCATTTCTCTGTCTTGCTTTCTCTTTCTTTGGCATCATGAGATTTATAATCAATGTGACATACTCAGCTACAAACATCAGTGCAGAAATTTTCTGTTTCCTCCTGGTTGGTTGTCTATCAGGTAGGACATGCATCAGCGTTTGACTTCAGAAACTGTACCACTTCAGTCTGAGGAACATTTTAAACCCAGCCTGGTGTTTACTTAATCAAATATTCATTTACTTAATGAAATATTTTGTGGTTGTGAAGGAAATGAACACAAACTGGAACATAGGGTCTTCTTGAATATCAGAAATAAAAGGAAAAAAAAAAGAAGGAAAAAAAGAAAAAGAAAAAAAATCACACAAATACCCCAAAACTTTAAAGGTGATATAGCACTGGTAATTGTTGCCCAAAGAAGATGTAGAGCTTTCATCCTTAAAGATACTAAAATAACCTAAGCATAGTCTTGGGCAACTAGGTCTAGGTGGCCCTGCTTGAGCAGCAGATTGGACCAAATGATCTCCAGAGATCCCTGCCAACCTCAGCCAGTATGTGAGTCTGTGATGGAAAATATTTAAGAGAATAAAGAAACAAACACAGCTTTAGAGTTAAAGTTTTTCTGTGTTATCACTAAATGTCAGTGAACCTGACATGGGAGGCGCCATGCCAAATGAGCAGTCAAGATCAAGATGCATTAATCTTCACTATGTTTGGTACTACTGAACAATTTTATGAATAATTTTTTGCATGTTTATGTATGTAAAAATACAGTGAAAATTCCTTTGTGAAAAAGAATTGGCCTGCTCAACACAAATAAGTTATGTGAGACCGCAAGAAGAGAAGAGTTGAAAACCATTCTATGGAGTATTAGATGCTTTTATTTCTCTAGGAACTACAGATCTCAAGGAATGAAATCCAAAGCTATACTCCACCATGCACTGTTTCATTGATTTTTTTTTTTTATATAATGGTTATTCTGTAGAATTACCCAATAGGTCATTAAGCATTGATTATGATCTGTTTGTTTATTCCTCTTCCAGTTGAGTTTTAGGTGTTTGGATTGCTTTTCATTTTTTTTAATTCCTTCCTCGCCTCTAATTCACATAGACATTTATCTAGGGTATAGTACCAGAAGAATAATGGCTGAAGAAACATTCCTTGCATGTGCAACAAATGATGACATCTGCAATGGCCTCTTGGTTATTTAGGGACCTCATTCTATTATATAAAGCCAGCATATAGGAAAGTTTTGTTTGCCAAAGAGCTGCCCTCTTTGCCCTAGATGCTGCATCAATAAAGCAGATTTGTACATCATGACCTTTCCTTCTGTGTTCCAGTTGGAGCTGTAGACACTTTAAATCCTGACCTGCAAAGTGGATTAGGGAGATGAATAAAGAGCAAAGATATATCCATCATGTGTCATGCTGCTGTAGAGACAAGCTGTAGTCTTCACTAGCGGCTGCCCAGCTCGGAGGTAGTCAAGGGAAGAATAAATAATGAGCTCATATACTGTCTGTTCGGATGGGACAGTGTCCCAAGGAACCAAAGGTGAGCTGCTATTATCAGCAGCTACTGCTGCAAATCTGGTATTTGGACTTAATTCTTTACAGTAGACCTAAGCTTATGGTCTGGTATAAGATAATATAGAAAGTAGTATGTGAATATAAACATTAGGAATAGAATAATATGCAATTTAGTACAAGTAACCAAAAGTATGTGTTATTATAATCATAGGAAGTCAAATTGGAAGATAGATCAAAGACAGTAAGATTCAGAAAACAGAAAGAAGCCAAGTTTGCCATAAGTAAGAAATTAGAAATGCAGATTAATTGCAAACAAGCCTTTCAACTTCTAATGACACTCCACAGGGTCCTTCATGGTGTTGTTATGTTACCATGCGTAGGATTGGCATAATCATACATGCGTACTTGTCTGAAGTGCAGCTGGGTTATGTGCTATCTACAAACTGTATGTAAATGCATCCCACAGCAAATATTTATCTCTACAGCAGTCTATGTTAAACATACTGATCATCCAACTACCTCCAACAAGGCAAATATCTAGAGATCCCAAGGTACCTTTGACATTAGTAGAAGGCTTGCTGCCTCTCAAGAGTAAGAATTTACAGTTCAATGAATGCATCAATATACATATCAGTGAATCATACTGTTACTCGTTGCACAAGACAGAGTGTATAATACTGCTATGTAAACTGTGTATCAGTTCTGAAAACTGCAGAACAGCTGAAGAAATCCTTATTTCCTTAATGTCCATGGTCTAGTTACAATTTGTACTCAAGCAAAAAAGCACTATATTTCTTGATGTATGAAATACTTTCCTACACTTTTTTAAAATGGCTGAAAAAACATATATCCAGTAAAGCATTCTAACTTTCCATATGTAGATTAGCAAGTTTCAAAGTACAGCAAGACAGAGGTTGAATGGTTTGTGTCCAATGTGAAGCTGTAGGTGCAAAGCAATACCACTACTGACTGTCAAGCTTTTGTTTTTTGATTCTGACGTTTTGTGGGAAAAGAAAAGTGAGGGTTTTTAAGGGCTTTCTCCTGAGGCCATGTGGGTATCTGTTGTTTTGAAATTTCGCTCCCTGAAGATTTTTGTGTTCTTAATCTAGTGGTCATGGTATGTATGTTCTGCTTTTGACCTGCAGATCAAAGATACTATGAAGCCTCTTTTAATATTTGCATTTAGAACTTTCATTTTTGCATACTCTGACTAACTTGTAGGCTCTAGATATGTGTTTCCCAGCAGATTAGCCATAATCCAATTTTTTAGGGATCCTCGAAAGCAACTTCTTAGAATGTGCAGAATGCTTTATTTCCCTTTAACCTTGTCTTCTGCATATACACAAGTTTTGTGTTTGTCTTGGATAATTCTGGGCCTGTTAGGTTCTCCTCTGCAGAGCTGGAATAGAGTAAAATTTATCTACTTCTCCACACTTTTATCCTTTGGACTTAAACAATTAACAGCACAGTATAAAACAAGTGGATCCATGTATACATCTGAAACTAAGAGTAAAGCAAGCAAGTTACTGTTACCCTAAATGGTATGTTCTTTTGTTCCTGGAGTTGTGGGATAGATTTTTGTTTGGGTTTTTTTTTTTTTTTTGTTTGTTTGTTTTTTTTTTGTTAACTTTCCTTTATCATAGATATATCAGGTAGACACTAGGACTGCTGAGCTACCTTGAAAATACACTTAAGCTTTCTGAAAAGGAAAATTACTATTTGACATACCTGGTGTATTAATCATCTACTAGTCTAATGATTGATGACACTGTGGAGTGGGAATTGCTTTCAACCCTCTCCCCCTTGAGATTCTGTCACAAACTTATCATTAGAGCACCTGCATCCTCACACAGGCATTCAATGATACCATCACTGGTTTTAATCTTCCTCTAATTTTTGGAATGTGCTGTATGCCCTCCAAGATGCAAGAAGAACATGTTGTACTCATTAACCTTTCCACACACAGTGTTTGTTGCATCTAGCAGTCTGACAGAGTCACAGTCAACCACTGGATAGGACCAAGCAACAAAATGCACATGTTTGGTACAGTATATGCTATCAACCAATGACTTGAAAATCATCTTCCACACAGAGTGAACTTAGAGCAAACAAATTAAAGCTCATGTAGTAAATAAATCATCACGATAACGTCTGCTTGTGTTTGCTAAAGGAATATGGGAAGCCAGGAGAGTAAAACATAAGTATTTTAAGGGCTGTCTCAGTGACAAACTGTATGAAGTAGACAGATATAAGGAAAATATCTTGTAGTGGTGAATTTTTCATTAGAAGTCAATAGGCTCTGTAAAGCTGTCAAATGTTAACTAGTTTACCTTCTGCTCTTTACAGAAAGGTTAATGGATACAGCACATTTGCCTGTATGACACCGAAAAACAAAGCATGACAAATGGTATGCCCTTGTATTTGTTTTGTACTCTTTTCTCACAATTTTTTTTTTTTTGTTTAGGCCTCCTATATGTAAAAGTGGCTAGAGTGTGCAATGATATTAGGGCTGCTTGAAAAGCCTTACCAAAGTACAAAATATGACATACAGCCATTATGAGGGCCTAGAAGACAAGTTGTGGCCCAGCAAGGCCCAAGATTAGTTGTGGATGTAGTGCTGAAGTCTCCTGTCCACTGTCCGTTCAGCCCTTTTGAATGTGTGCAGATCATGTTGTTGCTCTTTTACCTTGTCTATTTATAATGGGGCTTGCAGATCAGATACTGTCTCTAGCAGGCTTTTGCACAAGTAACACAATGAAGCTTTGACTTTTGTTGAGACTTCTAAGCTCAAATATAATGCAAACCATTATTAGTAGTGAGAAAAGTATGTATGCATGTTCAGCATATATCATTTCAATGTAGGTGGGGAGAGAACATTAAAGACTTCAACAGCCACCCTCAGTTGCATCAATTCTGTTTATTATGCTAATCCTTTACCAAAGTGTTAGGCTCAAATTGTGCTTTCACACATTTACTGTGAATATTTTTTGTAACTCCTACCATATTGCTCAGTACAAGCTTTGTCAGACATGAGTAGAGCTAAGTTTTTAACACATGACATCCAATATTTTTTCTGAACCCTTTATCACTACCATAAATCTATGAATGCCACCAGACCTACGACTTCTAAGTGACTAATTTTAAAGACTGGATATTAGCTGGTATCTTTTATCAGCTGAATGATCTCATTCAAAAAGAGGATGAATTGTTCTACAACACATACCAAATATGCAAGCAACAAGATTGCAATCAAAGAAAAAAAAACCCTGAGTGTCCAAGGAAACCAGGCCATTAAATGTGCCTGGTTAGGCCATTAACTACTATAAAACAACATCAAATTTTATGAAAAATCACTGCCGATTGGTGGGTGAGGTCACTCAACCATTTGAGCATCAATCACTTGCCCAAAACATGCAGAAGTATTATTTAATTACAGAACTTATATCTCACCTGTTGTCTATATGGCAAGTGATGCACTCCAGTCAAACAAAAATCTTTGTGTTTTTTATAGGAATATCTTAAGAAAAAAATTAATGGCCTGTATCTTCAGAATATCAGAGTAGATCAGGTCTTTTATGATCTGAAACTCTTACCAAATTGTTGATAAGGTCACTCATCCTTTTCACCTTTTAAGTTTGTGATTTAAGATGTATATGAAGAATGCTTCCAACTGGAAAACCATCAGGTCAGACTCCCAAGTTATCAAAAAAGAATTCACACAAGAAAAAGTAAGAGTCATTGCCATGCAAAATGTGGTTTGGATTGTTTTTTCTCACTTTCATAGCACAAGAACCTTCATGAGGCACTAAGTGGCTGTTTACTCAGTCTTTAGAAATCTTTACAATCAGGCTTGATTTTACAAAAATAAGTCCTGAGGTTATGCAAACTTCAAAAAATTCTTACAGACAGTATTCTATATTCCATTAATTTAGTTACAAGTTTGCATAACAGTTTTTTAATAGAAACCAGAAACTGCTTGTTAGAAAGGTTTAAAAATTGTGGTTAATAAGAACCTGATTTTGATGAGATACTTGGAAGTGCTGCTTTGTGTCCTTTTCAGGAAACTGAATTTACCAATTCACTAACAGTTTCAATCTTTACCGGTGAAGAAACAACATTTTATATGTCCAAATCATGAAATACACTGTAAGGTTTAATGAAAGGCAATACCAAAAGAAACTAAATGCTTTGAAGAGTCTTAATGCAGCTATGAATACACCTGCATCTGGAAAGGATTTAATAAGCTTTGGCAATGCAGTTGTATGATGGAATTTCTTATTTTCTTAATTCAGGAAGTAAGAATTTCTAAGAGTCTGATTATGCTGAAGCTATTCCATGAATAATCCACTGGTTATAGGTAGAAAACATCAAACAATACCAGCTCAGAACATTGGAGAAAAGCCATAGGACCATATACTATTAGCTGAATTTTCTGTTAGTCTATACCTTATGGAGAAAATGAGGAGATTCCTCTGCTGGCAAGAAATAAAGCTGAAAGTTGAAACCCAAGAACTGCAGAGACAGAGAAATTGTGATGGAAAGCCTGAAAGTGTTACACTGCTTGGCTATCCCTGACAAAAACAGGATTAAATTACTAGTACACGAATGACCATTGCAATTGGTTTATGCAATACTGGCATGGAAATAAATTCCAGAGGATATCTAAAATTTATGCATTTCAGAATGTCGTTGATACTTTCCATGTTAAGAAAATGTATTGCAAGAAGCAAATTTCAACAAGCCTATGTATGACAATATACTAAACTTCAAAGTCCTGAACTAGCATGGGACCTAGCCACCTTGAGGTCCATGGGACACCCTGGGACAACTGCAATGGCAATTTAATATTTTTTTGCTCAGACAACAGAAATAGAGAGCTCAAAAAACTGCCATAAAAGGCACCTACAAAATAGAGGTTACAGATACTTATGTGTTTGTCTTTACCTAGTACTTTACACAGGCTTAAGCAATGTTTTTCACTTGCTAAAAGTAGTCACAACAAGCATTTCAGATCCGTTGGTATCTGTTAAGCTTTGTCTGCACCCAAAGCTTGCTAACATATTTCCAGAACCTACTTACAAATTTACATTTCTTAAGAAGTGTGCCCATCATGCTAGTTTATAATGTGAAAGAAATTATTCTACAGTATAGTTATACACCCTGGGATAAGAAATGAAGGACGCTGCAGCTTTTAGAGCTAAGATACCTGCCACCTTCTCCTACTCTCCAAATGAAAGAAGTTTCTATATACATCTTTTCTTTTAAACATTTTAAAATTCACAAATACTGAAACTTTTTGGCATTTCTGGGACTGTTATTCCTTCTTGGCTCAGCCTTCTTGCTTTTGAGTGTATTTTCCTTGTGTCTCCCCACTGCAGTCCTACTTTCTGAGAAATGCAGTCATATGTGCTTCTCTTTCTGCCTTACTCCTTTCCTACCTTAGATTAGCCACTTTGATAATTATCCAAGCTATACAGTGGACACAGAATCATAGAACCATAGAATCATAGAATGGTTTGGGTTAGAAGGGGCCTTGAAGATCATGTAGTTTCACTCCCCCTGCTGCAGGCAGGGACACCTTCCACTAGACCAGGTTGCTCAAAGCCCTGTCCAAACTGGCCTTGAACACTTCCAGGCATGGGGCATCCACAGCTTCCTTGTGCACCCTGTTCCAGTGTCTCACCACCCTCACAGTAAAAATTTTCTTCCTAATAGCTAGTCTAAATCTACTGTGTTTGGACTTAAATAAAAAAAAAAAAAGTAGAAAATTATCTTTTTGAGTATCTGTACATCAGAGCCTATTGTGCAGTGAGACTAAAGACACCAGTAAGCTGACTTCTCATTCTTCTCATATGATGCAGTTTCTGTGCATTAGGTGTTCGCATGCTCTTGAACACTTCTCATTATAAGGGCACCAAATAAAAGATCAGTAGAAAGGATTTTTTTCAGAAATAGGCATTATCCCAAGGAGCTAGTTTGAGGCTTAAAGTAATATAGGAATAAAATATAAAGACTGTGACCTTCATTCTTCTCCTTACAACAAGCTTCAATTAAATCCTTCTGGCTAAAAAGTTAACAATATCACAACAAAAAGAAAAGTGAAAGGGAATATTTTTAAGGCAACCCATAGAACAGGTCTCAGGGTTAAATATAGAATAACAGCTTTTCTTCAAAAGTAATATTTGTTTTGTTTGGTTTATTCTCAAAAACTTTCAGCATGTACAAGCTCACGAAACCAGCTCGTTAAGCAGCAGAAGCATATTAGAAACAGTGTGATCTGAAGAACAGAACTGTAAAGAGATATAACCTATAGCTAATAGTTACCCTTGTCTGTAGTTTGCTCATCCTGTGTTTTCCAACAGACGTCAAATACTGTTAGTGAAATGAATAGCTGAGAGCTTAAACTGAAGTAAATATTGCATTAGGAGAAAGACAAGAACAAAAAGAAAACATGCGAATCTCCATAGAAAACAATATAGGATGTGCCTCTGTTTCAAACAATGTATTTCCTTTTGACCAATTTCCCTAAGTAACATTCTGCAGTTGGGGATATTTTATTACCTTTTTTTCTTTGTCCCCCTTATAAAGCAAGACACGCTGAAAATTACACAGAAAAGACTTCATGTGAGTGCTCTCATCCTGAGCAATGTACAAAGGCAAGACAAGATGCAAACCTGCCTTATGGTAGAATGTAATTTGATGGGCAGAGACACAGCATGATAAAACCTTTTTTTCTTCTACTATTTTACTCTAAAAGCTTAAAACTGTTCATCCTTTGAGCAAATTAGGCAAGGATATTGGCATATTTGAATATCATTCAAACCTATATCACTGTTCAGCACGTCTGCCCACTGAGTTTTTCACTTGTGCACTTTTGGCCTTATTTAGAGAAGCAATATTGACTTGAAATTGAGTAATAGCTTTTTACTGATTTTATTGGTTTGTTGCTTTGGGGGGTTTGTTTGTTTGTTTACTTAAATCAGGAACAAAAGCTTCCTGTTTTCATGCAATTGATGAATATAATTATATTTGTTCTGTATTTTGAGGGGGGGTAATTTTTTTTTACTGTGAAAAAGAAACCTATGGTTCCTTTCTGAAGTTAATATTTCTAAGTTGAAATGTAAATAATTTGAACTATTTTAATTTTCATCTCATTAAAATGCACAAAACACATTTCTAAGGATGAAAATATTTCATTTTTTTATCAGATTGATAAAACAGTTAATTGTGATTGCATATAAAACTTTAAAAAAGTTTTCTTGCTCCTCTCCAAATCATTCCTGTTTTCACAAGTACTCTCTGTCCCCACCTAACATCATTATCATTTATTTATTACAGTAACAAGTGATAAAAAAAATTAAATTGTTAACCAAAGATTTTGTTTCTCTTCCCCCAAAAGGATTGTAGCCTTATAATCTCCATTTTAATTGGAATTTCTGATCAGTCACCATTTGCATGCATTTTCCTATAAGCCTCCATTCCTACTTTTCCAGCACTGGCCTGAGCTCAGAATATATACAAATTAAAAATAAGAATGAGGAAATGAAGTTCTGCCAAACCTACCCTGTGTACATGGAAATTATGCTCCTCAAAGTTTTACATACTGAAAAAATATGGGCTGGTTTTCATGGAAACTATATCTCTGCTTAATTTCAAATTCCCCCTCTGGTGTGTGGTGCCTTAAATAAAAGTCTCCAGATTTTTTCATGTGGAGAAACAAATACCTCTTCCCCCTTTCTCTCTCCCATCCCAGGAAATATCTGGCCCAATTTTTTGTTGAAATGTTCTGAAAAATGCTCACCCTGAAACCATTACTGCAGCTCTTAAAGTTCATTGAAGTAATAAGTTATTGAAAATAGTAGCCTAGAAAAGTACAAATTCCACAATGAGGAGAGCAAATTTTGTTAACAGTCATTTATAATGACATATTATCTGTATTTGAATCTCTTGGAAAAAATCAGAACATTCCTCATTGAGAAAATTTTGGTACTTAGAAGAAAAGGAAAAGTGGCACCACAAGAAGTTTTTTACTACATGTGCTAAAGTTGATTTCAGTCAATTTAATGTGCTTAAGACTTATTCTGTAATTAATGACACTCATGACACCAAATCCCTTTGATGAACTCTGCTCTTGTTGTTATGGTATCATGGCCTTTCTCATCTGAAGAAGTAGACAAGAAACTACAGAGTATGGAAGAATCTTTTGTCTTAATTATGAATGAACACTCTACTGGACTATTTCAAACCATTTAAAGTAAATCTTTATTCTTGTCCATCTCTCTTGTCTCTTTTTAATTTCATATTTTTTCTCATTATTGCCTGGAAACTTTGCTATCAGTATGAATAATTTTAAATAAGCCCTTTTCTTTTGACTGGTTAATATATTCATTTCTAAGTTGATTGTAGACCTAGCAACAGTAGTTCCTTTCTAACAAAAAAAAAGCAAAAAAAAAAAAAAAAAAAACCCAAACCAACCAGATTTGTCTGCCTATTTCAGCATACTAAGTGGAAAACATTTGGTTCAGTAATTATAACTGATTTATTATAAAACTCAAATGTACTCAGATAAAACATATCCATTTTCCAGCATGTGGACATTGATGTTTCATTGAAATGGAAACTCCTGCTTCCTACAGTCTGCTGACATTGTTTACAGGTATTGCATGATGTTATTGAAAAGAATAGTGTTGTTTATATAAGCAGAATCACTGTGTGCAAAATAGTCTCATATCTATGTGTGCTTACTGATCCAATATGAGCCTGCTTACTGCAGGCTACAGTATTTGGTCCATGATTATCAGCATTCAGCTGGCAATTTGATTTAGAAAATATAGCTTGAAAATAGCTTCATTTCACATATATTGCTTTCTGACTTCTGCTGTGATTGCTCAGCCAGAGTCCAGCTGTGGAAATGTTAAAACTATTCATCAGGTATGAATATTCACCAGAGTGGTATTCCTATTTTCCTACACATCACTGGGATATCAGACACAACTGTTAAGTGAGAGGTGGGAATAAACCCTCCAACTTTCTTAAAAAGTAAAATTCCCCACATCAGGCACATCAGGCAGCTTGGTGAAATACACCTGTGCAGTTGAAAGGCAATAGCTTCTGGGTCCTCCTAATGCAGCTTTATTCAATGTGAAATTTGTCATATCAGTGGATAAGTCTGAAAGAAAATGGTAATCCCAAATAATTACAAAACCATTATTCAGGCTTCCCAGTTCCTGAAAATAGTTTAAAATCATGAAGACTTTTTAAAAGGAATTATTTATACTTGCTTTCATAGACCAAACTCTTTAGGGACTAAATGACAAATTAAAACATGCTGGTTTTTAATAGATGTTGAGACTGATGAGTAATCAGAGGATCTGGAGCTTCAAATAAGCCAATAAACCACAAAAACTTGTAAAATTGAAGCTAAAACGGTGAAACTGCTTTGCCATAAATGTTCATTGACTTCAGCAGGAATCAGATTTGGGTCCAACCAGAAAGAAAGGCATATTATTTCCAAAGCTAATTTTGTAACCTTTACTAATTTCATACCCACATGTCCTGTTGAGTTCAAAAGATGACACAGGGTGAAAACTGTGTATCTTGCATTCTAAAAAAAAAAAAAAAAAACAACGCAGGGTGAATGAAGCTTACTGCTTCCAGCTGTGCAGTTCCTGACAGTGCATCACGCATGATGCTCCTCAAGGCTGACTCCTGGCACCAGACTCACAGTTGGCATAAGCCAGTGCAACTGTACAGATTTTTCTAGAGCTACAGTATTTGACATCAGCTAAAGATAAGGTCCATTAACTTCCTATTGTCTCTAGAGCATCTGCCCATAGGTTTCCCCTGATATATATTCATATGGTAATGGAGTTAATAAAGAAGTCATTATACTACAACTGAAATATTTCAAAGGTTGTCTAACGCTATTCAACACAAATATAATCCATTCTGTGGTAGAAGTGCTGTGCACAGCCTGTATGTCATTGATGTCCTAGGCATTTCTTTTATACCTGCATTGTCTAAGAATATTCTTTAGGACAAAATTTAACTCCTATTGAACGTTTGTCTGAGGAGAACAATAAAAAAACAAGCAAACGGACAACCAGTTCAGACCTAAAACATTTTCCTTGTGTTACCTGGAATGAATGAAAGAAAAAGCACTGCTTTAACAACTATGGGTTTAACGTAGCTCTTTATCGCTTACTTTTTTGTTGTTGTTGTTGTTCAGATACATGAATCTGCTTTTAGAAGTAAAAAAAAATATGTGCCTGGTTCCATTAGCATGAATTTGCAGATTTCACCAAGTTAGGCAGGAGTGTTGATCTGTTTGAGGGTAGGAAGGCTGTACAGAGGGATCTGAATAAGCTGGATCAACTGATGTGAGGCCAATTGTGTGAAGTTCAATAAGGAAAAATGCTTGGTCCTGCACTTGGGTTACAGCAACTCCATGCAACACTACAGGCTTGGGGAAGAGTGACTGGAAAGCTGCCTGGCAAAAAAAGGACCTGGAATTATCGTTTGACAGCGGAATGAATATGAGTCAACAGCATGCCTGGGTGGCCAAGAAAGCCAATGGTATCCTGGCTTGTGTCAGCAGCCCCCCCCCCCCCCCACCTTCCCTGCTCCCAGAGGGATGAGGAGGAGTATTGAAAGAATGTAACTCCCGTGGGTTGAGATAAGAACAGTCCAGTAACTAAGGTATAACACAAACCACTACAGCTAACACCAATAATAATAATGATAAGAGAAAATAACAAAGGAAGAGAATACGATACCACCTGCAGAAACAAGTTTGACCCAGAAGGCTCCGTGCCCTTCCAGGTAACTCCCAGTTACCTCCCCAGGCATGACGTGCTGTGGTAGGGAATACCTCTTTGGCTAGCCTGGGTCAGGTGTCCTGTCTCTGCTTCCTCCCGGCTTCCTCTCCTCCCTGGCAGACCATGAAACTCACAAAGTCCTTGGTCAGACTAAACATTACTGAGCAGCAACTAAAACCATCGGTGTTATCAGCACTGTTCCTAGGCTGAAAGTCAAACGACAGCACTGCACCAGCTACCAAGGAGAAAAATTGACTGCTACTGCTAAACCCAGGACATATGGAAAGGGGTTTAAAAGTAAAACACAAAAAAAAAGCTTAATGTTTTTCAAAAGAATACCAAAACTTAACTTTGCCATCAATTAAAAAATAAAATCAAGGAGCATCTCTGACTGCTTAAGTGTTGTGACATAATTTTTCACAATCATTCCCAATGAACCTGTGTCATTTTTTATAAATTATTAAACTGCCATGAGAAACCAGAAGTTCATTTCTGAATTAAATTTGCTAACCATTCATTGTCTGTCTTTCCTTTGATGACTATTGAAAAATCTAGAGTTAAGCAGATGCTACACCAAAGATGGTCTGAGTAGAGCCCTGTTTCAGCACATCCAGGTAGTCACATCTGACGTGGACCTGCATTTCTTTTCATGGAAATGATGTGTTTAGGATATCAAGAGGTTAGAAGATCAAGAGACAAAGGGTACCACAAGCTTTTAGCTTTTTTTCCAGCACCTAGCTACTGCACAGTGAAGAAGTAATTAAGCCCTGATTTACCTCAGCTGTTTTTGGACAAATATAAATACACATGATCAAGTCTAGTGGGGTGAATTTTATGTCACGTGCATGAATCTCTCCTGCATATCCTCAGGGTAGACATTGGCACAGGTATGAATGTGTGAGAAGAAGGTGCCATTTAGGACAATTGAGAGGCTAGTCATCTGTATATTTAAGAGATGTCACCTAGACAGGACCAGTTTATGTTCATTTTATATTACTCCCAGTAAATCTACACCAGTCTGGAAGAAAAAAGAAAATGGTGTGGGCTTCAACTTGAATCTGTCGCATAACAATTTTTTAAGTGCCAGAGTAGGGTGATTTCAAAAACATTTTTCTGTCATTTCCATTTGTTTTACCACGTACCAAGTACCTGGCAATAAAATTGTATGTTAGTGATCCTCTAATTTGCTAGGACGTGTGGTGAAATTGAGACCCATGTACTCAGATGTTCTCAGTAAAGGAAGGACACAAGCCTGTCTCATCACGTTTCTTACCTGTGAGCTACATGCAATAATATTGGTTTCTTGTGAACTGAAACCTAACTCAATTTGGCTCAAACAGATGAACAGTCTGGAGAGGACTGAAACTGTATCTGGCTAATCTGGGTAAGAAGCTATCAAATAATTGTATATATCAAACAAGCTAAAAAAATGTACACTAAAATAATAACACTGTAGTTCAGGGAGCACCAATGAGATTTTTGAAAATATAGAAGTCCCATTTCCAAATGAGTTTTACTTACAGACAATCATTAATCCTACTGAAATCCAAAAGGACTAAAGCTGGATTGATTTCAGTGGGAGTTAGTCACTTCTTTGAAAATCTCATTAAAGTACTTGTCCAAACCTTTACACTCCCAACTTAAATGCTTTTAACATTTGGCTGCTAAGTCCCTTTTCAAAATGAAGGCTTAGTCTCTGAAACTACATAGACTTAGATTGTTAAAGATATTTATTATCTTCCACTGATTTCAGTGGAAATGAGAAACCTAGACACCTTTCAAAATGCTGATAGCTATCAAAGCTAAACTTAAAAGCAGTTAGGTTACAAAAAGGATTTGTAACATCTGAGGTTATATAGCCTGTTTCCCTGACCATCATTTTTCTCACTTTGCAATAAAAGCAGTATTCTTCTCTAAATTAAGTCATTCTTTCCTATGTTTGTGTACCAAACATACATACTGCGCTAAAGCAACAAGGACAGAAAGAAATTTTCTAACTGGGAGAAATGCATGGTGACTCAGAGTAGTAAGCTTTGCCATTTCATCTGACATGTCTAATGGCTCAGAAGCACATTGCAGTCCAACATGCAGTGACTACAATGACTCAGAATCAGCATACAGTACCACTGCATGACACACTGAGCAGCTCAGAGCAATAGGCTGTGCTGTTGCATTCCAGGGGTTCACAAATATAGAGACATTTCTCTCAATTTTTCTTTACTGTGGGAAAAAAAATTAAAAAATAAAAAAATTGAGAGGGTTGGAAAGAAGGATGGATCAGGGTTCAGTGTCAATGTTCCAGCAGAATTCCAGGTCATGGTGCACGTTTTGCATGTGACCTGATCACTCAAGAGCTGCACTAATTTGTGGAGAATTTGGGATTGCTCGTTTATACTGATTTTGGAAAGATTTCTTTTTAATGTACAATTTCTGCAAAATGCTTTGTGGATGCCTCAGTTTCTTTTGGAAAATAAAATCTAGATTGAATGAAGCACCTTAGAAGATATTTCATTTCTTGGCTTTTAAAATCAATATTTTTCACACTGTCATGAATATTTTTTATAGAAGCCTTGGCAGCTATTTTTGTTCATTATAATTGTGGCTATAGGTGAAGATGGAGCACCTTTCTCTCATTATTAAGAGCTTAGTAGCCCTGAGCTAAAGGCTGCAATTCTTCATGTCACTACCGTGGTGGCAAATAAGATTTTCTATTTAGTTTCTAGTAACCTCATTTGTCAAAGAGACTGTATTTCAAGTTTATATAGATTTAAGGCAAACAAAACTGGACAGTTAAATGTTTCTTTTGTCATAAACTGAATTAATCCATTAGCAAAGAATGAAACTAACGGAACATTAACATTGCTGATATGCTGGCTTGTTTCAGACTTTGTGTAAAGAAGGTTTTATGAAGTTAATATAAAAGCTAAATCATCTTTTTATTAATGACAGTTTCAGCATGCTGCTGGAACACTCTCATACACAGACATGAGCTTCACCCAAATTATGCTTATATTTTTCTCCATGGATTTTTTTCCCCTTTCTTTACATTTTATGTTTTTAATTGTGTGTGTGTGTGTGCATGTGCATGTGTGCATGTACCCAACAATCAGGAGTGTGGATCACACGAAATCTGGCACAGATGCTTAAAACACTTCAACAGAAGAGTTCTTTTAAAAAGACAGATCTGTTCTCAAGGTTTTCTTGTGGGATTTTTGTGGGTTGTTTTGTTGTATTTTCTTTTCTCTTCTTAATTTTCCCCATTTTTTCCCGGTAGCAGTTGAGATAGAAGAGGTCATGTTAACAGATAAGAAATGCTAACTCCCTCTCAGTCTTCATATGAGATGCCTTTTCTGCTCAGTGACTAACCCTCACTTCAATGGATAGCACACTCTAAGGGGCTCTGGCTGAAGCTTCTAATCAATTCAAGTGTAGAAATCTGACTGAAGCACTTTCGTACACACTATCTTAGCCAATGCTATTTTCCAGCTGCTTTAGATTATCCCGGCTGAAACTCTAAACCGCTGGTTTTAGCTGCAAGTTGGTGATTTGATGGGATTTCAAATTCAGTGAAAGTATGAAATTGCAAATTACCCACAAAATGAAATTAGCATAGCCTGCGTATCACCCAGTGTACTGTGCTTTCTTTCCCCCTTCTCTCACATCTGTTTCTCCTCTTTTAGGATTCTTGATTATCATTGGAAAACTTGGGGTAAGACAGTACTTTTCACATCACAAAGCAAACACGCTGGGGTTCCCAGTGGCTACTGTCGATTTGGCATGCTGGAAAAGGACATGAGATTATACAGTGATTTTTTTCTACGATGCTCCTGTTGAGCACAAACAGTGAAAAAGGCTCCAGAATTTATAGTAAAGTTTGCAGTTCTGAATAAAGCTGTATCAAGTCCCATCACAGAAAAGGCTACAGTAACAACTATTTCTTATGTTGCATCAGAGTGGGGAAATTCATGACCCCTGAAGTTCTTTTGAACACTTTCTGGCTATGCTTTGTAGACAGGTTTTCATCTATTTCAAGCTTATTCTTCCTTTTCCTGACCATACTGCTTTCAGTCTTTCAACACGCTCATTGATTCAAATTTAAAAAAAAAAAAAAAAAGAAACTTTTATTTTGTGCATATCTTCTTAATTCCTCATTATCTTGATGACAGAAAAAAATGAAAATAAAACTTTAAGAGATGATGTTTGCATTGTATGTTTTAGAATAGCTCTGCATATTTATTAAAAAATATTTATTGTTTAAGTGTCATATGATAGACTGATTATTTTTGTACTTTCATTTTTGTTTCTTCTCAAGAACTGAAGCATTAATTACCAGACTTAAAAATCCATTCTGTCACTTACTAAACATTAACAAAATTATTAGATTTCTGTAATAGAATGATATTTGATTTTGGTCATTATTGTTAAAAATAGTATTTTCTTGGCAACAGTAGTCTGAAAAATGAGTCTCAGATGAAGAAAGTATTTTGTTTTCAGGTTTGAATTCTGATTAAAAAAATTTATCTAATGTTATATCATTTCTGTAAAGCTGTTTGACCTGACTGGTTTAATAAATTTTGCTGTTGCATAACTAACAAAATAAAAAGAACAAATCAAATTTTTCACATACCTTTAACAATCCTTTTTTAAAATATGTTTTAAACCTGAACAACTTGCCTAGCTATTTTCTTGTAGCAAAAGTTGCTGCTATTCTATAATATCAGCAAAATATTGCTTTTTTCCACTACTCCATTTCTAACTTTCTATCGGATTATTTGCAAACTCAAATACTTTAAAGCCAAGAATAATCTCTATGGGCATCAAAAATCTCACCTAAACTCATTTTGTTATTATAAAAATGTATGGAGAAATGTGCTTCAATCAAAACAAAATAAAGTGAACATTGATTTATCAATAGATTTTTTTATTTATACATATTATAGTTATTATTTTGATTTGGTTACTAAGGTTACATTCCTACAAAGATATTGACAGTGGCCACCTGTATTTCATGTGAAATTCCACAGATTTAATCAGTTTTGTGTGTGCTGAAGAACCATTATTGCTATTTTTATCAACAGTGGTAATAGATGGACTGTGACTTAAAAAGTACCTTTTTATAGACAAAAAGAACATGTACTCAATTTCCATAACCTTTAACCAAAGGAAGAATTAATCTGGTCATTCATACCCTTTTCTTTTCATGACTTAAAAATCTTTCTGAGAATCAAAGGTTCCAGGCTTGTTCTCTGCTAGCTGAGTGAATAGCAGGTTTTCCCCAGTGTTCACTGGGCACATCTTCCTTTCCTGAGCCCCATTGTCTTGGGTTCACCAGTAGCAGTCATTTTTTTCTCCTTCTTATTAGTAGCTGGTGCAGTGCTGTAGTTTTGACTTTTGGCCTGGGAACAGCACTGATAACACCAATGTTTTTATTTACTGCTCAAATATTTAGTCTGGCCAAGGACTTCTATAGGGATTGGTCCATGCACTAAGGAATGATATCTTTCTCTCTGTGTGGATGTATATATATGTTTATGTATATAAGAGTGATGGTATATTGAAAATGTGGGATCTGAACATGACATGAATGGTATGGAATAAGGGGTGGATGCTGTCCTGGGTTCAGCAGCAGCAGTCATTTTTTCTCCTTCTTAGTAGCTGGTGCAGTGCTGTTTTTGACTTTCAGCCTGGGAACAGTGCTGATAACACCGATGTTTTTAGTTGTTGCTCAGTAATATTTACTCTGACCATGGACTTTCTGAGTCTTGTGACCTGCCAGGGAGGAGGGGAAAGTGGGAGGAAGCAGAGACAGGACACCTGACCCAAACTGACCAAAGAGGTATTCCATACCACAGCACGTCATTCCCAGGATGTGAACTGAGAGTTATGTGGAATGGCTGGCTCACTATCAGGCTGCGTATCAACAGGCAGTATTTTATTCTATTCTCTTGTTATTTCCCTTATCATTACTATTATTGGTGGCAGCAGCAGTGATTTGTGTTATACCTTAGTTACTGAGCTTCTCTTTTCTCAACCCATGGGAGTTACGTTCTTTTGATTCTCCTCCCTGTCCCTCTGGGACTGGGGGGAAGAAAGGGGGAGGAGTGAGCAAGAGGGCTGCATGATTCTGATTTACAGCCTGGGCTTAAACCACGACACCCATGATGCCGAGGTATAGAGAATAGTACGCAGCTGGTAGGGAGGCAGACTTTACCACCTTTCAGGGGTTTGCACAGCAGAGTGCTAAGGCCTGGCACCTCTTATGCCACTCACAAAAGCTTCATTCACTGTGGGTAAGGAAAGCATTGTTTTCACTACTAGACATGGATAAAAGCATAAATTTCAAAGAGGAAAGAAACTTACAGTAGATAATATAACCAAATACATTCCTAGCTTTTATTGAAGCAGTAAGAATATTCTCTACCAGCTTTAGTTTCTTGGTTATCTTTACTTCAGATTAAAAACTTGAGTCTCTACTCATCAAGAGACAGTTTCATTGTGGAAGCAGTTGGCTCCACATCTGACAATGCTACCAATTCTTTCTTGTCTGCAGGCGTTATCCTGCTGCTCCATCAGATTTGCTGGGAGAAACATTTGTACAGCCACACCATAAAGAAACAAGTGTTGCCTAGTATTTTTCATTGACAGTCAAATAAGATATTTTCTGCCAGAAATGCAGATCTTGCCTGCTACCAAGTAAGGAGAGGGATCCTTATATGATATATAATTTTTAAATTCAACAAAATCCTTCAGCACAGTCGTATGCTTATAAATATTAATGTTCCCAGTTAAAAAAAAAAAAAAGTATTGGCTAAGTATTGTCCCATCTATTTCAGGTGACATGACATACACACCTGAAATTAGATGAGTGTTGAAGTTCACTAAATTATATTTCATTTTCTGAATTTTCTTCATGATGCAACACCAATGTGAAATATGTATTTTGATTAGAGAATTTAACAGTGGCTATGGGTATTCCACTCAATCTGATCCAGAATACTAAACCACCATTAGCTACAAATCTTTTGAACATTTAGCTGTTCATAAAAGACAGAGGAAAATTATATTGTTATAGTTGTTTTTAAAATAGTTTTGTCACCACAGTAATCTGCATATTCTAACAGTCTATTTTTTGTGAGCTGTATTAGAGTTACAACAGCTCTGGGAGCTTTCTTGATGAATTCTCAATGGTCAGTTCCATTAAGCAAAGATTGGTTTGCTTGTGTTTTATACATATTCCTGGTTGGAAATATGTTATTATTACAATGTGTCATTTATGCTATTTGAAAGAGTAGATCAGTTATCTAGTCTGCATACTGAATAATTCAAAGAAGTGTTCCCTATTAAATATTTAATCTATTTAAAATTTTACAGTCCCAATATGTATCAGTTAAATGCATACATTTATGGAAGCCCAATTTTATTAAACCAAATTAAATATTGAATCAGATTTAATAATTAAACTAAATTACTTAGTGAATCAATTCAATGCATAACTTCAATTTATGTCATCATACTCAAATAACAGGAATAAATATTGAATGGGTTAAAAGTAACCATACTTATCTGTTGCTAGAAATATTTCTTCTAAACTCATGAATTAAGAGGTCTGTGCTTGTGAATATGAACACACACATACTTCATTCTTCTTTTGATCTTCTTAACCTAGAGAAGATAAAATGTCTGCCACTACATAAGCAAAAAAAAAAAAAGGCATTAAGAACAGAATGTGATGTATATACACTTAGATTTTAGAAACTTATTAATGAATTATCTAAACTTAATTTAGTAACAAAGGACTTGTTAAGAGTGTCCTTTTTCAAGCTCCTCTTCCATTTCTTATTTCCAACCTGAGCTGTAGACCATTTTACATAAACCAAAACATTATTGATTATGTTAATCTATTACTATTGATGATATTTTATTATTTCTTTGGATTTGGTTAAAGGCAGCACAGAAAAACTTATATATTTACTGTCAATCACAGGTGTTAGGAGCCCATATGCACATGGACATCATTCAGCAAAAATGCACTGGGATGTGCCGTAAGCCAAAAAAGTAACCATCTGAACTGAGCACCTGTATGCCTAGTAGTTTGGTGTATGACACTACTTTCATATAAAAATATTTCTGCATCTTTCATATGCACTATGTCTTTTTAGACCATTTCAAATTACAGTTCAGAAAGAAATTGACCTTTTATTATTTGCAAGCAGTGACATTTATGTGCGTATATCAAGTATAAGAATCAGTTGCTTCACTGAAATACAGGATCGGTCAAAACCAGAAGTGGACAACCATACAGATCACCGGTACTTGGGCTTTAATAGATAAAGGCAAACTGACTTGTTATAAATCATCATTTAGCCAACAGTGCAAAATAACTTATTCTAAGTATAACAACAAAAAAAAAACAAAACAAACACAGAATAAACAGTATCAAAGGGAAGTGTTTTGGGGTGGGGTGGGTTGGGGTGGGTTTGGGGGTTTTTGGTTTTGGTGGGGTGGGGGTGTGGTTTTTTTGGTTTGGGTTTGTGTTTTGGTGTTTGTGGGGGGGTTGGTGTGTTTTTGGGTTTTTTTTGTGTTGTGTTTGAAGAAAGATGGATTAAATTGAGCTAAAACTGAGCTATCTGAGCAGCAGGAATATGTAAGAGAATTAATACTGTTATCATACCTCTGCAGCAAAAAGGTAAGAGAGAACAGAATAAAGGAAATAGAACTTTCTTGCTTCAATGAGCAACTGCTAAACCAAAGTAATATATGGAAATCAATGTGGAAAGAAAAGATTGGGTTTGGCATCACTAAGTTTAATGACCAAACAGCATAGAATTCTCCAAAGGCAGGAAATTCTTACAAGTATATTCATGACCCATATTCTTCTAAGATCTATGCAGAAGGAAGTTTTATGTGTACTATATTTGCTGAAGCTGATATTTTGCAGCTTTTCCTCAGCAAGAAAAATCAAAGAAGAAAGTGCTTAAGAAAAGACCTGCAGCCTAGCAACTGATCATATTTCTTTAAAATAAGCTGCTTGGTCTATATTAGTAGTGAGAAAATAAAGAAGACAATCAGCAATTTGGGAACTGTGACATTCCCTGACACTTTCAGTCTGGTTTAGTTTTGGAATGCCAAAAGACAATTTTATTCATTGAGAGTGCAAGTTCTGAAAAAAAAATATCCAGAAAGCAAATTGTTCCAGTTATTAACTATAGTTTATATTCTTTTAAAGGTTTTCTTACCAGTCCTTCTTGTACTCTCTGATCATTTTAGTTTCAATAGACAAATTATACATTTCTTATATCAATTTAATTATGAAAGGAGGAAATGCTTCCTTAGTCTTGGTGCATGCCCTATCTACATCTCAGCAGCACACTGGAGCGATATACGACCCTTTGACTCACAGTCCATCAAAAGAAAAACTGAGCAAGCAGCTTACTTGTGACTCCCTTTAAGGGATTTTCAGTTGGTGGAAGAGGGTCCAAGGAATAAAACAGCATACCCTGGAGAGCAAAAAAGCAACTGTGCACAGCAACTTTTTAAAAAGTATGTAATACAACTTCTTTCAACTCTGTCATTTTCTGAATGTAGCGTATCAGAAGCGCACATCTGCAGGCATCAGCAAATATTTGCATTTAATATCTGAAGTCCATAAGAGAAACTAAATCAGCAGAATTCTGTGATGTGTCACCCTCAGTACATCTTAATCTCTCCTCTTAAGCTGTACAAACCAGGAGGAAGAGACAACCATCATCATTATTATTATTTATTTTTTTTTTTGTAAATGAAGTTTCGGTATGGTAATACCTCTACTCATATTTCTCACTTTAGATTTTGAAAACAAACCAACTTCCTCTACATATTTTATTAGGACAAGAAAAAAACTAAATTTTTTGACTGACATACTCTTTTTATTCATACTTTCAGACTCTGACAATATAAATGACTTGTACACCTAAGTCACAGTCTAGTGAGATTTTTAACAGTTTTTGAATGGTGTGAGTGCCTCCATCTCACGTAACTCTGAGCTTCTGAAGAGTTCAAGCTGAAGGAGGATTTCTTTTTCTGCACATAACTTGCAGCTATTTGGTGAGCTTCGCACTTGCATTTTAAAATAAATCTTTAAATACTTGTGTAGAAGCAGCAGAACTTCGTGTCTTCAGGTTTGAAAAGTAGAACAAGCCCAAATGTTAGACAGAGCCATAATAGCAGTAGCCCTTAAAATACAAGTTCTTCACATCCTTTCTCTCTGCATTCTGACACAGCAACACACAGCTTTCAAAATGTACAAAAATTGATGTGCTCTTAACATCATGTCAATTTTGCTCAGAGGTAAGATCATTCCAGGACTCTGTCTCTTTTCAATCCTTTCCCTTCCTTGGGAACTTCTCCTGCTCCGGAATCTAAGGTGGCATAGAAGGAATGTTATCACAGGATTCAAGCATCTCATCTTGCATAGCTTGGTCTCCATAGTTTACTCAGGAATATGAGTAGATTCAGACTTCTTCTTCTTCCTCCATATGGGCTGTGCACTGCAATCGAGTCCCTGCAGAGTTGAGAAAACAGCATGTGCAGCTCAAATCAGAATTAAAATGGGCAAAATACCAGAATCAGAACACTGAAAGGCATATCTGTATTTCATGTACATATTGTTTTAAAGTGAGTGAATGTAGATATATGTGTGCAGTCCTTTAGTGGAATGGATGAGAGTTGAAAATGAAAATACCGTAACATTAAATTGTATTTCAGTACATTGTTTTCCCAGTAATAGGAAAATAAAATGTGAAAATACTAGAATAATCAAAAATCAGTTCCCCTTCCAAAGCCCTGCATTTCCCAGCATTTCCTGACTTTAGAAGATTTGCCTTAGTTCCACAAGAAGCTGGGATGTTAAAATATGTGTTAGTGGGATCCTGCAGACCTACATTAGCTGCTGAACTCACAATACTATGTCTTTGTGAGGGCAGGTGCTAAGCTTCAGTGGAACAAGTCCTTTTTATTTCCGCTGTGTCATTCTTTCCTCTTTCCACTAAAGCCAGCACTTTCTCACTTCACTTGTCTAGATGACTGTACAGCTTGGGTGTTCAAGCCAAGTAGGGAATTACAGCATTTAATTTTGAAAAGCAGTTGGGAAGATGATTATCAAAGGTTATCTGAGAAATGAAACATTATGAAATAGATCTCTGCCAACTCCTAAGCTTGTTTGCAGGTGCATAGGGACATGAATAGCTCCCTCATGCAGACCTCAGCACTGTTCTGAGCTGTTGCCGACTCCTTCTATCTCTGAGACTTCTTGAGTGTGTGAGATGTTTAAGAAGAGGCTGGCTGGAAGAAAGGTAGTAAGTACAGCTCCATCTTTTATCTTTGCATCTGCCACATTGCTGAGAAGTATACTCCACTTAGCTGAAGAGAGATGATCTACCAGTGTATTCTTTTTATCTTTTGGGTGGCTATGAGCACATGACTCACATTTGACTATTTTAATGCTGACCGCAATCAGATACTAGCAACCTTTATTCAAGCTGGTATTCATTTATCTACTTCTACAGGTTTAAGCCAAGTCTGGAAGTCAGATTTAGAGTCTGATTAAGACACCTACCTGCAGATTAAGACAGCTGCTAGCTGTAGTGCAAAATGTTTTAGCTCACAATATAGTCAGTGGAGATAAAGTCAGTGCAGAAAGTAGAGATAAAAGAGCAATTCAGTACACCCTAAAGTAAAATCGAATACTTCCTTTATGATGGCACTTAGCTGTCTAAACATAAGTTCCTACTCACTTTAGACGCTTTGAGTTTCCCCAATTGTTTGAGAAGCCCTAGAACATCTAAAACACATGTAAAAATCTGGAAGTGTGACAAAGACTTGTGGAAGATCTGCTCTTTTCAGGCCAGGTAGGAAATTCCAAATATCTAGAAGGTAGTAGATGCCTATGTGCAGACAACCAAATCAAGCTCTCATTCACATGTGTATATTTGGGTACTGACTCCTCAATTCAAATGCCTTAGACTCTATCCATTGGCTGCTACATTAAATAAAAAGACTTAGAGATTGAAGATCACATTATTTAATCTTCAAAGTTTAGTCTGTGTTTTATGTCATAGCCTAAGTCCTAAAATCTGCATAAGTCTAAAACAGTAGTTTGCCATTTTTAGTCCAAATATCTTGCCATTACAGAGAAATTCTGTCAATCTGACTTCATTACCATTCATTCTTAGCAGAAAAAATTAGTTCCTTTGGTGGGGTCCCACTCCTGCCTGCTTCCTGCCTCAATTAAAGCATACTGCTTAGCTTACTGGTTTCTTTTGCAGTGTTACAGTGAAACCACAGTGTAATCTCAGTCAAGTGAAGAAATTATCACTGAAGAAATTATCACAGTAGAAAAATTATCACTGTCCTCATAAACAGCTGTTGATTGTTCATCATCCTGAAAACATTACATCTTTCCCAGGCTTCCTAGACAAGTCTTCCCAAACATTGTAAGGTGATCAACTTAAGAAATTGAAACTTATTAAATTATATTTTTCTTGCAATTATCTTCCTTTTTGTTTTGAGCCAGTGATAGGAAGAAGAAAAAGCATCTTTCAGAGTTCAAACTTGTATTTGTGTTGCTGCATACCGAAAGAGAGGGTAGTCACGGTACTTAAAATTTCAAAAGTTTAAATTTGATGTTCCAACCAAATGAGAGGAACCTTTTGCAGTGCTAAAAGCCCACAAAATGGGTGTCATGCTTGTGACCCACAGAAGCACCATCGTAAGATATGGCTTTGCTAAACTTTGTCATGTGTGGAAAACCAAATTAAATTATTACATTAAATGCATATATTTGCAACCTTCATGAAGTTTATTTCATTAACAGGTGATTTGAGGAGTTATTTCATAAAACCAGCCAAATTACAAGTAATAAACTAATCCAAGTGTCTCTCAGAAAGGCTGAGAGAAGTTTGTTTGGAAAAAGACAATAAGTTTGTCTTTAGGCAGGGGGGTTGGAACTAGATGATCTTAAGGTCCTTTCCAACCCTAACTATTCTATGATTCTATGACTCTATATCTAAGGGACAGACACCCCAGTCAGCTCCTGGGAATTATCTCAAAAGGCAATCTACTTCCATGCTATTTGGGGTTTGTTGTTTTGCAAGGTTTTTTATTGTGGGTTTTGGTGGTTGGTTTTTTTTTTTATTTGGATGTGGGGGAAGGTGTTTCTGTTTTTTGTTTTGGGTTTGGGGTTTCTTTGTTTTGCTGGGGAGGTTTTTTGGTTTTGTTGTTTGGGGTTTTCTTGCCTCCAAAAAAAAAAGCTGCTGGGAAAGGGAGTCTGTGAACAGGGAACAGATAGGAGCGATGTTTTGGAATGTCTGTGTTGGTTAAAAACAAACACAGATTATATTATATGCAGAGATGTGGATATTCTTGTCTCCCTGGAAGATGTGCTCTTATGGCTGAAGGTCAGATAGAGTTCATGCTGCTGTGCCCTGCTGCCAGCAAGGCCATACACCACCCCTCCGTACTCAAGAGCTACTCTGTGTCAACACCACCCACAACACCTTCCCTCTGCTCATTTCTCCAGGATTAACATGGAGCAGAAAACACCTTAGAAAATCTGATTCAATTTATAGATACTTCCCAGGATCAAACAGGCTCCCAGGTTCTCATATTCATTCCAGATAATCATTTGTTGCGTTGCCATAATTTTCATTTTCCTGCTCTCTCGGAAATAATTAAATACTTTCACTGGAAACAGGTGTTAGCCATCTACTGATTCAATTTTCACAAAATTGGTTGCTGTTCTTTCTTCCTCTGCTGAGCTGCTGGACATACAGAGGAAAAAATACAAGAGGTAAATCTACTGTTCTCAGACTGGAGGATGGGGCTGTACCCTGATGCCCCCTCAAGGAAACTGTCTGAGAACAAGTAATCCTAGAAAATAAAGACATTGTCATCCTACCTCGATGCAACTCACAGTGAGGGTCCCAGGTTGCTACTGGAGTGAGAAGGCCAGGTAAAACTGTCAAGCTTAGTCTCACCTTTAAACCAATATTACTTATACATCTTAGTCATACATCAGAAGGAGCCACTGACAAATACAGGAGTAGCTTTTTTTAATAACAGAAAAAAAAAAAAGGAGGTAAGCTGAGGTTTTGTGTCTTTATTAACTACATTTAAAGCAATACTGAATACTATATAATAGTATTTAAAGCATTTGTCCAGGAAGCTGAAGAGATGAATTACATTCCCTCCCAGCTTCAGAAGCTCAGATGCACAGCTCTTTGTCATGAAAAATTGAAATGCACTTCACAGAGAATGACCTGGAAATTTCTTTTTTAGTTTAGTGTGAAATACTCAAGTTTCATCATACAGAATCTTAAATTACAGAAAGGAATAAAATGGCTATTCATGTAGAGGATAATAGAGAGTTCTGTATGTTCCGTGGGCAACAAAGACTTTCTCATGCATCTCTATTTATAAGCACCACCTTCATTAACACCTTTGTCTCCAAGACAGGCATACATCTTATTTAACTTTAGCCTTATAAATATTGTCTACTATGTGTAGTCAATCAGAGGGCCTGGCATTTCCAAAGTATGATTAATATGCTTAATGATTCTGTAGGTGGCTGTTTCTTTCTTTTGACTACATAGTTCAACACCCTGCTTGGGCTGGCCATGCAAGGATGGGATTCAGTTGCTAAAAAAAAAGAAGAAAGGCACATAGTGATTGTCATTTATTGAAGTATTGAAGAAAAATATTATACAGGGTGTAAGACAGACTGCAGACAAGGGGGAAGATCAGGCAGGATACTCCACCTGACACTAGATGCCCAGCTGTGAATGAATGCCTACTAGAAAAGCCCACTAGACCCATTTCTAATTTCAAGACAGCTAAAAATGAATGTCACATCCATCTAAAGATCTAAATCAGCTTCCTAACAGTATACCAACAGTAAGCTAACTTTACACAGCTACAGAAGAATCAGCAAGGCAACAGGTCTAAAAAACCATGCTGTCTTCCAAGTAGTGTTTAACTGTGATTTACTTTAAAACCGTAAGTTTAAAGATATCATACCTTTCCAACTTCCCACACTGGTATTGTAGCCTGACTTGTCCTTCAATTCATGGAGGAAGCAAGCAGGACTGTACTCTCAACTTACCACTCATATGCTCTCCAAATTTAATACCATAGGCAATGAAAAGAGCTGTGCAGAAATTCAGGCTAGTGAGACCATTGACTTTCTGGTTCTAGATTACATAATGGTATTTCTAACATTTCCAGATGTATGCTTTATATGAGAAGTAGCATTCATTCTCTGGCAACATTGTTTAGTTATCTAAAGGAAAAATCAATTAATTTCATTTTCTAATAATGACCATTTTATTAGAAGAGCTGCTGCTATGTAAGATCTGCTACTGAACCTCAAGTGGCAATTTAGAGATAAGTAAAAGCAGCCAGAAATCATTCCACAAGTCTCAAATGTGATTCTGAATATGGAACTGCTTTCCTTCAATGTGACCACTTCAGCCTCTTATCCGTGCTACTGTTCGTACTCTGATCTTTAGCCATGTGCTTGAATTTTCCTTTTACTAGGAACTGATTAATCCATCTACATGCTGTTGGATTTGTAAGCCATGAACTCTGAGTAGTAAACTTCATTTCTTACCCACTAAAAATTCAAATAAGATGTGCAACTTTAAAAAAAAGTGATAAAAACCCCACAAAACAAAAAAAACAAAAACAAAAACAAAAGCAAAAACAAAACAAAACCAAAAAACCCGCAAAACAACTAGGGCATATTTGTTCCAGCTATCTTTTAAAAGCCTAATCAATTAAACTGCAGTACATAGTGTATGTAGAGTTTGCAATGTAGGAGCAAAAGTGCCCTCAAAGATATGTAGCATATAGAATACAAACAATAAACATGCAAAACTTATAAAAAACTATAGTGAAATAGCAGCATGATGCTAAGTAACAGCTAATAGCAAGTAAAACAAAAAATAGCCATAGTAATAGAAATCACATTTTTAAAGGTGAAAGTTTTCTTTGAGACTAATTCATAGCCATATCTTTCAGTCTTTTCTCATCTAAGATCTCATGAACTCCTGTTGGGAATGCACCTTAATCAAGACTAAACAATACTGCTCCACTATTTGGGAATTATCACAGACAAATCCTACAGACATAATTGGTCTTCATAAGGCAAGAGGATAAGCATTCAAGTCCTTATCAGAACTGATTTTCTACACTTCTATGAATTCAGCTACTAAAAAGACTAGGTTTTGCCAATTAATTGGAAATACAGTGGTTTCCAATATTCTGATACGAATCTACTGTTAGGCAGGACTTTTTCTAAGGGAGAGTCAAGAGTCTGCACACATTTATTTGCCAATAAGTAGCAGGTTTGCATAATAGATATGATAAGCTGTGACAACAAACATAACTTCAGTAATACATAAAGCTAGAAACTGGGAATATGTGGCACTCTTTTGTCACATACGCATTTCAGACATCCTCATCACATTTATACGAACTAGAATTGAGACACTAAAGACAAGGTTTTCTTTACTTTTTTTTTTTCCTGTATTTTAAGCTTCTTCAGTTTAAATTGCCTCTTACAGATAGTAAATTTTGAAGATATTTTTAAGAAGGAAGTTAAAAAATATGCAATTATATACCCCAAATTGACTTGTGATGGCAAATTTAAAGAATATGTGTTTTCTGATAATATATTTGCCTTAATAATTTATCTGGTATTCCAGTATTCACTTTCAACAGTAGAGATCACCAGTGAGACATTAAAGATTATTATGTGGACTATTTTGCCATGAAATGCTCCTGCAATAAAGCAAATCTAAGAGGAATAAGTCTGGTTCAAAATCCAATTGAGGAACTTCAGAAATGTGCCCTCTGGCAAGCATCATCAGGTCTTAGGTGGTGTAGGCACCCAAATCATCTGAATACCCTTTATAACCACATTGCTAGAATGTTCAGTATCCTTGTGAATTTACAACCAACTAAGTCTTTGCTACAATAACCCAGTCTTATTTAATTAAACAAGAGAAAATTGCATGAAACACCTTCAGTTCTTTTCTTTAATTGTCTCAAAAATACCCAGAATAGTTCTTAGAATTGAATCCGGTTTCTGAATAGACATATAGGGATGGTGGGGAGGGACTCTTCGTTAGGGACTGCAGTGATAGGACAAGGGGTAACATGTTAAAATTTAAACAGGGAAAGTTTAGATTGGATATAAGGAGGAAATTCTTTCCTGTTAGGGTGGTGAGTCACTGGAATAGGTTGCCCAAGGAGGCTGTGAATGATCCATCCCTGGCGGTGTTCAAGGCCAGGTTGGACGAGGCCTTGGGAGATATGGTTTAGAGCGAGGTGTCCCTGCCCATGGCAGGGGGCTGGAACCTGATGATCTTAAGGTTCTTTCCAACCCTAACTATTCTATGATTCTATGATTCTGTGATTCTGTGATTCTGTGATTCTGTGATTCTATGATTCTATGATTCTATTCTATGAGTCTATGATATGGTCATAACAGAGAAGTCATTCTAGTCAGAGAAGCTCTAAGCTAAGATCAAACTAATTTGATCATTTGTAAATCATTGTCACTTGAATGTTTTCTCAATACGGCTTAATTATGATTCAACACAATGTCAAGCTTCTGGGAAAAGACCTCCATTAAAAGGTACTTCCTGGGAAAAGCAGAAAATTGAGAGCTCTCAGCTAGCATTGCACTTCATTATTCATGTATAATTCTTCTGCACCGCTGAACATCTGCTAATAAATTTGATTCAGGTTTTCATGATGGGTTTTACCCTCATCATTCAATCTCTGCATGAGCTTTGTATCTGATGAGAATTGATGTTATTTACTTATTGCTGAGAACTCTTATCGTATTAAGAACTTAGCCCATAAAGTCATCAGGTGTATTAAAGATGTTTATAGAAAGTCCCCCCTCCCCCAATTTGAAAATAAAATAATCATCCTGATTTAGAAGAGAATTTCCATAGATCCCCTGGAAGCTAACTGACAGATGGTCACCTTGGCAGCTTGCTGCAGTAGTGCAACCAAACATTTATTTTTTTTTGATGCAGAAGGTGATCAAGAGCATCAGAAGCTATTATTTCTAACTCCAAGTTTTGTCAATCTTCTTTTCTTTTGTGCCTCCACATTTATAGATAAGCTTTTATCCAGATCAAATACGAAAGTTTCTTTGAACTTTGACAGATCAGTCATACTGATTTGAAGTATGACTTTGTTCCATGTGATATACTTAGTTTCCATGTGGTTAGGCCATGGAACTGAGGGTTCAGGTTTCCTAAGTCTATTCTGAGATGTCCCACTGAGTCACTGTCTGGCCTTTAAGAATTTACTAAGATCAAGCTTATCAGAAATATTTACCAATGTTTCCATTTAAGCCAAGCATTTATTTGTGCCAGCCTCCATATGGATCTCTTCTTTATATGCAGCTAGCTTAATGCACTAAGACTACCTTAGTTTGTACAGTTATATGACATAACACTTTTAAATCTCTCAGAAATGCTTAGTAGAAAGGTCTGAGTATAAAATCAGACTTCCAGGATTATACGCAATAAAAGGGTCTATTACTAAACCACAAGTAGTGAACCAACAGCAAATGTTAAGTTTGTCTGCAAATATGGTACAGAGCATCCACACACATAGGAAAAGGCATGCAATGGCAAATGTGTTCTGCTTGCCCAAAAGTGCATCAGGAATGGTTAGGCAGGGGTACTATGGGGGTGGCTGAAGTGGTCAAACACCAATTGGCAAGTCACCCAGCAGGGAAATTCCTAGCCAAGAAGAGAGAGGAAGTTTTCATTCCCTTTGCAGCTTCTCTTCCCTTTCCCCAAGGGAAACAATTGTGCCAGAATTGCAGACAGACCTTTACTTTCATCCTGAACAGTCTACTTCATGGATCCTGTAGCTTTCATTGTAAAACTTCTACCAAAACCCCAAATATGTTACATAAAATAAACATGTAACATTGCGGCTGCAGTACTTACTTGTGTCATGAAGCAGGAAATGCTTATTATTGGCCTGCACCACTGTCACAAATTTTATTATCTGAAGTAGTGCTGAAAAGGTAATGCATGAATTGCAATTTAGCATATTTCAGGTTTTATTACATTTCTCTATTTCCATCTTCAATTGCTGAGGCTTTCTTTTGCAAAGCTCTTTTATTCTCTTTTCAGATTACTTTGCAAAACTGGTATTTTTGAAACACACACAAAAGAAGTAAATTGTATTGGTGATGATTTTATCCCCTACTGTCCCTGAAGCAGGGCATTCAGCTGTCCTGTCCAGTATGCATTTCTACATACACTTTTTTTCCCTTAGCAGCATGTTGCAATAGTTATTGTATTATATCTTCCTTTGCAATTATATTGTTACAGCAATATTAAGCTCGTTTGATTGGATGGCTTTACCCCTAAGGGTTCTACTCTTCAAAATTACCACTAGGAGAAAAGTTCTGCAATCATTTGAGATTTTTCACCACTGCTGATTTTCCATTTAATTCTATATTTGAGATCAAACTACATTTTACTTCATAGTAACTAGCCAGATCAGAAATTAGGGTAGCAGAGTAAACTTATTTATTTGTGCATCTATTTGTACTTCATAGTGACCACAACAGCCTCACTGATCCTAGAGTCAGCTTTTACATGCAGACTGCAAGTACTATAAGACCTTTTGCATAACACGAGCATTGTTGCAGATACGGCATAAGAGGTTTGGAGATAGTCTTTTCATGAGCTTTCTTCATATATCATTTAAACTATTTCACTTTCAATGCCATGTGCATGGATGGTATAGAAATTCTGGTGCATAAATACTGGTTTAATATTCTGTAAATTAAGCATCAGGTTAATTAACCACCTTGCTTTCAATGTTGGCTTCATCAGTTTTTACAATTAGAGGGTGTCTACAGAGCTTACTCATCTAAATTATTTTTTTTAATATAATTAATATCTGGGGCAATTCACAAGGTTTCATACTTGGACATCATCAAATGAAACTGCATCCAGAAGGACAGATCTCTACTGGTCTTGATTTCCTACTGCCTTACTCTTATAGGCAATTACATTTATGCAAAGCACAAGCATTACTAAATCAGAGTGACAGTCTTCTACATATACCCAGTTTGAACCTGGGTACATTTTTATCTATGCAAAGCAATGCGTATCCAGATTTTTTCTTCTTTCCTTGGTACAGTTAGAAAAAAAAATGAGAAGACTGATTTTCATAACAGTGGCTTTATAACATCTTTACACTCAGCAATGTACTCAGCAAAATGAAATTCTGCATCGTGTCAAAATGAAGGAAAACCTTTCCATATGAAAAACTTTTTACATATTCTGCATCAGAAAGTTTTTCTCCAAGATTTCGATGATGATATTTACAGATAATTTCTGTCCATCTTGTACTCTTTCAGTGGCACAGGGCATTGAATTGCTGGCAACAGTGTTATAATATGTCCCAGCTAGTGCAAAGAATTATACATTTTCTAGAACAACCCTTTTCTCAAATACAGACACTGTTGTATTTAAATTTGTCAGAAAGTGATAACGGAAAACTTATGAGGGAACAGTCCCTTTTTATTTACACATCTGGCATTTTGGAAATCAGTTACTTGTAACTACAAGCAATTATAATAAAAATGCAATTTAGGAAAGTTTCTAGCAGTAATGATAATGAAGCAGTGAAATAGATTGTCTGGGGACATTGTGGGTTCTCCACTACTGGAGGTCTTTAAGAATAGGTTAGACAAGCATCTGTCTAGAATATCGTCACAGAGGCACATCTTTAGCTGGGAAGGAAAATCGTAACACAGTGCCTTTGGTTAAGGTCACAGCCTGCCCCAACACAATGGTCCTAAGCAAAACTAGAGACTGTGGTTCCACTGTACAAAATGGGACCAGCTGCATGGACTCTCTCTCTGCAGGTTGCTGACTATTATCTCCATATGCAACTATTTTTCTGACCTGTAAAATGGTTAAGCAACAACAGTAGCACCATGCGTATGCATGTTGTCTTTTTTTTTGCAATATACTGAATTCCTTGACCTGCACAGGGATATAGGGAGGCACAGTACTGCCACTCTGAGGTAAAGGAACATGATTTTGCTCTTCTCTGCCCCATCTTTAGAAGCACAGCCCAGCTTGTTGCCCTGCTAGTCAGACTGAATACCACTTACAGGTTTTAGTCCTAAAACTCATCACTTCTGTAAGATATGCAAGAACACATTTACAACAGCAACATTCCAGCAAAGTATTCATAAGAATAATTAAACTGAAACTACAGTTGCCAGAAACACTAGCAAATTATGTGTTGGTCACAATTACCTATTCCTTTTCTGCTCACCTCCTGGGGTACTTTCCAATTTGACAAACCACCATGGGTTCCTGACTCTCTCCACTTTCAGGCTCACCCCAGAAGAGCCAGCTGGTGCAGAGCGATACAGTAGGGGCAGAGGTCCTATCCCACAGCAGCATGAAATGTGAAAGCATGTTTGGCTCTTCACCAGATCCACACTGTAGGCAGACAAAATAGCACTGACAACATTACTCAGTAGTAAAGGAGGCTGTGAGCGCTTTCTGAAAGGCAGAATATAATGCTAGTGTGCAGCAGGGGACACATTCCCTCAGGCTACAGCCATAACTATTCTTTTGGGGGCAAGGTAAAACTGTGGGGCTTTTTTCCTGCTCCATACAAGCTCAGAGAAAACAACAAGGGGTGGGTAAATTAGTATCAGAGTGGGGAGGAGTCCCTCTCTACTTCTAGCAGGTGCCAAAGCAGAGTTCATTCTCATTAAGCCAGAAGTGATGTATAATCAACACTGCTTCACATTTCTGCTCCTGCACCACTACCCTTTTCCTCAGTCTTGTATTCATGTAGAGTCACTACCCACTTTCTCAGTCTTCTTGTATTCATGTGGAGTTATACCTCATGTAGAGCCATGAGGTGCCAGGTTAATAGGATGATGCAAGTTAAAAATCACTTTTTCATTTAAAGTTGAGTAGTTTTAACTGTTCATTATTTACCCACCAAAGACCATAACAAGTATTTGCTCCACCATGAGAATGCCTGTAAGGAGGCACAGGCAGTAAGAAAGAACCAAAATAACTGTTAAAATTTGTTAAGTAACTGTATTTTCCTCCTTGAAGCCATTCCAAAGCTTTCAGTTATTGTCCCTATACCCCATATATTTGCTTTCTGTAAGCTTTTGAATCACTAACAAAATCATCTTGGTCAAATGACTGTAATTCAAACTCCTTACATCAGACCAAGAATCTTAATTCTCATCAGCCAGTGAATCACAGTACCACTGAAATTTCACTGAAATCATTGCAGCAGTAAAAAGTGAGAGCAGAATTAAGCTCTATCCTAAACTACTAATTTATTTACTGTGTATAAACTTTAAGGCATTTATTATTTATGGATACAGACATTCAAAATATCCTCTTTCTGTTTATTTGGGGGGAAATTGGGATCATGTTGTTAGCTGCTCATTCAAATATGATCTGTGTTTGCATCCAACAAATAATACAAGCAAGATCATTTAGAACTTTTTCTTAATAGTGCTTGCAAGCATTTTCTCTAATCTTATCTGATACCCTTTAGTTGAGAAAGGTCACTGAAAGAATGCCACTTTACTTGCATGCTTTTCTTTTAAAAAAGTAATTAAGACTATGCAAAACAAAGGAAAAACAACAGCAAAAGACAAACACAGAAACAAACCCAGTAAAAAAAATTGAGTGGCCAGACAGAACAAAGGCGCCTGAATATCTACAATAAAAAATTGTAGCTGTCAGTGTATAAGTAGGTGAGCTGTAGATGAGCTAATTTAAAAAAATTACATTAAGGTGGTTTGAGAGGGGGGCAGAATAAGTGAAGGATGGAAACAAAGGAAGAAGGAGGTGTTCTACTTGTTACAGGATTATTCGTGACAACATATTTTTACATCACTTTTACCTCAACTAATTTTAAGATTTGTAGTTAAAATGAGTTGTGGGCTCAGTGGATGTCACATCCTCTTCCAATCAAGAGGATGTAAAACACCTGCTGAAATCTATTTCTGTATCATTAAAGCTTTTTTTAAGGAAAAGAAAACCAAACAAAAAAAAGACCCACAAGCAAACAAACTTCAACACCTTTACTTTTAAGTGTTTGCTACAAATTATGGTATACAACAGGGGAAAAAATCTCAGAGGAATCAGTGGGAGTCATCCCATTGCCTGTGCTGTCCACAGGCAATGGATCAAGCCTCTAAACTTGAAGCCATTAGAAGGTCTCTCTTTGTGTTTACTCATCAGCAAAGCTGCATCCTTCAAATCCTCAAAGTTAATTCCAACAGTGATCTCTGCTGTGCTGTCACCTATACAGGCCAGTAGCTCTTCTTGGAAGGAGAAGAAAGAACTGCTTAGATTTGATTAAAGGCACAATGCAAAGGAATTGATATGAACAACTTTTGAGAAACACAGGCCTTTATCTCCCTTTGTAAACTACAGGATATTTGAATGGCCTTTGGTAGTTGAACACTGAGCCGGAAAACATACATACTGATTTTCTTTTTGTGCAGATGCCTAAGAAAGACTTTTCCCATCAAAACAGAAGCACACGAAAAGATGTGGTCTGTATGTCATCTATATATACAATTTTTCCTCCCATCTTCAGTATGGTATGAAAAAGGTGACCATTCTGTGAGCACAGAATAAAGATGCCAATATGATTTTTCTCAGTTACAAAACATCCTTTCATTAAAATAAGTGACTAAGGCCAAGAATCTAGAAAGCTAAACTTCACTGAAATCCAGGGTACAGTTCTCATTGAGAGACTGGAAGAAAAGAGCAACATGAAACAGATTTTCTGACCTAAAGTAAGCTTTGAATGACATAAAACAAGGAAGCTCCCTTAACCATCTTACTGTGTTTACTCTTTGTAATTGGTCCCCCTGGAACCATGTCAAGTTATTGCTATAAATGGTAATTATGCATAGGGATAGGTAGAACAAATACTTTAGCTACGTTTAAAAGAAAAATCAGTGAACTTTTCAAATTCAAAACTTCATTTTTTCATTTCATTTAATTTCTAAGAATACAACACTATACTAAACCTACTTTTTTTTATTACTAGGACTCCAACAGTAAACATACTTTGTTTATCAGAATAAAGCAAGACTTGAGGTCCCAGAGCATGAAAAGACTTCCCACTGTCTGTTTATTTTTTATTACAACATCATTATTTCTGTTAAGGACAAGGTCTTAGTCTTTGCTATAGCTGAGCAGGCTATGGAAGGGTTAAGGAAGTGTCAGTATTTCTACAGTGTGCACACATTGTAGCCTCTGGCAGGTTTGACACCCTTTCGTGACCTAGGGTATATTGTACAGCAGATATCCAGCAAAAGGGCAGACTTATATCCACAAAAACAAATATACCCTTGGTCATTTTGCTAAGCTGGTTGTTGACAGCAGCAACAGAGACACAGAAGAAAAATGGTCACATCAAACGATCATTTCCAGAAACATATCAGTGTGCAGTGATAACTGGTTCTCTCTCTGCATTCTGACTGGTTGCATATACAAGGTCAGGTAGTCACTCTAAGTACTGCTAACAAATGTGCAAAAACTCAGGCAGATCACAGAAGCACAGAGATACAGAGCTTTCAGAGAGAGCAACACAGTCGTCAACAAATTCTCCTAAAGATGTAAGAAATTATTTCTTTACTACCTTATATTTACTCACTTCTACTCTGCTTTTAGCTATATGTCTTTCCCTTTAAAGAAATAATATCTCAAAATTGCTTTTCTCAAATGTCAATAGAATTTTCCTATTTTTCAGCCACTAAAAGCTATTATTTTTATTAACCTTCCACTATTATCTATATTCTACTTAGGATGCCAGTTCTGAGAAACCTTGGCAAGCAAGACAGAGAACAACTTTGCCATCTACAAACTGCATTTAATTATTTGTCTTTACACAATATTGTAAGGTTCAGTGTAAAGCACCAGATTTGCCTAGTTTGCTGACTACCACAGTGATTCAGCTGCTCTTCTATCATGTGGTCCAAAGTATGGTGGCCATAAACTAACATTAAAAGCAGGACAAGTGACACCATTTTTGATATTTCTCTTCTGCCTCCTCTCAGCAAGACTGACCTGTTATGATGCAATGTAAAGTTTCCTTCCAGTCATCTTGTTCTTATTATTGATGAATAGCTTCTTACTATACAAGGTGACTCATTGAAATTACTTGCATGCAGTGTGAACAAAGTAATCATGCACAGATATTTCTAGTCTTGATAACACTATATAAAGTCCTTTGTCTTTAGGTGATAAGGACTGAATTTTCGTAAGCTGGCTGATATCACTTAACTTGAAACTTCCACAACAGTAAGTACTGTCCCTAGACTCTTTACATACAGAAAGTGTGTGGTTTAGGGTACAATATAGATCTGAAACATTTTAGATTGCTTGTTTAGGATGAAATGAACTGCACCTCAGGAGCATCTCCTCTTCATTCGCTGGAAGAGAAATCTAAGGAGACTAACTCAGGCACTAGGCTTTGCTGTCTAGAGGTCATGTGGATCCCACCACCGACTTCTAAAGTGGTAGGTGCATATTCTAAAATAGTGTCTCAACCCAACATCCATATTTTTTACATCAGAGTGAAAATATTTGCTTTCTGGAAATGTTTAGCTCTGTTTATTGATTTTCAACTCAAATAACTTCAGCCTTCTGAACAAAAAATATAATCTAGCATATAGAATTTTCTAAGCTACTTTATAGTCTCAAAATAGGAACACACAAAGAGGATTCAGAACATCCTAAACATCTCAATAGTTCAGAGAGTTAGAATAAGTCAATTTCTAGAGGTGACACTCTCTCTTCCTTAATCAGCCTTAGAAAAATAGACAAAATGAGTATGCCAAAACCAGATGCAAAATTTTAGGTGTCTGAAGTTAGATCAGTGATCTAGGTGTACAGGTTCCACAAAAATTAAACTGCTTCTAATTTACTTAAGTATTTTCATAAAATCTTTTACAAGGAAGCTACTGTTTAGACCACTTCTGTGACTCATTACTCAGGCTGATTATTAACCACCTGAGTGAATTTTATTTCAGTTTTACACCACTTTCAGATCTGATCAAGACTCCTAGTATTTCCTTGGCCTTATAGAATAAATCAGAAGAATGTCATACTTTTTAGATTGAATGTACTATAGAATAAAAATGTGCATGTATGTGTATATAGGCATATGTATTTAAGCACTGCTAAAAGTCTTTTGTGTCAGAACTCAGAGTCATGCTGTTAAGCTGATCATCATAGTAATGGTGACATTAAAAATTTGTTTACACTACATCCTTCCATGAAAAGGAGACAGCACATGCAACTTGGCATGTTCTCAGAGCAACAATTAGTCCACTTAAGGGTGTTATTAAAAACATGAAAATGATCATCTATCATCCCAAGTGGTGCATGTTTACCACTAGCTCTAAGTAGCTATGCCCGTGAGTAGAGGTTAGACACTTTCCCCTTTTTATTTAATACTGTCATGCTGCTTTTTCTGATCAGACAGTGCATAGTTATGTTCTTTTGTCAGTTTACTCCCTTTTTAATTCCAATCTTTAATTTACCAGTCCACCCATATTTCTTTAAAAAACCCACATAAGCTGCTTCAAAAGCTTTTTTTTCACAGAAAGGCAGTTCTTCCCTATTCTGCTCTTTCTGCATCTATTAATAATAAATTCTGTTCTAAATATGTAGTCCCTGACTGATGAACTCTTTCCCACACTGCATTATTTAAGCATGTTATACTGGTATTACTTATGTATCTATGGACTTTTTAAATTTTGCTTAATTTACCTGTCTGGGGTTTTACATATGTATTCAAGCCTGACCTAAAAGCAGAACTATTACTGGTGTCATTACATTTCAGAACACTTAGACCAAGAAAATACAGTAGTGCATATGCATGTTAGGTGTTGTCTCTGTCAACAAATGGCATGGCCCAGTATGCTATGTACTAGTCTAATGGGATAGTTGGTGACAAAGATCCAACATCCATGTTTCGTGGAATGGCAGAGGGATTACTTCTAATTAGCTTTCATATGGCTAGTATGGGGTTATGTCTCTTTGTGTCTGCAGTGTATTAACTTGATCCATAACTCCATTACATCTTCCATTTTAGCGCCAGATGGATGAAAAGCAGTTCATGCACTCTGAAATCACACCACAGTGAATAAAGTTGATTGGAGAAAATCCTAATCTTAAATGTCAGCAACAAACACATGCCTGGAGTGTCAGAAGATATTTCTTATTTTAGCATTTCTATTCATTTTAGTAGTGGAAGGTATTTAAAGGCTGCTGCATGTGCTACTTCAGAACCACAAAAATGCCTGCAAAGACACTACCAAGATGTTTCAAAACCCAAAATCATTCTTCATGTTACGTGGTCAGGGAAGTTGTTGAAAAACCATAGAGATTCCTGTAATGGGCCACTGAAGATTAATTCAAAATTTAGCCTGCAGCAAAAATCATCTTGCTATCCATTTGAATCTTATGACATCTCGTGCATCCAAGTATCTGGAATGGGAACACAAAAAATCAAGATGGTCTCAGATCAGTATTAGGAATCAACAGTGGTCCTAATGGTCAAGAATAATATCAGAGAACTGAGCAATGCATATTTTATTTTTTCAGGGTTTGTACCTACATGAATTAACCTGCATATTTTATAACATTTCAGGCCCTTATTCAGGAACCATTTGCTTATACATTCTACTCTACACTTCTGAATATTCCCACAGGACTACTCCAGATGATTCACATCACAACTATTAAATATAAATATATTAGAATATATTTTCCACCTTCATTTCTAGTATGCTTTGTTCAAGTTAGCTCAACAGATTATTTCTTGGTAAATATACCACAAACAAAACAGAGGAAAATCTTTTAATTTAAGCTGAAGAAAGAGTTCCTAATATAGCTAATCTCCATCATTCAACACAAAGCAAATAGATAGCTAACAACACTAAGAAGTAGATAGCAATTTTAAGCTATATGCAGAAAGTGTGAGGACTTCAGGCAGTATAAAGAAAGAGTATAAAATACAATGCTTGATAATCTTCACCACTAACAGAACCTCCACCACTGACAGAACAGTGAACTGGTAATTAAATAGGGTAATAAGAACCAGTGGGATATGATTAAAAAAATCCAAATGTAAATAATAATATGGGACTAATTTCAGGGAGCTTGTTTTAATTTTGTATACTGCAACATCAGAGTGAATACTTAACATCCTTTCCTGAATAAAAAAGCTAAACATCAACCTTGTACTTCTATTTTTCTTCCCATTGTATGGGGGTTATAAACTGCCCTGTTATAAAAGTGGATGATTCACAATAATCCTGTGACAAGTTTCATCAGAACAATCATCAGTAATCATATTTTGTGAATAATGCAGCCACAGATTGATTTGATGCAAATTCACAGTACATTTCCACATGCTCGGTCAGAAAGAATCAATGCTTTGATGCATTGTACTACAGAGTGTCTTCATTTTCTACAAACTAACCCTATTCAGGACAATACTATTCAATGCACACACACTCTGCATCAATAGCACCAAAACATTTTACATCAGTACAAGACTCAAAAATCCTCTTATGACACAAAGCTATGTCATTTGAAGTCTTACAAGGAGTAACAGTTTATTACAGCAACTGAGAGCTTGCCACACACACTGTTTTCATCAGGTCAGATCACGGTACTTTGTGTATAACAGGATGTGTTTATGTGTGTGCATGCAATGTACACACGTGCATATATACCTTATGTATATGTATAGCTAAATTGCAGTTTAAGTGAGATTAGTACTGCACAACAGTCACTGAGAACAGAGCAAAAAAATCATGTAACAGTTAAGAAATAACTACTAAAGAGGTGCTCATATGTATAATCGCTGACTATTGTTTCAACCCTTTTTATGATATATATTGACAAGACAAAGTCCTTGAGGTTAAAAATATACCAAGAAGGAAGGCAAACCATGCTGACTAGAGTTCAATTACTACAAAATTCTCCCTAGGGGGAGTCTTACTCCTCAAATATCTGAACAATGGGTTTAAGCAGACAGATAAGGCCAAATGGCAGCAATGATTGAAAATAACATAAGGAAACAATTAAGTGGTCCTTCAGTGTCACAGTATAGTCCTTCACTTGGAAACATAACATTGTGGTGAGGTCCTAGCTCAGAATGATATCTGTAAATTCAAGATGTTTGAATCTGATGCCTGCAATAACTATACAAGTATTTTCCAGATTCACAGATAAGAGACCGGCTGTACCAATGTTTAGCTATCAACAGCTGCTGCTTAACACACATCTTTAGGCATGTGTGTCCGTAGGTACCTTCACTTCAATGAACAGAGGTTTAAAGAAAGAGCCTAACATTGTATTGCATGTATTAAGTCATTTTGTAGTCTATGATGATTTACAGAGCAGGTAGCATTCATTTAGCCAAATAATTCATCTGATAGCCATGCTTAACCCAAATATAACTAACCTCCAAATAAATATTTTAATAATAGAAACCTAAAAGTTGAATGCTGCAATACTGAACACTGTAATGCATAAGCTCTCATACAGCATCTCTTGCTGAAGATCTACCTGGTGTCTATACCTTAAATACCTTTCAGCTGACCCAGCAGATTCCAGGAAAAAATAATAGAAAACATCCTATGAAGTTGTCCTTTTTTTCCTATGACAGCATACTTTGGAGTCTGCAACAGAAATAAATACTTCTAGGCATGTCAATTGTTACTCTTGATTCCAAACATGAGATCAGAATATTGGCTAACAAGGCTTAACAGACTAGGTAAATTCCAGATTGCCTGAGCTACAGTTAGGTATAGGCCAGAGAAAGGTTGATGATTCAGGGTAAAGTAGGAGAGTACTTAGGGATTTGGGGGCAATGACTAAATATAGCAAAGGATGACAATATTTTACTGGGTTTTTTATTATTTTGAATCTGATTAGGCTTGGAAGCCTACCTAGTTCAGACAGGGTTTAGAGTTTATCTGGAGTTTAAGTTCAGGCTGGGAACCACTAACTAAGACTACTAATGAAGTACACAGCCTTTTGACTTTACTAACTACATTGAAGAGGTATTAGCTAAAAGGACTACCAGGAGTTAAATTTAATGGTGCCATACTAAGAAAGCAGAGACAGAGGACCTACCAGGGGTGCAGTCTAAATTTAAAACTAGGCTTATCATATAATTATTTAGGTTAGTAAAGACCTTTAAGATCATTGAGTCTAACCATGAACCTCACTGGCAAGTTCACTACTAAACCATGGCCCTCAAAGCCACAAAAGAAGCTTTGTCTGATTGGTCTTATGATCATAAATCTTGGGACTGCAATGTAGAAAAGAACACTGGTTTGCTATTAGGTTAGCCCCTGGCTGGTTTAGGGAAAAAAGTGAAAAAAAAAAAAAAAAAAAGTTGTTAGAGACTGATGAGATAGTCTGGTGGCACTGCCCAGCTAAATTCAAGACTTAGTGTGATACTAGTCCAGGTTTGGAGCTTAGCATTTCAGAGGCTTTGAAGTAGATGTAGTTCCTAAAGTGGGAAGACCTAACGAGCTACCTGTAAGTTGTTCTGTTCTGCTCGCAGATCCTGGGAAGGTGATCTTTTATCATACCCTGTGTGGTTCATGGGAGAAATCACAGGCCCTCCAGAGGTTGAGAAGTGAAACAACAGTTAATTTGATTATAAACTTCACTGAAACTGTAAGGAGGAACAAAAGTCTCACCATGCTCTTATCCTTATAAAGGATCCAAAGTGGAGTAAGAAGAGAAGGAAAGAAAACAGAAATAAGCTCACCACCCCTTGGATTCAATGACATCTTCTCCATCAGCTAGTTGAAACTCAGTTGTTCTTCCAGCTGTAGTCCCTTTCCGTTGAAATCCTTGTAGTCCATGAACAAACTGGAGTCCAAAGTACACCACCACACACTACCCAGATGAAGGGCATTTGTCTTTTTATAGGGTCAGACTCTAGGAACCCTTCCACAAGCAGAAACTTATTCCTACTGATGCAGAGGGCTGACCAATGTACAGGGGGTTGTACAAGGGAGTTGTACAAGAGGGAATAAAGGAATTTTGCCTGTTTAACAGAAAGCATTGTTTACAAATACTTGTCAAGCTTGCCATGCAGTACCAGGACAATTGGCTATTGATAAGGGGGAGAAACAGTCTGATAAGGGGAAGAAACAGACTGATAAGGGGGAGGAACAGTTACTTAGTTCCAATCAAGACCAGCTTTGTGGTTTGGACTTTGACCAGATTCCTAAAGAGCCTGAGTGATGGGTAGAGGTGAAAAGTTCAGGCTCGAGGAAGACTCATTTACTTCATCTTGAGACCCTCACCCCTGACCAGGGGGCACTGCGCAGACCCAAAGGACCTTCTAGCTCATTATAATACGAAGCGGGGATAGGACATGAGTATGTATAGGCATATTGTGCAACCTTATGAATATATATAACTTTAGAGAATAAATGTAGAGGGAAAAAACACTGAGGCATGGATGCCTTTGGAGGAGCTATCCACCATGCATATCAGCGCTGAATAAAAAGCATACCTACTTTACAACTTTAACGAGTTGTGGAGTCTATCTGCGTATCACTAAGGGATCTGGTGAGCCTCATACCCAGTTCGTCTAATGCCCTGGCAGGCACTGCAGTGTCTGTCGCTGTTTCCGGGCAGATTGTTGCCCAAGCAACTGATCTTCGAGGCCTCAGAGCAGACAACACATCCCCCCACCTTCCTGAGCAACATCTCTGCTCTGTCCCCGGCGGTTTGCCCAAGCGATAACAAACTGAGTTCCTTCTATCTTTTGAGCTGCTTTAAGACAAACACAAAAAGGGTGTCTTGACCATCACAGAAGTGTAGGTCAAATGGGACATGATAAGCTAGGCTTATCATGACCAACAGCAGCAGAGCAACAGCATCTGCTTTGAGAACCGAGGTTAGCAGGAGTTTCTGTACTGCGTTTAAAGACAGCTAGGGCGTGATTTGACCAAGACTGTCACATTTTAAATACTGTGGGAAATTTGTATCGAAGTATCATAATCTGTTAAAGGTAAAATTTCATGACTGCAAGTCCTATAGAGAGGTTTCTATCAGTATTAGTCATAGTTTACATAAGAGCTTGGAGATTTCAGAAATTAGAAATGGAATATTAAAAATGCATGGAATTAATTATTTCCTGTTCTTGTCATAGAGATTGTTAAAAAGATGAGGTTTGAATATAACTTTTATTTTCTTTAATGTCCAGTTTTCTGTATAATTTCCTATTTTGGCTAGACATGGACCAAAGATGTATCAAGATGTAATTCTTCCCCTCAAACACACACAAAATAATAAATAAAAATAAAAAAAGCCCCAAACTGTAAATCATCACATTCTGATTTGCAGCAATCTCCAGGAACTCGCCAACAAAATTGAAAAGCAGGTATTTATTGCAGTGCAGGGAGACATGGGGATAGATTTTCATAGCATGTCTCGTCAGAGAATCAACTAGACTGTGATTGTATTGTCCTTAAAAATACATATTCATTACATTAGATGCATATTCATTGAGTTACTTGTATATTACATCATACTTTTAGAATTCCTCCCGCATGTGCACTAAAATGTGGTAGTAGGGTTTGGGACCGCTGGTGGTTATTTCTTCATCATAGGATCATAGAACAGTTATGGTTGGAAAGGACCTTAAGATCATCTAGTTCTAACCCCCCTGCCATGGGCAGTGACACCTCGCACTAAACCATGTCACCCAAGGCTCCCTCCAACCTGACCTTGAGCACCGCCAGGGATGGGACATTCGCAGCTTCCTTGGGCAATCCATTCCAGTGCTTCACCACCCTGACAGTAAAGGACTTCTTCCTTATATCCAATACTTCCCCTGTTTAAGTTTGAACCTGTTACTCCTTGTCCTATCACTACAGTCCCTAATGAAGAGTCCCTTCCTAGCATCCTTATGGGCTTCCTTCAGATACTGGAAGGCTGCTATGAGGTCTCCACACAGCCATCTCTTCACCAGGCTGAACAGCCCCAACTTTCTCAACCTATCTTCATACAAGAGGTGCTCCTGTCCCCTGATCATCCTCACGGCCCTCCTCTGGACTTCTTCCAATAGTTCCATGTCTTTTTTATGTTGAGGACACCAGAACTGCACACAATACTCCAAGCGAGGTCTCACAAGAGCTGAGTAGAGGGGCAGGATCACCTCCTTCAACCTGCTGGTCATACTCCTTTTGATGCAGCCCAGGATACAGTTGGCTTTCTGGGCTGCGAGCACACTGAAGCCAGCTTATGTTCATTTTCTCATCAAGGAACACCCCCAAGTCCTTCTCCACACGGCTGCTCTGAATCTCTTCTCTGCCCAACCTGTAGGTGCGCCTGGGATTGCTCCAAACCAGGTGTAGGACCTTGCGTTTGTCATGGTTAAACTTCATGACGTTGGCATCAGCCCACCTCACAAGCATGTCAAGGTCCCTCTGGATGGCATTCCTTCCCTCCAGCATATCAACCAAACCACACAGCTTGGTGTCATCGGCAAACTTGCTGAGGGTGCACTCAATCCCACTGCCCATGTCACTGACAAAGATGTTGAAAAAGACCAGTCCCCACACCAGTCCCTGGCAGACACCACTCATTACTGGTCTCCAGCTGGACATTGAGCCATTGAGCACAACTCTTTGCGTGTGGCCTTCCAGCCATTTCTTTTTCCACTGGGTGTTCCATCAGTCATCTTCCTCTTCATCATTTTGTTTTAGGATCATTGTCATGTCAGTAACCACCAGGTCAGTTCTGGCCAGTTCTTATGCAATGCTTATCTTAGCCATTTCCTTAACTCTATAGTTGCTAACAAAGCCTAACTTCCTTGAAGTTACTTATTTACAACCCCATTATTCAATCAACCCTATTCTTCAATGAACACCATTCTTCATTCGTAAAAGAAAAGAGAATAAGCAGATCGAAAGCAAATCAGTTGGAGAGCTGTGGACAGAAGTCATTTTCAAGGCTCCCAATTCAGTGTAGTGACATTTATTTTCTTCTAATCTTTTAACAGTCCTAGAGGCAAAGGAAGAAAAAATATGGATTTGTAGCTGTCTAGGCCATCTAGAGATAGAATATTGGTGGTTACCGTAAGAAGAAGTCCACATCTTTCTGCAAATTGAATCTGAGCAAAGGCTACTGACTAATGCATTTTTACTCAGGGCATCAGATAAAAAAGGAGTCCCATAGAAACCACTATCATGTGATCACTTTAACTACAGTGATAGGAAATTAAATGTCTTAATTAAAGTTGCAAAAGCAACCAGATTTCCTTAATATTGAAGTTTGCCTTTGCCAACTTAGTAGTACTCTTTTGCCAGAAGATTTTTCTGAGGATGTATTCTAGGACAATATATTATTCTTCAAATATTTTACCTTTAAAATTGCAATTTGGAAAAAAGTATCTCTCTGCATATCAGTTTGTAAATGCTTTTTGTGTCATCTCAGTTTAAAAAAGTCTCCATTTGATTTATTATTATTCTGCTCTTATGTTCTCATCTAGCTTCTATGGTGAAGCATAATCATACTGGATGTTCCATGAAATGAAGATCTGTTATCCATGTGCATAACAGGCCATTGTATCCCAAATGAAGAAGTGAAAGAGAAGGGGGAAGGGTAAAATGGAGAAAGTTACTGACGTGGTATCAGTCAAGTTATTTGATTTTATTTTTCTCCCAACTTCAGTGTGCTCTAGAGACTGTGTATGAAATAATACCTGGTCCCCACTTGCTTCTCATCTTTCTTTCCAGAGTAGCTTCTAATGACAGTAACAAGAGGAATGAATCATAATCAGAAACCTGCAAGTTCAAGAAGTGTCCCTCAGGTACAAGTTTGCCTCTTCAGTTTTAGCATTACTCAAATAAGCTCTACGTATGTTTGCAACCAACACTATTTTCCTGTCTTCAAACTAATTCTGAAATCCACAGAAATCAAGGAAGTGGGAGGAAGAGGGAATGAGCAGAATATACACACAGGATTCTTTGGAAGGATATTGGCATTCATTTTGGCCTTAGTAGCATGTCTGAGAAACTACCATTTCAACAGAAGAAGCTTCAGCAGGCTTTTACATCCAAAAGTTTTGTCATTCTTCACTAAATACTTTTAATTTACTTAGTTAAAAACTTTGTTCACTAGATAATGCAATGGTTACTATATACTTAAATAAGCTAGCTTATCTAAACCGAATTCTCTGTTATTCCAGGTCAGGTGAATCAGCTGTAACTGATTTTTCCATTCATACACTAAGCAGTTCTAGAGACTTACTTCAGAAATGCAACCTTAATCCCTACTGTTTGTCTACAAACTAGTTAACCTAGATATTTCACCTGAAACCAGTGGAATATGAAAAGCGGATGTAGTGGATCTATTCAAGCTGCTGAATTAAACCGTTTGGGGGACGCTTAACCATGTCTCATCTGATCTAAGACATCCTACAATATTCAAAACACATATGTGCATCTGGTGGATTCGCACAGGAATTAGGGATCATTTGTGCTCTTCAAATGCGGCAGCTGGAAAAGCAGGTGACATAATACAGGTGGGGATGTGTGAGCAACTGAATCGTGAGCAGGAACTTCTATATCAATCATTATATTCCCATGGAATATGGAAAGATGCATTTGGAATACACTTGCAAAAAAAAAAAAAAAAGATAATTAGTTACCATAATAAGCATCAAGGTTATATTCTTTTTTTCTTCCAATTGTGTAAAAACAGATGCTTTAAAATTTTATTTTAAAGAAATGTGTCCCTTGAGAGCTCTTAGTCCATTTGTTAGGGTACTGACATAAATAATATCAAGTGGGCATTCCACCTTTTCTGACTTACAAAAGGTTTTTCCCATAGAAAAACTGTTTCTCATAAATTACTCCAAATAAAGTAAGGATCTGAAGATGGGTCTCTGCTGCCTCAGCTGTCCTTGTCTTTGCCTTCCTCTGAAAATTACATGGATCCACCTATCTCTTCATAAAGTATCTCAGTTTTGGTAAAACAGAAGATTTGGGCTCATACACGACTTTTGTGCTTAGTTTTTAATATACCAAAACTTTACACATCTGGTCAAAGAAATGTTTAAGAAGTTAATAGAAATTTCACTATATTTCTTGAAGCTTTAGGAGTTAAAGAAGGCATTTCTTCCAAATGTATGTAGTTGTGGCTATATTAATTAATTCAAATTAAACAAGATTTAAAATATAAGTAACAATATACTCAGAAGATTTCTATTATCATCCCTGGGCCTTCCAAGACTCTTTCTAACTCTGTCATGGTGCTTTGGCTTGTTCAGTTTTAAATTTTACACAGATAGCAACATTCTTTCAACTTGAGTTTAGAGTTACTTGCCTTGTGATAATTCATGTCACAAACTTAACATTATGTAAATACAAGGTTTGATATTATTATCAATTTCAATATGTAAATTATATTCAATTTTTTTTTACTGAAAGGTTAATAAAGATTTAAATAAAGTGTTATTTAAATATAGATTTATTTTCTTATTGTGAATGTAATTAAACATTGACCATTTAAAAGGGGCTTTTGGGAAAAAGACTAAGAGATTACAGATCTTCACATTGCAACTAAACAGAAAAAGTTTGAATCCATCAATTTCCTTCCTTGATACACAATTTAGAAGCTTTAGTTTGGTCATATCTGTCAAAATGTAATTTCATTAAGCACCTAGATGAACAAATTAAAATAATTTAATTTTGAAGTGTAAACTCTGATTCAGTTGAAATCAAAAGGAAATTTCTGAGGAAAACATTTCTGATAGGCGTATCATAGGAGAGGAATTGATGAGAAAAAGTGAAAGAAGTATAAAAATTCTGCTTTTTCCAGCTTAAACAAACAAACAAACAAACAAATAAATAAATAAATAAATAGAATGAGGTTTGAAAGGAAGAGCTAGGTCCTTCTCTAACAGCACAGGTCTCTACTGAGCTGTTTACTCAAGATATAATAGTCCCTACAAAAATAAATAAGGGCTTTATGTGAGTGAAGAACTCCAAAGGATGGAAAGAAACTAGTTGCCATGAGTAGTATTTTTGCTGCTCTTTTCATTTGAAGTGCACCAAATCAGTGAGCTATCATTACAAAGTGGAGTTTTACTCTTGTGCTGTGATAAAAAAGTGCAGAGATGCTTTGACAGGGTGTTAAGATATTCCCTGCTGAGTTCTTTTGTCAAGGTTGACACTACCTTCCTATAATTCTTCACTAGAAATACTTCTTAAACAGACTAGGGACAACACATCAGTGAAATGCCAGAAGATTTTCTGAGGTCACAAATCATTTCAGAAAATATCTCCAAAATAGTATTTGAACAGACATAAATAAGGAACTGTTAGAGCTGAATTTCAGTCTGAGGTCTCCCCATACTCCTCAGAGTCAGTTTTACTGAATCATAGTCACAGTGTAGCACTTCAGGATTGCCCAGCCACCAGATAATTCTGTCAAAGTGCGGAACAATGAGCCTTCATAATTAGTCTAAGCTCACTTCACTGTCAGCTACAAACATGCTGCACATGATCCTGTCACTAAAAGCTCAGCCTAACACAATTGCTTGTAACAGCCCCCCGACAGCCTAGCACTCTGTGTTACAAACCCCCTTCTATTGCCCACTGAAAAAAAAAATAAAGACTCCATCATCACAGAATCATAGAATACCAGGTAGGAAGGGGATATCAAGGATCACCTGGTGCCACCTTTCTTGATGAAAGCACCAAGTCTTAACAAGTCTTGGCCTAAACAAGATGTTGCAACACCCTATTCAGCTGAATCTGAAAAGTGTCCAGTGTTCGGGAATCCACCACTTCCCTGGAAAGATTATTCCAATGACTGTTCTCATTGTGAAAAATTTTCATCTTGTGTCCAACCAGAATTTTCAAGGCAGAAATTTGTGCCCAGTAATCCTCTCTTTTCCATATGACTCTTTGTAAAAAGGGAGTCCCCATCTTCTTTGAGCCACCCTTTAAATATGGAACATAGTGATAAGGTCCCCAATTGAGCCTTCTTTTCTTTAGGCTGAACAAGCCCAGTTTTTTCAGCCTTTTCTTGTATGGCGAGCTTTCCACTCACTTGAGTAGCTTTGTGGTCCTTCTCTGGACCCTCTCCAGCCTTCCACATCTTCTTTTTATAGTGGGGACCAAAACTTAACACAGTAGTCCAGGATATTACATCTTTATCTCTGCTGGTGATGCCCTTCTTGACGCAATCAGCATCATGTGTTGTTTTTTTTTTGCCACAGTAACACACCGTTAGCTCATACTGAGCTTGCTGTCCACCAAGGTCCCTTTCTGCAGAGCTGCTCCCCAGCCAAGTAGATCCCAGCCTGTGCTGCACACTTGTACCACATTTTTCCAGATGCAAGTCCTCACACTTGTCCTTGTTGAACTTCGTAAGGCTCTTGCTAGCCCACTCTTCCAGCCTATCCAGCTCTTCCAGCAGGGTGGCTTTCACTTCACTTCAAACTTTCACAGTTTGGTATCAGGAAACCTGGTCAGAATACACGTGCTCCCATCATTCAGATCACTTATGAAGATACTGAACAACAGTGGGCCCAAAAATGATTCCTGTGGCTCCCAGTGGTGACAGATCACCCATTTGAAAAGGAGCTATTTATCACCACCAGGATGGTAAATGACAGTGCAGCCTCTCAGCCAGTTCCCCACCTACCCACCGAACAGACCACTAGACTGGAACATATCTATTTCTCTAGGAGGCTGTGAAAAGCCATATCAAAACCCTTGCAGAAATCTAGATAGACAATGTCCACCGCTGGCCCCACATCAACTGAGCAGAGAATCCCTCCTAACTGATCTCCGAGTGGGTTTGCTCTTCTAAAATCTAAAACCTTCGTCTTAGTACAAGCTTTCAGCATGCTCAGCCAGATTCCAAACTCCACAATATTGTGACTGCTGTGTCCAGCGCTATCAATAACCAAGTTGTTACAAAGCAGATTTTCTTGGTTTGTGAGTTTGAAGTCCAGCAGAGCATCATTCCTGGATGGCACATTTAACATTTCTATGAGGAAGCAATCCTCTATACATTCCAGGAACCTAATAAATGACTTGAGCTGCTGTATTGCTCTCCAACAAATGGCTGGGTACTTGAAGTCACTCATAAGAACCAGGCTCTGTTGACCTGATGCTTGCTCAGGTGACCCAAATACTGCTTTGTTGGCCTTATCGTTTTGTTTTGGAGGTCAGTAGCAGATGCCTACTGTAAGATCCCCCTTGGAAATGACTCCACTGATCTTGACCCAGGGGCACTCGTTAGGGCTTTACAATCTGCGTAGTTGATTTCTAGACATTCAAGGTTCTTCCTAACACAGAACATGAGTCCTCCTCTTCTCTGCCTGTCTTTATGAAAAAAACCTGTGACAGTCACTGTGATGTCAGCTCATGTGAGTTGTCCCACTGTGTTTCAGTTGTAACTTTCTGACTGGGTGTGGAGCTCCAGTTCTTCCTGTTTGTTCACCAGGCTGCATGCATTTGTATACATATACTTGAGGATGATATGCCTGTTTGTGCCTGTTTGTGCTTTGGTAAGACTGATAAATACTGGCCTTTACTCTTTTACAGGGTTAATGTTGCCAAATGGAGCTGACAGGCTTGAGGGTAAGATATCAGAGTCTAACTGGAAGCCAGAGTCTTCAGATGTAAGACTATGCCAACACAGCTTTGAGTTTAATTCCTTTGAGTTTCATAAAAGCAGACATGAACATTTTTGTAAGAATAAGCAGCATTACTATTCTGTGACATATAATTGTGCTTCTTCGGAAATAAAAATATTATAGAGTTTTTATGAGACATTTAAAAACTGGAGTGCAATTTAGAAAAGCAATCAAGACCAAAGACACTGAAGGAAAAACAAGGAGAAGGAATGAAAAATGATACTTCAGTATAAAATGAAACTAAAAGGGAGCAAAAAGATATGAAAGAACTATGCTTTGCAGGTCAGCAAGTCTCAAAATAAAAGCTAGATATAGAAACAGAAAGAAAATTCAGGAATGGATAGTCTTTCAGGAGGGTAAGATTATGTAGTATATAGAATGTATTAAAAGTACTGATAGATTTGGAGAGCTGACCAGCTAGGACACCATTTTATCGTCCTGATAGGAATACTGTCTCTGGCTAGCACAGTATGGTGATAAGTGCTCTGGATTATAAAGCAAGAAAGAGATAAAAATTAGCTCATGCTTCTGTTTACATTAAAACTGGGAGTAAAGCTGTTCAGATTTCATCTTACAGCATTTTAGAAAACACTTGTCTTTCTCCATTAGCTATTTTCTATATGGTATCTATCCTTTTGATATTGTTTCTTATTCTTGGTAGATAGGTCAAATATTTTTAATATAAAAACCAAAATGTATAAACATAAAATAGTAGTAGCACTAACCTATAACATAGAAATATGGTTATTTCATAATTGAGAAGACACTATCCATAGCCATGACAGATAAAATAGCTTCTGTGGTTGCAAAAATGCACTTATACCTGTTTTAGGCAAAGCATGTTATCAGAAAACCAGAACAGATGTAAAGAAAATAAGATGGCTGTGTAAAAAGGTATCTCTGTACTGCTGTGTTTTTAACCAGCAAGTAAGATACACGTAACAAGGGAGAGCACTTTGATCTGTTCAGATTATTGTTCCTCTTTCCAGAGACAGTTTCTATCATAAGCAACATCTTTAGAGAGTTCTGATGTGATTCAACCTCCATATAGAGTTTGCTTTTTCCCATCTGTAAAAAAACACATTAAAAATAAAATAAAACACATCAGTTCTGCAGCTGCACACTAAATAACAGGCTAAATGGCTTTAATTTAAGTGACAAATTGGTATAATAATGTAATGTCACCTTCAGAGGCTTTCTCAACGAACAACTGACCCATTGAAAAAGGAGAAGTTATAATCACTTTTTTTTTTTTTAATCTCTCAAAACTTGCCTTGAACTTAATTCCTTTTTCTTCTTTGCTGTTAACATCTCAGTAGAATGACAATGAGCCCAAAATCACATCTCTGACTACTAACGGAGCTTTGACATTATTTACATCAGTGAAAAAATGTCTCTATGTGTGAATCTGCATATGTTTCTGAGCCTTCAGTGTTTTGTAATATGGTGAAGGTAATTAGAAGCAAATGTTTTCTGGTGCTCCCCATTCTGGCAACTACTACCTGAGTATGCTTTTTACCCCGACACTCATTTTAATTGAAATTAAAAAAAAAAAAAAAACCACAGTGAATGATACATAAGTGAATTTAAAAACAATGCAATGGGATTAGATGAAGCTGGCTTAACCCAGAACACCTTTCCCAAGAGGACTGGGCCAACCACCTCTTTTGTAACATCTTTAACAGGTTGTTCTTGCTTTTGGCTGCAGTGGCCAAGGCATAATCAGGATAAAGAACATTCTATAAAAACGGAAGCAAGATCCCATCTGAATTACAAGCTACTATGTCAAGTGCTAATATTAGGGGCTACTACTTTTCTTTTAGAGTAGTGAAATTTAGGAATTAACTGTGAATAAAGACAAGCATATTACTTTCTAAATTGGATGTGATTTAATTACATTCTATCCCATTTTCAATTCTCTGTCATTAGTTTTAGGTAAAAGGCTTTGAATTTCTATTCTTACACGGCAGCTCTCTGCCACCTAAATGATTATGATTTCCAGTAAGTATGGATGAGCACAAAAAGGGGAAAAGCTAAAAATAATTTGCCCAGCACCTCAGTACCCTCTGACATACCTATGAAGAAATTCTCTTTGGAGATGAACACTGATGATATCAGTATTCATTTTGAAAGGAACGCTGACCTTTGATGTATCTCAATGCTTTGTCATGTCATTCCTTTCTATACAGTGTTTTTATGATATGGTTATGAAAAGAATGAGGCCATGAAGGAGAGGCTCCTCCACCAGTGTTGACAGAACAGAACAGCCAGGAAACCCTCTGTCTCAGTATGGGTGCTTCTGTCAGTCCCAGTAACCCACAGGGACTCTGACATGCCTTCAGGTCCACAACTCGTTAAGAAACAGTTCTTATGCAGGGAATTTATGGAGATCTGCCCCATTTATTATCTACACCTCTTGCAAAGAACTATATGTCATGATATCCTGATTAATTTTTGGCATCACACTGCCTTTTTTTTTATTTTTATGTTTGTAAATGAACAATGTGATGTGGCCTATGAAACTGAGCACAGCTTGCAAAGAGTAAATCCCAGTGTATCCTCTTCTGTTATAAAATCTACTCACATAAACCAGTAAAGGCTGATCCTCCACATTTTTGTTTCCCTACTGGCTGTACTAGGCAAAAGTTGAACTCAGCTTAGTAAAGGAGAAATTACGTTACCAAAAAGTCTCAGCTAGTTTTGTAAAAGACAAATTTATAAGAAGTGAATACATGCTACTTGTAAACTTCTGAAGCCTTACTTGAGCACAATGTGTGTTACAGGTTTTTGTTTTGGTTAGGTTGTTTTTCATCTTCACTTGTGACTTTGAACTAAGAAAGAAATATCTTCTAAGAAAATAGTAAGAAAAAATGTTTATGGCAAACTTTTTTATTGACAGTTTTTTTTTCCTTAAGTCTTTGTTAGGTGTCTTCCTTGTGAATAGTGTATACTAGTCTGCTTTCATAATATAATGTCTTTACTTTGGATAAATCACTAGTTTTAAAGGAAAAAAATACCAGATTATTTTACCTTTAATGTTGGCACTGGGAAAAATATTAAGTGGTGGATAGAGATTACTACTTTTAATATGTTTTCCCTTTGGTGTCAATTATTTCAAATCCAGGTTTCAGCTATTTCTATAGAAGTGTGGTAGTCATTTAGACCATGAATACCCTTAAAGAGATCAAAGACTACCAGAAGATTGATACATGCTGCAAAAATACATTCTTTTGCTTTCACTTATTCTTCACAGACTCTTAAAGCAAAAGTCAGCAGAGCCCACTCCTGACATAAAAAAATGATCACTTTTGCCTCTTTAACACTTTGGACTTTAGATTAGAGCAAACCTTACCACTGCAAGGTAAGATAAACTGCCTACAGGTAAGAAGCCTGAGAACATAAGTATCAATCTTATTTTTAGACAAGAAATGTAAACTTAATAATATACTGGAATGATATTTGGCTCACCAGTGGGGATAAAAGAGGTTGTTTAAGCTCTGGGCTCTGCTGAGATCTGAGATTTGGTCCTGAGCCTTCAGAAAACCTAAGTCCTTGGAGATTTGTTTCCTTATGACAAAAATCCCTCCTGTCTTAGTGTAGAATAAGCACAGCAATGGTCAGAACTCCAGCAAGTTAGCATTGTCAACGTTAGCACTGATGTTTTTGAGGCTCATACATTTAAATGGTGATGCCTCTCTGTTTCTGAAGTCTATTAATTGTGTGTTCGAATGCTTAAAAATTAGTAGTCATAAAGACCTGACTGACTTTTGTAGAGATCTGCTGAATCTAGGCTGCATGTATCTGGTGCTGCATATAGGTAAAAGTTCTCTGTGTAGCAAGGATTTTATGACTCAGTTCAGAGATAAAACAGTGTTTCGTACATAATATGCCAAACATGTATATAGGATACAAAAATTTTTCTGAGAGAGAAGCAAAAGAGAAAGCTAGCAGGCAAGAAGTGTGCTCATAGAGGATTACACGTCTGAGAAAAGGTTGCTTGATAGAGGAGGAAACAGAACAAATCTAGTAAATCTCAAGATGTACTGCAGAGGGAAAAGAAGCCACTAACTGCTGCAAATATGCAGATGTTAAAGAGACCTTTGGATTCTTGTAAATCCTATTTTCTGAGGAAATTTTAAATATGGCTTATAAACAGCAAAAATTACTGGCAAAATATTTCATTTAATAGCTAAACATATTTTTTTTACAGGTCATTGATATATATAAGGTTTTCTTTTTGTTTGAATCACTGCGATCGTCAGATGGAACAGTTGATACTTCATCTTACCTCATAACTGCATATTACTTCCAAAGGGAATAATACACTATATTACACTTCCATCTTTCATAAAGATTTTTGATACATGTAATTTTTACTGCAGTTACTGAAAGGTTCGAGAATCTGTGTTGTGAAAACATCCTTCCCTTCTGACAAACTGGACCAGCTGCTATATATTGCTGCATCCAGTCTTGCAAAATTCTCTTAACTCAGCATTTCTAGCAGCCTACAAAAATTCTAGCATCTACAAGAAATTCTATTCCACAAGAAAACCCAGCACTTTAAAATGTCATTTGATTGAAGAGAGGAAATTTCCCAGGATCTCCAGTTATTCAAGGAAAAAGGAGAAATAGGCTTCTTATACACCTCAGTAATGTGAATACACCTGCAGACTCTTGAGGTGACCTTTCTAAAGGATCAATCATCCTTAAGATGATGGTTATGTTGCAGAATTAGCATTTGTTTTGAAAAGCCCTCACTTAAGACATTTGAGGTAAAAACCAGATGTGTCCGCAAGTTTGTTCGCAGACTGAGACCTGATTTTCTAGTTCTAGATGCAGAAGAACAAGTGTGCATCTGAACACAAGTGGCTAGCTGCAAAACTTAGGTGAGCTAACAGAGGATCAGTTTCAAACCCTTATTTCATCATTTTAGGCCAGCACAGCACCAAGCAGAGCCTTAATCATGTACATCACAAAACAGTGTTTAGCCCTCAGGGTGTCTCACTCTGCCAAGTGGTACATCTTTATGTACTACTTTGGCTTGACATATCTGAATTTGTCTTTTGACCAACTTTGTCTAATCTCACTAGGATTTGTTTTAAAAAAACTCATTTAGAAAGTCTACTTGTTTATGAAGAAAAGTATTTGGGAAAAAAAGAAACCCACCAGGTAGCTTTTTGCTGCATATAGCTTGCAGATTCAAAGTAAGTAATTATATAAGAGTACATGAGAAAGCCCTACCCTCTCAGCATGCCTCTATTCAGAACAATGGCTTCCTACAGTATCTGCCATCTGGAGAGCAAAAAGATGAAGATAGTGTAAGAAAGATAGGACAAGAGGAAATGACCTCAAGCTGTGCAAGGGAAGGTTTAGACTGGGTATTAAGAAAAATATTCTTTACCAAAAGGGCAGTTAGTCACTGGAGCAGGGTCCCCAGGGAAGTGGTGGGATCATCATCCCTGGAAGTGTTTCAAAACCATATAGATGAAGCCTTCAGTGGCATGGTTTAGAGGTGTACTTGGCAGTCCTGAGGAAATGGTTGGACTTGATGATATTAAAGGTCTTTTCCAACCTAGTTGATTCTATGATTCTATGAAAGATCTCAGTCCAACTACACCAGAGGATGATGGAGATTAGATTTGTTTTTCACAGCTTCATTCATCTGGAAAAGAATACCTAAACAAAGGCACTATCTAGGCTTGTTTATAATCTATAATCTAATTTGGTGAGATGTGTGCAATCTTATGCTGAATAGATTTTCTGCATGCACCAAAAATCTTTAAGGAAGACTGTGACTGCTAAGGCATACTTGTCTCTTCTCTCTTTCGAAAATAATGAAGCTCAGCATCACTTGTGAAAAGAATATCAGCTTATCCTATCAGTTTATCTTTATATGCTTTCCAAACCCCAAGATGTGATTCTCCGGTGTGTGAAGATTCTCCAGTGCAAATCTAATGATTCTCACACGGATTTTCTGATGGACATGTATTTGTAAATGCATTTTACTTTTCTTTTTAAACTGTTTCCTGGGCTGTGCATGTACATAATTAACCATAAATATATATCCTGTGGAAAATAAATCAGTAATAAAGCCAGCTGAACATAAACATATTTACATACTATAAAGACATTCAATGCTAACTCCAACAGACATGTAGGAACCTTATGAAAACTAAGGAGAACTCTTTACAGTTTCTACCCAGAGCCACAATGCACGATGGAGAGAGAAAATTCAGCTATTCAGATGGCTGAAAGTAGTGACTTTGTGAAGAATCACATCACTCTGGTTTTTGCTAATCACTGTGTCATTAGGCACAATTCATTTCATAATCAGGCTGAACATCTTTATGATGTCATAAGCATTAAGATCTTTCCCCTCCCACTAGGGAACTGAAGCAAGTGCTTCTACATTACTTTCACCATGCTTTTGAAAAACTCATTAAATTAGAGAAGAGGACATTCAATACCCTGGAGGAGATAATGTGCCTTGAAGCACTGACTCATTAAATAGTCTTTATGTATAAATGTCATTAGTTTCCATCTCTTCCAGATGTTACCCATAGCCAACAGAGCAAGTACAGTTATCAATTTCCTAACACCATTCAGAAACATCAATTCACCCTTTTTCCCCATTATGCACATATAATTATAATATGCATATAGTTTCATGATGGTTGAATTCAAAGGCTTAGAGGTGGTGTAGGAACTCTAAATAGGTGTTTTCAATAACTGCACATCTTACGGCAGGAGTAAAGAACAAGTGACAAGCTGGCATACCACTATCTTCACCTTCCACATTTCCTGTAATTGGCTAAACTAACTTCAGGTAAGCACCTGGGTGTCTAGTAAATGCAACTTAAACTCTTACTTAAAAATAAAACCCACCAAATGTGGAAACTTTGAGGTATATTTACCATTTGACCACTTGGTTTTACAGGCATTAGTAAGATGGGTTATTTCCTTTTATTTCAATTACTTCTAGGCTCCAAAATAAATGGGTCACCGAGTAAGTCCTTCCATAGATATATAATCCAAATAAAATGTTTTCTGTTGCCATGTTTTTAGCACAGATGTCTACTTGTCAGTCTCCATCCCCACTGCTATGTTACCAGAGCTATCTTGTTTCAAATGGTTCATCATCTTTGCCATTGTCAAGGTTGATGATGTATAACTGCTAGGGTAGTACATGTATTGGGTCTGGCTCAGACAGAGTTAACTTTCTTCACAGCAGCCTGTATGGTGCTGAGTACTGGGTCTGTGGCTAAAACTGTTGATAAGACATGAGTGTTTTGGTTTTTGCAGAACAATGCTTGCACAGCAATCAAGGATTTTTCTCACTCTGCGTGCCAGAGAGTAGACAAGGTTTGGACATGAAGTTGAGAGTGGGCACACCGTGGACAGCTGCCCTGAACTAGCCAAAGGTATATTCCTCACTAAATAACAGCATGCACAGGGATGAAAATGGAAATAAGAGGAGGGTGCAGGTGATTCTTTTGCAAGTTACTAGTTGCTTGAAGACTGTATGGGCATCAGTCTTGTTTGTGGGTGGTAGTGAGTAATTGCCCTTGCACCGTGTGGGGTGTATTTTTGTCATTGTTTGGTTAGTTGGTGGGGATTTTTTTGGTGGCTTTTTTCTTTCTTTCTTACACTTATTAAATTGGATTCCTCTTTACCCATAAGTGGTTTTGCTTTTGTTCTTCCTATTCTCTCCCCTCTCCATCTGTGAGAAGGGTGAGAAAGTGAGCAGCTGTGTGGGTGCTTAGCAGTGCTAGGTAGTGTCAACCCACCACAACAGGTCATTCAAAGTCAGCATGATGCAGCTGTTCATAGAGCTTTCCATGATCTAATGCAAAAAAGCATCATGTTGGGTGTGGCTTGCTATATGATACCAAAGTGTCAAAGTCTGCAAGGTACCCACTCTTCGGTCTGACACAATTCTGGTGCCTTCCTGGCTGTGCCAAAATTCTTCCACACTGAAAGCTGCTGTCCAACAAGAACTAAAATAAAGATGACTTCTAGTGCCCAAGATTTGTGTATAGGTAATTCAAGGGAGTATTTTCCCCAAATACAGACACTTGCTCTTTTAAGAACCTGCAAAGAAGGTACCTTCCTCATCTGAATCAGTGGGAAACATCTGAAATCTTGCTTTTGTAGCACTGCAGTCATTCAGACACTGCTTCTGTTCTTATCTGGAACCTTTTTGCTGTCACCTTGTGAAAAGACTCTCACTAAAGGGTCAGAGGCTGACAGCTTTACAGAGCATGCAGTAGCGACAGGATTAAGCCATGATTAACTTCCACAGGATATGGGTCAAACCTAGGATAAAGACTAAGAAATGGATCTGTGTTTGCTCTAAAATAAATAAATCTAACACACTGAAACTCAGGCTTCTTATTGCCGTGGACAGACTACTGACTCATGTTTTCTTCACAGTTAGCTAAAAGACTTCTGCGTCACATGTCACATGTTAGTACGGACATTCAAATACATTAACACAGATAAGAAAACTGCAGGTGCAAGCAACTACATTATCATGTACCTATCAACTTCTGAACAATCTGCAATAAGGTGCTTCATTTTATGCATATATATGTCTTTGTAGTGGATGTTCAAAGATATTTTCTCTATTTAAATCTGCACTTGAAAAATGAACTGAAAATTATGAGCTTGAAAGATTACCACCATAGCCTGTTATACTTTAGTCAGATGTACAGGCTCAGGTAAATTACTTGCCTCCTTGGATTTGTCACTGGGCCTGACAACTTGATCATATATCCAGTTATGATTATGCATTGATTTGAATGATGAATCAACTATATGAATGCTAAGATAAGCATGGAAAACTTACTGTTTCAATATTCTTCCTTATAATAGATTCCATATACATATCATACTTGCTGGAGCTGAGATTCTAATGGATAGCACAGGTTAATAATGCAAAATATGAGTCTAAACAAAAAGACTTTTCTCTGAGTACTGAAAAAGATGAGATCCTGAAAAACATCACACAACAGAAGGCAGAGGAAGCATTTGTATGAATCTTTGTTGTTACAGCTTATATAGCTTTCCCCATTTCTAAAAATGAGCATGTCTGTTTATTAATATCTATAGAGAATGCAGCTAACAAACCCAAGCCTCAACAGCTACTAGGACTAGCTTCTGACCACAAAGGAACACACATAAAGAAAGGAAAATGATCAATTGTGTGGAATACCTTAAATAAAACATATGGGTGTATTAGATAGTGACCCGTTTTCTTCCCTTAAAATTACTGAATTTTACAGCCAATTTTTTTGTGTGTGTGTAATAAAATAAACACAAGAATGTTTACATTTTAATGACTCTGTAGATACTCCTCAGTGCTGCCATGTCACTCTTATCTTATTCCTGTTCTCTAAGATGTATAAGCAGAAGTTACCACTTACAAGTTTGATCAAACTGAAGTTAATGATCTTCCAGCTGACTCTCATGATACTGATCTACATAACAGTTTGCTATTGATGACAGCCGTGTTCCCCACATTGCTGGTCTGGCAGCTTGTGGCAGTGCATACCGTTGCAGTAGGCAGGCATAACTATTTTATATATTATTCATTCTTTCTGTGAATTGAGAAAATGAACCTCATCTCTTGTTTTCCAAAATACAGGGGACTTCCAAAAAGCTTGTTTAGCAAGTAATATTAGCACTTTGTTTTTGCCAGTCCCTGGAAGTCACATTAACCCACAAAGCTAACTCTAAAAAAATGTTAAGAGATCACTTCAGGTACCATATTTAGTCAGCCCTTGACATTTATAATAAGGCTGTCAACAGAGGTGCTATGGTGGTGCTGAGTTTTTTCCTTTTAACAAGCTGAAATGAACCCAAGAGCTTATTTCATGTAGACATCAAACCACCATGAGGCACCAATAAAACCTGTCTTCTGAGCAGGCAATATACTATGACTGACAGAGGTATGAATGTTTCCTATAGTGCTGTTTCAAACCACAGGGAACACCTAGTGCTTCAGTTGACACACAAAAAAAATAATAATAAAAAAATCAAATCTAATAATCCCAGATTTATTCTTGTTGCCAATAAAAAGGAAAACACTGAGAGAATGGCCATCTTACACATCTTCAGTATCTAATTACAATTATTTTTTTTTTAATCTGGATATACCAGCTGTAAACTTTGCTTCCAAATCAGAAACTTATATAGAAACAGCAGCCCCCAAAATTTATTCTTGAGATTCCCCAGGCTAAACTATCTGATACCTAAAGCTGCTTGAAATTGTTTGCCAGAGATGAGAGCTATGGTGCTGTCAATGATCCCTGCCTTCGAAAGCTTTTTAAGATAACAGTCAAGTTCAACTTTTGCTAAGTCTTGCCTGTGAACTTTGGGTATAATCACTTTAAATCTCTGGCTAAGCTCACCAAGGCTTGCTGGGTTTTCCTTCCCACATTTTTTCTTACATTTGAAAAGCTTCAACAGCCTATCAAGTAGTCTGTGAAGAGCCCTTTTCTATCCTCTGACAGAGAAGAGAGCCAGAGAGCTCTACAAACAATAAAAAAAAAAAAAAAAGCTTGAAAACTGTTTTGAACATTTTCCCACTGGAAGCTCCAGCTGTGTCATATTGGCAGATTTTTATCAATTTTGCCAGGCTTAGGTCCTAATGGGCTGACCCGTGAGGGCATTAGTATTCCACTTAAACAAGGAAATTCAAACCTAGATCAGTGTTTTGAATCGTCTCTTGCATCTAAGTCCAATACTATGATTTTAAATTATCTTCATATTTTAAACAGTAAACTGACGTGAGAAAAAGATCTATGTCTTCTCTGTAGTGCTATGATTTTAAAGAATGCTTCTAGCCAGAAAAAAAGTCTAGTGCTATGTGGATAGTGGCCAATAACCTGCTTCCATTGGTACACTGGTGTATTATGCCAGCCAGGCCTGCAGACGGTGCTTGAGCTGCAGCATAGACGTCCTAAGAGAGACGAAGGTGTGAAGTCTAATTTGAATGCATTTGAACACCACCGATATTATTTCTCTTGTATGAACTATAGATAAAGGTGTCAATTCCATTTTAAAAGTGCTAAGGTTCTTACTAACAGCAACAGAGTTTTGGGAGAAAGTTCTTACAGCTCATATGAACTGCTATGTAAGTAACTGGCCAGGCAAATTTGGAAATTTGCTTTTTCTGTGCTTTTGTCCCATCTACAAGGGCAATAAAAATCTTTTTTTTTTCTAAATTGAATTAATGTTTGGAAGCTGAAAGATAGGCAATGTGCAAATGACACAGCTGAATTCAAGGTACGTTTTTCTATCTAACTGGAATAGAATAAATAGGTCAAGTGGGAAAAGCTTTTGGTAGAGCATGAAGCTGAATTTCCATATACGTTTGCATTATGGCTCCTGCAGTGAGTTTTTAAATGTCATTTTCAGTCAGATTTGTCAGGATTCTTGACCAAATGATGAAAAATACATGAATGTATTTGGACTTTTTCAGCTACAGTCCAGGTTTTACTCCATACAGCAGAATTGCCAAAAGCATGTCAGGAATTCCATATGGAAAGCAGATTTTCAGTCATGAAAACATGACTGAAATGTTTAAGGTGTTCCAGTGATGAAACACCTTAAACTTTTACTCTAGAAAAACACTGCATTTGCTTTTAAAAATTTAACTAGGAGAAAATCTGAACCCTTTTTTAATTTTTCCTTTAATTCCCCACCTCTTTATGTCATGCTAAGGAAACACAAAAATATAAAGAAAAAATCCTCAAGAAAAAATGTGTCTTTGAAATCATAAAGGAAATCTTGAGCATGGTATACTTCACACACATATTGCTGATATGATGTAATAAACCAGTCTAAGTACCTTTAAATCTAACCCGTTTGAAACTGTGTACTGGAACTGTTCCATGGCAGATAATATTCATTTAATTGGGCCCACATAATCCTATGGAGGAATTGCACTTGTCTTATCCCTGACACCTTATTATTTCTGTATATGCTACCAATTGTTTTCATGTCTTAATAAATGTATCATCAAAGAGTGTTCAAACATTTATAGCTTGTTTAATTTATAAAGAAATAATGCTTTATATACACATATTTTTTCTGCAAAGTCTAGCACTAACATGGCTCAAACATCCCCAGGAGGTGCAAATGACAAAAAAAAGGTATTATTCTCTAAAATATGTATACAATATTGCAAGGTATGCTTAATTTCCAAGGCTTAAGACAAATTGAACAAACAAAAAAAGCCATTTGCACATTTGCACCTGAAAATATCTAATGCAGTGCTAAAAAAGCACTCCAATTTTTTTCTAGATAACATGGATCATAAAACTGTATTAAAATATTTAATTTCTGGTTTAGTAAAAGATTTTTCATCTATATCATAATGATGCACGTTCCTTACAGGTTTTTTTTTCATATTAACCTTATCTATTTTTCAAAGTGTAATGAGAATTCATGATATTCACCAGTGCTCTAGAGGAACACAAATGTCTTCCTTAAAAAAATGTTTTATATACTTTAAAAAGGATAATGAAAAACAACCTAGCCCTACTTTCCCAGGATCCTCAGAGAGGTCAGATCTAAGGCTTAAAAAGGGAAAATTTTATTTTTCCTAAATGATATATTTACAGCATACTATCAAGAAAATTGTTAAAATTCAGTGAAGAATTTGAGGGGTATATCCAGTCAGAATTAAGGAAGAGATTTCTGATAATTTAATCCACAGTGGCCTAACATTTTGTCTTTTTTCCCTTTTTTCTGTTCAACTGTTACCTGTTCATTAAGGACAGGGCCTGAAACAGGTTGAGGCAAAATGTTAATTCATTGCTGCACTGAGAAATAGTTCACTGATTTATGGTTATAAGCTGTGAAATTTGACTTTTGAACATGAGAGGAAGACAGCACACATCTATTTTCTTCTGAGGCCCTGTATGCAATCAAAAGGAGTTGTAATTATAGTCATTCCAATAGAATTATAGTAACAAACCGCTATGCTAGAGGCATAGCTTACTTTGGAAACACAGTTCACATGCACAAGAATATTTTTCTGCTGATACAACTCAATCTATTCAAGTCTTTTTATCAATATTACTGTATCAGCAAGTGTTAACAGGAAAAAATGTACTAAGGGACATATAGTGGAAAATCTCTGTTATAGACCAAGCCTGATGTGTGACATTATATTTTAGGCCTTGATACAAAAGTAAGAATTTTTAGTGAGGATAATTCAAGGTATACAAGGAAGCTTACACTTTCATTTGAGGGATAACTCACACTTAAAAAATATGGCTTTGCTATTTAATTCATATGCGTTCTCTAATAATCATCAGGTCTACTGTCCTTTCTTTTGTTGGCTTTTCAACTACCTTAAAATATTGTTTTAATCATAAGACCAGCAAATGCAATAAATGTTTCCATAAGAAAAAAACTTTTCATTTTTTTATATGTTGAGCAAAAACTCTAGAAATGTTAGTGAATGCTGTTTTATAACAGTATTTTGCTTTCTTTTTCATTAGGTAGCATATTCATTTCCTTATTAGTTTGATTTTTGTTTGTTATTTTTTTTAAATTAAAAAAGAATATTTAAGTTAGAAATACTGACAGAAATAAGGACAAGTGCAGCATGGTTTATTGCTAATCTCTTACAAAATAAACAGTTTTATTAAAGAGAACAAAACAACCAAACAAAACAACTAGTTACATTTTAAGTTATAAATATACTACATTATTTGGCCTGAAGGAGATTTTACAGTCCCAGGAAGGAATATTTCAGACTCATTTGTTAATGCAGGAAGCCTAAGTTACAATAAATCTGACTGAGACACATACATTTGTATATTGATGCATGTGTATGAAAATATACTTTTCCTTTCCTAAAATTCTAGTTCATAGAACTTCTAGGAGTGAGATTTTCTAGGAAAGATAAAGATGAGCATTAAATTAATAACACTGAAATTCAAATCTGTTTATTTTATTATTAATTCTTCCTGGATAATAAATTTAGATTTTGAAATGACTTGCTACAGAATCAATAATCAAGCAAAATTCAGAAATAATTGTAATCTTATCTAAGAATAATACATAATGCTAACAGAAAGTCTAGAAGGTAAGAGCCTGTGTTAGTAATTCAGTCTTCCTCTATCATCTTTAACATTAAACTGAGACAAAATCATAGTGTAAGGAGTCTTCCTTACCCCATCCAAAATTGTATTAGGAAGAGTAAGAAGACATTTAAATGAAAACATTCAAGGAAGACAACATGATCCTACTGTACAAGATTCAGCTATAAAGCATCACTGAAACACACCTCAAAATTCAGCCAGATATTGTGGTTAAGGGCTGAGAAGTGCTGGGTGACTCTGCTGGTAATGTGATTATTGATAAAAGTGACTTTGATGTGAAAGAAGCTCTAAAATAATACTGCATAGATTTTAAAATCTCAAGTCTGTCTATGTTCTCCTTTGAAACATCATTTCCAAGCTCACAGTAGTGCTTGAATTTTTCCTATGCTAGGCTTAAGTTTTCATATATGGGTAAAAGCATATTTGGTATATTCAGTAGCATCAGAAATCATGTTGCTCACAGAAAACACTTTAATGAAAGAGAAATGAGCTGTATGTCAAAACAGATTATTATGCTATGGAAACCAAAGAAAAGATACAAGTTCTGACTAGGCCACATCTAATGGTGCTTAACCACGAAATCAACAGAAGTACAAGGACCAAACATGCAGAAGGGAATAAACACCTGAAGAAAATGAATATCTTGTTCCAAGATGTATGACTGAACACAAGGGCAAACTAAATTCAACAATGACCAATTACATGTCCATAAAATAAAAAAAAAATAATAATGTCAGCCTTCTCTCTGGCAAATGTCATAAACCAGCCTAAACACATTAATTTTCAGTGCTGCAGGAAGGGCTAATCTGTAATTAAAGCTTTCCAAAACTTAGGATTGTCTGTACAGAAGAATGTGGAGCTTGAAAGCCTTGACAAAATAATGCAAGGTCAAAGTAAGAAGGACTAGTGGTTCTATTAACACAACAAAAGAGCAAATATCAAAGCAATCTCTGGAACAATTGCAGCAACTAAGTTGCTACACGTCAAAAATGAACAGCCATGCAAGGCAGAGAAAAAGAGATGAGGTTTATGCAGAAGAGAAAACCTAAAATTTCCCTATCACACTGGTGATCAGCAGTGTAGCAGATACATGCTCAGCAACTGAATGGAATTCATTAAAAAGAAATTTTCTATTATTGCTAAATGCATGATGTAGAGAAAAAAAAATAAAAAATAAAAAAGGACTTCAAAGGCAAATGACATTCCGTGGATCAAACCTGTATCTGCCTATGTATGATACTGATGAAAGCTAAATGGAAATGGGGTGATTTGATATGCCACTGCTGGGATTATTTCTGGTGGCAGCACTGTGCTGTCCTGTAACATTAACTGTGTTGCAGCATGATTCAGCTTCCATGTGGTCTGCAGGGGTCTTTCCTTTCGCTCAAATGGGAAATTAATTGACTTCTTAGTAAGAAAGGAAGGGTGGGGGAAAATGACAAACTAAATAATGGAGGGTATTCATTACCACTGCTTTCAGCCTAGCCCAGTGCACACAGCAGTTGCGTTTTTCCAATATCAGCCTGAGATGGAAGCTGTGACTTAGTGGATCACACTCTCTATCTCCAAGCTTCTCCAAAGAGAACAAGTTTCAGTTTGCACCAAAGCACTGTATCCCCTCTGCCATATTTTAGGTCAGAAACGATGGTGAAGGTGAGAGAGACTCAGAATTTCCCACTTCAGGACTCCCTGGTCACTGGAATGAAGAAATAGTTCTCCATGAAGCCTCTGCTTTGCTAAATGCAGTTGGCTGTGGCATACCATGCCAAAAGGGTACTAGCACAGTTCTCTGCAGGCTGAATAAGCTGTGGCCTGACCCTTATCTTTTCTCTGTGTGTGTATGAGAGAGAAATAGCACTAAGAAAAATGTGACAAAAGCAAGTCGGTAGCCATAAAGGCAGGGGCTACCTTAATGAATATACAGCCCAGATTGTTTTAAGAAAATAATGTCTCATAGTAGCCTTTCACTTTTTTTTTATGCCATATTCCCGCTGGCTTCCCAAAACTTTTCATTTATCTAGTGAAAAATAGAGGCTGCTGACCTTCCCATTTCCAATAACTATTGAACAGAATTTATCTCACCTAAGCTTGGCTCCATAAAGTATAGGCCTCTAGCTCAACACCACCATGCAGGCACCCTTCTTAGAGCATATAGCTTGTATTGGACACTCATTTCAGGATGTCCTAGATTATCTTACTGAAGAACTAAATGTATATGTTGTCGACATAAATCATCCTCCTTACATTTTTGTGTTCTTCATGAAAATACTACTCATAAGAAGATGTCTTGATATACTTTTTTTCTTCCTAAGGCTTATAATGTTTTGACTATAATGAAATCCATGTTAATTGACAGCTCAAAACTGGGTCTATACTTCAGTCACAAGCTTACATATCTCAGCTATTTTTATATTACTTAGTCTGGTATAGTAGTAGCATAATGAAGACAGTATGGAGCTTACTGCAGGCTAAGCATTTCTCTCTGTACAGACAGTACTGTTGTTCTCACAGCAAAATAACATCTAGAAGCTGTCCTTTGAGGTATGTTATTGTAATTGGAACTCAAAGCTTTGTAAGGACACAGTAAGAGGGAAAAAATGTTAAACATGTAAAAAGAAAAATATTTATAAAAATATGCATAGTGTCAGGATGTCACTAAACCGCACAAAAATGGCAAGATAGATTTATTGGAAAGCTGTTAGGAATCCCCATTTATATCTAATATTTTGCGCTGCCAGTCTGCATGATAGTTCAGGAACATACAGTTATAGAAGACAGGAATAAAAAAGATGTAAGATAGTAGGAACAAAAGAGATGTCTAGATGTTTTCTAGTCCATTCCCGTATTTAGCACATATCAGTATTTTAGAATGGCAATATTAAAGTCCTCAAGGAGATTTCTAGTGGTCCTCTTTCATCTCTGAAGGCAGTGATGTTTAGCACAGGATCTGTTATCTGTAGTCCAGAAGAAAAAGAATAACAATTGTCAGAATCCATGAAAGCTGTTGTTTTAAAAACATTTGTCCACATATGAAAAAACATTTGAATTCTTTTAAAATACCTGAGAAACTAATTCTTCATCACATTGAATTTTTATAAAATGGCAAAAAAATTACTTCACAGTTAGAACAGTTTGCTAACATACAGAAGGTAAAGCTTCACTTGGCTTCACTTAGCCAAGCCATTGATCAGGCTATAGAATTATAGGATCATAGAAGAGTTAGTTAGGGTTGGAAAGGACCATCTAGTTGGAAAGATCCAACCATCTAGGGTTGGAAAGATCATCTAGTTCCAACCCCCCTGCCATGGGCAGGGACACCTCACACTAAACCATGCCACCAAAGGCTCTGTCCAACCTGGCCTTGAACACCGCCAGGGATGAAGCTTTCACAGCTGCCTTGGGCAACCCATTCCAGTGCCTCACCACCCTGACAGTAAAGAACTTCCTTATATCCAATCTAAACTTCCCCTGTTTAAGTTTTAACCTGTTACCCTTGTCCTGTCACTACAGTCCCTAATGAAGAGTACCTCTCCAGCATCCCTACAGCTCCACTTCAGATACTGGAGGGCTACTATGAGGTCTCCATGCAGCCTTCTCTACTCCAGGCTGAACAGCCCCAACTTTCTCAACCTATCTTCATACAGGAGGTGCTCCAGTCCCCTGATCATCCTCGCTGCCCTCCTCTGGACTTGTTCCAACAGTTCCATGTCCTTCTTATGCTGGGCACGCCAGAACTGTACACAGTACTCCAAGCGAGGTCTCACAAGAGGTGAGTAGAGGGTTAGGATCACCTCCTTCAACCTGCTGGTCATACTCCTTTTGATGCAGCCCAGGATACAGTTGGCTTTCTGGGCTGCAAGCGCACACTGCTGGCTCATGTTCATTTTCTCATCAACGAACACCCCCAAGTCCTTGTCCGCAGGGCTGCTCTGAATCTCCTCTCTGCCCAACCTATAGCTGTGCCTGGGACTGCTCCAAACCAGGTGTAGGACCTTGCACTTGTCATGGCTAAACTTCATAAGGTTTATATCAGCCCACCTCACAAGCGTGTCAAGGTCCCTCTGGATGGCATTCCTTCCCTCCAGCGTATCAACCGAGCCACACAGCTTGGTGTCATCGACAAATTTGCTGAGGGCGCACTCAATCCCGCTGTCCATTTCACCGACGTTGTTGAACAAAAGAGGTCCCAACACCAGTCCCTGAGGGATACCACTTGTTACTGGTCTCCAGCTGGACATTGAGCCATTGAGAGCAACTCTTTGCATGTGGCCATCCAGTCAGTTGTTTTTCCACTCAGTGGTCCACGTATCAAATTGATGTCTCTCCAATTTAGAGACAAGGATGTCGTGCGGGACAGCATCAAACGCTTTGCACAAGTCCAGGTAAATGACATCAACTGCTCTACCCCTGTCCATCAGTTCTGTACCCTCATCATAGAAGGCCACCAAAATGGTGAGGCAGGATTTCCCCTTAGTGAAGCCATGCTAGCTGTCACCAAGCACATTGTTGTTTTTCATGTGCCTTAGCATGCCTTCCAGGAGAATCTGCTCCAAGATTTTGCCAGGCATAGAGGTGAGACTGACTGGTCTGTAATTCCCCGGGTCATCCATTTTCCCCTTCTTGAAAATGGGAGTTATATTTCCCTTTTTCCAGTTGTTGGAAACTTCACCTGACTGCCATGATGCTTCAAATATGATGGCCAGTGGCTTAGCAGCTTTGTTTGCCAGCTCCTTCAGGACCCACAGATGGATTTCATCAGGTCCCTTGAACTTGTGCATGTTCAAATTCTTAAGATGGTCTTGAACCAGAACCTCTCATACACTGGGCCTAAGGTTTTCATTTTCACAGTCCCTGCGTCTGCCTTCCAAGACTTGGGTGGTGTGGTCAGAGCCTTTGCCAGTGAAGACCGAGGTAAAGAAGTCATTCAGAACCTCAGCCTTCTCCAAATCCAGGGTAGCCAGTTCTCCTGATAGCTTCCAGGGAGGGCCCATTCTGTCTCTAGTCTGTCTTTTATTTGCAATGTGCCTATAGAATCCCTTCCTGTTATCTTTCACATCCCTATCCGAGTTTAATTCTGAATGGGCCTTAACTTTCCTAACATGGTCCCTAGCTTCCCAGGAAACATCCCTGTATTCTTCCCAGGCTGCCTGTCATTGTTTCCACATTTTATAAGCCTCTTTTTTGCTTCAAAGGTTCGTCAGTAGCTCCATATCCATCCAAGGAGGTCTAGAGTTCAAAGCATTATAGTCAAATTTCTAAAGATAGGTGTTACTGTCTCTGAACCTGGTCTAAATATTTAATGCTGGAAATGTGATTTTGCTCTGAAGAGGTTTCTAATGTCCCTTTAAAGCAAACGGTCATTTCACAAAGACAGCTTTTAGACACTTGCTTTCCTGTAATTACTTTTTTTCTTTAATTTGAATAAAGTTTATTAAAAAAAGTTGGAATGAATGATTACACTTTCTATGGCCATTTGTTTGCCTGCAGCACCACTTTTTAGAATATACATAATGCAGAAAATGTGATTAGAATAATTTACTGTTCTTCATGAATAATAAATTATAGAATAATTTCTTATTCACACATCTCTTAAAGAATAAACTTGTTTGGATATATTGCTTGTCATGTTATTATGAAGCTATTATAACTTTTATGGGTTAAAAGTAAGGAATCCCTAAGTTCCTAAGTAAGGAACACCTAAGTGTTTCAGTACATTTGGGCACATTTCATACAAATTTAGTCTAGTACATGGTTATGCTTAGTGCATATTTAGTACATGTTTAGTTAGTTTGGATCTGGATCCTGCTGGATTCCTGGCAATACTTCTATTGTCTTCCTGGAGAGTCTGCTATATCTCTTATCTAAACTACTTCAGGTTTTATGTTAATTTTCCTTTTCATTTACTAACATTTAGTCTTGTGTAACACGCCTTATAGCACTGGAATTTTTTCTTCTCTTTTGGAACGGAACTTCAAGTCAAATTTGAAGCATCTAAGATCTTAAAATTCATTAAGAACCCAGCTACTGTTCAAGTTGCGTTTTCTACCAGAAAATCATCCTCTGATGGTCATAAGTTAATACACCTTGTGAAATTATTTATCATTCTTCTCCAACAGGTAGGCTCCTCTGCCCTCTTCTAATGTGTTTTCACAAATTCTGTATTGTTTTCACTCCAACAGCAAAAGCATGTTGTGCCCAGCTCCCTTTTATTGCCTATCTGTCATCATTGGCACATTAATGACTGAAGTAAAATGATATTCTTCTAGCAATGAAGTGAAATAATTGATACTGGATAAGAATCAGGACCACCTGTCTTATGGTTTCCACCATGACCATCTATCTTTCCCTTGTTCAGGTTTTCTTTCAGTGGAAGCTGATTTTCCAGGGACCTCTTAATAGTAGGACAGTGGACTTGTCAGAGATTTAACAAGGTTTTTAAATGTAAAAATATCCTTTGTTTTATTGTGTCAAGTGGTTCCCAAGTTCTTCCCATGATAGTCTGTTCACTTCACTTTATCTCTTTATTGAAACCATTTGGCAGCAGCAAAGGGATAGAAGAGGATTCTGTGAACACAGAAACGCATGTGAAACATGCGTAGTGGTAAGCAATGGATTAAAGAAAATTGTCCACCCTAGGTTTCCCACAGCAGTCTCAGGGGTTCAGTTCTTAGAAAAACAGTCTAATAATTGAGTAGTAAGGGAATAGGAGCATCTTGAGCTGAGTGCCTCCAGGGACAGACATAGAACAAACAAATTCCCAGGGTTTTATACCCTTACATTGTATACACCTGACCATCACATACTCTTCATACTCTGCATACTCTTCCACATGCCTCTTGGTCCAGTGGTGAATTTTGGTCTGGAGTCTCCTTGTCTATCACTGGGTTAATTTATTTCTCCAATTGTTGCTCCTTGCTAACATGTTCAGCCCTTTATATTCCAATTTGCCTTGGTCTTAAGGCTTTCATTTACATAACTAAGCACAGGGGGTAAAGTTCAGCCTTCTTTGCTTGTGGCCTAAGGCTCCAGCAACTTCAGCTACCCATGCTAAGCCGCCATTAACATGCTAAGCAAAACTACCCAGTCAGAAGAACTCATTTGAAGGAATTCAGCTAACTAGACTTAATTCACAACACAATGTCTATGTGCAATGACTACTGCAACACACAATCTAGTGGATCTCTGGAGCTACTGAACTGGTGATGAAGATCCAGCATCCATACTGTTCCCAGTTTAGTTTGGAGGGGACAATACTTATGGTGTTCAGTAACTCCTGGGTCATTTTGGCCTGTAGCTAGAGGAAAGAGGAGAGTTCCCATAAGTGCATACTGGAGGTCTACAAGGATTCTGTGAGTACCTGCATGCCATTCCTAGCCAACACACTTCTTTCTCCCTTAAAGGAGGCAGCTGAGCCTAGCTGTGTAGCTGGAAATATTATGATAAAAAAGTTTCACCAGATCTTTATTTGTTGCTATCCAAGCTGTGGCAATTTAAGAGCAAAACACATAATAGTTTTGTGTTGTACTGTAATAATCATCTGTCTGGCAAGTGTGTTCTTGCTGGCAGAAAGTACTGCCTAATAAAAATCTCCAGTGATTGCCTGGTGAAAACAGAATTTCCTAGTTCGTTTTTCTAAGTGCTTTTCTTTAGTGTTGACATCTCACCATGTCTTGTATTATCAAATACAAGATTATTCCTACAGTATTTTTTTTCTTATGTAAGCTTCAGGTATAATGGAAATTGTATGATTCAAACAATTTATCTTAGCAGGACAACTGAGCCAAGCAAGCTTCTTCAAAAGGAGGAAACATACCTAAAGTAAGGTTCCCTTTTTTGTTTCTCTATCTGTTATCCTGTTGTCCTGAGTAATTACAGTAATTCTTTTGGGCTGGAAATAGCCAATTAATATGGGAAAAAATATCTTGTATGATTTGGAAATAATTGCATAAGAATTCCTTAAGAATTTTTTTTTTCTTTTTTTTTTTACTCAGTCTTCAAACTTGTAAAATTCTCTGAAGTCAAGTGCGTATACTCTGCTGAAAAATGTCTGCCTAAGTCTTCAGAATGTGATTTTTCTGTACTGGAAAGAAAGAAAATTGGAGAAGTAATATGGCCTGCAAACAATGACACAGTAAAAAGGACCCAATAATCAAAATATCAGTGCATTGTATTCCACCAGACAATCTCAAAATGCTAACATTTCCATACAATGGTTAAGATTGTTAAAAATATAGAGCTTTGATTGACATAATAAAATCTTAGCCAAGGCCCTGTGTTAGCATGAGAGATGTGTGACTTTATCCCCATGCATTACATGAAGAAATCTTCTGCTATCCATTGTATAATACCTGGTGGTTTTATTTTGTTTCTGATAATTATTCCTATCTATACCAAAAGCCACAAAATACTCTGTCTGCATTGTAGTAAGTATTATATTTATTGTAGATGAAGGTACAGATACGATAAGGTAGGCACTATATCAAGAAAAGTACATGAATATTCATGACAAATATTCCATTTAGGTACATTCAAATCTCTGCAGTGTTATAAGAAATGAGATTGCTGAATCATGTCCCTTTGAAACATATTGCTCTTCTGTATGAGGGTTTTTTTTCTGTATGAGCCTTTGCCATGCCAAAACTCCCCCCAAAATATTCTAACATTTTAAAATGTGATTCCCAGTGCAACTACTTTGTGGCACAACATATGACTCCGAGGAACGCTTAGCTACCACAGCTGCAGCAGCCACTAGAGCTTAGCTTGTATGACAGGCAGGATACTACATGAGTCCATGTGGCTTCTCTGGTATCACGTTTTGGAGCTCACCTCCTCCATGACAGACAGCTCAGCAGGTTCCAGAAAGGGCCTGGATCTCTAGCAGTCACACCCTGGGAAGAGGAGCTTTTTCTGATACAAATTTCACAAATAAATAAATAAAGAGATTGAAATAATCCAGAATAAGGCCCAAAATATACTTTGGTTGATCTCAAGAGCAGCAGTCCGTGACTGAAAGAAAAGGTGCAGATCATGGGACTAACAGGCAGATTTGGGGCAGATTTGACATGAAAGTTTCGTTATACTCTTCATCTAGCTATCAATAATAATTTGTTTCTTACCTTTTTTCTCCTTGTTCCTTTGGAAGCTAATTGCTGAGGTCTTACTGTACCAAGGTTTTAATCTTGTTAAAATAGTTCAGATTAAATGGTCACAAGCAGAATACCAGAACAGTTGAATCCACCCAAAGAAGCATACACATGCTTGCATGCCCTATTTCCATTTTTACTGCCACTTATCAGTAGAGATAAATGACCTTTATTTCTCACAGAAAGAAACCCTGACCTTCAGCTTCTTTGCCACATATTCCATTTCATGTTTTTCTTCTCATTTCATATTTGTTGCTCACAAACTTAGGACAATTGCCCCTCAGTGCAATATCCACATCCATTCATTAAGGAGCTTGGGTTGAAGTTTAGGTTGAGGAATGCACCACATATCTAGGGAATGGAATAGCTGATATTAAACTGTTAGTGTGATGATTGCAGATGAACTTAAATTTTCAAGTGAAAATTACATGTGTTACTTAATAATGTGTTTTGTTCTAATAATAATTTCAAATGTGATCACCATTTTCATACTATTTCAGATGTTGGACCTTTTTCACTTAATTTTATCAGACTTTAGATTTTTTGTTTTCTTCCTTTTTTTTTTTATTGAATCTGCATGAATAACTAGATTTCCTTTTAGTTTCAATCTTGATGTCTTATTCAAAATTCCACTTTCAAACTGTTTTCACAAATGTTGCAAACCAGCTGGCTCCAGCCAAGTCTTCTTTAATTAGCATCACGGTCAACCTTTCCTTTGCTCCAGCACTAGATCACACAGCTGATAGGAAAACACAGAGAAAGTGGGGAAGCCGGGAAAGGAGGGATTGCCGGGTTTACAATGAGGAATTTTGGTTGTACAGCACTTTGACCTGTTTTGATTTAACTCAGTAGGAGTTTTGCTACTGATTTCAGTGCCTATTGGTCTAGACTTTATTAAATATATGTTTTTAGGATTTTTTTTTATTAAACTGCATATTATATTATTCAGAAGGGAACCAGTCTGCCAAATGCAGTCACTTTAATAGTACATACAGTAGTGAGCTGGGAAAATTCACATTTAACCTTTCAAATCTCTCTGAAAAACATTATGCTCTTCTCGTATCACCATCAAAGGGCTCACTGTAATATGAGTGCTCTCTACTTCTTTTGATTTCAGTAGGAATTGAAGAAATCAGTTCCATTAAAAGGAGACTTCATTTTTGGTACTGAAGGAACTATAGGATTTCTGACTGTTTGATAAGAGGTTAAATTGGAAATGTATACAAGCTTCAGATTAACACTAGGCAATTATTTCCACATGCAGCATGGGAATCCTTCAAGCCTTTTCATCAGTTCTATAGATGCTTGTGATGAGTTTGCATAAGAAAAAAAATTGTTTCTCCCTGTTTTCATCACTACTGAAATCAAAGGCACTCAGTCACTAATTCTGCTGTTTAAAATCCAAATAAAAAAATATTCACTGAGTATACAACATAACAGATTACACATCTAACTGTATATGATATGATTATTGTCTGCATTGTATAAAGCTACAAATATACAGCATGTGTATAATACATATGTGTACATGATTAACCATACATGTACATATGTAACATATTCAGTAGTGGTATACACAGCTGTTTCCATTCCTTAGTTAGGGGCTCACCACACACTCCAAAGAAAGGACCAAGCACAACTGCGGCTTGGTTTATTTATCTACTTTAAATTAAGTAATTTATCTACTGTAAATACAACTGCCTCACAAGCATCAGCCTTTGGGCTCTGCTGCTCAGCGGAGCAAGTGTCAAGTCTCACCTTCAGACAGGAAATACAATGATTGATCCTGGTCTTGGAAGGATTTTTCATTTTCCCTGCAAGTACTGACACACTTTAGGGTTTAATCAAAACAAAACTTGTACACCAATGAGGTTGCACAGCTTCTGTAAACAACCTTATCTCTTGTTTCATCTTACTGCACCATTACCTAATGGGAGGATGTAGGTAAGATAGAGTAAAACTCTTTCCATCCGTTCACAGTGAAAGGGTGAGAAGCAATGGACACTTGGCATAAGGAAAAAAGATTACACTGAACCAGAGACATGTCTAGATCTTGCAACTTATTCACTTAAAACAGCATAATGCTAAGAAGCTAAGGCAATTCATAAAACAGTTCTGAATTTCCTTACCATAGTGTTTAAGAATAATTTAGGAAGCATCTCTGCAGAACCCTCATATTTTCAGAAATAACTAGGTCATTAAATCCTTCAAGGATATAATTCCACCTTCCTTTTATTTCCAGTAGTTGTCTGCCAAATTCAATATTATATGGCAAAACTGGAGTACATAGAAAACAGCTTGGATTGCACAAGCACTGCCTCCCTTTCTCTCCAATGGAATAACAAGAGCATACCTCTAAGAAATGAGCTGTTTCTTTTCAGCCAGCTGAACTGCAAGACACTGAAAGTGTGCTGAACTGCACGCTAAATCTTCTAGTATGCAATACCTTCAAATGAATTAACCACACACATCTAGGGAGATCTAGATTCGGGAGAAAGAGTGGGGTGGAAGTAGAGTTCAGCAAAAACCCATGGGCATCCTTCTTCTGACTTTCCCTCAAGAGGATCCTCAGGTCACAGTCCTGTGGAGCATTGAGTTACCTTGCCTACTACTAACTTCAAAGGGATTCAAGGGCAATCTGTGCCTCACAGAATAGAGCTTTAGCCTGTCGACGTGCTTAAACTCCAGACATTTTTTTTAATGAATAAAATAACATTCCCTTCTATGCTCTCCCCTTTCACTAGCACTTGTCTCCTTTCAGGCCTGATTTAGAAAAGTGCTCAGTACAATGAACACTTACTCCTTTTTCCTCTACCAATTATTGCCGACAGGCTCAGGTTTAGAGTATTTTTTTGTCACCTAGGTGGTCTTTGGCCTACAGGACTGAAACGTAGGGAATTCAGCACTGTGGAACATCAGGAAGCAAAAGAAGAGGAAGGGCAGAGTTATTTTTTCGTATTTTTCTATACCAGATGAAGAGCATGTTTCTGCTCAGGAACCCCATTCTTGCTTAATAAAATATGGCATCTATCTGCTTATCCTGCAAGCAGGACTTACTAATTACTGCACTTCTACGGTTGGATGAAAGCAATACCGCAGCTAAATTACTCAACCCTTGCCACCACGCAAGTTGGTAGAAATATTGTACAACATTAAATCCAACAGGAAAAGAAGATGGTGAGATTTCCAACTCAGGTCTTCTGCCTGAGGACTAATCTCCTCTCTAAGGAACAGTAGAGAGATTGTTGTAAAGACAGTATAGAGCTTTTCTTTCTGTTCTACATTAATTTGTCTGAAAAGTTATCATATGACAAAACAGGACAAAAACATGATAGAGCACACCCTGCCCTGGCAGTGAAACCTAGCAGACACCGTGTCGCTTTGCCTTTGATGTGCCAAGTTGGCAGATCTTATCTCAACCCATGGGGTTTGCATTCTTTCTGTTTTCCTCCCCATCCCATGACAGATGGGGCAGAGGGTGATGAGTGAATGGCTGCATGATGCTGAGTTACTGGCTGGGTTTAAACCACAACAGTCTTGTACTCCCTCAGAAGAAACATTTATTCAGCTTTGTATTAGCTTGCTTTATTTGGAATGAATTTTCTTAGTCTGATACATTATCCCATATCAGAGCTCTTTTATTTTTTCCCGAATTGAGCATGAGTCAGTTCTCTAATCCAACCATATGTCCATTCCAATCCTTGCACTGGCAAAAGGAAAGAGGAAAGAACAAGCAGAAGGCAGTATTACCTATTTCACCAGCAAAACACTTTATGTTGACGTAAGCTATATACCACATTATGACCCTAGATGAGTAGTGAGATTATGTACTTTGAATAGCCGGTGAATAAAACACCAACTAAAGAGAACTCCATATACAATTATCCTGTTTGAGTCAGGCTAGTTATTTGATCTTGAATTAGTCATTAAAATTAGCTTTTGTAAAGGACTTTGGACCTACTTCCTTTGACTTTTTTACTGCACAGTGACAAAGGCATTCATCAGCCTAGAAGATGATGTGGTGATGTGATCTCCATCAGGATCAAGAAGGACAGAATCAGAAAACAGACCCACAAGTGAGGGCTTTCCAGTTCAACAGTGTTACACAAAAGTATGACACCAGCCACCCTGACTGCCTTCTTTCAGGAGAATACTTTGAGACTAAAGCCATGAGTTCAAACCACAAGGGGTGGCATGCAATCATTTGTGCTGTGTACACTTGTGCTTAGTGTTTGGTATTGACTAGCACCAGTTCTGTTCAGCAGACGTCAGTGTGGGGTGTTTTGGTATTTAAGATCTGGTGTTTAAGACCTTGAGACATTTAACACTTCCTGTGCCTTACACACAATGCAGAGAAACTTTACTGCATTATCACTATAGGATGTCATGACTGTGTATATTCAGGTAAAGAAACAATTACTTGTGAGTCCAAGAGTCCTTTGTTGTAGCCTTGTGACTTCTCTGCCTCTGCGTGCTGTACAGTGGATTCAATAGCACTCTCTGTTATCTGTGTTCTACACAGATAGTGAGAATCTGGGACAAGAACTGGCTTGTATGTTGTGTCTGTGCATAAAAAAAAAGGAGAGAAACACATATATGTATGTTCTCCAATTAATAAGTACAAATGTTGAGCATCTAGGGAACAGGGTGGTGAGAAACAATAAATCAAACCAATTTTAGTTTTGGAAATGTTTTCTATATAAGGGAGAAAAGTTTGTTATTTCAGTAAGTATGGCAGCTACTTTGATGGCATTACATTTTAGTAACAGTATGTTGTAGCATAGAGCAGTACATTTAAAACGTTATGGTTGTATTAGAATTAGGTAATCGCAAGGGCTGAGTGGGTAAAGAGAGTGTTCTCATATTTGAAAAGTTCCCCACCACATCACTTGTGCATTAGCAGCAGGAGAAGAGGCGGGGGAGCTCATTGCTTGCAAAAGGCTGGGAACAGTTACAACATTCCCACTGCCATAATACTTTATTAGTATTCCTTGTCTCACAACCTGGCAAGTGAAAAACTAGAGACCTGTCATCAATTAGAATGGTGATGATGAGCCAGCCTAAAATAGGCCAGTGAACAGGGTAAGTGTCCCTGTGGTTTGCCAATTACCTAAATTATTTGCAGTAGTTTTAGTGTCAGCTGCAATGAATACAAATAGAAAACATATGATGTCTGGAATGCAGCATGTTTAAGATCAGCTTTGGTGTTAACAGAAGAGGGGAAACAACTGACATGTTTTAACAGAAATATTTTAGAATAGGAGTTCTTATTCACATCTTCTCTCTCCCCACCTTCATATATGCAAAATAGGATCCATTCTGTCTTGCAGCCCTGTGCTTTCTAATCTAGGGTGAACTTGGTGGAGGGAAGGGTGGCTCTGCTGACCCTGCAGCTAGTGTTACAGTGTCACTGGTCAATTTCATCAGTCCTTGGTAGTGACTCACTGAGAGTGACCAGGGAAGCAGGCTGGCAGCACTGATGGTGGAGGTAGTACCAGGGGACCTCAGCTCTCTCTTCTATGAAAATTCTGTTGTAGACAGAAAAAGACAATGAGCAGAAATAAAGAAGGGAGTTAAGCAGCCCAGTGATCCTGAATTCAACCAAAATATAAAGAATAATTTAAAAATGGGGAAATAAAAATCTTTTATCGTGTTTTTGTTCAAAGCTGTTTACAAGATTTTGCAATACAATTCCATGAGAAATCTTTTACCATGACTCAGAAAAGATTACACTTTTGTAATAATGGACTTTCATTCATTATAGGGAAAATAGCCAGGCTATCACTGGTTTGGTGAATATGTAGACTGATCCCACTTTTATCCTGGTCTTCCTTTTACACTTTGCCTTTTCTTTATATTCTTGCACACTTCTCCTTTTCTTTATATCCTTCCCTCCTACTTCTCTTTTAACTGCTTCAGAAATCATTAAATAATTGCAATGTCTTGACATTCATAATTCTTGTATCTAGACACATTGACTTTTCTTGTTACTTAAAAGGTCGCATGAGTAGCTATTGACATCTCTTCCAGCTGTCTGCTGTTCCTAGAAGATATTTTGAAACCTATATATTATGTAGCTTGGTAAGCATCTGCATTTCAAGTAAAAAGGACTGAAAACAGTAAAGATTTGGAGTACTACAAAGTGACTTATAACTGTAACCTTCTCTCTTCCTTTTGATTTTCATATACCCCAGGAGGCTAAATCCACTACAAATATACATTCTTGGTTAAGAAATTAAAAATGTAGATGTTTAGAATCCTGTCACTTAACATGGCTGGCCTCACCGCTGTCGAAACACACAGACCAGGATAGAAGAAATAGGTAGTTTTCTAATTTTCCTCTCTATACTTAAGGAATGCATACTATGCACCAGTAGAACTGGATTCCCTACACAAAGCAGTTAATATAGGAGAATTAACACAGAAGATTAACTCATCTACAGGAAAAACACAAACGTAATCTAGGAAGTATTAATCACTGGAATAAAGCAAATTCTGAGGCACAAAATGGGAACAGAGACCAGTACTTTGAAAGGAGCTCTCCAAGACAGTGCTAAAGTACCAACTGACCTTATTCTACTTACCAATAACAGTGACTAAAAATGAGGAAATGAAGAAAATGAAGAAATCGAGAAAATGTTTAAAGAATTAAGATCTTTCTTACAAATTTCTTACAACTTTAGAGTGTAGAAAACATTCAAAAGGAGGTCACCATGACTGCAAACACCCCCCCCCCCAAAAAAAAAAAAAGTCAAAATTATTTAATTCATGTATAGAGAGATTATAGAAGTTTAGAGTAGAATTTTGGCTACTTTATGCTTCACATACAGTTGTCATGCTATTAACATTAAATTGGCTGATTCACTTCACAGAATATCCAGTATTGTTACAAAATTCCACAGTGGCTCTTTTATTATGCTAACTGATAATCTAGTGTGCTCCAAAGATTAAAAAAAAAATGAAATTAAAGCTACAAAATCAAAGGGTAACAACTTTATAATGCCTCTTTAATTTAGTGAAATACAATTAAAGTCACACAGAGATAGAATTGACTATGAATACCTAAATGAATGTAACTGACAGAGTAAATGTTACAGAACAGGGCTGTGCAAGAGCAAAAAGAAATGTCAATAAACTTCAGTGCCACTGAGCTGTGCCACTGGGCAAGCACGTTGAACAGCACAAGTCTTAAAGTCCTTGGGGACAGTCAACAGCAAAGAAAGCTATGATGAATGTTTATGAAATCACAGGTAGAGAATATTGGAAAGGGCTGATTTTATAGACATGCAAAAAGCACTAGAAATGCAATGTGGACTGTAATTACAGTATAGAAGCTTGACAGTGCATAAGAAAAATGCTCTATTGATTGGAATGATGTGAGCTGAACCCACTGCAATTTGTAAAACCTTCAGTGCTGGCAGCATGCACTTTAAAAATGTTTTTAATAGCCTGTAATCTATGGAGAAGTTGCTTCGGTATTTACATTAAGTTCTCTGATGTCAGCAGAGCCATTGTCATGTAACCTTCTTCATACTGTCATACTGCAAGTCATACTATCGTATGCCAGTAACTCAATAGTTCTTCTATGCTGGGATACTTATTAAAATAACATCTTTTCATATACTACTTCCCCTGAAATCTCCTTACTCATTACATTCTGTCAGTGAGAACAGCACCAATCCTATTTATCTGCATATCACTTGGGATCAATAATTGTGCATAAGGCCTTTTCAGTGCAGTGTGCCAATGCCAATCCAATTCTGTTTGTTAGAAATGTGAAGGGGTTACCTTCTACACCCCCTGTAGCTATGGTAATAAATGAGTCAGTCATGGTCTATAAATATGAATGTCCCACGTGACATTCATATTTATCACAAAATCCATTAGTATAACTGAAAACAGAATTACATTCCTGTTGACTATGTAGTGTAAGTATATAGAAATGTAGAAACCACATTTTTAAATTTCTATTTTATTATTCCTAGAAGTAACATGTATGGATCCAGAAAAAAGGTCCTTCTTACAGCATCTTCACTAAACCTATACTGTGAAGAGAAAGCAGGAGTCCAGTCCCTCTAACTGTCAAAACAACATATTTTCAAAATGATGAATTCCCAGAAAAAGAACTCATAAAGTTGCCTGTATATAGAGGACTGGAGTTTACATAAGCATAATCAGGTTTTACACAGTCAGGTTTTTACAGTCCAATTATTTTTACACTGAATAGTAAAAACTGAATAAACCTGCTCCAGGAGATTCATCTTAGCTTTTTAGACATCTGTAATGCAGATTTTGACATATGAACTAAATATCTAAACAAACTCTATAACTGGAGGGAAAAATAGTAGCTTCTAGAAGATGACTCATTTCATCTAAGGAAGATGCTTAAAATAAGTTGGATGAATCAGGGCCAGTACATGCCCAAAAAAGGTCAGATGTATCTATCTACATTGTAAATTTAGGTAGCAAGTAAAAATTATCTTTTTTTCCTGGTCAGGTAGGCGGAGGTTATAGTCATGTTCTCTAGAAAATAAGTCCTGTTTCTGAAAAATTGAATTAATCAAATTTCTTTGCATTGCACCTTAGCATTATTTTTATTTTTTCATCAAAAATTGGAGAGAAGAAGAGAAAGAGGGGGATAAGTTCTATGAAAGAAAAAATTAACTGCATCCTGCCTCAATTATGAGGGATCTACATTGAAGTCCTACTCTGAACAAGAATCTTTGACTTATTCAAATAAGCTCTGCATCATAAGCGGATATTCTCCCCATTAATTGAAATTCTTTCAGATGTTTCATTAATTGAGTTCATCTTACAGGAAAATGACAGACTCCATGATGATTTATAGACCAGTAAATTAAACATTCGCAGACTGGTTCTGGCACTGAGATTCACTAGTACAGAATGGCTTACTTCCATACTACTAAATCTTATTCAGCAAAACATAGAGACGGCAAGATATCTGCTGGAAATAATAGCTGGTTTAATTTAATTCCTGAATTGTGTCTGGGAGTTGTTTGGGACTTCTCTTGGTCTGGATTCAAAATAATACCAGGTGCTACACTGACAATTTGAAGTATACAATTAAGTTAGACAATCAAGACAACCAAGGCCAGTGATGGCCTCAATAAGTTTGGATTTTTCCAGTGGAAACTGTTGCGTTGTAAAATGCCTGTTTGTTTGGTTTTTTTTTTTAGCATTGACACGTAAACAAAAAATGTGGATTTAGAGGCAAATCAAAATCAAGACACAGTTAAACTGCAAGATAAGGCCAGTGCCCTAGATGATGGTTTACTGAAATCTGCGGAAATACATCCAATTCCTCTGCAATTTCCAGAAGGCAGCTGATCTAATTATATTTTTTAACATTTGTAAGTCCACAAGTCCACAGGCTCTACCAGCCAGGTCAGTTTTTCTTTTCTTTTCTTTTTTTTTTTTTTTTTTTTTTAGGAATTAAAATCTTTAAATGTTTATTTACCTCACACTACTGTGAATTAAAGTCCATTTCAGGACCCTTCAGAGAACCCTGCTACATGACAGAGACATAGTTGTCCAGATCATACCTGACAAGACAGGTCAAGCCTCTCAGTGGTGTAGACAACATTGCTAAGTTTTGGTACCCAAGATGAAGTCAAATAACTTTCTAGCATATGTAAATTCTCACCATGCATTGCATCAAAAGGTCTTCAGTCTTCGTTGCACAAAGCTAAAGATTGCCCATCTAATGCTGAACTATCACCGAGAAATACAGGTCCAAGCAAAGACAGCTAGCTTGGTTCAGAGCACCTCTCAGTAAAGTTACTTGATATAGAAAGGGTTAACATGACCCCATATATGAGTTGTGTAGGCAGCAGACCTCCCTTGTCTGTGTCAGACCACAGGTTATGCTTCAGGTTACACAGGGCATGGGTCACTCCCTGATGAGACAAGATGTAGAAACTCCTGGGAATGAATCTGTTGCTTCGGATCACTGACACGGGTGATACTGCAGATGTGTGATGTATGTCCTGACAGAGAGTGGGAGACACAGAGTAATAAAGGCTGCTTTTAGAAACCCCTGAAGTACATGCCTATTATGGACTTTTGCTGTTGTGACAGGTTATGTTCTGGTCTGGCTCCATAATACTTACATGCTGTAGATATACCATAGAGAACACAGCCTCAAAAATTAAAATTTGGTGTATACGGTACAATCATGCTGCCCTTCTACTCTCAAGACTGTCGTGGATTGTGAATGTTTTTAAAGTTTATTTCATTGTCACTCAGCATTACATTTGGGTGGATTTTAAGGACAAATAAGAAGGAAGCATGTAAACATGCTAAGTTTTGGCACCGCTATATTAATTTTACTATTTGATTTTGGCTGGGATTATTTAGTTTGTTTGTTTTGGTTGTTTTTTTGTTGTTTGGTTGGTTTTTTTTCCCCAGAATTACAAATGGATATATTCATCCAGTGCATTGTAGTTATTGAATTAGCTAGAAGAAAAAGGAGAGCCATTTCATGCAAGAGGAACATTTACAGTGTATGTTCAACATTTCTGGGAATTTATGACTGACACATTTACTTGAGGTTGTTAAGGAGGTCTTGCTCTGACTAATAAGTCCTCAGAGAGCCATAATTTAAGCTTGATGGATTCATTACTGTAGATAATTCCTTGTTTCCCAGACATTTTGTTAAAAATTCCTTGTACTCTTCCTACTCAGTTGTTTATAAAATATCTTGTTTTCATCTTTATAAAAATGTTAAACTAAACATGCCTTTATATATCTGTGTTACATTTTCACAAAATATCGTCTAGTGTAAGTCTCCCATATCTACAATTTCCTTTAGAGTAATATTTTACAGAGGTACGAGTGCTGATTTAACTGGCCATAAAAAGAGAACATTTAGAACATTTATTCACAGCATCTGGCTTATATGCTATGTTCAGAGTGGCACGCATTTTTTTATCAAAACAGCATTGGTTTGTCTAGACCATCCCCCTATGTACGTTACTGCAGTTCATACTGGATCATTTAATTGAAAACTAAGCTGCCAAATGAATACTATTTTGCTGCATCGATCATTCCTCCCAAAAGAATAGTAATAATATATATTGTAAGAATTAATACCTCCTGACAACAGACATTTAGTGAATCACATTTCAAAGAAGTAGAAGAAAAAGGATTTCAATCATGCTATAAAATACAAAACTCATTTTTGCTGGAAGTTCTGAGGCTCAGATCATTTTCTTTATCTCTCTCCAACCCCTCTGCTTCCTGCATCAAACATTTATTTTCTAAAAATTTTAATGCCAATTTTAGTATATTGGTTTGCAGGTGAGAGAACTTAATTGATACAAATGGCAGTGTAAACAGCATTATGTTTGTACTTACGTGTTTTTACAAGCCCAATTCTCAATTTGATATAATTCCCAATTTTATAATTAGTGTAGTTAACATAAAAAGAATTCACATGTATAAATATTACCTTTTATATTTCTAAAAATGTATTCTCTGATCTGCTGTTCATTTGGACAGGTATCAGAATTATGGCATGGTGTGGTAGATGGTTCATAGTAGTTTAATATCAGAAAAAATGCAAATTAGTATAGAAATAAACAATTGTTAGTCTTTATTATAATATTTTACCTTATGAACTATTTCTGGACCATACTGCACATTCATCTCCCCAGCAAAGCAGAGAAAACTTCATTTAACTTTCAGGTCATTTTCAGGACTTTAAAAATGCCACAGACAGTTTAAATATTTATTCATTTTCCCTTTTGATTTAAACACTTCACATCAGAGAGTATCTGTCTACATCTTTGCATAGCATTGACCTAAGCTTTAAAGCACAATAAAGCAAGGTTATGTAATCAATTCACATAGCAGCAGCATCCTTTTTCCAACTGTGATCCCATCTTAGGCAAATCAGGAACTGGCAGATTCAACATATATTATAATTCTACTCCACAATGTATTTTCCTCTAAATAACATCCCAACTCCCAAAAGTTTTGCAGTAATCTCCATAATGAATTACTGGACACCAGAGGAAGGGAAGAATGCTTTCTCATGAAAGAAACTTTAAATTTATCCAGTCCCTTTTCCATAGTCAGTAAAAAGTGCATGTGTCACCTCTAAACCCCCATCTTCAGCTGAGCATCACAACTCTGGTGCAACAAAAAGTGCTAATATAGAAGAGCAGTCTAATGTGATCGTCAATTAATCATTAGCCCATAAAACTACTACTTTTATCAAAGACCTGAGTAATTAACTTGATACTAGAGTAGTAATTTCACAATTTCCCATCAGGAAAATCCTAATATATTAGACTCAATATAAAGAATACAAACTGAGAAGAATGTTGTCTGTTGAAAGCAAGGGGCTCAATAGAACAGAAATTCATAGATAAACATAAGAAATGACTCCAGTGCAATAGAAATAGGCAATGGTTATTACATATGGTTACTTGTTTCAGACAAGTTATGAGTGGTGAAGTTAAAACCTAGGAAGATGCCACAGTAAAACTGAACGTGTCAAGGATCTATTCCTCTAAATGAAGTCCCATGACACAGGAATTGAATCAGGAAGGCTGGAGCCACAATACAATAGTGATTCCAAGGCCACATCTGTCACTACTAATGTTTGTTCTCAACATCCTACCACATCAGAGGGACTATCTCTGAGTTACTATTTTAGACTTAGAAGAACTGGGATGAAAATTCAGCTTACTATACCGATTTTTCTACTTTATTATATCTTAATATAGACATAAAGAATATAGCTGAAAAAATGTAGGCAAAATCTGCAGTGATACAGCAAAAGAAGAGAGCAGAAAACACTTATTAAATTGGGAAATGCATTGATAAAGTACTGTACATAACAAGCACCTGTTATTGTCTCATATTTACCAGAAAGGAATATGTTCATTCTTGGTTGAATTTGTAATCCCTGTATAACATCATATTTAAGTTAAACAAGATAGAGTACTCCAAGACTACTGAAAAACCATTCTTAAGCTTTAAGTCTGGAAATAAGGTTTCATTTAGGAATGGAATTCATTAATTCTTTCAATTGATTGTACACACGTCATTTTACTGATTGAAAAAGTAGAAAAGAAAAAACTTAGTTATAAATATTCACATTGCCAGTTTTGCAAATATGTCTAGTTACCAGCAGATTCATCATAGAAAAACAAATGGACACATTTAAAATGCACCAGAATCATTAAAATATTTCTGAACTCTTTGTAGTTTCATAGACAGAAAAACTCCCACAGAAGTTCTCAGTGTCTGCATAAAAAAAATACCCTAAACAAAAAACCAAGAATCTATGGTTCCTTGAGTTCATGTAATTGCTGTTTTCTTCCTACAGAAATATAAGAAATGTTTAAAAATCTTTTCCCCTCAGTTCCATGATGACAGTTCTTATTTGTCATTGTGTACTAAAGTGGTCACCTGTAAAAATAGGTAATGTATAACTTGAAGCTTACATTTGCAGTCCTGGATCTTTGGTGAATATGATGGATATGAAAGAACATGAGTTTAACAATCTGCACATGCAGCTTTGGGAAATAAAATTCCTGGCCTCAATAACTGCCCTGAAACAGGGCTTAGAAAAAAAATTTTGTGCTCCATCTTTTGAAACTATAAAGAGAAATGTTTGTTCCTGCATTTATTCAAACAGAACTGTAAAATGATGTGCATTTTTTAATACAGCTTTAACTGTTAGCATATGTTTTAGAGGACATGAAGCTCATTGCACACTGCACAGTCACTACTCCACTAAATGTTTCCACTGTAGGTCTTCAATGGCACGGAATGCTGAAGATAACCTTCAGATATCCTGACATCAGGGATAGACTCATTAGCTTGTTGTCTTCCTTTGTAACACTTTCATCTCATCTTCCATCTCTTCAGTTCACTTGGTCTTTGAACCTTCCCTTCTCTGTAATACATCATGCCACTTTTTTTAAACTGCAGTATATGTTAAAAAAAAAAAAAAACCAAACAATAAAAAAAAAAAAAAAAAAAAAAAAGAAAAGAAAAGAAACCACCCAAAAACCCCAGACAAACAAGCAAGCAAGAAGAAGACCTCCTAGCTCTTGGATAATGAAGAATTCTCTGCTGTTCCAAAAAAACTTCAGTATCTCTTCTTAGCCATCTCCTCTGGGTTTTGATTTTGTTTTTGTTTTTTCATAAGTATGGAAAAGTTTCTCTACACATTTGAGTAATTTAATTTTCCTGCTAGCTGAAGAAAATTATATAACACTGACCTCATGAACCCTCAGAAATCTGTCTATATGTGCTATCTGACCAAGCCTCTACCAATAATCAGAATTTCATACAGGGTAGTAAAGGAAATTAAAGTTTCTACACATAGAAACACACTATCTTCCATCTTCTACAGGAATTTTTCTTACTAGAAGATTACAGTTGAATGATCAGCCTTTCTGATAGTCTGGGGAGAGATTTTTGAAAATAGAAGCCTAAAATTAACCACCTAAATCCATATTTATGTCTCTACCTAATTAAAAGATGAGCTCCTGTTAATTTCTTTCATATTGTTTCAGGATCAAAGACTGCATCAGCAGGAGAGCCAGAGAACACACAGCACTACTGAAAGCCACACTGAAAGTCTGAATAGGACCTTATATTTATTTATTGCTGAACTTTTATTTTTGAAGGGTTTGGCCTAGCATTCAGACAAAAAAACAACCCTTTAGTTCTAAAAGTCTCTGACTACCCTTTCTGATGTGCATCTCGCTGCTGGCTGGGAAGGGCATGAAATTGCATAATGAATAATAAACTCTGCTGAAGCTCATATCTGTTATGCAAATAAACATATTAAATGAATGCATTTTCCATGCAACATACCTTCTGCCAGGAAATTTCTTGAAAGCATTGTTTTGCCATTGACAAAGGAAATGTGCCAAATTCAAATCTGATGTGAGCGGGCATCTCTTGACTGGTGTCAGTGGCACTGTGCCCATTCACACCAGGGCTGTAATTTGCTTATTGTGCTTCAAAGGCTTTCATTATCCAAGATGTGCCAAAGTGCAAATAAACAAATTCACCAACTACAGAAGAGCTTTTTCAGGGTCAACACTAATTTTCAGTTCACTTAGCAGGCATAAATTCCTTCTAGTTAAGTTCAGTCTGTGTTTGTATCAACTTTCTAGCCTACAGAATGAAAATACTTGGGTATTCTCAACTCTCTCATCTGCAGAACTGCTAAAATGAGCCATCTTAGAAGGCAGCAGCTTCAGAAATTGTATCTCAGTAAAGGATGCGAAACTTGACTGACTCAATAAAAATTGACCTGACCTTCCTGTTCTGACTTCATCCCAGGCAAAATCTCTTTCAAGTTTCAGAAATGTTTTATTTACTCTTTCTCTTCACAAGTAATGCCAAATGTCAAACCAAAAGGCTAAGCATTTAAAAAAAAAAAACAGGAAAAAAAAAAAAAGTATAGAACGGACTGTTTCTGTGAGATCTTTAACATTATTTTATGGTTTCAAATTATGTAAATAAATGTCTTAACATTATGCTATGCACACAGATTAAGTCATACACCAGAATCTTTTGAAGTATACCCATGGGATTTCAGAGGGAAGATATAATGCTTATGAACTCAGCATTTCCTTTATCTCAGAATACACCAAATACTGAAGACTATCTTGATAACTGTCATAAAAATTCATGCTAACAAACGTCAAATTTGGCAAAAAATTACTGAAGTGAGCAGTACAGTATTTGCCCTGAGATAGGTCATGACTCTGTTGCATTCCATAATCATTACAGTAATATGGGTATCTAATGGTTACAATAATAGTGACCTTGAGATCTAGATCCTTTGGAGACACAATCAAAGATTAATGTGAGACTTCATGAGAATTAACAGAGTTGTATGCAGTATAAGAATAATAAATATGATATGATAAATTTCTTACTCAAGCTGACTTCTTTAAATTTTTGGGGATAGAAGTAAATGTGAAGCTGGCTGCATACGACCAGGTCACCTCTTGTCTGGGGGAAAGCAGACTGAATTTTATTGTCTTGATTTTCGGAGATTTACATCCCTATCTGTCTTCCTTCGAGTACACAAAATGACTTACATACAAATTACTGACTTTCATAATATTTTTATTATAATTTGAGTTTGGTTTTCTATTTCACCTACCCTTTTTATATTAGAAGTGCATCTGTTACATATATGAGCAGCTTATGTAGCACAAAGTTTAAAAATAAGGTTCCTTGTTAGAAGTATGGCATAACAACAAATAGTGCAATTAAATCAAATCTGCAATAATCTGCAGTCCCACTGACAGATATCTGCACACAACTTCAATGTGACTTATGTGCAAAGATAATGAATTCTATAATGCAAATTTACACATGAGGGTCAAATAAGGAACTTCTTTGTATTTGACAGTACGTTGGTTATTAGTTATTTGTCACAAAATAAATAATTCATCTCACGTAACCACTTGCTATGTAAATGATAGTCTATGTATATTAAAGCATTTAGCACTTAGAATAAAATTGACAGCTGGGGCCAAATGAATATCTCTCAGGGCACATTACCATTACAGTTCCCCTGTGAGTTTTTAACTCTTTTCACTTCTGAGGGCTGTTGTGAGGACATTAATTGAATAAGACACAGAGTTTGTTCTAACACAGGTAGACCCACAAAAAAGAATAAAAATAATGTAAAGCATTACATTAATTTCAGATTCTACTTTCCCTCATTTTTAATGTTACTCAAATGCCTTGTTTAATTTGGATCTGATTCAATTTATGAAAAAATAAAGGTTAAATATGTGCAAAATAGCAAGCAGATGACAATCATCTCATAATTAAATTATAATTAAGAAATGTTCACCATAAACTGGGATTTGGGCAGAATTTGAGGCCCAAACCTACTCTTAAATTAGAATCAAAGAATCATAGAATAGTTACGGTTAGAAAGGACCTTAAGATCATCTAGTTCCAAACTCCCTGCCATGGGCAGAGACACCTCACACTAAACCATGCCACCAAAGGCTCTGTCCAACCTGGCCTTGAACACTGCCAGGGATGGAGCATTCACAACTTCCCTGGGCAACCCATTCCAGTGCCTTATCACCCTCACAGGAAAAAATTTCCTTATATCCAATCTAAACTTCCCCTGTTTAAGTTTGAACCTATTGCCCCCTGTCCTATCTCTACAGTCCCTAGTGAAGAGTCCCTCTCTAGCATCCATGTGGCCCCCCTTCAGGTACTGGAAGGCTGCTATGAGGTCTCCATGCAGACTTCTCTTCTCCAGGCTGAACAGCCCCAACTTTCTCAGCTTGTCTTTATACAGGAGGTACTCTAGTCCCCTGATTATCCTCACGGTCCTCCTCTGGACTTGTTCCAACAGTTCCATGTCCTTTTTATGCTGAGGACACCAGAACTGCACACAATACTCCAAGTGAGGTCTCACAAGATCAGAGTAGAGGAGCAGGATCACCTCCTTCAACCTGCTGGTCACGCTCCTTTTGATGCAGCCCAGGATACTGTTGGCTTTCTGGGCTGCAAGCGCACACTGAAGCCGCCTCATGTTCATTTTCTCATCAACCAACACCCCCAAGTCCTTCTCCACAGGGCTGCTCTGTATCTCTTCTTTGCCCAGCCTGTAGCTGTGCCTGGGATTGCTCCAACCCAGGTGTAGGACCTTGCACTTGGCATGGTTAAACTTCATGAGGTTAGCATCAGCCCACCTCACAAGCGTGTCAAGGTCCCTCTGGATGGCATTCCTTCCCTCCAGCGTATCAACCGAACCACACAGCTTGGTGTCATTGAAAAACTTGCTGAGGGTGCACTCAATCCCACTGCCCATGTCACCGACAAAGATGTTGAACAAGACCAGTCCCAACATCCATCCCTGAGGGACACCACTCGTTACTGGTTCCAAGCTGGATACTGAGCCATTGACCACAACTCTTTGTGTGCGGCCATCCAGCCAGTTCTTCATCCAGTAAGTGGTCCATCTATCAAACTGATGTCTCTCCAATTTAGAGACAAGGATGTCATGCAGGACAGTGTTGAACGCTTTGCACACGTCCAGGTAGATGACATCAACTGTTCTAACCCTGTCCATCAGTTCCGTAGCCCCATCATAGAAGGCCACTAAATTGGTGAGGCAGGATTTCCCCTTAGTGAAGCCATGCTGGCTGTCACCAAGGACCTTGTTGTTTTTCATGTGCCTTAGCATGTTTTCAGGAAGAATCTGTTCCAAGATTTTGCCAGGCACAGAGGTGAGACTGACTGGTCTGTAGTTCCCTGGGTCACCCATTTTCCCCTTCTTGAAAATGGGGTTTATATTTCCCTTTTTCCAGTTGTCGGGAACTTCACCTGATCATCATGGTTTTTCAATTAATTCTACATGAATTTAAGAGTCTCACTGAATGCATCCTCTCATTCCATCACTCTGATAAATTATTTTTCTGTTCACTCAGACCCTAAGTGAACTTTTAACAGAGCATGAAGATTCACACCCCAAGGAGTGACCAAGCAATTGGATGGGTAATGGTACCTCTGCAGACCCTATGGAGACGGTAAATAGGAGTGCATGCTCACAGCCTTACCCAGAATTGGAGAAATTTCCTTTAAAGATAAAAGAAACAAAAGCTGTTTTAACTTTCTGTGCCCTGCTCCTGCAGTTAGAAACACCATGAGCATCAAATTGGCTCTCACACTTGCAGTTGTGAATCCAAGGAGACTCCACTAAACTCAGTAGAATTGCTTGAGGCTTATACTTTAAACTCAGCACCTTCTCTTCACTGGAAATGCAATTATATAACTGGGACTTCTAGTATTCAGTGGTTACTTTGAACATAGTATAAACCAGACTGGACCTGATTTACTGATCTAGCCGTTACATGTATTTCAATTATCTTTTCCTCATTGGTTTCAGAATGCTTATATGATACCCCTGCCAACAACCTAGGATTCTCTAGAGCTAATTTAACAGCCAGAGATCAGATTATACAGAAATATGATCTTATATACAAAGAAGTAATTTAAAAAATAAAGTCTCAGCATCTGTGATCATCACTGTTGAATCAGTGCAAAATCTAAGCTAAGTCAGAATAGATTATAAAGTTTAATAATCTCTATTATTAAATAGATTATAAAGACAGGTAAGGATTCTGAGGTTTTAATCATTTGCAAAATGTGTCTATTCCCAAGTTAACCTCCTAACCTCCAAGCCATCATGAGCTGTTATTTTTAATACCACATACCAACATTTATTTCAACTTCAGTTCATGTTATCATGATACCAGTTATCATAAAATGAGATCCCTGCTGAATTCAGCTTTGACTTAAGGCAATGAAATTGTAAGAGTTACTCCTATATGTGTCCTGGATTTTCAGTATCCTGGTTCAGCAGAAAAATCGTTAACATAACCAGAATCTGACCTCAACACACTCTCATCCAATTCTGCAAACTAAAAGAAAGAAGAATATAGTGTTAGATTAGCAAAGATACCTAAATCTTTTTATGTGTCTTTAAAATAAAATGTCCAGTGTTAAAAACTTAGAGGTTAGGCTATAAATGCAAAGAAAACCTTTGTCCTTCTAAGTCTTGGCCATTTGAGCTTTTATGCATAGATGAAAGACACCTAAAGCAACATTACTGTGGTTGGCAAATCCATCTAATATAGTGCAAACCTTGGCAAACTGGAGTTTGGACCTTAGGTAGCAATACTTGGATAATAATGAGCAGCACCAGCTCTGCCCAGGAATCAGGACTTTGCTATTCAGGTCAGGCAGAAAAGGAGTTTCTGGGGTGCTCTTTATTCTGCAGCTAACACAGGTGGATTCAGTACTCTGCTGCACTGTCAATATACTCTTAGCTCCTTGGTTGGTTTGCTTTACTCAGGGCTGTAAACAATTTCCCACATTTGAAGCCAGAAAGGAAACCTGTCAGTGTCTGTGAGGGTGTAAGGAGGAATACAGGTTCTGTTTGGGGCTGATTAGGATCATCTAAACAATTTACTTGATTATTTCAATATTATACCTTTCCTCTCTGCTTTAAAAATGTCTGTCTACAACCTGCTAATACCTCCACTGTCAGCAGTGTAAGAAGAAGACCTTACACCTTTTCTTCAATAACCATAGTCCTGGTGGATTCAAACTCTCATTGGTTTTGCTCTCAAAGTCACATTTGTAATATGGTGACAGCTGGCACAGTGCTTTTTTTATGTCATTAAAATCCAATATCTTAAAAGAGTAAGTTCTGTGAAGCCAAGACACCAATTCAAACACAGAAAACAAAAAGTGCACTAAAATCTCAGTTGGATGTTTTTTCTCTGTGAGGCAACCTTTCTCTCACATCAATAATTAAAGGATACCAATATGTGGCAAGAAGTGGCTATGCTACTGCCATATGCAAGACAGTTTGGACCTCCAGCTGTGGAAATTGGTAAAGGCCAGGAATTTCTCAGTGTGACTAGTTCCACCTGAACTCAATAGTTTGTTGAAATTGATGGAGTACAAAGGAGACCATGGATCCCCTTTGAGACCACCAGCTGTGGCATGCAAATGCAGTGCCTATTCCAGTGGCAAGTGATTCACATACAATGCCTCTCCTTGAATATAAGAGCTATTTCTGGATCTCCTGATGACATGGAAAGACAGAACAAACAGATCAAAACTGAACTGAAGCAGTTGAAAAGAATGCCCTGACCACCAGGTTAATGGGATATTGGTCAAACGCTAATATTTCTCTCTCTTTCTCTCCTGTGCTTTTTCAATAGCAGAATGTACAGCTTATTTGCAGATGGAAAGCTACATCATCTTGCTCATTAGCTGCTGTCTCCCCTGCGTGTCTCCCTCTGAGATTGCCCTTTCTCTGTGTTCTCTTGTCATATCCTCCAGGTCAAGAAGTATGGAAGAAACATAACGTTTTTTCCAGGTGTTTTTCCTAAGAAGTTTATTCTCTAAAGATGCCATTCCTAAAGACTGCGTGATAATAGGGGTAGCTACATGCAGCAAATGGGTATTTTGTGCAGCATACTGAATTTTCAAATCTATCTTTGCTTCAACTTGGGAAAGAGATACTGATTGATGAAAGAAACTTCTGAAATGGAAACCAGAAAATTAATTTTGATCAATCAAAACCTTTCATTATTATTAGACTTGCAACATGATTTTGAATTATCTCAAAATACAGTGGAATAATAATGCATACAGTAGTAGAATATAAGCTTAGTCATTTCTTGTTCTAAGTATGTAAAAAAAATGGTCTTTGATTTTGCCAAAATAAATTTTCAATTGGATGTTCATACTCCTACAAACAATTTCAATTTCAGAGAAACTGTATTTGCAAATGGAAACTTCTTCCATCTTTTTTTTTTCTGACCAATGTTAAATAGATGTTGCTTTCACAGGAAAATGGAAGGAAACCAACATGCCTGAAAAGTAAATACATGATTTCCATTTGTTCATTCATGTGTACATTTTATCTCTTCCTGATCTAAAGACCATTGAAGTTAATGGAGATATTCCCTTGAATACTCCTCTTGCATTCAATTTTTGAGCAAATGTTGCGACAAGCACAATGCAGCTTATGTGCTTCCCCATACTGCACTCCTTCTATGAATCTGCATGTTAATCCACAGGTAAACAAGTATGAGGTCTTTTCTGATGAACAATTAGTGCAGCAAACTGTGAGGTGTTTATTGTTATGTGCAAAACTTTTGCAAAAATTGTTCCCTAACCATTTTAACTATGAAAGGAATTCAAGTTGCTGATCCCAAGAGCACAAGGCACTAATCTGCTTCTTGTTTAATACACTCTTCTCCTTTCTTTCTCACTTTGATTACTTCTGAAGTCTAGTTTGTTGTTGTTCATTATTTCTTATTGGTTTATTATTTGTTATTAATTTCTTAGTTTGCTTTTGTTACTTGTTTCTGTTCTTTGCTATTGCTTTATTTGTTTGCATTCTGTTTCTACAATATTTTTCCTTTTCCTATTATTTTTCTTCATTAGTTGCAGTAAAATTTGGTCTCTGCATATCATGTGGCCTGTTTTTATTTCATTATTTCACATGTTTGTGTTGCACAGCCACCACTGCTCAGCCTTACAAAGTCTTCTAAAGGCAACTCATCAATAGAGCACCACTGAACCCCACAGATAATGCTTTATTAAAATGTTACAGTGAAGCTGAAATCTTACACAGTAGGGAGTGTAAAACCATTACCAGCTTGAATATTTTTGAGGATCAAGACGATAATGATAAGAGCAATGTCCCAACAGGGGATTCGTCACTTACGACTTAATCTACAAGCCTCCTACAGGTGCGTTTTGGTGATATTGAATGCTCACCCAAGGTTTATATGAAAGCCTGAAGCTAAGGCACATAAATGTTCTATAAGGTCCTGTAACACAGCCTAAGCTCTCTGGTTTTTAGAGACTTTGTGTTATTAATAAAAAGTTAATGGGAAATAAAAATACTGTGTGGGAAATGTGTGCATAAAAGCCTTACTTTCTTTGTGGTTCTTTCCTGTAAAACTGCTCAGGAGATATCGTCCCATACTGTCCTTTCATTTTTAAAAGTATATATAAGTGGTGTCTCATTTCTGTTTTATCTGTGGAATATTTAGATATGCAATATAAAAAGGATTTGTAAAACAATAGTGGTCTCCACACCCGATTTCTTCAGTGAGAGCAAGTGCAATGTTATTCATTTCATAATCTGGACTATTTCAGATATGAAAGGCCAAAGTTAATATTTTCCTAAGCAGTTATCAGGCAGACAAACATTATAAAAATGTTATATGGCTTTCCCTTCTCATCATGTTAGCGTAAATCTTTGATCCTCAGATCTGTAGTTTTAAAATCTTAAAGGATTGAGAGAATCTAGCATTCCTTTAATAATATTGGGCATTTTCATGAACTGTATAATGTCCTCTACCCTAATGGTCAAGATTTTCAGGATGATTTAGGTCTCTTTTATGAATTCAAATGTTAATATGAATATTTTCAAAGGTCTGTGCTCTGCTACGAGTCTGCATTTCCCCCAAAATCTCTTAGAAAATCTGTTCAGGAATTATCTGTTGGAATGGTTAGGAGAGGGTGTTTGGGTTTTTCCCCTTATGAACCCTTACATGAACAGTTCAAGACCAACACTTTCCGATCAGATCGGTATTACAGGAGCACAGATTTTGTTGTATCTGCTGTTCAGGGAAGAGATCCCTACAGTGAATTTAATTTGTATGAACTACTAGGGCTTCTCACTGTCACTATTATCATGGACATGCAAATGACAAAGCCCTCAAGTCAAGGCTGTACTAAACCACCTTAAGAAGCAGAGGTTGACTCCTAGCCCTAACTGAATTCCCATGACTCTCAGTGGCACCACGCTTTTAGACACTGATATACAGGTGTTACATACCAGGGGCTGAAATAGCTCACAAGATGTACTTTTCTACTAGATGACTGTGTTGCACAATTCTGTAAACCATATTTAGCACAAATACCTTATTTAAGATACTTCAGGCACTGTGAATTAGTGTGTCTGATAAGACCAAATTCAACACAACTTTCCCCTCCAACACAAACAGGATGTTTGCAGTCTGCAGCAAGAAGCTTCTGTCTTCTTTATTTTGCCTAAATGATGTAGAAATTCTCTTCATGGCAACCACAGGGAAATACACCAAATAAATATATTATAAAAGAATAGCACTTAATATATTTCACTAGGTCTGAAGGCGAGAGAACTATATTGATGCCTAACAGTCCTACAGTGAGACCCCACCAGTTTCAGATTACACTTCTGTGACTTTCTCTATGTAATAGCTTTCGTTACCCATTCTCTTTAATGTTAAATTCTGCAGTTCCTGCAAGTGTTTGAATGTTACGTATCCACATTGGTGCAAAACCAATGCAAAAAGAATTCTATTTACTTTAGACTAAACTATTTTCCTTAAAAATATATATACATATATATATATATATATATATATATACACACATTCAGTGGAGGCCTTTGAAAACTGAGAGGGGGAGTAGTAGATATAAAAAAAACCCTTCTCTTTCCTTCCAGTAGCATGAGGTAAATTGCACAATGAATCAATTTTTATGGATGCTGTTGACTTGCAACATTTGCTGCTTTTAAAAATTAATAGCTGAAATAATGAACATTCTCAAAAACTCTCTGAAGAGCCAGCTTGATTAATTCCCTGAAATGAAAAGCAGTTGACAGGTGCAATATTATCAGCTGATATTTTCTGTAGCCTGATCAGACTAAATCTAAACTTATTCCAGTAACACAAGTTTGCATGTTTTGGTTTTAATTTTTGGGAAAATAAAGAAACTTAAGTCCCATATTGTGCTTTGCTTAGACATGCATGCACAAACATCTATAAAATATTTGTTCCTGTAAAATTAAATTAAGTTTAATTTTGTGTAAATATTATTTTCAAGGCATAATAACTCTCTCATCACTTGATATTAATATTGAATTATTCTCAAAGTGGTAAGAAATTCCTGGGTATGAGGAAATGTGAACTGCATTTTGAGCATTTTCTAGGTAGTGGTCCACATCCCAAAGTACTGCAACCAGGAATATCTCCTCTGAATGCAGATACACAGCTTCATGCCCGTATTTCCATTAACCCCCCTTTCTGGGCCTCATTATTCATGGACATTTAACATATGAGCAACAATTCAATGCAAAAAAAGTGTCAACCATTTCTCTTTCTAACAAGCTGGAATGAAATAAAACATTGTTTATAATTGGAAATATCTGTGATATATTTAAGGTTAGGATAAAAACCAAGGAACTAATATTTTGGTTAAGCATTAGGCCATTTTTTAAAGTGTACATAATATTTAAAATATCTTAAATTCAGTGCCATTCCATGTTCTTTATTGCCCTGCTTTTTATTGAGGAGATATTGGTCTGAAATAGTCAAAACAGATGACTGAATCATGATTAATAAGACTCGTTGAGATACTCAGATAATTCAGGTAACTCCATCCTGTATTACAAGAACTGGATGGACATCAAAGCTTCACTTTTCATAAATATCATCAGTTGTTAAGCCATATTCATTCTCTCCTATCTACAGATTCTTTAACATCAGCATTTGAGGGGAACTTCTGAATGAAAAATAAGTAAAAGAAAGAAGTTTTTAGTCTGAATGTTATCAATTTCATGTTTTTTCTTATTTTTTCATGTCATTAAGGTCCACAGTCTCTCTCTGTTCACCAGCAGAAGTTTTCCCTTCATTATTCTGTTGATTAACAATTTCGTTGTTACTGTGTAAGAAAGCTGTAGCAGTAACTGTGTTCCATGTCCCATTCAGGCATTCAAGTAAATGAAGCTATATATGACTGTGAGTCAGACTGTGAAGAAAACCTTTGTGAAAATTTCAGTGGGCAGATGGGGACATCATCTATGTTGCTGTTGAAGTTTTCCAAGATAATAAATATTACTGTCTCAATAATAATGTTGGATAACTTCTCTATCAGCAGGTCTTGCAACTGTTAGGTGTCTTGGGGGTTTATAGATTAAGTTAAATATGTCAAGGCTAGTCTTTCCTGTAGTCTTATAAAATAAAGGGAAAACTCAAGAGAGTCCGCTAGCTGAATTAATCATATTTTTTAAATATGCAGTGGAATTACAGATAGTTAATAAAACCATGCAATCAGTTTGTCAGTTATATAAAAAATAAATTACTTTACAAAATGTAAGCATTCCAACTGCAACAGGCAGACCATTTTTAGGATAAGACTTCCAAATACATACACAACCCAATGAAAATCAGAGGACAGAGGAACATGAAACAGGGCAAGATGGACTTAGAAATATTAATCTGAAGGAAAATCCTAAACTTATGAGGAATAAATAAGTATGAAAAGAAACTTCTGTAAAACAGTGTAAACAAAGTGATAAATGTGAAGGTTTGCTCTTAGCTCAGCTCTAATCAAGGCATGCCTCTTTGTTCAGCTGGAATTACATTGTGTCTCTGGAGGACTAGCACATCTTTCTGAAAGCAGCGAAACACCAGGATCTTTAGCATCTGTCAATATATTCTTGCTAAGTGCTAAATTCTGGCTCTGTTTAGGCAAAGATGGAGACTGAGGGATTATCAAATTCTCAGAGACATCCTGCTTTCAAACAGCAAAAGACGTCACAGAGTAGGGTGTTTTCAGTGCTTCTTGGCTTGACACGAGAAAAAAAAAGCTTTCTTCATAGGTGACATATCACCTACAGTAACTTGCTCCCAGATGTAAACTACTAGAGTTTGAACTCCAAGGTCATAGATGGACTCATCCTCATCTCAAGGACTTCTACAGTTGTGATTGATCTCTTCTCTTACATCTCCATTGTGCTTCAGTAACATAGCTGAAATTTAGCCTCATGCTATGTGTACATATATAAAGCCATGTAATTACTTCATCCTGAGTGCACTGAAGCTGTATTAATTATGTGCATTTACTACCCAGAATTAGTCTGAGCATTTTCTTAGGTTATGAAACATTGATTTCCATGTTCCAGGGCGGGGGATGGGGGGAAAAGGGGGAAATTGACATCTCCAAATCAGACCAATAGGCAAAGCATTGAAAATGGCATTGTATAAATTAAAGTACATCAGCAACAGTGCTAGGAAAATGTCACTGAGCAGAATAATAGTATACTACTGGTTAAATAACAATGCCAATAGGAAAATAGGAGGCCAGAATCAAATAAAAGATATATACTTATTCACAATTCAATTTTAAACTTTTGCCGCCTGACTCTGGAAAAGCCCACTTGCATACATAAAATGTTAACTCCAGATTTATTGAAAACTCAGATGGATGGGCACTTCAAGTTGTTATGATTAATTATGGGCAGATCTGAGCACCAGGAATCTGCTCCTGTAAGCTGCTTGGGCCATGAGGAAAGAAATATACCCAGAAAACCCCAGCTGTCATTTACTCCAGGGAACCAACTTAAGGCAAAGCAACATGAGGATGGAAGCAACATTAAGGAGGCTAAAAGATGTCTGTTTCACATCTTAATTGCCTGAGCTATTAAACAAACACATCTGGTGTTGGTGCCTCTTGAATACTGTACATTTTATGTATCACATATGCCTCTCTGTTAATGCTTTCATGACCTGCTCACTTTGGGCTTGGAGTTAGGCTGCTAGCTTTTGTTGTTATTTTAATCTTCTAATGCAAAACTTATTTATCTATTTGGTGATTTCATTTTACTTGCTTTTACCCTCAGCCTTTTGGGTTTTGCATATTGCATTGTCTATCCGTTCACCTTCTGCCATGTCTTCTTCTGCCATTTGTTCAATAGAAATTAGCAAAATTAAATAAAGGAAAATTCCACTGCTGACAGGCATGAATTTGTTAAAGTGAGTTAAAGGAGACAAGTTGCAAAATTTCATTATGGAGCCAAGCAATTGTTAAAAGAGATGCTTCTTCTTATTTGTTCAATAATGCTTTTATAGTTTCGAGCTTTATGACGGATTGATTTGATAAAAATATCCTTGGAGAATTGTGACTCTGAGGTGCCTTTTGTGGGGGAATTTGCTGGGTCTAACCTAAAAAAGAAATTGAAATTGAGACTATGGAGAATTTGTATTTGAAAAAGGATAAATTCGTGCTTACGTGCAAGAATAAGCATTATTGATAAATTTGTTCCTAAGTGTTACAGGCTACAAAAAACATTTCCACTTGGCTTCTTGAAAATTTCCTCTATTCCTTAGCCTTTAAAGATGTAAAGTTAGTATAAAAATTACATGTACTGTATAGGGACTGAGACTGATGATTATTTACAGATCAAGGATATTGTAAAAACACAGTCCCATGTGCCTTTACACATGATAACATAAAACTTCCAAACCGCAGAAGGTATTTTGGGTAATAAAGCTAGATTTCCCCTGTCACTTTGTGTGAAGTAACCCATGAAGACCCATTGTTCCCTTAAAAATGGCTAGCTGTTATTTTGAATGAGAAGCATATTTTGTTTTCCCATAAAAATATGGTGTATTATCCTGACTCTATCCAAATTGCATCTGGTCCATAGGCAAAGATGGGTAGAGAGTAGGCTGTCTCATCTTCTTCATACAACCAATGATATTCTTTCAACAATATATCGTGAAATGTTTTCTCTGAAATACAGAATGTTTACTTACCTGTGCAAATGTGTCTATATATAGCATAAGTATCTTTTGTTCCACTTTTCAGTGGTAGTTACTCAAAATTCTTGAAAATAAATGTTATATGTTCCTGTACTCTGAATATATTTATTCTTGAATATATTTAGTGGGTTTATCTAGTTATTTTTCTTTCTTCAAAGTAGCTATAAAAGCAACATACATAAGAAATTTATTGTAGTTGTAATGCTTTGTGGGGACTTTTCCAAAATATTATTTCTAATATGGTTAAACTATGGATTATTTATTATGGCAATCACTACATTCAGCCTAGCAACCTAAATTTCAAGGTACTGAGATTTCAGAGTGGAATGATTTACCTCAAATACCATTTGAGCTTTTCTGACCTTTACTATACACTGGCAGTGTTTGCAACATTCAGAGTTTGATTGTATTTTTATCTATGAAAAGTAGATTTTACCCTTGTTTAAATGGAAAACAAAGTTCAGATGGCAATGGATACAATTTACCCTGCTGGGTTCAGTCTATCATGTTCATTCATTCAGTGGCATTTGGTAACATTTGCATCATTCACAATGGGGTTATGTCAGTGCTAATGAAAAGCAAAAGCTAATATTTATTCCTTTATTAGTTTGAAAGCTAACATTCAGAGTAAAAATCTAAGTCTAAATTCCTAGAATTATTCTATAACAAAGTATTTTTTTCAGTTATCCCTGTCCCAAGGTTCCTAACAGTGCTGAATATAACTGTATTTCTTGTTTACAGAAAACAGGTAGCAAAAAATAAAATAGTTATTGTAACACAAATGACTGCTTATTATATCACTACAGTTTGTGCATGTACGAACACTGCAGTCTAACAGAATTAATAATGTCACTTACCTGTGTAAACTCTTTTCAGGATATGAAGATACGAAAATACATGGGATTAACAGCTCAAATTTTTGTCTCCTATAAGTACCTGCTTTAATGAACTCAGTGTCTCTGATGTGCAGTTATGAGAATTGTCTGAAAATATGCTATTTGAGTACTTGATGAGTAGATACTCATTCCTGTGTTTTGGCATCATTTTCAGAAGAACAATAATTCAACAAGACTTGCTGTAAACTGCATTTTTCTTCTGAAAATCAGTGGCATTTTTCATGATTTTCCTCCTAAAATCTACACAACTGATAAAAAATGTTCTCAATTTTTATAAAATTAATATAGCCCAATCACTTACAGATTTCACTTCAACAGGTATTCTGAAGGCTAGCAAAAACATACCCAGTTCTTACGCTGTACTACTTTTCATTTGTTGAAAGAATTAAGGAAATACTGAATTTCTGAAGTGAAGGTAAAAATAGAAATGGGCAATAGGAATAATTCTGGCCATTATATCTTGCTTAATTAATGGTCAATGGGTAGCACCCTATCAATTCCAGTGGCACTGGTTTAGTCTTTTTGAATAAAAAACTATTATTTAGTTCAGATTATTTATATAACATAGACACCAGACAATATTGCTGATACACGTCACAATATGTTTGTGAGGAGTGCAAAACTTATGTAATATAATGTGATGTATGTAAATTGTAACAGTAAGTGAACTGAAAAAAAAAAAAGGAACATAGAATAATGTATTCCAAGAATACGTTACCAATAATACACACACAGATGAAATGCAATCACAGAAAGCACAACAGGACTGACTAACTCTGGAACTGATGTGTTTCATCAGCATAGTCTGTGGTAGAATCAAAATCATGCTTAGCCTGTTTTTCAAAACCTACCCTTGAGAAGGATTTCTACTTTCTGCTCTACCCAGTGATAGGGAGATTACTTACACACAGCAACAGGCCACTGCAGTTTTTATCATCCCTTTCAATATGTTTAAAGCCATCTTTCTCCTCTTACAGAAGACATGATCTTTTCTTTCAGTCATTTCTCATTTTCTAAGGCTCTGCTCATTTCTGATTTTACTTTTTTTTCTTTTTAAGAGCTTCAGTTTTACTGATATTATACTCATAAAATTAACTCCTATGTACTATATATGTATTAAATGCTCTGCTTTGGTAAATAAATAGCTACATGAAGTTTACTTATTTTTATAACAAGGTTATAACAGCAACTGGCTATGTTCTTCATTGCACTGTACGTTTTATGCAGGGTAATTTTGCAATTCTGCAATAGTTATGCTTCTTAAATGAACTACCTCAAAGTGGTCTTCAGTTAATTTCTTCTGATATACTTTGGATGGTTTTCATCACGAACATCTCCAATTCAATTTCCATCTCTAAAAGACTCTTAAATCTTCATCCAAATGCAATTATCAGTGAGACTGAGTGGCCTTCAGCCAGTTTGCTGATGACACCAAGCTGTGTGGTTCAGTTGATACGCTGGAGGGAAGGAATGCCATCCAGAGGGACCTTGACACGCTTGTGTGGTGGGCTGATGCCAACCTCATGAAGTTTAACCATGCCAAGTGCAAGGTCCTACACCTGGGTCGGAGCAATCCCAGGCACACCTACAGGTTGGGCAGAGAAGAGATTCAGAGCAGCCCTGTGGAGAAGGACTTAGAGGTGCTGGTTTATGAGAAAATGAACAAGATCTGGCAGTACACACTTGCAGCCCAGACAGCCAACCATATCCTGGGCTGCATCAAAAGGAGAATGACCAGCTGGTCGAAGGAGGTGATCCTGCCCCTTTACTCTGGTCTTGTGGGACCTCACTTGGAGTATTGTGTGCAGTTCTGGTGTCCTCAACATAAAAAGGACATGGAACTGTTGGAACAAGTCCAGAGGAAGGCGGTGATCAGGGGACTGGAGCAACTCCCGTATGAAGATAGGCTGAGAAAATTGGGGGTGGATTCAGCCTGGAGAAGCAAAGGCTGCGTGGAGACCTCATAGCAGCCTTCCAGTATCTGAAGGGGACCTAAGGATGCTGAGAAAGAACTCTTCATTAGGGACTGTAGTGATAGTTCAAGGTGTAGCAGGTTCCAACTTAAACAGGGGAAGTTTAGACTGGTTATAAAGAAGAATTTTTTTCCTGTCAGGGTGGTGAGGCACTGGAATAGGTTGCCCAGGGAAGTTGTAAATGCTCCATCCCTCGCAGTGGTCGAGGACAGGATGATGTCCTGGGTTTAGACAGATGGACAGAGCCTTGGGTGACTTGTTTAATGGGAAGTGTCCCTGCCCATGGCAGGAGGGTTGGAACTAGATGACCTTAAGGTCCTTTCCAACCTTAACTATTCTATGATTGATTCTGTGATTTGTGATCCACAAAGAAATATATTCCCTACTTTGCTGACATAGTCGGTAAACAAAAATCTTGGGTGGCATTGCTTTGAAATAACCTCCTACAAATAAGATTCTCTCCTACTTTAGTTACAAATCATTGCCCTCTGCAGGAATGAAGGTGGCGGGTAGGGTTTGAGCACATTTGTTCTTAGTAAAATCAGGTCTACTTTCTCTGGGCTTTCATAAAAAAATTGTTTAAAAATGTGTTATCATATCTTTGTGAGTGCCAATGTTAGGCTGGCTTGTCTACAGCTCAATATTTTTCCTTATGACTCATTTCTGCCTAATTTTTCATAAAATAGTACTGTATTTTTGTGGCGAATGGGGCACAGACTCCAGTTGTGGTGCAACTAAAGACATTTATTGAGTGAGCTTACAGGCTTTTATGGTACTGTGCAGTTAGTAGCACAGTTAGTAGCGGTTAGCTCCTTCGGTACTTTTCCATCACGAAACAATGCTCCTTCTCAAAGAGTCCATCATGGGCTTCTCCAGCCAATGACCTTACTGATCACGCACCCTTTCAGCCAATCATATTACTGTCCATATGTCTTTGCTTAAGCAACTATTTTGAACCAGATAGATAAACATGTTTCTCTGCTATCACTTTTTGTTACATTGTTACTTCCTGTTCTCTTTGAAGGGACATTCTTTGTCCCCTTGGGCCACATATTTGTATTTGGACATTCTTGTAGGATGCTACTTGTTCTCCTAGAGTTCTTGAACATAATCGCTAATGGTTCAAAGACAGTTCTGGCTTAGGTAATTTTATCAGATCCTAACAACTTGACTACATCTAAGTTATTTAATATTCTTTAAATTGTCCTTTCTGTGTTCTGACCTATTCCCCTATCTTTTGCTAAAATTAATTGTGTTAAAAAATAACTGATAACATGTAATTTGCAAAAATCACCTCTGTGTTCGTGCAAATACTGTATGAAGGAAAGCTAGAGTTTGAAAAACAGGGGTTTAAGCTAATTTAATTCCACAAAAAGGTCATGCTGACAGCTGCTGCAACCTAAACCCAATCCCAATAAGGATACAGATAATGCAAGCTTCCTCACGCTTCCCCATCCGCCTATTAGTTCAATATACAGTGAGAGGATGAGCTTAAAAGGGCCATTCAGACTTATGGGCTTCTAAGGTCTTTGATTTCTGCAAACATTGCCAAAGTGCACTGAAAGATTTATTGGTTTTTGCAGTGTGGATATTCTTTTCTAAAAAATTGGTTTAGAATCATCAATTTACTTGATATTTTCTTCCCAAAGTGATGACAAATATTAACTGCTACCAAAGATTGTGTTTAAAATAGTACTTTAGATACAAAAAGCATTGCAGAAGAATGAACAATTTGACAGGAATATATTAGTTTTCACTATCATCTTCTTACAGAAAGCCCCCAAATAAATGCAGTTATGTTGCTTGATCTCTCTTTTTTCTTTTGACCATATGGTTTCTGGTGTCTGGCTGTATGGAATCATGCAGGTGGGGGAAGTCAACATGATTCTCCCTTCTAGTAGTCTTTACAGAAGTTATTACTTTGCTATTAGACCAGGAGCAGTACTATTCTAATGAGCCCAGCAGTACACTGCAACCTACCCCAAAAGCCATGTCAGTATTTATATTCAGTGTTTTTTTTCTGTTAAGCCCTACCATTAAAAGTCAGTCTTCACTATTAGAGACTTAACCATGATGTAATAGATATTTGTCCTTGCAGTTTACTCTGAGTAGGATCTAATCTACTGCATCAGAAACGGATGCTGCTGTTGGACAGCACATAAAACAATCTGTTATTTTGGGAGTAAGAAAGCACCCAATGCACTCTTTGATCTAGTTCTTTGGGGGTGGGGCAGGCCCCTGGTGAAGTTAATAGGATCTGTACTTTATCTTTACAGGTCATCTACAATTTAGCATTACCAAATCAATTCTTTTGGGAGCACCATCATTAACCTCCACTAGGTTAGGTACATCCATCAAGTCTTCAATCCGTTTATCATTATTATCAGGGAAGTCATCAGTCTTCAGACCACTGTGATTATTAATTTCCTACACATTAGGACATGAAACCTATATTATCCATAAACATCAGAAGTGCTGCAGCATCTACATGTTACATGGATTATATTAATGAGTACCTTGTGATTTTGCATAGTTTTGAAATATCATCTTTGGTAATATATTTAGTATGTCCAGATAAGGAATCTGCACTAGATAAATGCCAAACTCCTTTAAATAAAAATACTAGTTTATCTTCTGTGTTCTCAACTCTTCCTTTTAAAAAAAGTTTAAATGAAATGTTATGAATTTGAAAGACATGATGAGTAACTTGATCAGCAACCATGTCATCTATTCTCCACTCAGTAACTCCTATTAATGTCAGTAAATGTTATGTACATGCATCTGTAATAGAATATACTCCCTCAGTCCAGATTGAAGGATTTCATAGAAACTGTAGGTCTATATACTAATTTTCAGTAATTAATATTCCTTAAGATAAGATAAACAACTTCAACAGCCTGGGTGTTAACAAATAGTGTTAACAAATAGACTCAGTCAAAAAAGGAATAAAAAATAAATTAAAAAGTAAAAAGACTATCATCTTCTGACTAAATTGCTTAATCTCATTTCTTTTATATTTCAACGTTCACGTTAATTTATTTTCAAACAATGAACTGTTAAATTGGCTGCTATTTAAAGGTCAAGATTTGCCATGTCATACAATCTGTTACACCATTATAATTTGCTAGCTTAAACATTACAGATACAATGGAGTGGCAATTTAGTATTAGATGCAAACAGTGACTATATAGATAAGCACAAAGCACTCAAGAAAAATAAAGCAAAGTCTAAGATATTCATGATTGGAACCACATAGATCCAGTCATTTAATTAATTGATTTCCCTGTAATGGTTTGAGCATAACTCTGTGCTCCTTCCCTGGGAATGCATTATAGTCTCTGCCCTATCACCCAGTTTGGAAATAGTTTAAGAAAGGTTCATTTCCAAGAGGGGATGGAGGAGAGTCTCTCTCATACAGTGTATCTTGGAAAGCACAAGGGGCAGAAGCTACTGAGCTGTTTGTGCACAGCACAACAGTGGCAGGTATTGAAGAAAGTATTAATGAGATGCTTGAAGTTGCAGTTACTACTTCAGTAAATCTATAAAGGTGAATAGACAACCAAGCAAAAAGTCTGTGGAAAAAATTTTTGTGTCCCATTGATTTGTCTAAGATGATCTATTTTGATTTTATTGAAATAAAGTAAAATTACATGAAAATTAAGGGAAAAATATTTGCTTTAGAGACATTTTAAAATAAAAAAATCCCTTCCAAATCACGTTTATCTTTTATGTCATTTTTCCTCTCCCTAAAATGCACAGTTCAGCAGTCACAAGCTTCCACTGAAATATTTTTTGCTTCTTAAAGAACAATCTATAACTGTTTACTTGAAATTAACTTGAAAAAAAAAATCAAACAACAAAACAAAAAAACTTTTTCTCTTAGTTTTGGGGTTTTATACAAACTGCCTGTCTACATATACAACAAGAAAAATAACAGTTGTACTATTATGTTTTAGGTAGGAATTCTTTAAAAAACCCATGGGCTCTAAGAAATTTGAATAATGTATTTCTGAAGGTAGTTTTATGCCAAATCCTAATAGGAAATTCTTGAAAATCTTGAACAAATTATATTGTGTGTATGAATAATATTTTCTAAGCAGACACTTCTCATCCGAACTTAAAAAAAAAAAATAGGTAGTTTATTTATTTTTTTTTTTTTATGGTAAAGTGAGGGGTTTTGATCAGTGAAATAAAAACATCAAGCTGGATAATAACACTGTAGTACATCAATTTCCATTTTCTTTAGTTTTGCCATAATATGTTTTTAGTTGTGAGTTGCATGTGAGGACAAATAATTTACTATAATGTTTTTATCTTCATTTACATTTCTGTTAATGGATTATGACATTAATTTATGCTTATATCATGTCAAGTTCTTTACATTTAATTTTAAATGTAACCATTTGTTTTTACACTGATGTTATATATAAGTAGGACTTAATCAAAGACAATATCTCCATATTCTTCCATTTCAAGAAAAAAATAAGAAACTTAATAAAACCTGAAGAATATTTGCAACTACAAAATTGAAGAAACTATTTTCTAATAGTCCAAAAACATTGAAAGAACCGTCAACTTTAGTAAGTAACTGCCTTATGAAGATGGACTTTTATTTGCCCATCTTTCAAGAGTGATGAATTGTGTTTTATAATTTTGATTTTTCTTCTTGTGGGTGAAACAAAATAATACATTTTCAAGTACACCAAATAAATAAATGAACTACATATTAGCTTAAAAATTTATGTCTTTTTTTTTTTTTTTTTTTTTTAGATTTAGGCAAAGGAATGCCACCTGACGTACACACTACCAAATAATGATGCATCTATCAAAATGCAAATTACACCTTTTATTTTTTTTCAGACTTTCCCAGGTCAGATTCCTGGTACTTTGGAAATGATGAAGACAAGGTCGTTCTACTATTTCAGTGGTGTAGGAACAAAAAATCATTCAAATGTTGCATTTCCACATTCTGAGACTTCATTGGACACTGAGATAGATATGTCCCTTTCAGTCAGGTGTGTAGGGAAGCCTTCATTTCTAGCAACTTAAAAATCATCATTAATTACCACCCTACTTCTCTTTCTGGCATCTCTTCTATTTCCCTGGCCTTATTTTATTTTCTTCTCTACAGCAGGCAAACAAGCACAGGAAAGAAACGTGGGCTTTCAGCTGGGAGGGGACTTTCTTCTAACGCAGGAACAGAAATAGATGACTGCCTGGGGATGCCGTAAATCTCATTTCAGGAAAGAAGGGTATGAAGAAAGGAACATTTCAGATGTCATTAATACCTCTCCCACTCTCCAGGAACAAACTGGTCCCGCTCAGTTTGGTTTTTTTCTTAGTGTAAAGAAGCTGTTGTGCCACTGACACAAAATTAAATTTTATCTTCCTCACTATATGGCAAAGAAGGTTTGAGAGAGCTGGTGGATAGGAAGACAAACATGAGCCAGCAATGTGCCCTTGTGGCCAAGAAGGCAAATGGCATCCTGGGGTGCATTAGAAAGGGTGTGGTTAGTAGGTCAAGAGAGGTTCTCCTCCCCCTCTATTCTGCCTTGGTTAGGCCGCATCTGGAATATTGCGTCCAGTTCTGGGCCCCTCAGTTCAAGAAGGACAGGGAACTGCTTGAAAGAGTCCAGCGCAGAGCCACAAAGATGATTAAGGGAGTGGAACACCTCCCTTATGAGGAGAGGCTGAAAGAGCTGGGTCTCTTCAGCTTGGAGAAGAGGTGACCTCATCAGTGTTTACAAATATGTAACGGGTGGGTGTCAGGATGATGGAGCTAGGCTTTTTTCAGTGATATCCAGTGATAGGACAAGGGGCAAGGGGTGTAAACTGGAGCATAGAAGGTTCCACGTTAACATCAGGAAGAACTTATTTACTGTGAGAGTGACAGAGCACTGGAACAGGTTGCCCAGGGGGGTTGTGGAGTCTCACACATTGGAGATATTCAAGGCCCACCTGGACAAGTTCCTGTGTGATGTACTCTAGGTTACCCTGCTCTTGCAGGGGGGTTGGACCAGATGATCTCTTGAGGTCCCTTCCAACCCTTGGGATTCTGTGATTCTGTGACTCCTTTGGCTGACAAATAGAGAGCCTCTATTAACTTATATTACCAGTAAAAGAGTTTAAGAAAGTTTTTTTCTTGGAATTACTGTTTTTGATCAACTCCTCTTACATGAGAGATCATCCACCGTGAAGTCCATCATAAAGAATAAATGCTTTTTCTGCAATAACAATGGAATGGCTTCTGGCAGCAGTTGCTGATTTATGGTCCATAAAAAAAATCTATTCATGGGTTTGATATAATAATTGTAATAAGTGTCTATAATCATAGAATCATATAATAATAGAATCAGAGAATCAGAGAACAGTTTGGATTGGAAGGGACCTTCAAATGATCTGTTGTCTTCTCAGAACTGCTGAGCATAGTCTTCTTTTAGGGAGGTATATCTAGACTTGCTGATGAGATGTTACCACTCTAATCACTATTGCAGTCACAGTCTAGTCAAACATATTATTTCACCAAGTAAATGTACATAAATAACACCATTACTCTGGTATAGGTCACAGTGAGTCTACCTTCTTATGACCTAATTGCCTAATTCTGTAGGCTATGAATACTCTCTGTAGTTTGCTTTTTTTTTTAGTTGCAACTATGTAAAATAATAAAATAATCCAAAATAATAATAAAATAATCCAAAGGCACTGAAAGACTAAGTATACAAACTGACTACTGTTCCTTAAGGTAGACAGAAAATAAATTTAGAACTTCTCTTTCAGCTCTTCCATCGTGTCTCACTCTTTTTCCTCTCTTTCTTATATTATAGGCCAAGTCTGGATTCAAGACCACAAACACAATGAGTTTTTATTAGTTAACACAGAGATGAAAAAACATTCTAGGAATATCATTTGTAAGGGAAAAGAAGAATCTTTATCCATGTGAGTCCATTAGCATTATCTCAAACAAAGTGTTTAATTTTAGCCCAAATTTAAATTTAAAGAGTACATCTCACTTCTAGTCATATTCAGAATGTAAAAAAAAGTGTTCCAGTACCTGATACTGTAGCAAAATATGTCTTGTTGCTGGAAAAGCCAGTTCTTAAGAGTCAGCCAGTGTGCTGAACTCATTGTGCAAAAGTCACTGAAACTATAGTCAAATTACTCTGATAAAATGATAGGGGGAAATATTTAAATATAATGAAAAGAGTATTTTGCTCTTACTTCATATAACACTTGGTAGGCTACACTTAAACTAAAATGTGGTGAAATAAGCATGTAGTTGTGAGAATTTGAGTTACTCCCTTGAAAAAGGCACTCTATATCTTTTAAGGCTAACAGGTCTAAGTAACTCAATTGACAGCGTAGGTTAAAGAACTGGTCTTTTTCTCAAAAATAAATCTTTAAAAAAAAGCAGATTGGAAGGTCAGGACTTAGACATTATGGTAATGGAAACCATAGAAAAACTGAAACCAGAAAAGTTTCTGAAATTATAAGAGATGGATTGACCTGGAATGCAGGGGGAGATGGATGAAAGGGAACAGTGAGCCAGAAGAGACCCAAACCCGTTCTTATCACATTAGTGTTGATGGAAAAACCCCATGCAGTTAGTGTTTTCAATTTCCTTAGTGTGCAGTGTTATGCTGTATTAAGTAACACAGGGGTTTTTTACTATTAAATAAAGATTTATTCTTTAGAATTTGGGCTGTGGTCCTAAGAACTTGGTAAATTCAACTCATGGGACGCTATACTCGTGTAAGTTTCCAGTGATAAAAGTACAAATTTCTAGTTGCAGCCAGAGATTTTCATGGCATTTTATATTGAAAGAGTTTGCCATCACCGTTCTGTCTCCCAAAACACATACCTTTGCAGTTAATAAAAAGTTAAAGTGATGAAAGTCCCTAATTTTTAAATTACAAAATTGATATACTCGACATGGGAAAATGAAAACAATAAAACCAGGAAGCCTTATCAATCTTATTATTGACATTGTTTGATTCTCTGTTGAACTGTGCTTTCCAGGTAAAGTTAATCAGAAATAATTGTATTCAATTTACAGAGCCGTGTTTTCCTGAATGCCAGCCTAGTTCCAGCATCATGATAGGTATTTTTAAGACATATAGATTTGGTTATAGATGCCAAGGCTTCTAAGCCCTCCAGCCAAGCCTGTATTCATCAGAAGCCAAGCCTGTGAGTTTTGTAAAACTCTCCACTGTTGGAAACCCCCCCACTCCAAGCTAACCATGTCCAGCTCCCTTCCATCCCTTTTGAATCACTCATAAACCTCAAATATACCAGAACATTTGGAAATCTTTTTTTTACATGGATTTTTTGTCTGGTTGCTGCTCCCAATCTTGGTTTCTGTGTTAACTTGTGCCAGTGAAGTCCATTAGTTGCACATTACTGCATTTTATCACTTCTCTTGTTGCTGTTCTTTCTAGAGTTGAGACTAGATTCAGTTTCTCAGGTTGTTGGTGAGTTTTATGTCAAAACAAACCACTGTACTATCTCTTCCCTCTTCTTTTACTTTGTGCTTTTTTGTTGTGACTTTTGGTCTTTTAGTTCAGGTCTTAGTTTGCTATAGGTTCTTGGCAAGTGTTTCACAGGATGTAACTGGAGCATGACATGTATTGTACATGTACTGTCATCACATATAAACTTGTGCTGGTGCTTAAGGAAAATAAAAGATATTTAAAGAATTACTTTCATCCTGTCAGTACTAATCTTTCTGAGCTGAGCAGCAAGAAGCAAGCTTTTATGTCAGCTAATACAGCTAAATATTCAATACATGTAATTGATTATTAGGAATCTATACCAAAGACCATCAGGTATTAGTAACTCTTGATGACAACTAATCTAGGGTGGATTCAGACCCATAAGTCATAGTCAAAAAATCTCATCACCATAACATTGCTGTTTACTCAAGTATTTGAGCCGCTCATGTGTTTCACTATTTCGTTTAAAAGGAAAAAAAAATAGTTTTGCAGCACATAAAGTTTTTCAATAAAAACCTCATATAAGGATATCACGAAGCAGATTCTGCAGTCCATAAGGAGTCTTGTGATGAGGTACAAGATGAGGTTTACACATGACTGCATACCCATAATCAAAAGCTAGGCTTGCCTGGGAAGGTGTGGAGGATGACATTTTGACTGTATGAGGGCTCCAATTTTCCATAAACTTGACAGATAGGAGAAGGGAGATAGGAAAAATGCAACATAGTCTGATATGACAACATCTGGAATACAGAGAGAGTCAGCAGCCTTTGGATGAGATTTCCACCTCAAATAAAAGAGCTCTCAATAAATCAAACATGCACTGTTTAGAACTAGGAGGGGCACTGTAATCTTTTCCTTCCACAGCTTACTTGTCCTCTATGGATGTGAATTAAACTACCTAAGGCAATATGAAGAAGCTGTGTGAGATAACCCCCCCAAAGCCCCCTAACCTTTTCAGATTCAGTAAAGCAGTTTTTGATAAAGGCTCTCCAGCTAGGTATATACAAATGAGCAGCAAATATTGCCTCCATCACTACATAATTGTTCTGACTAGCTGTACACTTACTGATTCCTCACAACTCCAGAGCCTTCTTTATATGTGAAATTTAGTACAGCAAGCTTTAATGCTCTTCAGAACTTCAGAAGCCAGGGAGCAAACTTTTTTGATCAAGGAATTATGCTTTCAAACCAAGGACAAGAGTCTATGATAGGAACAGGAGCACAAGTTTATTGATGCCATGGAGAACGTGAGCTGATTTGGTTGTGCTTGTGCATGGAAGCCAGAACGTTTGGGGTTTTTTTATGAATCTCAACCACCCTCCAATCCTAGATTACAGCTGAAAATCACTGAGATAAAATACCTCATAAGAACAGCAATCGCAAAATCATTTCATGATATCTGCCCAGTTGTCTCAGCTGTGTAACCTTTCCATCCTTTTTCTTTGAACACTTGCATGGAGGGATTCTTTTTCAGGTATGTACTTAAAAAAATAATTACATCCTTCCTAACCTGTTCACATTCAGAATTAACTACATCACACAAAAAGTACAAAGGTGAGAACTGGTGCAGGATCTATTTTCTTAGATGGCTGTCTACACCATAGTCCCAAATAAGAGGCTGAGGTCTCTAAATAGCAGACCAGCACACAGCCTAGAATCTACCTGCATGGATATACCATCTTATACCTGAAGCAGGATATTTCCCTCTTGATAAGGCCTACTCCCACAAGCACAAAGCTACTGTCATTTTTAGCTTCTATGTGTTGCACTTCTGAACATTTCTGTTAGCACAAATGAAAACAGTTCATATCTTTTTGCAGCTGAAATTCATATCTGAATGAAAATGTGCCCTTAACCCAGCTGGAATCCGTAGAGATTAAATGCAGAAGGAACTGTTTAGTCAGCTAGAGTGGTAAATTCATGTATTTCACCCAGTTACCCTTTGCATATCTGAGGAGTAGTAGCTAACCCATACTGTCAGGAAACACAATGTAATTACCCACTTCTAGTGATCCATGTGGGTGCTAGTGATATAGATAGCAGTAGCCTGGAGAACATAAGGACTACAGAGCCCTGAGAGAGGTGGTTAGGGGCTCTGAAGCTCAGATAGTCTTTTCGTCAATTCTCCAGGATAAAGAGGAGGACTTTAAAAAGGCTAGAAGGATTGGCCAGGTTGATAAATGGTTATAACGGTGGTGCCATAGTCAGGGGTTTGGGTGTCTTGAACACGGGACCCAGGTTTGTAGGCCAGGTCTACTGGGGGCTGGTGGAGTAAGGGGTTTGGTATGAGGCTTGCCAGACTGGTCAAGGATGTTTTAATCTAGATGTGTTGGGGGATGTGGGCATCGTTCCATCCCAACACACCCAGCCAGTTGCCAGCACTTGGAGCAACGTAGAGATATTTCAGCCACTCTAGCCAATGAGCCGGCTTCATTTACAGCTCATCTCAGATGCTTCTATACAAACGCCCGTAGCATGGGGAACAAACAAGAGGAATTAGAGATGTGTGCACGTCTATGGGGGTATGATATAATAGGCATCACAGAAACATGGTGGGATGGTTCCTATGACTGGGTGTTGGAATGGAAGGTTACAGGCTCTTTAGAAAAGACAGGCCCTGCAGGAAGGGAGAGAGAGTTGCTATTTATGTTAGGGTTAAGCTGGAGAGTATGGAACTCTGTCTGGAGACTGGTGAGCAGTCGACAGAGAGTTTGTGGGTCAGGGTTAAGGAGAATAGCGATGGGAGACATTACTGTGGTGATCTGTTACAGATCGCCTGATACAGATCACCTGATCAAGAGGAACCTGCAGATGAAGTACTCCATGGACAGATAGGAAAAGCCTCACGCTCACAGGCCCTTGTTCTCATGGGGGCCTTCAACCACCCTGATATCTGTTGGAGCTACGGTACGGCCCAGCACAAACAATCCAGGAGGTTCCTTAATTGTGTGGAAGACAACTAACTTCCTTCTGCAAGTAACAGAGAAGCCAACAAGGAGAGGTGCCATGCCTCACCAACAGAGAAGGGCTCGTTGGAAATGTGATGCTCCAGGGCAGCTTTGGATGCAGCAATCATGAGATGGTTGAATTCGAGATCCTCAGGACAGTGAGAAGAGCGTGCAACAAGCTCACTGCCCTGAACTTCAGGAGAGCAGACTTTGGCCTCTTCAGGAACCTGCTTAGTAAGGTTCCATGGGATATAGCCCTAGAGGGCAGGGGGGCCCAAGACCGTTGGTTGATATTCAAGGATCACCTACTGCAAGCTCAGGAGTGTGGCATCCCAACTAGAAGGAAATGAAGCAGGAGGGCCAGGAGACCTCCTTGGATGGATAAGGAGCTGCTGAGGAAACTTAAAGGAAAAAAAGAGGCTTATAAAAGGTGGAAGCAAGGAGAGGCAGCCTGGGAAGAATACAGGGATGTTGTTTGGGAAGCTAGAGACCAGGTTAGGAAAGCTAAGGCCCAGTTAGAATTAAACTTGGCTAGGGATGTTAAGGATAACAGGAAGGGATTCTACAGGTACGTTGTGAATAAAAGACAAACTAGAGACAATGTAGGCCCCCTCCAGAAGCTTTCAGGAGAACTGGCTACCCTGGATTTGGAGAAGGCTGAGGTACTTAATGACTTCTTTGCCTTGGTCTTCACTGGCATAGGCTCTGACCACACCATCTAAGCCTTGGAAGGAAGACGCAGGGACTGTGACAATGAAAACCTTAGGCCCAGTGTAGGAGAGGATCTGGTTCAAGGCCATCTTAAGAACCTGAATGTGCGCAAGTCCATAGGTCCTGATGAAATCCATCCGTGGGTCCTGAAGGAGCTGGCAAACAAAGCTGCTAAGCCACTGGCCATCATATTTGAAGCATCATGGCAGTCAGGTAAAGTTCCCGATGACTGGAAAAAGGGAAATATAACCCCCATTTTCAAGAAAGGGAAATTCGATGATCCAGGGAATTACAGACCAGTCAGTCTCACCTCTATGCCTGGCAAAATCTTGAAACAGATTCTTCCAGAAGGCATGCTAAGGCCCATGAAAAACAACAAGGTGCTTGGTGATAGCCAGCATGGTTTCACTAATGGAAAATCCTGCCTCACCAATTTGGTGGCCTTCTATGATGGGGCTACGGAACTGATGGACAGGGGTAGAGCAGTTGATGTCATCTACCTGGACTTGTGCAAAGCGTTCAACACTGTCCCACAAGACATCCTTGTCTCTAAATTGGAGAGACATCAATTTGATAGGTGGATCACTGAGTGGATAAAAAACTGGCTGAATGGCTGCATACAAAGAATTGTGGTCAGTGGCTCAATGTCCAGCTTGGAACCAGTAACGAGTGGTGTCCCTCAGGGATGGATGTTGGGACTGGTCTTGTTCAGCATCTTTGTTGGTGACATGGACAGTGGGATTGAGTGAGCCCTCAGCAAGTTTGCCGATGACACCAAGCTGTGTGGTTCAGTTGATATGCTGGAGGGAAGGAATGCCATCCAGAGGGACCTCGACATGCTTGTGAGGTGGGTTGATGCCAAGCACATGAAGTTTAACGATGACAAGTGCAAGGTCCTACACCAGGGTCAGAGCAATCCCAGGCACAGCTGGGGGTGTTGGTTGATGAGAAAATGAACATGAGGCAGCTTCAGTGTGTGCTCGCAGCCCAGAAAGCCAAACGTATCCTGGGCTGCATCAAAAGGAGTGTGACCAGCAGGTTGAAGGAGGTGATCCTGCCCTTCTACTCTGCTTTTGTGAAACCTCACTTGGAGTATTGTGTGCAGTTCTGATGTCCTCAGCATAAAAAGAACATGGAATGTTAGAACAAGTCCAGAGGAAGGCCACGAGGATGATCAGGGGACTGGAGCACCTCCCATATGAAGATAGGCTGAGAAAGTTGGGACTGTTCAGCCTGGAGAAGAGAAGGCTGGGTGGAGACCTCATAGCAGCCTTCCAGTATCTGAAGGGGGGCTATAGGGATGCTGGGGTAAGGACTGTTCATTAGGGACTGTAGTGATAGGGCAAGGGGTAATGGGTTAAAACTTAAACAGGGGAAGTTTAGATTGGATATAAGGAAGTTTTTTACTGTGAGAGTGGTGAGGCACTGGAATGGGTTGCCCAGGAAGGTTGTGAATGCTCCATCCCTGGCAGTGTTCAAGGCCAGGTTAGACAGAGCCTTTGGTGGCATGGTTTAGCATGAGGTGTCCCTGCCCATGGCAGGGAGGTTGGAACTAGATGAAGGTCTTTTCCAACCCTAGCTGTTCTATGATTCTATGCATATGTGCCTGCACATGTATACATTACACAACAGAATCAGATAGAAACAGAACTATATAGTCATTTTGTATGTCCTTTTTTTCCTGAACTCTTAGGTGGGTTCACCTAAAATTGCCATATGAAAATTTCACAACAAATTTAATTTCTTATACACCAAAAATTTGGTAGATCATATTTTCTCCTGGTGACAATCATAATCAAAAACCTGGAGCTTTGTGGCAGGAGCAGCAATGCAATTACCTAGCTTTCGATGGAAGGTGAATGCAGTAGAGCACCCTAATGTTCCTGCTGTTCTTAGATGTGTTTTTTGCTGAATCCCTTTCCTGCTAAGGAAGAGTTCAAAATAATATGAACATTTGAGTAAGATTAATGGAGTTTTGTATTAGTAGCATTTTATGGTAGCAACCTTTATCTTGTAATAAATATTATTTTGCGATTTCTCTTTAGATTTATGTAATTCCAGAATTATTCTTTTCACTTGGCAGAAAAGCTCCAGATATATTTTCATATAACTGTGAATAAAAACCTTAAAAGTCTTAAAGGAAAAATATTGCTTTCTTTCTTCCAATTCGCACACCAGGAATCAATCAAAAAAAAAAAAAAAAAAGGCCAGACTCTTGTTGTATTGACAAAGAAAAAAATTACTATTTTTTTGTTTGTTTTATTTTGTAAGTGTATGTGGGATTGAGGATCTGAGGGTGAGTTTAACTGAACATTTTCACATCATCCATCTATAATGTGCACTTTTGCCTTTAGGGATCTTGGGAAAAAATTAAATCAGTGGAATTATTTCATTTAGAAAAGCACCTGCTGTGCAAAAAATAATGTTCATCAAAAATTTAATAATGCAGTACCTAAGCATTGCAGTCTTATTGGCATGATACATTATGATGGCTCCAAAGGCTCATGCATTGGTTACAGCTTATCACGTCAGAATTGTTCATGCTAGGAAACACCTACGGAGGTTTCAACATGAAAGCAAAAGAGATGATGGGGGGGTCCAGGGGATTGTTAATGGGCTATAATACTTTTGCTATCCATACTGTGATTGTTAACCAGCCCAATGTGGTAACTGCGGAAAGGTGTTGCCACCTACTGACTGCTCAATAGGGTGCATGAAAGCGTTTGATCTTCCCAGACCACATTCAGCTGTGTGGCCACCTCTGCAGCAAACAAGAATCAGGGCATCTACTACCACCTTCAGCCGTGTCAGAAAGGCCAAGGTCTGTATGGCCATCTGTGGTCACTCCAAAACTGGCACCTGCAGCAGCAGGCTGATAGGATGTCCATACTATGGCTGCTTGGCCTGGCTTTCGTCATCCCAGAGGAAGATCAAAATTCCCCTTTTTTTCAAGTGTTAATGAGCACTCATGTCAGGAAGGAAGGAAAGAAGTGAGGAGTAAACAATAATCAGATTAATGGAAATGAAGATGTCATATTTGAGGTTTGCTAAGAACAGTAAATCAAGAAGTGCTAGGGCATTGTCCCAGGCATCATGACTTAGTTATCTGTATGATTCTATGATAGCTAAATTGCTAGAACAACTTGCATTCTTTTGGCTGGCAGCAAGGAGCTTTCTGTCACTAGGCCCTGCTCAGTAGTTAGTATGATCCAGAACCCACAACAGTTTGGATATGTACACCATACCATTGGAAATGAACACCATATCATTCGATATGAACACCATGATTTTATGTTCTGAGGGAGTATTTATTGGTATTGACACATTCAAACTGTTCCTTCTCGTGTATATGCAAGAATGTTCCATGGTATTCTCTAGCCTTGTAGGACAGCAATATTATTTGAATCCCCATAGATATTAGTAATGACATAATCAATATCTGCAGCAAATTAGTGTAAACTTCTGCAGATTCCATTATATCCACCAATGTTATACAGACTAAAGGTCTCAAATATGCTTAAGTGATAAAAAGAATTCTGAAGGAGTTTGTGTGGTCTTCTGGATAAGAAGTGTGTTTCAAATGCTTTCAAACTAACAATGCAAGCCAAGCTTTCTTAAAAATAAAAAAATGTCCCAGAAAAACCTGCTCGAATTTCATGTGACATTTTTCATTTTTTCTGATTTTTTTAATATACATGCTCACATTTAAATATATTTCAAAAGCATATTTATTATGAAATGAAACAGTTAATTTTTCATGAATTTCCACAGAGGGATGTCTGTATATTTATCTCAAAAGAAAGAAAGACCTAATTATTAAGTAATCTTCCAGGGGGCAGAAGGGATGAATACAGGGAACAAATATGTATTGCTCGCAGGGCTGTAATGTGACAAAAAAAAAAATGAAGCTATAATCTTAAATCACATGATTCACTGCACATCAACTGCCCTGTCTCTAACAAATATTACCTAGGTGTTCATGAAGTACAGCTTCTCTTACTGCAGTTCTCTGAGAGATTTTTGTCTAGTTGTCTTTTTAAAATAACAGAAAAGGAAATGAATTGAGAAAAGAGTTAATTTGTGTTGACACTAACTACCAGAACCATTCATCTCTGAATATCAAAATGGAATTGAGCTTGGATATTATTTGTGTGTGAACTGGGCTAGCTAAATAATGAGATCATGGTCAAATTACTAGGCATGCGCCTTTGCTCAGTTCAGGAATTGGAGCTTAATCAGTGTGCCTAATTAAGATGTCAGTGCTTTGCATATACTGTGTAATGTAATTTTCCTTCCAACTGCGATTTGAAAATAAACATTATCTCCATGTTAGTGATCTCATCTGTGCTTTGGAAAGAAGCATAGAAACACTGGCTTGTGATGTCAGACCTTGCTGTCCACAGAGAAACAGATGTTATCAGAGACCAATTTACCTTGAGATGGAATGATCTTTAATGCATGTCAAATTGTCTTCTGGAGGTGTCTATCTATCTGTCCCCATTCCACCACAGAAGCAGAGACACCTAGGAATACATTCACTTACCTGATGTAGGCGTCTAAAGCTCAAATTAATTGCTCACATCTGATACCTAGTGCAATTGTACGACAGTATCCTATTTGCTCTAGTGTCTGTTCCTTGGGAAAGATGCAGATGTGCAACAGGTGCTGTACTGTATGTGACAATCCTGGAAGGACATCCTAGACACCCAAAGACATTTTTAGATGACAATTGAGGTCTGTGTGTACACAAAGACCTACTCAATTCAGCTGATCAAATGGCTGTTTGTTTTAGGATAAGCTGAATAGCTTTCTGCACCTACTGACTGAGCTGATTATGGAATTGCTTCACTATCCTAAATGTGGACTTTAATCTTCCTAAGAAAAGAATTTGAGTCTAGTGCTCTTTCTTCCTTTGCATTCACTCCAAACTCTCAGATAAAGCAACCACCACCCCTTCCACCTCCTCAGGATACCACTTTTACATGAAACTTATTTCTGAGTCTTCTGAGTGCTTCGGAAGAGAAGCTGTATGTGCTGTTCTTGGAAGAACCAGCTCCTCAGCACTGTGAGGAAAATGTCAGGCTATCATAATCAGGGCGTAAGGGGCCGCAGGCAGAAATGTCTTCATGCCCAATGTTTCACATGGGACAGCTCCCCGGGCCAGCTCCCCCGTCCACTATGCAGGTCTTTGATCCACTACTCTGAAACACTTCTCTCAAACTGCACAGCAAGTCTAAAAGCCTAACTCTGGGCTTTGGATTCCTTTCTAGGACACTTGGACCCTAAATGTCTTGTAGTTACATGACTTTCAGATTCAAATAGATAAGGAAGCTTCCTGATTTATTTGATTTTAACTGCAGAGTAATGTAGAAAATGAGCATTAACTCTTGTTGCCAAAATGATACAGCTACAATAGTAGTATTAGACAAGTTTTGTTTTTTTCATAGTAATTTAGAAGAAAGGACTCATTCTGAAAAAAAAAAAAAAAAAACGTAATGAGAAATTAGTCAAACCCTGATCTGTAACTAGCAAATATTCCTAAACACATACCTGATTATGACTTTAGTTGTCACAATATCCTTTGCATGCTCTCACCAGTGTGAAACATTGTTTCACCTCAAACTCTAAGTAGACTTTTAAGAAATCATGTGTATCTAATACATTGTTGAAAATGGATTGTGGTGATGCACTGAGTTGTCTGAAATATTTAAAACTTAGCTAGATAAAGAACATGAAGTTGTCAAGCATGATTTAACTTTCCCTTGTTTTTTTCATGGATGTTCTATGTTTTATATATTTGCAAGTGCAGAAACATTGTGGAATCAAAGAGTTTGTTTAATAAAAATGGCACTGGAAATGACCTCACTCCTGGTGAAATCTGCAGGCAGTTCTCCAGAGCAAGACAAATTCAGCAATAGATAGCAAGAAAGGGATTCTGAAGTGACTAAGAATGGATTGCTTGCCTCATTATGCACAGAAAACTGTTCTGTTTCCTAATTATCAATACATTTCCCCATTACTCCTTCATTCAGTGAATAACTGGAAAAGTGAAAAGTTACTATGACCAACATATTAATGAAGTATCCAGTGATCTCACATAGTTCATCATATGATAATAGTCGGGTTTTCATTACTCTTCTTTTAATGTAGTTCAAGCTTCAAGCCTTGCTACTTTTATATAACATTTTTGTGAGGTAGGATGATGTGGCAGATATGCATGCTCTCTGTTGTATATACTGATGCATCTGTTCTGATATATGTGCTGTGGCTCTATAAGAATCATGCCTCTGCTGATATGATTAGCTGCCCTTGAAATATAGTCTCTGCAACTGTTTCTGTAATGTTACATAAAATTTAACAGCTCATCCAGCTGATATCGTACAGCTCGCAGTCATACGTCTAAATGTTTCAACTTCCCAAGAGAAGATGGCTTCATATGGTTTGCTTACTGAGATCAACCCTGGCCCATGGTTAGTCCCAGTAGCCAGTAGCTTAACAGTATAAAAACTGTAAGTCCCATCAGCCAGGTGCCAGGCCTTGGTACTGTTTAATTTACTGGGACAACTATTCCAGAGGAAAAGTGGGAACTGGAATAAGAGGTGCTTTGCTGCATCAGACTGGCCCACGAGTATTATTTCTCTACCCGTGACAGCAGGAGATGTTATTGTAGGGAAGCACAAAGCATTGGCCAGTTTCTGTACCCTAAAACCCTTAGATTCTCCAATATCCACAGCTGTTTTTTTGCTTTTATCACCATTTTTCAACAGATTCTAGACTGTTTGTAGACATCTTTTTCTGTAGACATCTTGTTTGTAGACATGGAGAGAGACTTTTTATAAGAGCATGTAGGGATAATACAAGGGGGAATGGCTTTAAATTGAAGGAGTGTAGGTTTAGGTTAGATTAGACATTAGGAAGTTCTTTAGTGTGAAGGTGGTGAGGCACTGGAAGAGATTGCTCAGAGACATGGATGCCCCATCCCTGGCAGTGTTCAAGGCCAGGTTGAATGGGGCTTTGAGCAACCTGGTCTAGTGGAATGTGTCCCTGCCCATATCAGGGGGCTGGAACTAGATGATCTTAAAAGGTCCCTTCCAACCTAAACCGTTCTATGATTCTATGATCTTCCTTTTCAGAATGCTGCTTTCTGCTGTTAAGTTACTTTGCTTTTTTTTGGTTAATTCCTTCATTTTTATGTAGTTCTCTGTCTTCAATACTCAGGAATCTTGTCAATGTTTGCTAATTTCGTTTAGTCCACTCTGTCCTGCAACAATGTTGAACCAAATTGCTTTGTGGTCACTACTACAGAGCATCAATCCCATCTATTCTTGAACCAGGTCCTGTGCCTCAAGATGCAGAACAGCACCTTATGGGGGTTTAAATCAGAATGTTCCAGGAAGCAGTAATTTATTGTCTTTAGTAGCTTAATCTCTGCATCTTGTCCTCATTGGGCATTGATCCAGTCAATATGCAGGTAGTTTAAATCACTGACTATCACCACCTACGCTAAAGCTGCAGTTTCTCTAATCTTACTTAATATGCCCTGATCACTATCATCCCAAGTACAGGAGCAGCACTACATTTTTATTCCTGGAGTATGGGATTTCCACCTGCAAGTATTTTTCTATTTTCCTATAATATTTTATGCTGTAATACTTTACACTATCCTTCACGTACTGTGCCTGTACATTTCACTCTCTTATCCCTGAAAAGTTAACACCAACATCTCTTACAAAGTTCCACAAGGCCCCTGAGATACTTAAAATCAGTATTGTCATTTCATGTCAAGCACTTTTTCCCTATCTCATTCTTGGGATTCCAGACTGGTGTAGAAGCACTTAACAAGTTTTGCCCTTGCACTGTCACTCAATACCACATGTGCCAGTCAAGTGGCACAGTAGGAGATCTCATTTGCCTTCCCTATTTGTTATGATTGTGCTGTTTATTTCCCTCCTCACCCTTTCAGAGAACACTGAACATTAACTATGTCCTCCTCATCCTTGTTTTACTAAAATAAAAACAAATAAATGAACATAACAGTATAGTTCTTCAATTAGAATCTCCTTTTTGTCTAAAACATTTTCACAAGTCCTCCAGCATATTAAGTACACTGGTCTCAGAACCTGTTAAAATTTTGAGTAGTGATTTCTAATAAGTGATGTGATGGGAGTTGAAAATGGACTATTTCATGTTCAAAAACCTGAGAAAATTGACATGGGTGAACATGAGTTCTTGCGTGCACAAAAATAGTTGCAATTTCTTTGTTTTCACTATTTTCCATAGCGACAGACATTTAGCCCTTGGGGTCCACTATTATGTGCAGAGTGAGCAGTTTAGCTTCGTTTCCATTAGCATGAGAAACAAGAGAGTGACACTTTGCAGAAAAGCAAGGCAATATTGAAGTGAATGTTCAAAACACATTCAGTTTCAAAGAAAGACCTACGCTGCTCAAATAGAAAAGCTTCTCTGTGTGTGTATGTGCCAGCAAATGTGTGTTCCATTGCAATATGAGGTAAAAGCCATTTCAAGTGCTCCCTGAATGACAATGAAGTATTGGAAAGCAATGACATTCTAATCATTGCCGCAAATGTCAGCACAAGGAGCCTGTGGGTTGTGGGTCCCCAGTGCACAAGTTAACAGCTTTACAGTAAAATCACCAGGGAGCAATTAAAAGGAAACTATTACTAACCTTCATACATCCTATTGCTGAAATGTCTAGAAAAAAAAGGTCTAATTATAGTCCTAACCTTTCCCAATGGACCATGAATGAGCTTCCAAATATGGTGTGGAAAAAAGGAAAAAAAAAAAGCCATGGTGTGCTATTTTCACATGGTTAGGGTTTCCTATGCCAGGCACTCAATAACACAGCCAGTGATCAAGTACACCGAGCTTTACCCTGAAAATCAATACACTGTAATATTAACTATTGAGTTAAGAAGAGCTTCAAAATAAAAATAAAACCAAAAATGGAGTGAGATAGGCATTCAGTCTTGTGAATGCAGAAAGACAGAAACCAAAGTCAACCTGAAAAGCAAGGTCAATCATCAGAAGTAAAAGGACCAATCACATAGAACTATTGTGCTAATAAAGTTTGTGGTACTTTCTGTATATTAAATTTCCTTGGTTTCATGTTTAATTTTGGCAACATTTAGAGCCACTGTGAAAAAAAAGGAAGAGGGGAGTGACTGAAGACTTTTACAGCAAGTGAGGTTATTACTGGATTTTTACCCAGTTAATTGTCTGGAGAAGTGCAAATAAATATTTCTCTAATTTGCTTTCAGCTGTTCACAGCCACAAAAAAATTTTGCAGTCCTGAAAGACCACAGAAAAGGAAGGGCCTAGTGAGGAGACTCTCTTTCCTTTAGCCAAATATTGCAATAGCTTTTTGTGAAGACTGTTTTTCCCATTCCAGAGGGATGCATGTGGCTGGACCTATCAGCCTTGCAAAACAAAGTGAAAATGGACTGATGCAAAGCAGACACAGTTATGAAACGTGTAATGCCAATAAACCAAAAATGCTGGCAAGATATAAGACCTACCTTAATTGTCCTTCAGTTATGTCTTTACCCCTGTGTTAGCAAAACCCTGGACTGTCTCTTTCACATTTGAGTACCAAGCAGTGCAGAGTTACAAGAGGGACAAGGTTCTAATAGTTTGTTCAAGGAGGGCTGGAAGTTGAGAAGAGCAGCTTCCATATGTAGGTTTAAGCTCCAGTCCTTCTCTATTATCATCATGAGACAATGTGCAGATATGAGAGGGGAGAGGGTAAAAAAAAAAGAGAATACTATATGCTCTTGGGATCTCAAAGACTTTTACCTCAGGTGTTGGCACATTGACTTCTTTTTGTAAAGCTATGAGCTTATTCTTAAACAATATCGACAGGAAACAGCAGATGGCCAAATTGCTTGCAAATGCTTTTATATTACAGTTTATATTCACCAAGACACTTCCATGCTGACATGAGCAATGTCATTTTCTAGTAATGTTTGGAATTAGTCCCCTGGGTCACCAATTCCCAGGCATTATCAGATGATAACTCTGAAACTGTGATTACTTAAATATTTTTCAAATCCTGAAGCACTCTTAAAAGGATACAATTTGCAGCATGGGAGCCTTGTTACTGCGTTTCTATCCATACAAATATCACTATAGTTGTGTTTTGAGTCTCCATCATACACCCCCTGGTAAAAGAGTTGACAACTGGAAAGCAAACAGACTGCTTTAGGCCGAAGCATGTTTCATCAGATCTTCATCAAATGTAGTCTCTCATTTTCCTTTAAAAGAAAAAGACACTTCTTTTTAAAAGAAACTAGGTATATCTAAACTAAAATATATCAACAGATTAATTTATTTTCAACTGTTTAAAAATTTTTTTGACCTTACAGAATGAAAGTATACACCATTTGACACTACATTATTATCAAAATATACATAAGGGAATTAGACATTCAAAACTTGCTACCTTTCAATTGGCTCCAAATCTTCCATAAAACTTCATGGCAGTTAATACCAGAGATTGTATAGATTTATGCAGAGTATTTTATTTGCAAATCACAAACTATTTTCACTTGTCTTCCTATGTAACTCTTAACTAAATCTAAATATTATCCTATTCATACTTGTCTGAAAATATATAACTTCAGTAAGTCCTGACTGTACAAGGCAACATGCAAATAAATAAACACGAGTATATACTAGTTTGTAAGATTTTGCCTTAAATATTTTACATTCATGATAGTATTAATTCTCCAGTTTTGGTGCATTTATTAGTTTGGATTATTTTTAAGTAAGTATTGCAAGCAAGCTTTAATTTATTAGAAGAAAGAAATACATTAGATGGAAAAACGTATACTTGTTTTTTATATATTTTATTAAGAACACAAAAAAATTAAAACCAGCTACATTTTTAAAGGTTTTAATAAGTGATCCTGACACCTATTCAGTATTACTTTTTAAATCCTGATAGCTTCAGTGCTGTGTACTTACATGTACAGAGTGATAAAGGTACTGAATCAAGGCCCAAATCAGAACATTTCAAGTAAACAGAAGGAAGAGAAGTATGCAATGACAAAAGGAATCATACATTAAGTACGTTAGCTGCTTAGTAGCAGTAATAGCATGAATACTGCTATCAGAATATATGATAGAGTATATTGGACACAAAAATGTCAAAGTCTGAACATGGAAAATATTCATAAACAAAAATTAAAACTGTTAGTATCCCCCTGTACTATACATTTGTAAAATTAAAAAAAAAAAACAAAACCAAAAGGTATTTAAAAACGTTCCTAACTTCCTGCTGTAAAATTCTGGTGTATTGCCAACAGCCATATAAATAAACTATCTGTGATGTATTAAATAACATCTAGATATTAAACGAGAGTGGCTATTCATCACATCTTCTCTACAAATGCCAGTGCTGGTGCATGCATCTGAAAAGATTCTAAGTTGCAAATGTTAATAACATTCTCCTAAGAGTTTATCAGTTTAATACCAGCTAAATGAGAGTCTGTCATAATAGCTCATTTTAACAAAGCCAAAACACTGTGTAGAGATGTATCATTTTCAGCAACCATTTCACCAAGAGATATTTTGACCATGGTGGCTGTAAGAGTAGCATTCCTTGTCTATGCTTTGTATCAAGTCTTCCTGTGCCAGCCTCTGTACCATGATACAACATAAACAAACTGTAACCTATAGGGAAGGATCTAGCTAAGTAACATTAAACTTAAAAGAAATTTCAGCATAATTCCCTCCTGATACAGGATGTCCTTGACTGTATTCATCTGGTCTGGAAATGAGCGGTACAGAAAATAATACATTAAAAAGTGATAAACTGCATTATCCTTCAGCAGTTGATAAATTCCATGACTCCCAGCTGATTGTAGCATATCTATAATGGAGTGTGGTTGGCGTGGGCTGTGAATATCTTTGTTATTCATTCTGAGGTTTATAAAATGCCTACAGCCACAATAGTGAGGCTTTATATACAAAAATTAAAGACATAAATTTCATACACAGCCCACAGTGGGATGTGCTATGTAAAATGACTGCTGCTACTGCTACTAGAAATTCATTGACAATCCAAGCAGGGGTGTAATGTGAGCTGGAAAGGGATCAATTGACTAAAAACCAGAATCAAGTGTCTATATTTCCTCTCAAAGAGAATTATCCATGGTAGCGTAATTTTAACTCTGCTCCAGACTATGGAGCTGGATAAGTTGAAGCCCTGGTTTAGCATGACAGAAGGAGATTAAGGTGACTAAACATGGCTCCAGCTGGTTCTGTACAATGGGAAGTTTACACTAGCCACACTTCACCAGTGATTATTTGCTTCATCACAACATTACTCCATAGCTTCTACAACTGAAGAATAGATCAGATACAAATGAAGACACCTGGAAGGTGGGTCAGGAAGGAAAATGGGACAACAGGAGTACAAGATGTTACAGGTGACAAGCAAGAACATCCATAAAAAGAGAATCTTATAAAGTCTGTGGGAGAAGTGAGGCAGAACATGATAAGAAATCGACTGTCAGTTAAAATATAGAAAAGACACAGATGGGAAATAGGTGGCATAAACACACTGACTGGTGAGCAGACAAACTTACCCACGTTCTCCTTGTCCTTCCCTCTTCAATGAGGATTCTTGAAAAGGAGGTGGGCAGTCAAAAACAAACATAAGAAAAGATGGAGATTGGAATAGAAAAACACTCAGATGAAACTATCAGATTTCTTGTGAATGTAATGAGAAGGAGAAGTAGGTATCAAAAAGGAATTTCCTCCTACCTTTGAAAGTGAAAGAAGCCTATTGTTTTCAGGAGAGACTTCTAGAAAATGTTAGATTCTATATATGTAAAAGCCCTAACAACCCATAGATGCCTCATGAACATAACTGAGGGTATATCATCTGGGTGGATTTTGTTTTAGTTTCTTATCCTGATATTTTAAGGACTCTACAGGTAACTTCAGCCAGCTAATAATCTCATCTGAGAAACTGAAACCTGCTTATGGACAATGGACAAGTACAGAAGCACCAAATAAATTTGTTACAGTGCTGCAAACTATTTGATTTTCCTTAAAGCTTTAAAGTTTTCATAGACATGTAATAACTTTCACGTTACATATTTGAGAGAATCATCTTATAGGAAGCCTTTACAAGATCTACCCAAAGCCTTTGGATTCAAAATAATCTATATGGTCTTAATGCCTTGGCTTCACCAAGGGGAAATCCTGCCTGACCAATTTGGTGACCTTCTATGACGGGGCTACAGAACTGATGGACAGCGGTAAAGCAGTTGATGTCATCTACCTGGACTTGTGTAAAGCGTTCGACACTGTCCCACATGACATTCTTGTCTCTAAATTGGACAGACATCAATTTGATGAATGGACCACTCAGTGGATAAAGAACTGGCTGGATGGCCACACACAAAGAGTTGTGGTCAATGGCTCAATGTCCAGCTGGAGACCTGTAACGAGTGGTGTCCCTCAGGGATAGGTGTTGGGACTGGTCTTGTTTAACATCTTCGTCGCTGACATGGACAGTGGGATTGAGTGCGCCCTCAGCAAGTTTGTCAATGACACCAAGCTGTGTGGTTCGGTTGATACGCTGGAGGGAAGGAATGCATTCAGAGGGACCTTGACATTCTTGTGAGGTGGGCTGATGGCAACCTCATGAAGTTTAACCATGCCAAGTGCAAGGTCCTACACCTGGGTCGGAGCAATCCCAGACACAGCTACAGGCTGGGCAAAGAAGAGATTCAGAGCAGCCCTGTGGAGAAGGAATTGGGGGTGCTGGTCGATGAGAAAATGAACATGAGCCAGCAGTGTGTGCTTGCAGCCCAGAAAGCTAACCGTATCCTGGGCTGCATCAAAAGGAACATGAACAGCAGGTCGAAGGAGGTGATCCTGCCTCCTTATTCTGATCTCGTGAGACCTCATTTGGAGTATTGTGTGCAGTTCTGGTGTCCTCAACATAAAAAGGACATGGATCTGTTGGAACAAGTCCAGAGGAGGGCCACAAGAATGATCAGGGGACTGGAGCACCTCCTATATGAAGACCGGCTGAGAAAGTTGGGCTGTTCAGCCTGGAGAAGAGAAGGCTGCGTGGAGACCTCATAGCAGCCTTCCAGTATCTGAAGGGGGCCTATAGGGATGCTGGGGATGGACTCTTCATTAGGGACTGTAATGGTAGGACAAGGGGTAATGGGTTAAAACTTAAACAGGGGAAGTTTAGATTGGATATAAGGAGGAAATTCTTTCCTGTTAGGGTAGTGAGGCACTGGAATAGGTTGTCCAGGGAGGTTGTGAATGCTTCATCCCTGGCAGTGTTCAAGGCTAGGTTGGACGAGGCCTTGGGTAATATGGTTTAGGGCGAGGTGTCCCTGCCCATGGCAGGGGGGTTGGAACTTGATGATCTTAAGGTCCTTTCTAACCCTAACTATTCTATGATTCTATGAATACTGAAAAATAAAAGGTGACAAAAGGGGTTGATTTAGACAGGAACTCCTGCACACTCTTGTCTTGATAGGAGTAATGTGTCTAATATATTCATACCTGCCTGTCACCTGACTCAAAGTGAACAATTGGCAGTACCCAACAGAAAACAACATTTAAAACTACATACTTCATATCCTTCTTTATAGAAATGACAACTACCCGAATTTAAATTTTATAACAATGCATGTTGTAAAATGCATTGTCTGTGAAGCAAGGAATCAATGAAACCATATTCGCAACTGATTTGTGTCAAGCATTTCACGTGTCACCTATTCCTTATTGCAAACCACATCCTATGTAACACCCTGATTGCATTACTTCCAGATCCTTCTCATATCACCAGACAGTATCTTCTATTTTCTCCTATGCCCTCTCTCTCTTTACCTGCCCCCCCCCCAAACTACTTTCCCTGTTTCCTCCCTTGTGCATTACATATGTTCTTGTCTGCTATTTGGAGAAGAAAGAACATGCACCACAGCTAATCAGGAGCTATGTGTATCCCAAATGATGAGCTAATGCATGCATGCTAACTGGCAAGGGATTTACTGAGGTATAATGGACAATGGTTGAGTTCACCCTGTCTTTTCCACAGAGAGGTATATTAAAAGAACATAACTTTTTTTCAGGTACTTAACACAGGATTCACTTTCATAAAAAGACATCTAAATTTAGATATCCACATTTAGGTATGTAAGGAAACACTACACCCTTCAGCCCCAATTTCAATCAATGGAGAAAATGCTAAAGAAGTCAGCCTAGCCTAGAGAATAATCCATCTGATAAATTTACATTTAGGAACACCAACCCTCTCCTTCGGCTTCGTCAACTAAATTGCCTGAGAGCATGATTCTGTGGTCAGGAGTCCACCATTTTTGAGATTCATTTGGTCACCATGTGGCTCAGGCAACTTGGACACAGAACCTACAAAAGACTCTTCTGCAGTGGCAGGAGGAAGCCACTGTGGATATATAAGTTTGTATCAAATGGCACTGGACAATTTTGCAAGAAATTGAACTGAGACTAGGTCTCCACTGACTGCATCAGGAATTTAGACACCTACTCTCTGTAGATACCTACTACCTTAAGACAGCTACATTTACATATTTGACCTCAAACTGAATGCCCCTAAATGGGTGAAACTGGTGAAAGAGATCAAAAGTTCCTGTGGAGAATATACGATGGCTTAAACCAGATTAGAGTTTTGGTTTCTGAGGCATGCCTGCAAAATAATCTGCATAAAAAGCACTTAAAATTAGAAAATGTTAGAATTTGAGTTACCTTAATCTGGCTCCCTTATGTAAAACCACAATGATATATATTTTTAATTACATAGTCACATACTTTTTTTCCCAGAGGACCTCTACTTCATTCAGTGCACAGAAAAGACAGTGCTCATTTAATGAGCAGTAGTTCAGTGTTTTGTTTTCTCCTTATTCTTCACTGTGCAGCTCCAGGCCTTATTTATTGCACACAATTATAACACTGCTCAGAAGACAGAATTATTAATTTCTTCATGGGTTTTTCAGTGTAACTCATCTCTATCATGCATTCATTTTCACAGAACCCTTTCGAAACATATCCTCTATTTGCAGCTGAGATGCTAAGGCTTGGAGAGATTAAAGTCCACAGTATCCATAAATTTGAAGTGGCCAATTTAAGTCACTGAGGAAATTATTTTTTCAAGGACTTAACACTGCTTCACACTTTATGAGCTCCATACATAGCCCCTGTTGGTATCATTCTTGCACAGAGTGCTCATCATTCCTGCAAATCGGATGCCAGGAGTTAGCTAGGTATTTAAAAAAAAAATAATTAGCAAACCAGCATAAAAAGAATTGGCTTATATGCCTTGATTAGCAGTATAGGATTCTTGACAATCCTGTCTCCATTTTCCATTGATCTTCCTTACCTACTTGCTTATCCCATGTTCCAACTCCCTTGTGGAGTTCATCTTAGTTTTCCTCCTGACTTTACACTGAAATTTAGTCTTCTGTTCTATATTTAGTCTCTTAAAGGAAACAGCATCATAAGTCACTAAAGACTTCTTAGTCTAGTAAAATTCAAGTTCGTCGTGCTCAATGCCTAGAAAAGGCTGATTGAGCCTTCTGCCAGTGGCAGAACCGGGACACAAAGCCAGGAAAATACTCAGAAATACAGGGTTAATAGTGCTGCTTCCAGGACATTGAAGGAGCAATGTGTGTGTGCATGTGTACACAGATGAAGAGCTACTAATTCTTCCCTCAGCCCCCTTGTTCTTTAAGCCTTCACAGCAGCCTCAATAGATGCCATATGAATTTGGCAAATAAAAGAAGGTGGCAATAACTTTGCTGTTTCCAGCTGTGTAATTCCCTAAACAAATCAGCATTTCGTCTATGCACATAGATGGCTTTGAGTAGCCTTATCCAACCTTTCTTTTCACCAGCTCTCCACTTCTTTTTGTCTTTTTCCACTCTCCTCACAGGATAGCTCTATTGCTGTCACCAAGGTAACTGAACACAAGCCCTGCCTCTGCACCGTACTGTCTGCATCTATCATGTGCTTCCCGTGACATTTCAGCTGAGCGATATTTAAATGATGCTAAGAAATCAAGAACCATTTGGTGTCATTCCTGTGAAGCTGGTGTAAAAGGATATTGATTTTGCAATTTGATACTGATAACCCTCAGCGCTTTCCATCCCTACCAGCCATGGCTATCTGCCCTGCATCTTGAACAGCTGCCTCTCATTTCAACCTCCTTCACAAAAAACTGTCTGTTTCCTTCGGCACCATACTTTCTCCAGCTTTGGCAACATCCATTAAATATAGAGTTTAATGTTATGAACATAGCAATGATTCATATCAATGGCAACACACTTAGGTCTCCTCCAAAATGGTAGGAATATATTCAAAAAATACAATTCCTGACAGTCTTCTGTAAAGTATCTCTAGGGACACTTACAAATGGTTGAGCAATTGGACATTTTTCCTTCAAGAAAATAAAAAAGGAAAGTTTTCTTCAAAAAGGCAATGCTGACAGGATTGCAAACATAGCACTTTAGCATAGTAATCATTGCTAAAATGCAGAAAATATTGTAAATGATAATATGATATGAAATTTTAGTAGAAGCAAAAATGAATAACAGTTTCCTTGACTCTGTGCTGGCTAAAGCCTAGTAGATAAAGTCTCAAAGGTAAGAAGTCTAAAATTGAGAGGAACTTCCACTGAAAGGAAACTTTCACATAGTGAATATAAATAATGAATGGTTATTAATGAACATACTAAAAATAATGAGCAAATGTAAAAGAAGACATCGATTATATCAATCATGAGAAACATTTAATTTAGAAATTCAGAAGCTTATGCAATCAATAGAAAAGGTTCCAGCATGAGACTTAAATAAAATCTCTGGAAGAATAAAATATCTGTTGACACAGGAGTTGCCGAGTTCATTTCATTCCAGTGGTGTTCATTTCATCCTGCTGGTGTTGAGCTATGTTAATAACTTGTGAGAACAGATTCCTTGTGAGCTTTTGCTGGAAAAAAAAAAAAAAAGAAAAGTTTGATTGACTTAACAACTGAAAGATAATGTCTATAGTCTAAAAGAAAAAGGATCAGAGAGAAGGCAAAAAGGTGAAAAGGGATAAAAAAGAATGATAAAAAGGGAAGGGAAAGGAAGGGAAAAGAAGGAAAGGGAAAATGATAAAAAGTGAAAAGAAAAATGGAGAAAAGGAAAAATGAAATAGAAAGAAGGAAAGCAGATCTAACCTTTAAAATGTATATAACAAAGAAAAACACTGTTACAGCAAAATTAGCAAATGGAATCCAGTCCAATAGCCATTGAAACCAGTAGAAAAACTTTTATAGGTTTTCCCAGGCCTTGGATCAGTCCTGAGGAGAAAGACCTAAAGAGCTACAACACACCAAAAATAAAGGTCCTAGGAAGCAAACTGGAATGAAACTTGAATTGCACTTGGTGGAGTAGGACCTCTAAAAGGACTGCCCAGTTGGGTGTCCATTGTTTATTAAAGGATTGATATTACATAAGTAAAATATTTGCAGAAGAAGAATTAGACCCTCTGGGTTCTATGACCAAGCACGTGGCAACAGATTCACAAATTTGAACACAACAGGGCTGTTTCCTCACCCTACTGTGCATAAAGTCAATATGATGCAGACTTCCAGTTCTGATTACACCAGCTCATCCTTTTGTGAGATGAAGGAATTCTTTTCTAATTGGTCTACACCAACTTTTCAAAAAGGCCAGTAGTCAATGATTTGTCCATTACAACCGAATAAAGGAAGGTTAATGTCTTCAACAAATTTCTTCATACAATTGAAGAATACTGACACTGAAACTGAATCTTTTGGCTGTCTACCAAGCATCCTTACTATTGACAAAAGCAAAAACATGGTTACTTTCTCTGTGCTTTATTTCGCTTGCTGTTTTAAAGCATTTTGACCTTGATTGATTCTCAGCTGCTACTGGAAAAAGATACTTCAATTTGAGCATTAATTTCATAATGCAATTTTTCGAGCAGCACTGAAGCTATTTGTTAATTTACATAATGCTTTTAGTGTGCTGCTGATAGAAGATAACTTAAGAGAGTGTCTCTGAAAATGCCACCACCCTACCCAGCTGTCATAAAATGCATTAGCTTAGCACAGAAGGCAGGGAGAAGTTGTCCCTTCTGCTTGTTATAGAACCTAGTTATTGTCTTCACCGCTGATGGCACACACAGTAGCACAAAATTGTTAGGGAAAGACAAATCGTTTGGGATAAATTGCAAGCTTGACTGCTACTTGTGTCTTTAAAATTTCAGTATGTCAAAAACATATTGGAAAAAAAGACAAATCAAATAGTTTTATTTCACCATATGTCCTGCTGGGGAGTCCAGAGGAAACCAGAATGGATATAATACTGTAAATAATAACAATATACCTCATATGACTTTTGTTGTGCTTGAAGGTATTTAACACCTCTATGGCCCTCACATTTTATGGTATACATGGAGCAAAATACCATAATCTCTTATGTCTGAGTCAAAAAATGGTAATTTATCACAAAGATTCACGCTAAGAAGACAAAAATGAACCCACGCCGTTTTACAGAAAAAGTACTAATTAGCTCAGTATGACCTGAGCCATAGCCTTGGCCTGAATTCTGACATGGATTCTTGGAGTGGCCTTGGATATTTCATTTCCTTTTGCTTCCTCATATTCACATTTTCATGATTTAAAGAAAACAACATTTAATCAACTCCAGTATATGTTAATGCTTAACCAATAGACTATGAAGCACAAGGCTTTTCATAGCTTTTGGAAGATCCTAGTGATACCATGATTTTTTAGCCTTCTTACAACTGGTTTTAAAAGGAAAATACAAGGAACTGTTGTAGATTCAGTCATACCATCTGAATGTACCTGTTCTTGAAATCAAGGGCCTGCTTAGCACTGGAGAGACTACTCAGAAATCCCACAGGCGCAAACCAATGAGCCATGTTAAATTACAGAAACTGAATTAGTTCGAAGACTCTATTAGGTTTTGACTTCATGACTGAGCTGTTGAAAAACAGGAGGAGGTGAGCAGTTGGATGGCTAACTATCATCTCTGCCTTTGTAAAACTGCTGATATTTAACTCCTTCCTTTCTTGTTATTTCCTCTCCACCATCCCTTTGCTGGTTCTTTCTAACTTGTGTGGCCCTGCACTTGCTCTGAGGAGCAGCAGGGAGTCAGCAGCAGTCTCTCTCTGCCACAGGTGAGGGAAGACAGTGAAAAGGAGCTCCTACTGTCTTGCTCCTCAGCCCAGTGAAATGTTCACAAGCCTGTAATTTTATCAGGCAAGCTGGAAATTTTGAAAGTCAGGTGGGTTAGTAGAAGGAGCCCCTGCCAGCAGAAAGGAGATAAATGGTGTCTCCTTGTCTACATTTCCTTGCTTCACAGTAACTTACTTAAAACTAAGTAAGCACTAGTTTTCTTTAGGGGCATTGCTCCAAATCTCACTTCAGTATCATGCTTAAATGTTCCAGTAAAATTCTTTGTCTTTCAGCAGTTCCCTCTCATGATACCATATTACTGATAGATTTTGGCAGTGACAAATGACGAAGAATGTCTGTCTCTGAAGCCATTCTCATTTGCATTCTTTCCATTTACTTATCTGTTCCCATCGGAATAAAAAATTAAAAGATAACATTTCTGCAAATAATATTTAAGTAACACAAACTGTAGCAGTGTTAGAATGACATTAAATTCAGTACAAAGAACTTTCTGATTCCTCTGGATAAACAGATATCTGGTTTAGACAGAGCTGAAAGTGGTTTTGATTAAAACCATTGCTTTCTCTGAATAAAAATATTTTTTAAGGCAAACAGTGTGGCCTACAAAATATGAAAATGACTGACAAAGTTTTCCTTTAATTTTTTTGGCTTGGTTTGACTGGTTTAGTGTTTTGAGACAAATGTAAAAAGAATAGTATTTGATATGAAAAAAAACTCTGGTGTACTGCTTTAATAAAACTCTTAAGAATGCTTCACTCAAACTCTTCAGCAGAAAAATGAAAGTTAGGAATGTTTGTTTGGTTTACCTAATTGAGGCTTGCTTTTCCTTTTGATATACCCACAAAAGAGGTAAAGCAGTAAGGAATCATCCTTTGATGATTACGTATATAAGGCCTTTCTTTTTTATTGTAAACATAATTGCATATAAAATATTAGAAATGATAATATTTTTTGATGTTTTTTGCCTCAGATAGTGTACATTTCTTGCACATTTTGCAAAAAGAAAGCATTTTCTTATCTCACTTCATCCAAATTTTTTCTTAAATTCAAATTATTTTTTTCCCGAATCTCTTCTACCTGTCGAACTGTTATCCTTAGCAAACTCTTTTCAGGCTCTTCTATTCATCATTTCTGTTTTGTTGGTGTGCTGCTATTGCATACATAATCACACATATGCCTGTATTTGAGACCTAAATCCAGTAGGAAAATACAGTGGGCATGAAAAATTGCTTAGGAAAGATTAAACAAAACCATGCTTAAACAAAGAAAAATCCAATGTTTTATAAAAGTTTTCTATTTTCCAGTTGGGCAAAGTGACAAATAAAGAAAGTGAGTGTAAAAATGAAGATGGTACTTTCAATGACCAAATTCTAGCTAAATCTAAAGTACATGATGGGCTTTGGGCAGGACCTTAGGGCAGGGCCTGCAGAAGCACAATGAGGAGTTAAGAATTAATGCATATATATGAGAAATGCTCTCTAAGGCAAGGTATATAGATATTGTAGAAGCCTTGGAAAAAAGTGAATAGAGCTCTAGGAGCCTTAAGGAACTATACCTGCAGTAATTAAGAGAAGCCTGTTGGGACTTGGGCCTTTGCTAGTGTGAAAATGAAGATAGAAAAAAATAGTTCAAGGTCATTATGTGAGAAAAATACACAGCACTGACTAACTGTTAGAGAACAGGATAAATAATAGAGAAATAGGTTGCTGATACAGAGAATTAAAAGTTCACAAGAGAGATGAAATAAAGTTTTCATGGAGGGAACTAGATATGGAGTAAGAGAGTTAGAAAGATGTATAGCTGAATCTATGCGATTTTATTAGATATAGAACAGAGAGTTTTAAGGAACAGTAACAAAATATGGGAAAGGAGAAGGTGCAATTACTAGCAGTAGCTGATCTGTAAGAAAAGACCTCAGATACCACAGTGTCAAAGCTGATGCGAATGGTACTCTAGACTGGAAATCACTGTCAGTGACAGTGGATGGTGGAAAAAGAAGAGAGTGAAGAAGACATATGTTAGCCAAGGAAACACAAGTGATGACTTTGTCAGGGAGAGATCAGGAGCACAGTAACCAGATGCTAACAATAAGTGGTGAGGAAAAAACTAAGGAAAGAAATTGCTGAATACAGTGAGTCTTTTCTCTGTAATAAAGGTCATTTTAGCCAGAAATAGTCTACTGGAGGGAGGGGGGGAGGGGGGGGGGAGTATTTTGTTTGTTTTTTTTTTACATGTGATTGTCTCAATTAAAGAGGCCTTACATTTTCTTTGCTAAGACTTCTTTAAGTAGGAAATACCTTAGAAGGATCGTTTCTTAGTATCCTTTTAACAGGCACGTGTGTAAAAGACTGGAAAAAGGCTGAACATGTTATGTGTTCCATAGCAGATACCTATTATTTATGCTGATCAACAAACCCATTATACAGTTGAGACACCATGAACGAAGACTATTTGATTTCAAATATTTTCAAAAGAATGTAACTTAAGGGTCATGGAAATGCATTATGCAGAGGAATATGTAGATGAAAAAGAAAACAATAAATCATCCTGTTGACAGTAAGCTATATTAAACTGTTGGAAAGTTTTCTAGAGGAAGTGCAGAAGCCCTGTCCCTTGAGCCTTTTAAAATTAGGCTGAACAAACAGTAGAAAACTAGACTGTGGGATATAATCTTGCAATGCTAGTAGGATAACCTAATTGATCTCTTCCAGCTCTACCTTTTACAATTCAAAACCCACAGCTTGGGTGTTTTGCTGCCTCAGCTCACTGTGGGAATACAATGATTGTGGGTTTGAAAGAGTGGTCAGCAGGAAAAGAGAAAAAGAGTTAATGAAAGGAAAAAAAAGTGACTCCCACTAGAGAGGTAACTGGCGGTGCTAACAAATATCTCAGCAAGTATGATTTCCCATGAGGCCACCTCTGATATCCAGACCCAGGCAGGCAAACCTGAATGGAAGGTAATAATAATTAGATTCTGATGAGTGAAGGACTCACAGGAGGATCAGCTTTTCAGAAGGAGTTAATGAAAGGAGAAGAAAATACCCAAATTTTCCAAAATATTTAAAACTGAATTTAACTATGGAATAGTCTTTTAAGTGGTTAGACCTTCCTCACCAACCTGTGGATGTATATTCCTAAAAGGAAATGGAGCAAAAGAGTCAGAGAAGGAGAAAATGCTTTGGACTTTAACAAAATTGATCACAGCTGGGTGTTATTAATATATGTGCATTTCCAGTACAGTAAGATTCAGGGTGACCCACAGCTATTATTCAAAGTCAGTATTAGACCATTTAATTTTCTGCTTCAGTTCCTTTCCTGTTCCTCTCTCCAACTTGAGTGTTATGGCCATTCACTGTCTTTTTTTTCTGCTATTCTTCCTCCTCATTTGCTTGTGTTCTCAATGGTGTTTTAGGAGACTAAAGTCCCCCAGTGCAAAATCCATCTTCTTGAACTACTCTGAACTTGGATCAAGTGCTAATAGCTCAATAAATGGTTTATGACCTATCTCCATGAGCAAAACTTGCCACAGTTGTGAATGTATTCACTGCTCGAAATTGCTGCACACTGAACAGGATTAATATCTGTGCTGCTGGTGTGGTGTCTCTGTATTAGGACTGAGCCACCAAATTAACAGAGAAATACACACCACCCATTTCAGGGGAAGAAAAATATCAAGTCACCATTAAATTATTTTTCAGAGGCTGCATTTTGCTGGAAAAATGTTCATCCACTAAAATGAAAAGCTTTGTTCATTTAGAAACACACATTTCAGTCCATGTTGTTTCTTTCTCTGCTTCTTCATAGCACCAAGCTTTTCTTTAGCAATCACAACAACCAAAAAAAAAAAAGTTGTATTTAATTCATACATACCCTGCAAGGTACTGTCTCTCATATTTCAGTTGCTGAATGTGAGTTTGTCTCCTGGCTCTGCCTGTGTATTCACAGGTACAGGTGCCATAGTAAACACTATTATGCCAGTAACAAAGTACTATATTGTTGTACACATTACTGTAACTGGCTGATCCAACAGTTGTCCCAGGCAGGCTGACCTTTCCGTCCAAGAAGCAGAACTCATAGATTTGAAGCAAAGGTAATTATATATATATATATATATATATATATATATATATATATATAAGAAAATTAAAAAAAAAGCTAAGCTAGAACTGCTTCTGCAATATGAGGAAGCAATTCTGAATAAAAATATTGTCTTCATCAACTGACTATCCTTTAACTTATTAAGCAAAAGTTAATTATGTTAATTATGCGGATTCTTAACACTGAGCTGCATGAGTTCAGTACCTGGATAGTTGACAAACAAATTGCATGCAAGAAAGTTGCAGTAATATATTTGCAATTTCAGAAAATAAGTCTTCACATAAATATTTAATGTGGCATTTCTCTTTGCTGGTGGTGGAATATTGCTTGTGAAACAGAAACTAATTCTTGCCATATGTCAGCAGTGATGACTTCAGACATTAAAACAAATGATGCTTATTGCTAATTCACACAACCAGGGTTGAATAATCTTTTATGTCATCTGAGTCGCACTTTATACCCTCCTTACTGCTGACCGTATTCCTGCCTGCTCATGGTATTCTCTTCTTCCACAGTATCCTTTGGCAGACGTATTGCCTACTATTAAAGTCCAGAGGATTCAGTTTCTTGAAGGAAGGGCCAGCCACCAGCTCTAATTGTTATGTTCCCACTGTAGAAGATACTAAATCAAATTATCCCCTAAAAATTGATCTGGTACTCTGTGTTTTTGTGAGTTGGTTCTGAAATCTTTCCACTAGTTCCCCAGAATAAACCTTCCCCTATGTTTCAAAGGCAGAAGTTTATCCTCCTTTCTCCCTTTCCTGCTCATCATACATGATTTGATGCAGATATCCAGTTCTTACTGGACCTTAAGTCATTCCTTGCACTGATCAGTCCATGAATAAGATGAGTTGGTTTGCTGTATGTTTCTTTATTTTGAAGTTGAACCATGTGCAAAAGCTTCTGTACCGTACAGAATCCATCAATAAGGCTTAAAAATCTGAATTCACTTGCAACTTATTTTATTTACCCACAAATAGTGAGGTAAGAAAATGTCAAGCATCATTCACACCTGTAAGATAAAACACTGTTTATAGCCTTATACAACCTCATACTAAAAGCTATATAATTTATGGTGCATTTACAATGCTGTAAAGGCCGTATTTGTTCTTCATATGTCATAATTCTCATTTCTTGGCTCCTGAGCCTGTGAAGGGATTTATTGTGTCATCTCAAGTGTAGTTTCCTAGGAAGAATGAACAGCTCAAGGCACTAGATTTACCATTTACATCTGTCCTGTGTGGAGTTGCTATACAAACTGCAATATCACACTAGGATCGATATGATAATACCACAGGCTGCTGTTTTTATATGGTAAAAGTGACACCAATGTCTTTTACTATAGCTTTAACCTAGAAACATAAAACTTGAAGCAGACCTTGGAGCGGCCAGGCCTAGGCCAGTAGAAATACAGAAATTAAGCATAGGAAAGCTTAATTCATAAATTATAATTAAGCCTTTTTTCCTGGTAGAGCAGAACAGTTCAAAAGAACTTATTTTTGACACATATTGTTTTCATATGGTTGGATGTTTATGTTTTCCCATTGGAATTTAAGAATTTTCTCCCATAAGATCTTTTCATTCATATTAAATACAAGATTTTTTAAATGCAATAGTACTATTTCAAAGCCCTTAGCAAGCTTAGTCATGAATAAAAACATGACTAGGGAAATATCCTTGAGCAGAATGTGTTGTTTTATTGTACCACTGCCTGAAGGAGGACATAAGCAAAGGCTTGAAATGTGAGAACCATTTAAAAATGTTCTGATAGAGATAATAATTTTGTATGTAATTTGTATTACAACAGGGCAGGATTAATGCCATCACAATGTAGGTATTTCAAATTTAAGAATGAGGTTCAGTTGCAAAAGGGTGGACAATTAAATGCCTTAGAAAATCCTACCCAATCGCCAGTTGCGTGTGTCTCATGACACATTTCAGGTGTGTGCCTCATGTGATGCATTTCAGGTGTCAATAGTTAAATATCTTCAGGTAGCTAAATCTGTAGCCTAAGTAAGTCCTCCAGATTTCCTCTGTTGTCAGTGATATTTTAAAATCTGTAACATTTATTGTCCTCTGAAGATATTTACTGGTTCATGTATCAGAGGGAGTTTAAAAAACAAGCTAAATTAGATACCAAATGCAACTAGGATGAGACTCAGTCTGAGACTGAGACACCTTGTAATCATTTATGCATGACTATACGCTGGAGAGAAAGACTCAGGAATCATGATTACCTCCTAAAATGCTTTGCAGCCATGTTACATTCACAACCATATAGAGGAGACTGCCAGAATACGACTGTATTTTTCCAAAAAAAAAGAGTCTCCCTGAACCACATAGGAATGATTTAAAAGTATAGCTTAATGTTCCCTCTTCCTCATGTACACACACAAATGAGTATATTACTATCTTCACAAAGGAATTACAGATTTTCTCTCAGAAAGATCATCAAACTCTAAGGGCATTTTTTTTTCTCTCTGGTTTAGGTATATTTCCTAAACAGTTGCTTATACCATGAGGATGTTGCTTTGTATCCTTGCCAAAATAAGTATTGTAACCACTTACAAAGCTTAGCCATATACGGTTTCTCTCAATGAGTTTTACGATTCAGTAGCCTTTATCTCAAATAACTACACTGTCAAAACCAGGCAATACTAAATGTGAAAGATTTGGGGCTTGGATATTTGGTCCCCATTTGTAAGATGCAACTGAAAGGAAAGCACAAATCAAATGGCAGCAAACTTCACTCTTGACATGTTTGCAGAGTGCTACATGACGAGATCAGAGAATTAGGACTACTGGAATTTTCACTTTAATGATACATAAAATGTTCTAGATTTGCCTCTACAAGGCAACTGGGAGAAGAGTTTACAGGTGGTGACGAGCTTATAAATGCATAATTTATTAGAAATATCACAATTAATTCAATAAATGAGGTTTATTTATTAAGTGCTTCATGAAGCAAGTGCTAAATTAAATGGGCCCCAGAAGTGCAGTAGAGCTAGCAGTGTCACTTATAACAGAAAGACTGTAAATCTTGTAGGAGTTTACAGATGTTTTTATTTAAATTCTCTAATCCAAAAGATCTGACAAGATGAGGCCACCCCAGTGTTCTTCAATGGCAAAGCCCCTAGGGCTTCTACACTTCGCAACAAGTAGGAAATCCTTATTAATCCCTTTAGCATTTGTTGTAATGACATTAATCGTGATGAACTCTTCCAGTGTTAATTCAGATGTCACATAATTCCAAAAGAATCCCACTGAAATTTGAACAGCGCAAGCCTCAACTAATTGGAGTAGGAATCATAAAATAACTCAGTGTTTCGATTTTACCGGAAAAAAAACAACCCTAGCCACAACCGCTTTTTAAAGCCTGGCCGAGTTAAGTGAATCTGTTAGCCTTTGGAATAACATTGATTACATTCAGTTTATTTATGGAAGTCACATTTATGTGGGCCATATTTTGCCATGCAGTTCAGCATCTGTTGATGAATTTAAAGACATGAAATGACTGAGAAGTTAATCACTGACTTGAACTTGCTATTTTATATACCAGACTTCATGTCATTATATATCATGTTTACTGCATATGTAATATCTTAATGTGCTCTCAAAAACAATTCCACAAAGCCTGCTTATACTATTGCATCTCTGCATAGGGATAGTTCAAGGTTTTCAGGGGAACTCTGCAGAACCTTAACACTGACTTCCATCTTCTGTTGCACCTGGTTTTAGCAAAACATGCTAAAGAAACCTTTCCATGTATTCCTTACCCACAAACATTATATAACTCTAATGCACTCATAGCAAAACATTCAAAGTTCAGTTCAGATGCTTTAAACTAAATGCACAAGAGAACCAAAAGCTAGTAAAATACAGTAGCAAGTAATCATGCTACACATGCTCCCACCAGACCCCCACCTATTAGTAAGAAGTTCAGTCTATACCTTACTTGGCTAGCATTTGAGCTATCAATAGCTTGCAGTGAAGAAATAGGTAATATATCCCTTCATTTCTTTTTAGAGTTGGCAGTTTTGCTGAGGAAAGAGTACCATGGTAGCCAAACAAGAGAAAGGAGTCCTTCTCTGCAGAACAGGAATTCTTCAGTTTGAGAAAAATAAGGGAAGATATGTTCTTACTTAAATTTACACTCAGGGCAGAATATAGCTTTTATGGAATGCTCTTGAACTGCTAACCTCAAATCAAAGCATTGTCATTTGTTTCATTAGATGCAGATCAGATCACCAATTAGATATAAAGCCTGGTGGAGACCAAGCTCTTTTTTGTAAGACAAAATTGCATTTTGTTTCTGTAGCATATTAACATGTATTTTGCTGTTTGAAAATAACATGGGTCCTGAATATTTTGCCAGGACATATAACTTAATAAAATTAATTTTTATTGATATAACAAGAAAAAAGTGTTAGGCTAATGACTAAGTTCAATGTTTTTTCCACTTTACTGTAAACTTTCCTTGTACTCTTGGACAAACAATTTATGACTACATGCTTTGAGATATTTAATGCATTACAGTGTACTGCATGAGGGTTTATCGTTTGAGGATGTGACTGCTGTAGACAAGAGGGTCCCCACACATAACCACCATGGAATGGTCCTTTGGAAACCAGCTGAATGAGGCTGCAAAAAAAGTAGAGAACAAAATGCATGAAAAAGAGGTAGGAATTATAAGTACTGGCCTGATCATACTCAGGTTCTCCATCAAGAACATAATTTCTGTACCTCAGAACCACCTGGTAAGTTCATTATATCGATGTTAGGTGAGTAATTCTTGATTTCTCAAAAAAAAAAAGAAGAAAGAGACATGCATCATAGTGCTCAGGAAAGTGTTCTCACTTGAAAGAGAAGAATTAGAGCACTGATCTGGGTCACAGTTTTCAAGTTTATACTCCTGGCCTGCTTGCTTCAGCACAAGAAATGTCTGCTCTTTGAGCAAGGAAAGTGGACCATGCACCCATGTAGTGCATTTTCTTCTATGAATTACTGCCAAACTCTCCAGCAAGAACTGTTCTACTTTGCATTCAAAATTAAGTATTCCATGAGTCAGTGAAAAAGACTGGTTATATAAGCCCCTGCTTAATATACCTCATGGGATGAGGGAAAATGAGGTCTGGATCTTTGCTCCTTGGTTATTTATGCAGTGTATAACCTCCTGTGGAAGAAGATGGAAAGACACACACAGTCCATGATTAGTGGGCAAGTGCAGTGCTTGTGCTTTGAGGAATTCACTTTCTTCCATTAAACCAAGCTCAGAAAATCAGCCCAGCTCCTGAATGTTAGTCAAGCAGTTACCTTCTGTCTGGACAAGTTGTGCAGGTATACCATTTTCCTATCTGGCCACAGTTCTGTGTCAAAGTTACTGACAGCAAAGATGGGCGTCTGTGAGTGAAATTACTTGCAACTTTTAACAAAAAAAAAAATTTAGTTTGAACACTGTGAGACTGCAAGTTTGCAAACCATTTGATTAGAAGGAAAGAAATGAGAATAAATAAAATACCTACTCCCTCATTCCATGAAATAGAAAAGGTGGAAATGATTAAAACTGACAAGTATAAAATCTTTAAATACCACAAAATATTCTACCAGAGAATTTTCTTACAAAGATTATAGAATGGAAATTGAAAAACAACAGATCAAAACCAAACATTTTTCATGCAGGAAATGTATGAAAGAAGACTTCTGGTGCAAGCATACTGACTTAACTAAAGAAACAAATTCCATTCTAAGTCAGGAACAGTGATATGTTTGTGTAATTTTGGTATGCTACATACTCAAAGAACAGGCTGAGCATCTAGATGAGAAAGATATTGTCTCAGAAAGTTTAATATCTGGCAAAAATATTAGGAATTTCATCATGTTCCAGGAGTCTAGAACATTTATTTATTTTTAATACTGCTGTTTGCAAGTTCTTATACTTTCTAGAAACCTCACAGATTCTTTTTCTGAATCTAAGCTTTCAAAAAGTCACTTTCCCCTCTGTTGGTTACAGACAATTCAACGAGCAAAACTAGAAAAAAAATTATGAATACACCAAAAAGAACTTTTATAAAACAGCAGCTGCTCAAGACTGCTTTTCCAGTGTTGTTATTATAAATATGGCTGCACGGTCTTTTGTTATTTCATATTTAACAGTTTCACAAAAGCAATTGTAGGAGCTCAAAAATAGCTCAGAAATATAATACATCAGAGCTGGAGGTGCTATAAAGTTGGAACTCCCTGTAATAAGAGTTTCTAAAATTCTACTAGGACTTGAGAAAATCTGCTTTGTAATCATTTGCTGTGAAGCAAGATCTAAGAGCACACATTGCAGCTCTCACTGAGTCAGTATGTTATTTGGTACTCTACTGATAGACAATAGCCTAACTCAAGATAGATTCAAACTAGTGGACCATGTCCTACAGATGTCATTTTGCAGTCCTGCAGTACCTTAAGCCTGTCACATTACCAATTTCATTCTTTTAAAATAAAGCAAAATAAAGGAACAGAATTACAACTCAGTAACTCTTAACATTTATGCAATGTACAAGATGGATAAAACAGGTTATTGGAAAGTATATGAATTTTGTTTGCTGCTGTAGATACATACCTTCATACCAGGAAATTACTTTTTAAATGTAGTTCTTCATACCCTATCCTGTATGTTGCACACCTGAAATAGAAGTTTTTAATAGTCTATGTTACACTTCACAAAGCAATTCATTTTGCATATGAAATGCCATGTGCAATCATCCAAAGACTGTGCTTCTAATCAATACATATTTTGTCATGATCATAGTAAAATTAGGTGAAGACTAAAGGAAAGAGAAGGATATATTCACATTGTCAATTTTAGCCAGTTAGAAGCATAGGAAATTAGGACCCTATGTTCTGTAAACAATCAATGAGTAGTGATAAGATGCTTGATGTTAGGCAGTGTTGAATAGTTAGACAGTCCATATATGCCCTAGAGACAGTCAGTGTCCTTTCCAATTGTGTAAGCAGCAGTTGTTCCCAGGTTTGTGAAATACAAATGGAAGAGCTTATACAGCCTTGCTTTCTACATGCACTTTGGTAGAACATCAAGACTATATTGCAACTGTACAGTGCTTCCACAGACACCAGAAACAGAAAAAGTTAATTAGTAATTTTTTATAAGAATCTTTGGACTTTTTTGATTGAGATAACATAATTGCTGAATGAGATTTAACATGTACTTTCCCAGCACCCCAAGTGCTTGATTTACATTGCCATATAGAATTACTTGGTATTCTGTATTAAATTATTTCTTTATTTTCCTTTTCATACAAGCAGCCACTGGGAAATTATTGTCAGAGTCTTAAAAATGATTTCTTAATGATTGCTTGTTAGGAAAATAAAATGTCTTTCTTGGCCTCTTTTTCCTCCTTCTCTCTCTTTTAAGGATGGATGAATCCTCATATTCTTGTAACATTGCTGTCCATGCTATAACACAGCGAGCCATAAAATTGTATAGATTATTTTCCCCCTCTCAGGACCAGTAGCAGCATCATCTAGTAGGGAATGACTGAATTCATTTCAGGAATGGTGTAGGGAAGAATAAGAGCTTTGAAAGCTAAATAGGCACAGTAGGAAATGAGTATATGGGAGAAAAATCTGTCTGCATGAATAAGCAGTGGAGAAGAGACTTAAGTAAAATCAGGGGAGGAGAAAAGTGAAAGATAAAATATAAAAGGGAGAATAGAAATAAAGAAGAATCAGACCAAAAAAATGAAGACCTCAAAGACCGTTAACAAAATGAACTTTTGGAAATAATTCTAAGAAAATACTGAGGCTTGTTTGTTTCCTCTTCCATACTATTTTTTGTATGTACCTTTTGTATGCCTCTTAGTATCAAGATACAAAAAATATTGTTTAATGATAATTTCTAAGGTTCTATATTTATCAGCACTGAGCTAGAATCAAGTTACTACATTCAAATCAAACCCCAGATTACAAAGATGTTCAGTGTAATTCATCTGACCTACCCAAAAAAGATCAGTAGGTTGGATAGTATAATTTCTGAACCCAAAGGGATTTTAAAATTTGCTTTTGGCTTTGGAAATCTCATCAAGCTTTCATTGTATCTTTAAGTATTTCAGTATTACAGAAAGAATAGACATTACTTCTTCCCTTGCCAGGTATATGTTACCATATTTCTTTTGCTTTTGCTGTAACTGTTGCTCAGTTAACTCTCTTTTCAAACTAAATTGAGATCACCAGTGTTCCTCACAGAAAACAGGTCAGTGTACAGCCTCTTGAAAGTAACCTAATCCGTTTACCAGTGATTGACATTATGACTTAACAAATAAGACACTCCAGTTCTACCATGTATTCCATTTTTCAAAGCACAGAGAATTCTCTTAGGTCTAAATTCCTCTTGCCTGAACTTTGCCTGACAGAATCTGTATGGAGACTCCAGTGGTGAGGCAATGGTTTCTGCTACCTCAGGAGCCCAAGCAGATGGTATTTAGATGTGTAAATTCACACAATGACATTACCATAAAAAAATGTAGCTTTGACTTTGCTGTAAAGTTCAGCGAATTGAAAAAAATACTCAATTTCAGAAGTTATAAAAACATATATGCAGTCATTTATTTTAAACTAATATATCAAATGTATCCATATTCAAATATAAAGGCATGTTAGACAAGCAGAAAACACTGACACATGCAAATACACACACATATGAAAAATCATAAAAATATCTGAAAATTATATGTGTATATACTATATGTACACATATAGTATACATACTATTTTATATTTCGTTGAATTATCATTTAGAAAACTATTTATCAAATAAAATTGTTCTTATTCCTGATGACATGGCCTGTAAAATGGCTTCTAGATGGGTGCAAGAGAGAAAAATGTCAAAAAGAAAAGCTTGTGATTCATTTTTCTTACTTGTGTGTTGTTGCCAGATTCATACCAGGTGAAGTGTGTTTTAAATAGTTTGCCTTAAGCATTGACATATGAGCTAGGATGAAAGATTACTGTCCAAAAGGCAAATTCATTTATTACTAGTCATGGTAGTATTTGTCACTTTATTCACTTGGGTAGCAAATATGTCACCCAGACTTTCACAGGGAATTAAACCATTGTGCAACCTGGCAATAGCAAGAATATTTTTAGCAACACTGACAGGTATCAGGTATTTCTGTGTCTACATATCTTTAGTCACAATTCCCTTAACAGGTACTTTGGAATTAATCCCTTGGTAACACCTGTATCAGATCTTCTTACTACTTGATGAACAAACAGTTCTACACAGTGAGAGCTACACACCTCTCTACTCTCCCTGCTATGCTACAATGCTACTGATGCAGCAAATTGTTATAATAACTTTCCATACAGAAGAGTACTCTACAGTAATCTACTTGTAGAGTGACAACCTCATACATTGTTCATGCCATATCTGAAAGAAAATGTTGCAATCTCTAATGTAAATGATGGAATAGTGTTCTCTGTCATCATGATGCCAGAGGACCTACAGATTCAATAAGTGCCTAAATTTTGGATTCAAGTAATAGAAGTGAAGATCTTCAAATGAAATTCTCTTCTGTATTTCTCTTTCCCAGCCTGCAACTTTGATTTTTCTCAGGGTTAGTAGTGCAAATAAATAAAACTTCAGTTTTTATGAGTTTACAAACAAACAGCCTGTTTTAATATTTAAAAAAGTGGACTAAGTAAAGCCAGAAACATTAAAACTGAAAACAGGTCTGTTATTTTTGTAGTTTTTTTCTTTTTAATTAAAAGAAACCCTGAAAATTTATTTACACTTAAACATTTTTACAAATGCAACTTTCATCAAGGCACTTTCTCATCAGTTCTTTTTTAAATATCTAATGAGTTTCCTATAGGCTTTAATTGTACTGTCTGCTGTATGGGCCATTATCTTCAGACAACATGAGGTGAAATTTATCATTTGCTTCTTCTGTCCACCTGCTGGAGCATCCTTAAGTTTCAGCTGGGACTCGAAACATGGATACCCCTAGTTCACTTAATGCTTTGTGACATGCATGCATGCCAAAAGGATTGCATGCCACTGCAACTTTAACCTATTCCTATGGCAATGTAACCTGACAAGTGCTGAGCAAGCAGGACAGCCCAAAATATGTCTTAGAATAGCTTTGACCTGTCCCTAATTAAGCGTAAAAAAACTGGAGTTCAAGGTGCCTACAAAGCAAACATGTAGTTCTAAGTCTTTAGAGAACTGAGGGTTTCAATACACTCTGGACACCCCAGAACACCAATAACCAATCCATGCGATAGTGAAGAAATATTGACATATTCCCAAGTAAACGTGTAATTATTAATGAAGACCCAAAATAAGAGAGGCAGAAAGACATATGCCGATCATAAACTGCAGACGAAGATGTCATTGGAGAGAGGAAGGGGGCAAAGATCACAGGAGCCTCCCAGCAGGGACTTGTTGAGTAAATATCCAAGTGTCCTCAAGAGAAAAAAGAACTATGCTAATGTTAAAAGTCTCTATTTTAGGAATATCCTAAGGCTTGAAACATCAATGTCAGTTAATGATCCAGAAATACTGACACTGATACGTGAGTGTTACCTTTCACAGAGGATCAGAGCAATTAGTGCAGTGCCCACAACAAATTCAGAATGGTGGAAAATCAAAGATGCTTTTGGACTTCAGGCAATTTTAAAACTGCATTAAAGGTCTCTTCTTTGTGACCTTCTACCAGAAAGTGTACTACAGCCTTTGAGGTCTGAGACCCTGGGTGTCAATCAATGCACATAGATTCGCATCCTTCACAAAGCTAATCTTTTGTAAAAGATCAGTGCTTCTCTCCCCATGTATCTACACATTCTGCAGCACTTTACATAAACTGATAAATTAAATACCACAAAACTCATAAAAAATAGAGACAGCCTATTTATTGTCTTGTCTTCTCAGGATTAGAAAATTTGTTGCTATTAGATATGTGTGGGAAGGGTAGTCTATAAGGGGATTGCTGTCTATTTCCTTGAGTTAGCTGCCCTTGCTAAAGCAATACAGGGCTCATGGCAGGCTAACATCTAATATTTACCCCAGTTTTGCAGGAGAATTTTGTAGCCCACAATAAGTTCCAGGCTGTTGCAAACATGCTGTTGCTAACAAAACAAGAAAGTTATGCTGACATGATCTGTACCTGCACCTTTGTTTGCGCCACAGGTATAACATTGGGCTCCTACATTCAAAACCTGGCCTCAGTAATGTCAATAGACACTTTTCCTTCAGACTTCAATTTTGATGTGGATTGATATTTCATCACCAGAATCCAAATCCCACTGACTTCAGAGGCTTAAATTCTTATATGTGGTTCTTAGCTTTTGATGTGTATAAATTCATCTTCAGAACCTCAGTCAGTCACTCCAGAGAGAAGCTTGTCCTATCCCTCTCCTGGAGTGAGAGTAATTGTCCTCTGCCTATGCCTTTTTACTGGTCAAAAAAAAGGATCCTAGGGTTATCAGTTTAGTCTTTCTGAACCAGGACAACAATTAACCATTTAAGTAGTCAAGATCAGTGAAGTTCATTCTGCCCTGCAAGTGTAGGTGCGCACGAAGGGTTTAAGGTACATATGTCAAAAGCACTACCTCAGTTGAGCAGTGTGTACCAGAGGGCTTACATATCTACAAGTTTGTTTATGCCTGCAGTTTTGTTCTGTTACTGGAAATGACCATAGCTCCACACATCTCTCATATGAGTATGCTTGGGGCAAGAATAGGCGACATCTGGAAAGAAAGCAATATCTAAAGGAAGTCAAGGCTATTCAGCCTGATGAAGGACAGACATAAGGCTGTTTGTCTAATGCTAACTGGAAGTCCCTTTTTAATCTCAGAAGGTTTCACAAACTGGGCTGGCCAAGGCAATTCTCTTCTGAATCTGACTTTTCAGTGCACAGAAAGTTGTGAAAACCAGCTTAAGCACTTGTATTTTCCTGCACCTTATAGAGAACTATGATTTGAATGAAAACCTACACATCAGCAAACTAAGCTTTTCAATTCATTAATTTTTTGTTGCATACTTAGTTTTTGGCACCTAAACATTTGAATGTGGATATTAATTCATACTAGTGTTTCCAGTATTTATGAAATTACTCCAAATGGAGAAAATGGGCATCTGCTCTCAGGATACTGGCCTCATTAAATGAAACAGTGGGTTTATGCAGTATGCTTGTGACTATACTGTGGCAAGCAGGTGTAATACCATCAAAAAAAATTAGATCCTGACATTCCACTTCAAAATCAGCCTGATTGTTTTCTCTGATGGATTCACAGCTAAGTGCTCCATACACCACTGAATCTTGCCCAGGCCAAGATTTCATTTTGAGTGAGGTTATAAATACCTGTTATTAATTCCCTCACATATATCCCAGCTTTTTTTTTTTTTTTTTGGACAGAGTATTTTTTTTCTGGTACACTGATAAAGTCTGCCCAGCAATCAAGCCAGTTTTTAGTATATGCCAGTCTTTCTGCATTTTGTCTCACTTCCATTTGGCAGAGGTCAGAGGTCTCAATGTTAAAATGCTTTTCTATCTACAGTAGCTCTCAAACTATAACACAGGCTTGATTTAATTTGCTGCTAGCGCTGCTTTGTAGCTCCATAAATGTTAAAACTTGATCTGATATTTTATTGTAAATACAGGTCGCAGGAGTCGGGGAGGAAGACATGGAGTAAGAGGGCAAAGATTTTGGAATGTCACCAGAGGAGGAGGTAATGCGTGCTGAAGAGGCCCCAGCATATAATAAACTATCAGAAAGTGAGAAGCAATATGCCTTCTTTATTTATGGGTCCTGCTGTATTGTGGGAAAGCATTGGAGATGGAAGGCATCTGTATGGAGTCCCCAACAACAAGTTGCAGAAACTGCTGAAGGAGAGGGTGAATCGAGTCAGTTTGCCAAGGTGAAAGCCATCCAGCTGGCCTTGGACATTGTTGAATGAAAAAAAGTGACCAGCACTCTATACTGACTGATGGATGGTGGCAAATGCCCAGCGGAGGTGGTTGCAGCAATGGAAGCAGAGCAACTGGCATTGCAGAGGTAAACCCATCTGGGCTGCTGCACTGTGGCAAAATATCTCTGACCAGCTGCAGAACCTGGGGGTGAAGGAGGCACACCGTCTCTCCTGCTCTGAAAGACTGTTACAAGAGTTGGAGCCTGACATCATGGACTGGATTAATTCAGAAGCTTTATAAGGATTGGTCCATGTACTAAGGAACGATATCTCTCTTTCTCTCTGTGGGGGTATATATATATATATATACATATATATATATGTTGTCTCATATATATATGAGACAAAAATGATAGTATATTGAAAAATGTGAGATCTGAGCATGAAGTGAATGGCATGGAAGAAGGGGTGGATACTGTCCTGGGCTCAACAGTCTCGGTCATTTTCCTTCTTCTTAGTAGCTGGTGCAGTGCTGTGTTTTTAACTTTCAGCCTGGGAACAGCGCTGATAACACCAGTGTTTTTAGTTGGTGCTTAGTAATGTTTACTCTGACCAAGGACTTTCTGAGTCACATACTCTGCCAGGGAGGAGGGGAAGTCAGGAGGAAGCAGAGACAGGACACCTGACCCAAACTAGACAAAGGTATTCCATACCACAGCACATCATGCCCACTATATAAACTAGCGGAAGTTACCTGGAAGGGTTAGATCACTGTTCGGGTTGGGCTGGGTATTGGTCGGTGGGTGGTGAGCGGTTGTATTCTCTTCCCTTGTTATTTCCCTTATCATTATCAGTGGTAGCAGCAGTGGTTTGTGTTATACCTTAGTTACTGGACTGTTCTTATCTCAACCCATGGGAGTTACATTCTTTGGATTCTCCCCCCCATCCCTCCAGGAGCTGGGGGAGAAAGAAGAGGCTGGGGGAGTGAGTGAGCGGCTGCACCATTCTAGTTACTGGCTGGGTTTAAACCACGACAGTTTTTGTGACACACAAATACGTATCTTTGAATGAACTTTTCACAATGTTTAGTTGCCTTTTAAACTCTGAATATATATTATTCTGTTGGAAAATATTAGAAGACTAACAGTGCCAGACATAGCACAGGGCATCTAGAGAAAAAAAAAAATCAAACAAACAACAATGACAGAATGGAACTGACAAGCAAATAATTCCTAATATATTTTAACTGTTTAAGAGTACCTAGAATATTTTGAAAAAGAGAAGGGAAAGAGAAAGGGAGAAGGAGAGAGAGAAAGAGAAGGAGAGGGAGAGAGAGAGGGAGAGAGAGAGGGAGAGGGAGAGGGAGAAAACTTTTTGCAGAGCAACTTCTTGCACAAAGCAGCTACATCTTTGGGCAATAAAGATCAGTACATCATTATGTGGGGCAATTCTGTTGAAGTATGAAATAGCATATACATTTTCTTAAATTTAGAACCAGTTAATGTGTGGTGGTATTTATTAGTTTTTAAATCAAATACCCACTGCAGCTCTGAATATCAAAATTTGTGTGTGGGTGTGGCTTCTCTGAGAGTCATGGGCACAAGGCAAAATGCATATTCATGCTCAGATGTACTTAGTTTGCTTTAGTAATACCAGTTATTTTTATAGTGGACTGAGTTTTTATTTCCATAAAATACATTCCAAGATATCCCTTAATAAAAGCCTGTATTTCTAAAAGTGTTTAACATGGTATTTGGAAACTATAGGAAGCAGGTTAATGTAATATGCCCTGCAAAGAAAATATGAATCTGACCAGTAAATTTCTGCATGACTTTTTTTCAATTAAATTTTTCAAATGAAAAATAAGTTATTTGCTTTGTGAGAAAATAAATGTATGCTTTCAGAGAACTGATGTATGAACCGTAAAACTTTATTTTGCTTTCATGCTTCCGAATATCATGCCTATGCATCCAACAGGTCTTTCTGGAATTGATAAAAAGGATTCCAGATCATTCTTGCCCTTTGCAGGGACCACTTTCCTTGTAATTTAACAAGGAACATAAATGTGGCATAATGAGAAAACAACAACAAACTAAAATCCAATGTTTTATTGAAAAAGCATTTCCAAAAGTCTATGGCACCCCTTTCCACTATTTCTCAGTATATAATCACACAGCACACACTGAAACATACATCATTAGAGTGAAAGATCCTCTGACAAGTGAGCGAAGACAGAGCTGTAACACAGAACCATATGAACACAGTGTTCACTGACATTGTGCAAATACCGGAAAAAGCACCTGAAGCAGAGAACAGTGACACAAGAAAAAGCAGCAGCCAAATAAACTGCAAGTGCCAGATCTACAAGGTACAGTCAGGTGCAATGATTTCACTTTGCAAGTGTTAAAAGACACAGCCTACGTTTTTTCCTAAGTGGTTCCAAAAATGCTAAATACTTTTTTTTTCTTTCACCCTTCATCCCTTGAAATCAGAAAAGCCGTGACCTAAGACACAGAATAAGATGTTTTCAGACCAATTCACCATTCCAGATAGGCATGTTTCAAGACTTCTTAACTCGCTAGTACATTTCTGGAGTGACTTGGAATATCCTCTAATGTATCAATCTCCTTAAAGTAGTCATTAGGGCTTAGAAGTGGCACCCAGGGCCAGCTACAACGTGTTCAAGCAAGACTTGGGTAAGAGGACTTTATTCAGAAAGTAAGAGGAAGCAGCAGCTGAACTGAAATGTACCAAACAGCGGGCAGATTATCAAATGCCAGGATATACTGAGGTCTTCCCCTCCCTCCCAGCTAAGGACAGAATAATGTAGTTAGGTGGGCCATAGTGGTTGGTTGAAAATGACACTACAAAAAATTAATGTGCTATTTTTCCTACAATATATTTGTCCAAAAGTAGAATGGGGGTTAAAGTCCATCTTACAAATTACAAGGAGGAAAGGAGTTGCCTTGTCGCAAGTTCAAACAGTTTAACCAAATCCAAAAAGAGACAGAAGGCAATTTTCACCTCACAAAGAAGGTTAATTGCGTTTGCCAAGGCACAGATCATGGATAGGACTTTGTCATGCAGTATGACTTTCCCCCAGAACAAGAAAATCTGCAAAGACCAGAGACCAAAAATGTTGGCTTTCAAACCCATCTTTGTCTGAGAAAATAGCATTTACAAAATGAATATTGTGCTAAATGATGTAGCATTGAATGACTCTAGAAACTAGTCTGAAGAATCCCAGTTTTGTGCAGCCTAGGAGTTACAGGAGATCCCTACCACATCTAGTAGTCCAAACCAGCAATTCCTAGGGTATTTTTCAGTTCAACAGATTTCTTTTTCTCATCATTTAGGTAGTGAAAAGGGGGAATAAACTGAGTAGAAAACATTTAGGGGAAACACCTCTGCCTGAAAAAACAGAGATACTGTATCATGTTCATATTGGTCTTCATAATGCAGAGAAGAATAATTTACCAGGAAAAAAAAGTTTGCAGAGAAACCTCTGAACTATTCTGCTCCAGCCATTGTTAGCTGTGTAATGAACCCCCAGCAGGGCTGTTGCTCTGACTTAAATGAAATTAGTGGCTGGTGGACTAGTCCTTATCAGAGCTGAAAAGTGTGGAAAGTGAAGAAATAACTTTAAGTGATCCTCTTACCCCCAACTTGTAAATATATCAATTTCCTACACCAAGAATGGGCATTAGAGGTGGGAAGTTGCACTGTATTTTAAACAACACATTTTAATTTCTTGCACCCAATTTTATCTGTGTATTCCTACTCATTTATTTGGAACTTCATAACCAAGAGGAAGGTTTATTTTTCTTGGAAAAAGAGACCTTATAATCTAAGCGAAAAGTTAAGAAAAAATTCCCATATTCCTTAATAAAACCAGCTTGCTATAGAAGGGCACATATTCCCTACTGTTCACAAGGAAAAATGTATCTGATTTAATCTATTGAGCTCTGTATCTCCTTAGTGCTATTTGTAAAACTATGCCCTCATTACACAATGAATTCTTCATGAAATGGAGCCACCACTTTATTATCAATCAGATTTCAAAGTGAGTTTGGGCTACTACGGCTATATTTTCCCTGAGTGTTAGAAACTGTCAGTTTGTGATATTAGTCCAATATCTGTTCAGTTCACCCCAGATCCCCAATCTAATGTTTTGCTCAATAGAAACAAATTGAAGCCTTAGAGATGAGGATAATTCAGCTGGAAACTTGCAAAGGTATGACCTCAAAAATCTGCAGGTCCAAGGGACTGCCTAGAATCAATGGTAAATCTTATTTCTATAGCTGGGAACTGAAGGTCACCTAAGGAGAGAGACAACCAAGTCTTAATTTGGGACAAGGTATGAAAGGGGTTCAAGATATGGTAAAGAGGTCACAATACGGAAAAAAGCCCACCAGATCAAGCCAATGCAATGAAGTAAGTAAATAAAAAAACTGAACAAGAATAAATCCGCAGATGACTGGGAAGCCTGCTGATGGCACTGCTAGTGCTAGTAGGAAGCAGTGAAGGACAGGATGGTGAGTGATGAAAGGTGGGGAGGGAAAAGATAGGAACCCAACAGAGGGGGTTACTGACCTAAAGCTTAAGGAAATGTTTACAGCTAGAAATGGTATGCTTTGTCACAAAGTAGGAGCATCACTTCAAAACTCTGTCTAACATGGGCACTTGTAATTAGCAAGCTTCTCTTGCTTGTCAGCATCAGGAAAATATACTGCAGGGAAAGTTTTTAACAGAGCCTTTTAGCATTAAACTTTATCCATACACCACAGTTATTTTTGCACTGCTCGACAGTTAAATTTCTTTTTCCTCCTCCTCTGTGCTGCTTTCCAGCTGTATTTTTTTCTTCCAAGCATCTTACAACCCTTTTATTCAATGAGGCTTATGGAGCCCGATATTCATTCTATAACAAAGCAAAGACATCAGTACTGTCCCATACAATGCAGTTCATCAGTATCCTCAACTTCTGCCTGCTCCTCATGTCTTTCTGTTGCATCTCTGACACCTGCTATGTAAGTCAGGCAGTCAGTTCTTTAAAACAAGTATTTCACCTACAGAGGTATAAAAAGTGAGAGCACTATTTGGAAAAGGAGTATTTTAAACCACAAGCCATTATAGCCAAACAAGAAACCCAGTGCAAAACAGGTAAACTAAGTCAAAAGTGCCTCCGGACCTTCAGTTCTTCATGCTGAGGATTACCCAATGGAAGTCAAAGTATGCTGTGGAGGAAAGTACCCAGGTATAGCTGCTGTCCGTGGACAAGTACAGCGTCAACAGAGACCTTACAGAAACCTTAGGTGTCTTCTATTTACTGGTTCTGCTGGCCAAAGAGGAAGTGCCTAAGGAAGAGCTTTGCTCTTGCCGATTTAGTTTTTTCAGGTCTGTTCTAATTTAGTGGTGATCTACAGCGCTAGCAGTGTGTGGTGTAGTCTGTGCAGTATGTGGCAGTCGCTGTTTCCTTTTCTTCCCTATCAAGTTATAGTTTCCTTTTCTTCAAGCTCACCCAAATGTATAATTAAGCCAACACATATAATTTTACATGTATGTATAGCACATCTCTACTCAATAAAAGGACATGTGGGTCATTTTTAGCATTAGTGTCAAATATATGGTAAGTGATACAAGCTTGAGACTGATGATACGTTCTTCTATTTTTACTTTTTGCCTTCTTTCCCTTCAGACCCACAGCCCGAGAGATAGCCTCTAACTCAGGAGTGAACATTATGCAGCATACAAAACAGTCATCATGATGTTCATGTAAATAGTAAAGGTATGAGGTGCCAGAAAGAAGTATGAGGAGACATGAAAAGATAAGAAAAGGACAAAGACTCACTCTATTTCAGTTTATGCTCATTCCATATACCAGAAACCTTTTGTTTTATGCTTCTCAGATTTGTCTCAAGGTAAATATATATTAGGGAACAAGAAAGCAATCAATATTATTAAATATTAATAATAGATAACAGGGTAGAAGATTATGAAACTTAGCTATATTTCAAAGAAACAACTGCAGAAATAGAACAGGGTAGGTCCATCACTTGTTTCCATATGGGCAACTTGCCTGCCAACATGTCCATGACTAAAACCTATCTTTTTTAGTGCACCATAATGTTAGTGCAATGCTTTGTTAAAGAGGCAGAAAAAAATAAATGCAATTTTGATTTATTTAGTTGAAGGCCATATTCAGTATATCTCTTCCTCTAGTGATAACTTCCTTTGTCTAATACAGATACCTTATTCTTATTATCTTTTTCTATTGCTAAGATAGAAAGAAATGCCCACAGATTAAAACTGATCATGTGAACTCTTACTCTCTGTATATCTCAATTAATTTTGCAGCTGGTAAAATGTACTTTAATCCTTCTCTTTCCCCAGCCAGAAGTTCCTCATTTTTCTCTATATTTACTGGTGGCTCTTCTGGGGTGTTTTTTTCATGGGAAATAAACAGAATTCATTGATTTCTGGAGGAGAGGTTACAATAGTTTTTACAAACATTAGTGACACCTGATCAGACACATAGAATTCCTTCTGTAATACCGAAGTTAGCACTTCTAAAATCTTAGATGGCAGAAAACAACTTAGCTATTATTTTTATTTCTGAATATTTGGGAGGCACTACAGTGCAGAGAACTACTTAAGAATTCTGTGTCCTGGTTTCAGCTGGGATACAGTTAATTTTCTTCCAGTAACTGGTGCAGTGCTGTGTTTTGGCTTTAGTCTGAGAACAATACTGATAATACATCAATGTTCTTAGTTGTTGCTACGTAGCACCTACCCTGATCAAGGACTTTTCAGTCTCATACTATGCCAGTGAGGAGGGGCACAGGAAGCCGGGAGGAAGTAGAAACAGGATACCTGACTCAAACTAGCCAAAGAGGTATTCCATACCACAGCACATCATGCCCACTATATAAACTGGGGGCAGTTACCCGGAAGGGACATACTGCTTTTCATGTCTGGCTGAGTACTGGTCAGTGGGTGGTGAGAAATTGTATTGTGCATCACTTGTCTTTCTGGGGTTTTATTCCTCCGTTTCTTTTACTTTTTCTTATTAAAATTATATTGGACTTTATTTCAATTATTAAACTGTTCTTATCTTAACCCATGGGTTTTACCTTTTTACAGCTGTTCTCCTTAATCCACCAGTGGTGGGTGGGTTGGGGAGTGAGCAAGCAGCTGTTTTGGTACTTAGTTGCCAGCTGGGGTTAAACCATGACACCTAGGCTTAGGGATGATCCCATCAGCCTTTTCAACAACTGAAACCTCTCCCCCACTGGTGAATAACACCGGTTAAGTACAGTACATGAAAATGAGATTTATTTGTTCCTCTATGTTTATGATTACAGTAGTAGGTCGGTTGTTGTTTTTTTCCCTAAGACCACTAGTTGTACCCGTTTCCCCTCAAACCACATTTCTAAGGCAATTACTTATTGACACATAAGCTTAAATCCTAAATACACCTTTTACTCATAGCTTTTGTGACTCTCCATATAAACTGCAGAATACTGATATGTACTAAGAAACTCTGAGTCTGAACAGAGAAAATAAATAAGTTCCTCCATCCTTTATCCCCTCTACAGCTATGTTTTTGTGTCTATTAAAAGGCCTCTGTTACACCTTAAATCTGATTCTTTTTTCTTCAAGAATTTTGATCAAATACCTAGTTGACCTCTTTTTTATTTTTAAGTTTTTCTTGTGTTTTTTTTTTTTTGTTTTGTTTTTTTTTTAATTAAATGCTTATGTGCAATTTTGGTTTGACTTTTTTTCTGGAAATTACCCAGGGCTGTAATGTATACCCAGTATATGGAAGAAAGAAATGTACAGTCCATAAATGTTTCAAAGAAAGACATGACCTAGCATCCCTCTCTATTGAAAAGGAGCTGGTAGTGTTCTTATGACTGGATAAAAACTGAGGATGTTTAAGAAAGAAGAAAAGCTCTGAAATACTGCCAAAGGTACTAATCTTCTCTAGATCTTCTCTTGATCTTCTATACAATAACCACTGATATTTTCTCACAGGGAAAAGATGCAAAGGGTGGCATTCATGTGAGGGAGATGGAATAACGCATTTCTACAGAAAAACTAGAATAATTTTCTCAAAAGTTGCTAACTCCACATGAATTAAAAAAAAAAGAAGAAAAAAGTTTGATATAGCATTTTAGACAAAATATTCAGAAGAGCAATGAATATGCACAACATTTCAGAGGAAAAGGCTGAACAAGCAAACACTAGTGTACACTGTTTCACAGTAAATGGGTTCCAGACACTGCCGTGCTTTTTGTATTCATTCAGTGACAGATCAGTCTAAGATAATGGTAGCATCTGGATGAGGGCAGATGGCTAAACTGTCAAATAATGACATTTTACAAAATTTCTGCAGTCTAAGCTCAATATGGTTCCAGTCCCAAAGGCAGACAGGTAAACAATGGTGCAGAAGTTATATCGCTAGCATATAAGATTATTGATTATAATTATTCTAGGGAAAGAACTCTTCTCAGAAGATTAGGCTGACAGGAAGATTGAGAGCTCTCTCAAAAAGAATTAGATGACTGCTCCCTGGTTTTGTTCAGGCATCTATTTTTCTACATTTTCACCTCAGAGGAGCTTGTTGTGATGAGCTATGATAAAATGAAACTTCTCATGGTAAAGATGTTCACATCCACCATTGGTCTGTGCTTCATCTTTCAATGCAAAACTTTGCATTGGGCTCCAGAAATTCACCACTGAGTCAGAGATAGATGCTAAAAGAAGAGTTTGTCCTTACACCTGGAAGCCAAAAAATTCTTATTATCTGTATAGTTCAAAGGAAGAAATTAATTTGTGAAGATACCAGATAATAGTAGTTTATTTTGTGGAGACAAATTGAAACATTTTTCCACTCAGTTAAATTTACATGGAGGCAAAGTATAGAGTTTTGAATAGTCACTCCTAAATCTATACAAAATCAGAAACAGGTCTCAAAAACTGATTTTGTCTGAAGTATAAACAGCTCAGAGCAAATGCAAAGATATCCACCCCACCAAAAAAAAAGAGCTGCTAGGTTCCTAAATCTCCTAAATATATATAAAATCAAGCTTCTTTGAAGAATAAGGAAAAAACTTCTTTCTTGTGGTAACTGGCACGTGTTTGAAAGTAAAGTCAGAAAATAGACAAATTAAGAGAATATTGTGGTTTACAACCAGTCAGGCAGCTCGTTCACTCACACCCCCCCCCCCCCCTTCTTTTGCTCCCCCTACTCCCAGAGGGAAGGAGAGGAGAATCAAAAAGAATACAACTCCCCCAGGTTGAGATAAGAACAGTTTAGTAATTAAGGTATAACACAAATCACCACTGCTACCACCCATAATAATAGTAATAGAAATAACAAGGGAAAAGAATGCAACACCTCACCACGCGCCAACCGATAACTCACACCCCCCCCCCCAGCGCAACCAAGCACTGACCAATACCTCATCCAACCCTGCAGTGATCTAGCCCTTCCGGGTAACTGCCCCCAGTTTATATAGTGGGCATGACGTGCTGTGGTATGGAATACTTCTTTGGTCAGTTTGGATCAGGTGTCCTGTCTCTACTTCCTCCCGTTTCCCCTTCTCCCTGGCAGAGCATGAGGCTCAGAAACTCTTTTGCCAGACCAAACATTTGAGAAGTAACTAAAAACATCGGTGCTATCAGCATCTCTCCCAGACCGAAAGTCAAAAACACAGCACTGCACCAACTACCAAGAAGGAGAAAAAATGACTGCTACTGCTGAACCCAGCAGAGAGAGACTACTTCAACTAAGAATTTCCATTTCTCCTGTTGCAGCAAGGTACTTTAGTGGTGAAAAGTAAACTATAATCTGTAGTTTGTAGAGCCATTCTTGAAAAGAAAGTGAAGAGTCCTAGCTGAATTTTCACAGTTGTCAATGACCACTGATACCATTAGCCATGCAGTTACCTGAGTGACAGTAGAGCCTCACAGAAATGACCGAGGGATTCTTCTCTCTCTTTGCTCCGTGCTCCTGGATATTAAAGTGCAGTTGTTTTCCAGCCCAGTACATGCTGGTATGCATAGTTTTGCAGATTGCTAATCTGTCTCCTATATTGTTAATATTATGTCTACCATGCTCATACAAAACACCTTCCCAGAGAACAGATAGATAGACCTGTGAAAGGCAGATAGGCACACAGACAGGCCTATCAAAACATAAAGGAAAAGAAATAAAAGAGCCATTCTGCTGGAAATATTAATAATATCAAAAATATGATATTTTTTTCATCTTTTTATTAATCTCATCTATATAAATTCCTGCATTTTACCAGTCCTTGACAGATGTGAAAAACTACATGGATTGTGTGAATTAGCTGAAGTTTAACCTAAATAAAATCATAGTAATACTCATTGACAAAGGAAAGGCTTTAAAAGTGTAAGTGAAGGAGTAAGGAAAACTGATTTTTTTAAATTGTATATTATTGCTGGTATGGCTCTGAATGTGCATTTCATATTAGATTCACATTATTTTTCTGAGTTCATACTTGGCAACAGTATTTCAGAAGATTTTACTATTCCCTTCAGATACTTCTTTGACCGTTTTTATTGACACAGCGATAATATTGAGGATTTCTTTAAAAAATGTCAATTCTGGTTGGATATATTACAGCAATATCCATAGCTTTACTATCTGCAGAACAGAATAAACTAGCCTTGGTGTGCATTGACCCTATAGCTGAATCATCATGTCATGTCATGTCATGTCATTATTAATTATGTAACAGTTTAGAACCAGCATGGTAGTTGTGAATTAGTGACATTAAATAGTGCAAAGTCTTTCTTTTCTCCATTTATACTCCCACTCTTGACACACGGAATAAAACTTCCATGTTAGAGCGACAGTTTTCTCAAGAAAAACTTATTCCTTTAGAATTTTACTTTCTCAGTATAATCATTATTGCCTAAAATGGACTTGAACTTTCCAACTTACTTTGATAGTAGAGATTACCAGGGGGCAGGTGCTTTGAGTGTTTAACTGTACCTCAGCTGTGTATAGTGGATTGAATTCAGGTATTGTCTCTCTCTTGTGAAAGAGAATCATTGCTAACTTTCAGGTACACAAATTCAGATTTAGCTTTCTGTAAATGACTGATTCAATAAGAGGTAACTGTTTCTTCAAAAGAACCGGGTAAGATTCCACAATATATAGCCAGCTGTCTTGACTCACATTAACAAGAAGTCACTTGGTGTGCATAGTGTTTATGGCATAGAGTAAATGTGGCTCTTAACAGTGATGGTAAGGACAGCAGAATCTGGCTTAAACAGTAACATGGGTTTTGAGAAGAATTTCATTGATTACTCGTGAAAAACTGTTGCTGGGCATGTTCATAATGTGCTTGCTTTCATAAAGAGTTTTATTATTAATTACAGAATCTCGTGCTCTCCTCTGGTTAGTACTAACATGTTAAAACCTAACATGTTAAAACCATCTTCCTAAGTTCAGAATTCACATCGATCATGGGTCTTATGCTCTGTGTATAATCACACTCATAAGATAAAGTTACAACTGGTTACACTTTACATACTTATTACATTTTACTGATCATCTTGATCTAAAATCTCTATATTTTGTTTCTTATTTCTAAATTAATTAGCACTCCCACTTAGGAATAGTAAATAAGCAATTTCTTTCATATAAGCTGAAAGAAAACAAGACTGGAAAAAATACTTAAGGGCTGATTTAATCCATCTCTTTGCCAAAAAGAGAGTAAACTATAGCCAAAGTACTCCACACAAACATTTGTCTAACCTTTTGTTAAAGCCTTGCATGATAGAAATTCCACAACTTGCCTTAGGTAAAATATTTCTACAATCAAATACTTTTACTGCTTTTACCTGTCCTAAATGTCACTAGCTGCAATTTAATCCCTCAAGGACCTCATACTTCAATTAGGACTGGGATTCAACTATCTCTACAGGTAGACCTCAGTTTCATAAACTTCTTGAATCAGCTTTAAAATCCCTTACAGAGTACAGAGAAATTGAAAATAAAAATGTGTACATACAATAGCTTAAGGTCCTGCTTCTCATGGTTTCACATGGCAAACTTGGGACAAGCACCATGGTAGACAACAGCAGAGTAACTTGTTTTTTATGTTACTTTTCCTTAAATTAAGAAAAGATTAAGCTGGTAGTGTATAAGTATTTAGGTAAATAAACTGTCATCAACCCAGCAATCGAAGTGAGAAAGGTGGGATAAATCCAAAACTAGGCATAAGCTAATTCATATTCATAATCTAAACCTTTCCACATACAAAGGCATTTTGAATATATAAACGTCCTGGGGGGAAAAAAACACAAAACGGTAATATATCCTAAATAAGCGTACTGATCTGTAACATCACAGCAACTAACTGGCTAATGGATATATATATTTTGGGAGATTTCAATAAATTAAGTAAAGTTAGTTATACGTGATACTGAATAATTATATGTCCATGTTTGGAGAATTTCATCATCAAAAAATACAAAAACGCCTCATGAGATCTATTTTCTCTGTATCATCTACACTATACAAAGGAATAAAATCCAAGTTGCAGGTGCACCTACAAATGTGAAAGTTCTCCTAGGAAAGATGAACTTGTTCCCATGCCTCCCTCTATTAACTCAGTGTGAACTTCTGTTTCTCCCTTCAATAAGACCTGTCGTATTGTGGATTGTGAGATGTCTACTCCAGAGTGAGTTGAATTGCACTCAGGGTTTCAGTGATCAAACTAATCAGCTTTCCATTGACTACAAAGATGGTTCAGGTGTCTGTAGTCGTATGAATATCCCTGTGTGTAAATACCTAACTTTTCTGCCTTAATCTGGAGCTGAACCTCTCGACACCCTGTGATTCTGTTGCCTAAAAAGTGTCATCAAGTGCCATCTCACATAGCTTGGATTACCTCACCCAGCTTCCAGACGCTACACCAAAGGTTTGAGGGTACTCTGTAGGTCATTTCTGCCAACTCTGTAAAGGTTTCAGATACATTACCTCATTTGAAATGATGTTAGAAGCCTGTGTTTTGATTACTAAATCTCTCTAAATATGTCCAAAGATTAGCAGTTTAAGACTAAGCTAGCCCCACTTGACTCCTTCTATATTCAATGAGGAGGAGCAGGTAACCAACTTCAACAATTTAATCAACTGAGCAAGATAAAAATTGACTTCTGGACATGCTTATTTTTCTCCAACAACTATAAAGAGCATGAAGATTGTTTCTCTTAGGCTGAAGAGAATTTGATTTTAGATGCTTAAATTATGACCTTCTGAGTCATTACCAAGAATCATGTAGTCAGTTCACTTTTTTAGTTACTTTTGCATAGTACCCTAGAGTTGTGTTAGAGAACCTAGGGTGTCATACCTGGTTTCCAGGACACCAGTCTCCTGTTTCATGAGTCTCCCACCCATGCAAATGTCGCAAGTATCACCAACAGCAAGAGACACCTAAGTTTATGCACCTGAATCCTGATTTACAGGTTTATGGATATGGATATAGGGGTAGAGGCAGAGAGAAGTGTATAAATAGTGACGGTAAAAATCTATCATGTTCATTTGAGCATCAAAAGGCTATAATTGTCCTGACCAAACTGTAATCATCTTTCCTTGTAGTCATGCTCTGGTGGAGAATTACTGTACCTGACCTAGCTGACTCACACCTGCTGAAAGGTGGAAAGGGAAGCCAGGATGGTTTCTACAGTTTAGGCAGAGTACCAGAACCCATGCCATTGATGACTTTAATTTTCATTGTGCTCAGTGTTAAGAACAGGATCTGCTTCTGCTCACTGTTAACAATGCTGGGGTACACTATGCAACCAGCAGACAGCATCATGTCAGTGTACAGGTCCTTATAGATATCTACATCATGCTTCAGAATGGAGGTGAAGATGTTTTTGTGGATATCACAGAAAGCAGGAGGAGGAGTGATCTTGTAAATGAAGATTGCAGAAAAGATGTTTACAGGCTTGTCAGGGCAATTTGAGCCTGGCAGTGCAGTCAGGACCCTGAGAAAGTCAGGGTGGTTTAGTTTATGAAAGGCTGTCACAGAAAGAGAGCTACCTAAGATATGCAGGTGAATGATATGCACTGTTCATCCTCACTTATTTTTTCACCTTGAAGCATATCAAGAAAAGGCTGTCAATCAATTAAACTCATGGCCAGCATATAGGAAAGCAGTAAAAAAAAGTATAAAAGAACTATTTCAAATATTTGAGAATCAACTGCTGATATTTATGGACACAGAAAGTCATCACCAAATACTTTGGCTGGAACCTTAAAAGGGATAAATAATTTTACAAGCAGCTACAGAATTTTTTATTATAAAAAACAAAGACAAGAATGTATCCAGACCTCACTCGTAATTGCACAGGTGTGGATCACCTGCCATCAAGACAGGCTTTTTACTACAATGTATATCACTCTGAGATCAGCAGAGTGCAGTATGGTAAATGTTACTTTCCCATAATGCATTACTTAACGGGCAATTACCAGAGGCTTGAGGCTTGTTTGGAAGGAACAATGGTCCATTCTCAAACAGTTCTAATCATAGAATCGTAGGGGTTAGAAGGGACCTTAAGATTATCAAGTTCCAACCCCCCCTGCTATGGGAAGGGACACCTCACACTAAACTGTACCACCCAAGGCCTCGTCATGAATATATCAGGGCAAAAAGTCCATTAAAACAATCAAGTACAGAATTGTTTACCAACTATATCATGAGATAAAATAAAGTGAAATCATGTTCATGATCAAAACCCCAAACAGCAAATCTAATTCCTTCAACTGACTTACTGAATTTGTAGTGCTAAAGCCTGGGTCACTAAAGGAGTCTCAATTGTTAGGGAGGGAGACAAGAAGTTATGGATTTAAACTGAGCACTGTGTAGAACTGATATGAAGGTGTAAATCAAGGGACATGCTTCAATAATAATAAATGTTTACTCTAATTCAGTATCTTTGTAAGAATGAGAAGCAAAGAAGCTTATGCATTTCAGTAATATCAGTCTTTAGACAAGGTGGTTTATAAAAATGAGTTAATATGCTAAGAGTATTTAAAGGGAAATAAAAATGTTTGATAGTAAATGTGAGTGGGGACTGCTGAAAGCCAATGGGTTTGCTGCTTAGAATACTCTATATACGGCTTTTTACAAAAGATTTTTAAAAGATTTAAGAAGCTGACATAAAGAAATTATGAAAAGCAACAGTAGAATTAAAAAGACAATTTTTTTAAAGAAGTATCTAAATGAAGAAAATAGAAGAAAAATATCATAAAATTTGGCAAATTGAATGTAAACCCATCATACAACAGTCAAGAAAAAATAATAGGAAACTCCTCTTAAAGGCATGGAAGTAATATCAAATATTTTCTTTAAACATATTTAAAATAGAAAGCCTGTCAGCAAAATGACAGATGTGACCAAGGTGCAAGACAACCTAAAAACCCCAAACAAACAAACAAATGAAAAACCCCCAAAACAAAAACCAAAACAAACCACCAAAAAAACCCAAGGAAGGTAAAGTTGAAGCAGAAATAATAAATTCTTAGTATTCATCTTCACACTGGAGGATTAATCTATATTTTGGGGGGATACTATGTTAAACTAAACGCCAATAGGAGAAGTTCTAGAAGAGAGTATTAAAACAGTAACAATTCTCCTAGCCCAGCAATATTAACTTCAGTTCCAAAAGAATACTGTATTGGTGATTTATAAACTGTGCTTACTAAATTAAAACTGACTTGCTACCAGAGGAATGAAAAATACCGTGAGGATGTATGCGGAAATCTTCGTACCAGTCTGAGTTTTTTAGTTAGCAAATTTGCTGAAATTTATGTGAAGAGTAAAATGAGTAGACATATGGATAAATGTGATATAATTGGGAACTGGGAGCACAGCTCCTGCAGCAGGAAGCCATGCCTCAAAAATCTATTAGACAACATGAACAATCACATGGAGAAGGATGTCCCAGCAGTTCAGGACAGTATTGCCAGAGATCCAACGTAAATCAGATAAACTTGAGGAAATGGCTCAGCTCAGCAGCGGGCACATCTGAAGTTGCCTTTCAGTTGTACAAATTAGCCCAAGTGCGGAGCCATGCTGATGCACCTATTGAGTCTCATAATTTGGCGAGAGGCTATTCAGCAAAAGCTTGAAGTGATTGGAACCATATTTTATTGCCATTGTAAACAAGATAACTGTGAAACCCTGACAGCTGTAAAGAAATACAGCAAAGCACTAGGAATATATAGGTCTTGTCTGGGGAATTACTCACAGAAAAGCTGGTACCCGTACTCACAAGACCTGACCTGTGTAAAGTTCATGTAAATCACACATGCATTCTTAACCACTTCACTTTTCAAGAGTCCTTGGAGAAACACACTTGTCTTTGAAGAAACACACTTGTCCTTGCAAGAAACACATAAATATTATAGACAAGTGTGTTATTGGCTACATCTATCCTACCTGGCTTAGCTAATACAAGAAATACAGGAGGTCAGAAGATTATCAAAATAGGAAGCCTTTAGAATAACGGCAGAGAGCACAGGGAATCCCAGTGCTTCTGCTCCCTATCAATAATAAACTGGTTCATTTTTGCAACGATCAAACTGGTCTTCTGCTTCTGTCAAGGATAAAGACAGACTGCTCAGCTGGACATGCAAAGACCCACAGCCCCAAAACCTCCATGGACCACTTTTTCATCCTCTTTAGAAGAGGATTTAGGAACTGTCTGGTGAATAAACAGGTCAGAGCAAATGGAAAGATACCTGCTGCATTAAAAAAGAGCTACTAAGCTTCAGTTATGTTTGCTTGATGCCTTTTCACCATTCTTTGCTTCTGCCTCTGTCTATTAAATTGGCAAAGCAGAGTAAAATTGCGATAATACACCAGTGGTCAACAAGCCATACTTTAAAGAAAAACACTGCTGATAAGATAAACAGCTTGTGATGTACTTAATTATAATATTTCATACTCATTTAGCCATTTCCACATCACAGCACTAACAAAGTGGATTTCAAACAGGAAATAAGACTTCTTCCCACAAGTCCAGAGGGCTAATTATAAAATAGCAACCTACCGTTGTTTTTTTTTGATAGCGAGCTTATATTTTTTTTTCCAGTAGAATTTATTGAGCTCATTACCAAGCGGCTTATGAAGTGATTTGAAATGAGCCAACATTAAAGTGTTCTGAAAATCCCTTGTACTTAGTCATCTTGACACTTTGTTTGAACTTGAAGAATTAATATGAAATAACCACAGCAGCCCAATATTTCTGATTCTATTGTTTGACAGCACATTTAAAAGCTAAATGATGATATGATCAATGATTTTTAATCAGCACATTAATTTGTAGGAGTGTCTCAAGTATTCATAACTTTAAAAAGACCAAAGGGACACGCCTGTGAGAAACAAGCCAGGTACGGTGCATGTCAGCCTAGAATAACATGGCAATGTTATTGGGAGTACTGAAGGGGGTTTTATTGCTTTTTAGAGGCAAGACTGAAAATTGAAAGATACACATCAAAGCCACTGCAGAACTCCACACACTGCACCTTATTAGCCTGGTTTTACCTTCTGTAATCACATTATATAACATGCATCACCAGATTAACCTGCTCGGGGTCAGCAGAGGGGCCACCATAAATATATTTGAAGTGAAGCCTGTGAAGGTTTTCAAAGTGGTTAAAAAACAAAAAAAAAAGGATAGAGAGAAGTAGTAAAATCTATAGCATATTAAAGTGAAATCTGAATAGCTTTGCTTTTCATCGTTATACACACACGCACATTAGTGTTTGAACTAGTAATTAGAACCAATGTTCTGTTTCTGTTGAAAGAAAGGGTTTAACATCATCTTTTACTCTAACTGCAGTCTAATATTCTGCCTACCTCATTACAAAGCCTTTAAAGGAAAGAGAAAATCATTTGTAAGAGAACAAGTGGGCACTAGTAGCACAAACACTGAAAGTATCACAGTGTGGCCTCTCCCCCAAAAGGGCAAGTGTCCCCAAATGTGTTTTACAACAAAGAGGGATTAGATGCCAGACAAATGCATGCATCAAGGGTACAAGAAGGTCCCTCCTCCCTCTACACCTTTCGTGTGTCAGAGAAAGCTATTCGGACCTTTTATGGGTGCACTCTGAAATGAGATCTCCAGCAGAACAGCTTGGAACCTGTGATCCTCTGTAGCTTTCTTAGTATGCTTGATGGCCTTTTATGCACAGCCTTAAACTAATAAGGAAACACTGAGATAGATTTGTTGGGCTGTAATCTGGAAAGAATTCATTAGCTAAGCAGGATCTAGCCAAGTCATTACTTAGGAGAGCCTCCAAGGAATTCCCATGCAGTTTAGAGAAACAGTATCAGGTCCATGCTTCCCAAGCCTGCACAGTTCTGTTAATAAAAGCTGATGCCTAAAAAATGCATACTCCCTAAAAAGCCAATATATTGCAACAAAACAAGATGAACAAAGCAGAGAGGAAAGGAATCGGAAACAAATTAATACAATGGCTGGACAGCTGCAGCATTTGCATCTCTCCACCTGTTTAGCAGTTACATGGCTGGAGAATTCGGTACTTGATCTGGAAGGTGACTTGAGAAAGGATTTCAACAACAAAGAGGTGTTGCTTTTTCCATCGTAATTCAGAGCTTTGAAGATGTTTTCACCAACTAAAAGAGCAGCTTTCCCTCTAGATTTCTTACAGCAATGGCACACTATCATGTAGATCAACTTACAATGACATTCACTGTCTTAATGAGGATTTCAATGAAACTTTGAAACACTAATAGAATGTCAGAGTATGGTCTGCATTTTTTAAATTGTTTCCTGCTTACTTAAGAGATGAGATATCTCTGTGTTATGTTAAAGAAACAAGCATATAGAAAAAAATATTAATCAGAATAATTCATTAAAAATGTATTTTATATATTGTCATGATAAATTCATACCTTTTTGCTACTATTCCATTAATTTGAATCCATGTGAACTGACAGCGCCTAAAGGCTGTGACCATTTTTAGTTCAGTAGCTGGAAAAAAGAAGCTTGCCAGATTTCTCCTCATGTCACTCATGAAATGATGGGGTGATATTGGAAGACATACAGTGCTGTCAAATATATTTTCCTGTAGTATGAAAAAAAAAGGTGTTCAGAAATCTTGTGCTGTCAGTTCAGCTTCTTACGCTCCTCTCAATAGTATTTAAATTCAGGAAAAACATTACCCTCACTTTGAGCAATATTATATTGGTTTTGCCCTCAAAGCAAATATTTATTTGTTTAATAATTTCTCATTTTATATATGGTTTCTGCTTTTAAAACAACAAATGTAAAAATTATAAAGTTACCTATTATACATATGTTTATTTGTAGGGCAAAACCAATACTATGTTGCTCAAAGTTAAAATAGTTCCACAATGTACACAGAACAAATAATTATTTTTATTCTATGGCATAATTTTAATTGGCTGTTTTCCTTTGTGAAAGGTATAACTGGTTTTATTTGTACTTTTTTGTGTTTTCTGCACTTTAACATCATATTTAGGACAATTTGGATATGCTTTAGTTCTGCTTCTTAAGGGGAGAGCTAGGCCAGTTCTTTTCAGCACTGACATATACCATAGAAGTATTTGGCTCAGTCTGCAAAATATTTTACCCTGAAAAAAAAAAAAAAAACCCAAATGAGAAACTGCCCAAGTCTAATTCATCATGGTAATACTTATGCTCATTTTATTGCTTACTTGATATAGGAAAAACTTAAGTTACCTCTTGCTGTAGTTTGTAAGTTTATCTTGTTGAACTGGTTGAAAACATAGCATTGGAGTTTATATATAGAAGTGAAATTGCAGTGAGTTTCATGTGAGGGTAGCAAGAAAATTCTCTGGAGTGCAAAGTACCAGTAGGAGCATAGCTATAGACAGCATGAAGCAAGGGCTGCTGCCGCTCCGGTGTTTCTTGGACAGAGATGTCAAATGTGGGTAACTCCAAGAACTACAGCTTCGGCCAGTCAATATGAAGAATGATAGTGAGCAGCAGCATCAGAAAAGTTCATGCTTTCCAATCAAATTTGGGCATTCTGGCAGTTGGAGAGATTGTGAATGTGAACGACAGGTGAGAGAGGAGGGAGGTCAGTTTCACTACGGCTGCAGATGAAAGTATAATCCCAAATTGCTAATGTCTGAGAGTGTATAATAATCCACACTATCTTTTCATTTTTCAGATCAATGAGATCTCACATGTTTTCCCCAGCCTCATGATCATCTGTTTTCACTTCTGACTTTTATGAACTACAGCTCAGACACTTTAATGAAATTTAGTCATGGCTGTGCTCAGTCTACGACAACAGACTGACCGGGGAGCCAAGGCTCTTTTTTCTGTTTTAAGAGAGTCATCTTAAGCTGAGGCCAACAGTAAATTGGGTCTCCTGCCTCCTAGGAAAATGCTCCAGCCACATAAATGCTACAGAAAAGCCAGTCAACAGCACCACCACCAGCCTGTGAGCTTTGGACAGAAGTGAACTCTCTTAGCTTGCATTCAGACTGCCCACAGATAGCTGCAAAAGGAGCCCCAGAGCATTCCTTTTCTAAGGGGCATTATCCAGATATGTGTACCCAAATGCTTAATTAAACAGCAGTACATCTCAATGGACACAGTAATAGAATTTCTGTCATTTAAGCTAATTTTCTTAAGCTGGTATTGCTGAATCCTTGACAAGAAGTCAACTAGGTGTTGCAACATCTACTGGAACAGCAGCTCAGCTTAGGCATCTGAACATAACTGACTATGACCACAGTAAGCTGTGTGGCAGCCATCCATGTAACCAGTGTACCAAGACACTGAGTTGCAGAATAAGCAGAGCTACAAAGGAAAGTTTTGAAGAAGTGATGAAAGGCACCACAAGTCTGGTTGATTTAAAATCATCTGATCTTCCTTCTAGTTAAACATTATATAAAACCTTTTTCAGCTCAGAAAGACTCAGAAAAAAGGCTCAGGAAAATAACTTTCCAGCTGTTTTTCTTCGATAATTAGACACACTAGGAGAAAGTTGTAACTGCATTCTACAGGAATTCCTGACTACTAGCCAAAGCAACACTCTATATTATACAACTGTAACAAGACTTCTCCTAATAATATTGTAATTCATGCATGAAGATACTTTCAAATATGTTTCATAACTAAGCTTGTTTAAAATGCATATCTGTTTAGCAACTCTTACTGATATTTTATATGAATCTAGAGAAACACATAACCTTCATTTTAAGCCACATAAAGGGCAGATATTCAAAACTGTTGAAAGCAAATAAAAATTATATTACGTCGTCCTCAAACCCACTTAATACAATAGATTGTAAAAGTTAGAATTGGGTTAAAATAATTGAATTTTTTTCTATAAGTGGCTTCACAAACTCCTGTGCAGAAATTATCCTTGAAAGCAGAATTTTTACACTTAAGTTCACTTGTATCATATTCATCAAGTTAACCATGCTTTTGGACTATGGCCTAGTACTCTCTCTTTGCACTAAGAAATGTTACTGATAAAAGATAGGATAGGATAGGATAGATTTCAGTTAGAAGGAGCTTGCAATAATCGTCTGTCCCAGCTACCTGACCAGTTCAAGGCTGACCAAGTTAAATCATGTTATTAAGGTCATTGTCCACTCACAGGCTTGGGGCATCAACCACGTCTCTAGGAAGTCTGTTCCTGTGGTTCGCTGTTTGTAAAGAAATACTGTCCAATGTCCAGTATATACACCTTCCCTGGTTCAGCTTTGAAGCATATCCACATGTCTCATCACTGGATACCAGAATGTACAGCTCAGCATCTCCCTCTCCACTTCTCTTCTTCAGAAAGCACTACAGCGCAATGTGGTCACCCCTCATCCTCCTGTTCTGCAAACTAGACAAGCCCAAAGTCCTCAGCTGCTCCTCATAGGGCATTCCTTCCAGCCCTTTCACCAGCTTTGTTGCACTCCTCTGGATGCATTCAAGGGCCTTCACACCTTTCTTAAATTGTGAAACCCAGAACAGCATGCAGTAGTCAAGGTGAGGCCACACCAATGCTGAAAACAGTGGAATAATCACTTCATTTGACCAGCTGGCTATACTGTTTGATGCACCCCAGGATGTGGTTTGCCCTCCTGGCTGCAGGGCACACTGATGACTCCTATTGTGCCTGTTGCCAACCAGCACCCCTGGATCCCTTTCTTGCAGGACTGCTCCCCAGCCACTCCACTCCCAATTTATACTTGTGCCTGGCATTACACCATCCTAGGTGCAGAATCCAGCATTTAACCTAGTTAACTTTCATCCTATTAGTCACTGCCCAATGCTTCAATCTGTCTATATCTCTCTGCAAGGCAGGATGTGCCTCAAAAGAGCCAACAGCACCTCACAGTTTGGTTTCATCAGCAAAATTCCTAATGGTGGATGCAACTCCTGAATCCATGTCATTGTTATATAAATTGAATGGGACTGGCCCTAGAATCAAACCCCAGAGAACACCACTGATAACAGGTCACCAGCCCCACTCACTACAACCCTATGAGCCCTCCTTTTCAGCCAGTCCTTCACTCAGTGCATCATGAACCTGCTCATCCCACAGCTGGACAGCTGATCCAGAAAGATGCTGTGAGGGACAGTATCAAAAGCCTTACTAAAATCCAGAAAAAAATACATCCTCCACCTTTTTTTTCATCTACTGGGCTATGAGCACAAACCAGAAAAGACTGGAAAAAAGGTCTGACATCACAGAAGTGTCTTCCAAAGAAAAATGTTACTGACATGTGTCCTTATTTCAGCTGGGATAGAGTTAATGAAACAGGCTGAATGGGGAGAAGCAAAGGAATGTAAAACCCACAGGCTGAGATAAGAATAGTTTAATAATTAAAGTACAATATACTACTAATAATAATAATAATAAAGATAAAGGTACTAACAAGGAGGGGGATATAACACTAAAACGGAAAAAGGAAAAAAAATACCAAAAGACACAAGTGATGCACAATGCAACTGCTCATCACCCACTGATCGGTACCCAACCTGACCTAAGCAGCGATCTGCCCTTTCAGGTGACTCACCCCAGTCTATATACGGGGCATAATGTGCTGTGGTATGGCATACCCCTTTGGCTAGTTTGGGTCAGATATCCTGTCTCTGCTGCTTCCTGGCTTCTTCCTTCCTCACTGGCAGAGCATGAGAGACTGAAAAGACCTTGATCAGGATGAGCATTACTGAGCAACAACTAAAATATCGGTGTGTTATCATAATTCTTAGTTTAAAGCTAAAACATAGCACTGCACCAGCTACTAGGAAGAAGGTTAACTCTATCCCAGCCAAAACCAGGAGACAGAAGCAAGCTGTCCACCACAGGATGAACATCATGTGGTAAAAGGAAGTTGTTTATGATTGATCTTCAGTTCTCAGCAAGTCACAAGAAGTATTAAACAATAGTACACAACAAATAGTAAATGTCTGAAAAAAATATAGTTAAGATTAAGTGAGAAAACCTTAGGTTTTATTTACAAAGTATTCACTAGCAACCACTTGATTAGGTCTGACACTTACCTGGTTCTAAAAATCGCATTCAGCTTTTCACAAAAGCTACAATCATTCTAAGTATTGAAGTTAATTTTTGTTTGCTGTGTACTAGCTCAGAACGTCTGCATTTTGGAATCACTATAATGAGCGCAACTGTGCTTGTAGGTCATACAATACCTGCTTATAAGGAGAAATATACGAGAGGACTGTTTTTACTACCCTGCCTCTCACTAATACTTTACAACTCATCTGTTTTCTTTGCTTCTTTTGGAACTAATTTCTCTTTCAAAGCCATTTCTCCAGCTGCTTAATTAGCAACCAGGTAGAGCTAATTAATTAGCTAGTTAGAAGTGAGACATCAGGGGAAGCTGGAATTAAGAAAGGCTTTACTGTTATTTCACTTTCAAAAGAACAAAACTTGTTCCCAAAAAATCTTTCAAATACTTTTCCCCTTCCTTTAGAAGTGTCTATGTGCACTGCTGAATTTAAGGATCTACCAGCTTTTCCATTATAAACCCATTTTGGAGCTCCTGTACCTTCTGAGTAGCTGAACCAGTTCACCTCAGCTTCAAACAGACTGCAAATTTGCAGCTCAAAGGAATTTTTTTTTCCCCCCAGAGAATTCATTGCAAGTAAAAAATTACTTCTGTAGGTACAGGTTTGGATTTTTTTCTTTGTTTTTCTGGTCATTCTATAACTCAAAACCACTCTTATATTGTTCTTTTCAAAGATGACATTTTACCATCTCATAACATAAAGAAGCTTAGCATTTTATACCCTATTTGCAAAAAAGAAGAGCTGTGCAGCTTGTGATACACATTGAAATTCAGTAATTTTTTGTGAGCAGTAACTGTTCCTTTGCACATCTGACTGCACTGAAGGAGCCATAGGGATCCATGAAGCACACACTTTGTGTAGCACAGGAATGGGTGACACTAAGGCAGTTATCCTGAGATAATACTTTTCAAGCAGATACCAAGACAAATGAATACTGTAGGTGCGCCCACTCTCCATCACATACTAGCTTCTACAACAGATGATGATTTTTGTCAAAATTAGTAAATAAAACTAAAGCACTTCTATAATGAAAAAGTGATCCACAGAGCATAACTGATTCTGCTTGAAACAGTCTGAACTTCCCTGTACCAATTTATGGTTCCAGTTCAGACAAGCCTGGAATCCAGACTGCATTTGTTATTCTTTATGGCTACTCACTCTACAAATGCTTTCCCCTGTCCCAGTGATTTGTCTTCTGGTTCAGCAGAATTCTGTTGAATTTCAGTCTTCTCTGCTTTTGATTTTCTTCTATATATTCATGACCTTCCTCCCATCTGGCTAGTCCCATTCAATTCACCAACAGAGGAAGAGCAGGTCACATCGTCATTTTAGGAGTTGGATTCCAAGTATGTGTTTTCTGAGACTGTTTGATTTTGTGTCAGTGCCAACTGTAGGGTTTCAAAAAAAAAAAGTAAGCACATATTTTTGTGGTTATCTCATATGAAGATACACACTATGCTTTATTTCCTCCTTTTCCCACAAAAGCAGCCACAAAGTTTGTTGACATCTCAGAATGAGAAGAGAGAGCAGGGTGCATCAGCATATCCCAGGAAACAGTTTCTAACAGTATTTCTGTCTTACTATTGTCTTGCATGTGCCCCAGGGCAGATCATTTGTTCACTCAACAGCTTCGGTTTTCTCTGTAGCAAAAGAACAATACTCTCATTCCTGAGAAATGACTCTAAGAGCTCCAAGGCAATATTCTGTGTTAATATCAAATGTTGCTATTTCTACTAAACTGGGTATAAAGTGTTTTCTTGATGTATTTGCACATGATAAGGAAGTGTTAAGGATGCAAAACATCTGACTGCAGATGTGATACTTGAGTGTTGCTTTTTCTGGATAAATTCTGATTTCCTGTCTAGTGTTTTATCCACAGGGACGAAATGCAATGTTAGAAAGGATGTCATGGAAAACAGGAATTCTCCAGTTTATGCAATCAATCAGAGTCACTGGTTGTCATACAGTAAAATGATTTTCAGAGTTTGATTTCAATAAGAATAACATGTATCCATTTATTTCACCAGAATCACACTAGGATTACACAAACAAAAAATAGAATTTGATGATAGAACTTGAACTCTCCATAAGCAAGAAAAGTAGGTTAGATGGATTGATAAAATATTGTTTAGATGTATGAGCTCTCATAAGAACAGGAATTGTTACTTGCTTTATGGGTGCAATCCTTTGCAGATCTGACCCTATTCCCTGTCCCAGCAGTCTGATGTAGATAAGGCTGCGTACATGTAGTTGTATTCTTCCACCTTGCTCATATAACATCTTCTGTAAGAATCAGGCACATTATCAATTCATCTGTAGAGAGTTATAGAATCAGAATAATTTAGGTTAGGGTTAGCTCCCTCCATACCCTTGGAACCTGTCCGGCCCCAGTGGCTTGTGTGTGTTTAAGTGTTGTAGCAGGTCACTGACCATTTCCCCTTGGATTAAAGTTGCTTAATTCTGCTGCTCGACCTTGTTTTTGAGCTCAGGGAGCTGGATGCCCAGAGAACTACTGGTCTTACTATTAAAGACTGATGCAAAGAAGGCAATAAGTACCTCAGGCTTTTTCTCATCCTTTGTCACTGTGTTTTGCCCCACATCTAATAAAGGTTAGTCTCTTTAGCACTCCTTTTGTTGCTGATGTATTTATAGAAACATTTTAAATTATCTTTTGCAGCTGTAGCCATATTTCATTTGCCTCTTAACCGTGGTTGGGCGGTCTATAAGAGATCCTCACCATGATACCTGCCTTGTTGGCCTTCACCCTGATTCTTACCCATAAGCAATCAACCCTACCATCATTGTCATTAAGGTCTAGACAATTAAAATCCTCCCTAATACACAGGGCTACCCCACTACCTCTTCTTCCTTACGTATCCCTTCTGAAGAGTTTATAACCATTCATTGCAGCACCCCAGCTGTGAAAGCCATCCCAACATGTTTCCATGATGGCAACTATGTCCTAATTTTCCTGCTGAACAATGGATTCTAGGTCTTTCTCTTTGTTGTCCATGCTGCATACATTGGTGTAGATGCAATTCAGTTGTGCAATCAATCCTGCCACCTATTTGGAGGAAGAAGACTTACTTCCTCAGTAAATTCCTTCCACTCCCAGACCCTTCTGTGGTTTCTAGAACATCAATAACCCTTCCATCTATCCTGCCACATGGATCTCCATCCCCTGCCTCCACTGAGACAGCAGACCAAAGGAAGTGAATTCTTCTTCCATCACAAGGTTAGATAAGAAGGGAAATCAATAACTTGTGTCACAGCAACTGGCTATTCCAAGTTATTTCTAACCCTCTTAGCCTGCTACAAGCTCTTTCTGTTATGACAAAATGGCAGACAGTAGAGTACATGCCATTATCTTAGCCACCATGGCTTAAATAGCTGAGTTGGGCATGCATCCTATTCTTTACTGTATTTATAACATAGATGGAACCTCTGGCAGAAAATAAGAATAGCTAGATAGAAAGTCTGCTATGGGAAAAACCTAATGTCATCCATGCAAAAGCTCAGATACAGAATGTTCTAAGGAAGAGAAGAAAAAGAAAGAGAAGAAAAAGAAAAACTACATTATGATCCCATATTTTCCCACTCATACTGGAGGATTGGCATTGAGTTGTAAAGCAGGAGTAGACTACAGTGAAGACTAATGGAGAATCTACTAAACATGATAATAATGTTGGGAAACTTTTTAAGATAATTGTTCTAAACAGGGAGACCACACTAATTAGCAAGTAGGTTAGCCCAAAACAGATCATAGAGTCAAAACTTGTAGCTGGACTTGAAAGGAAGTATAATCTTGAAGGTTACTCTAGCTAGTTTTCTACAGTAGTTTTTGCAGGCATTTGGGAGCACATTAACAAGGAGATCCTCCTTGCATTCAAGGACTGTGGTAAATGAGAAATTTAAATGCAACAGCTCTAGAAATTCTGTCAAAACAACTCAATACCAGTAAGCGCATGCATTCTCGGACTTCTTCAAATGCTAGGCATTCAGGCGTACTTTAAGTCCCAATGTAAGAGACACTAATTTGCAAGGCCCTCTGTCCAAGGTACAAAGTGATACAACCCACTAGGACCTTTCATGCTTGCATTCCCCACACACACACCCAAGACCACCCTTTGAAACAACCCATTTTCTCTTTTCCTTTCTTCACACTAAATTACAGGGCAATTCATTTTCAGCTAAAACTGAATTTAATTCATAGTCCTGTGTTTGTTTAAAGCAACACAGACAGGTAGGAAGAAGTTCTCAGCTCTTCATACAGATTGCCTGGGACACCCGGGGGGGCCCCCCCCCCCCCCCAAACTGCAGCTGTAGGCTTTTACTTTTCCCACAGACATGAGCCCTAGGGAAGCAAGAACAGAACTTTTTGTTCATTACAAAATAAATAAATATAACTCACTGAAGTTCTACTAGTGGAAATGAACAGCTGATGCTGGGTGCAGAAGGTTAGACTTGGAAACTCTCAGATAAGAAAGCAGAATATGGTCATTTCCATGTTTCATCTCTTGAGAGCTCGTCAAAATGAATATAATCAGACACCATGTGCATATTCTTTCACCATTTTAGCCATTGTGCACAGCCATATGAAGAAGGAATTATTACAATAGAAATAAATAGGCCTTTTCTTAGTCCTTTGAAAGACATAGTAGAAGAGAGAAGAATCTCTCTCCTAATTAGAAGAAAAACAAACCAAAAATAAACTGGACTGAAAAGAAAAAAAGAATGAAATCCAGAAAGTGCACTCAAACTTTTTACTGAATTTTTGAAAAGGAATTACAATGAAGCAATTGTAGTAGAGATTCTCAGACATAAATCCATTTTTTTTCACTCAAGGGAGAACAATTTTTGTATGTCTATACCAGCACCAATGCTTAGACACCAGTTGTATATTCAAGCAATCATTTATTTTTAAGTGTTAGATAAATAAATTATGTGCTTGGTTGATGTTTGTATGTTATTTTGATGAAAGAGTATAATTTCTGGGGATATATAAGTTATTTCCCCCATATTACAACCTGTACTAAACACAATAGCCAAGTTCCTTGTATCTTGACACTGTCAGGGATACATATGTCATTACTGCATCCCAGATTAACTATCATTAGTAAAAAGCATGTTTGTTCCTTTGCTTACCGAAAAGAATTTGGGATCAATTATGACAGAGGTAGCCAAGTGCTGGTTTCTGACCTTCATGGTATTTCTTAAGCAGATAACATAGCTGTCCTGTGCCAGGCAGTGGAACAAAGTGTGCCAGCACTGTGCAGTTTCAGTGTCTCTGGGCCACTTTGAGTGTGGCTGCACATCCAGAGACATCCTACCCCTCCTGCAGTAGAGCAATGAGAGGCCCCCAGGAACTACTGGATCTCCTGCTTGCAAGCTGTAGTGAAGATACCAAATTCCTTGGCTTTCCAAGTTACGCAGTATACATATACTGCTTACAGTAGTATGAAGTTCTTGACCAATAGCTCCAGGAGTGAGAAAAGGGGACTACACCACAAGACTTCTGATATACATTCCTTTAAAATAATGTATAAGAGAGAACAGTTGTATAACATTACGGCTGAAATTTTCCAAAACATGTAGGTGCCCCTATACCCCTCATCTACATTCACAAGCCTTTTAGAAGTCTGCACTCCTCTGAGAGTAGCAAAAGGAGCCTTCCTTAACAGTTTTGTAAATTTAGGCACTACCCCACATCAAATTAATTAAATGTTGGAGCCACTCTTTCCTAAGGAAATTGGAGCACAAGAGGTTCCACTTAAACCTGAGAAGAAACTTCTTCTCAGTGAGGGTGACGGAACACTGGAACAGGCTGCCCAGGGAGGTTGTGGAATCTCCTTCTTTGGAGACATTCAAAACCCACCTGGACACGTTCCTGTGTAACCTTATCTAGGTGTTCCTGCTCCGGCAGGGGGATTGGACTAGATGATCTTTTGAGGTCCCTTCCAATCTCTAACATACTGTGATACTGTGACTTGTTTAAATCCTTGTTATTTTTCTATAACACCATAGATAATCATAAAGCGAGGTCCCGTTACTACAGTATAAAACTCATTTGTAACCTTCATTCATGAAGGACCATTGAAATCAATGGAATGTCTGTGAAATCCATGTTTCACCATATTGCACATTTGTGTATTTATAAAAAAAAAAAAACAATTAGATATCTTGTAGAGCATAGGTCATTAAATTTCAGCCAGCTACCCTTGCTTTTGCCCTTAAGAGTTTTCTGGAAAGAAGTCCATCCTTGAGATAAGGCCATGGAGAATCTCCTTCAGCAGCATGGTGCAATGCTTAATATCAATGCTATGAGAATTTTCAGGTACTTGTTTTCTTTGTGTATTTGGCTTCATCTTTCATATATTTATTTTATCTTCTCCTGCAGTATGTTCTTTTGAGCTCAGGTGGAGGTCTTTTTCTTGTTGATGTATTTGGCTTGTGTTTAGTTTTAGTTTGGGTTTTTTTTTCATATCTCTAAATCATCAGAAAATATTGTAAGAAAGTTGCTTCTCCAGCACCTTTTTAATAAATCAAACTGATTAAAGTCTTCAGGACTTTTTTTTTTTGCATTCCCTTTTCTCCCACTGACCATTTTTGTGTTGTTTGGGGGTTTTTTTCCCTCCACATTCTTCAATTTCCAGCTTCACCTGGAAGATCTGGAGACCAGAACACTATGAAATACAGACATGAAGCTATCCATTGGAATGCAGTCAATTGTTTTAATTCTACTTAATTCTTATCCTGTTTTGATATGCAAGATCTCGTAAGGACTTTTTTGTCATAATATTAGGAAGACCACAACAAAAGATTTTTCAGAAAGGAGTTACTCAAATTAGGTACTTAAGTCCATACCCACTAGTTTTGTCTGATTTTAACTGAGACCATTTCAGCATGAGTTCTCTCTTCAGGAATTCTGTATTTAATATGTGCTTATGAACAACTTAACTTCATTTGTTATTTTTCACAGTGTATGATGCAACAGGCTCCTTTACAGCAGTGATTTCAGAGGAGCTGTCACTTCATGTAAAATGAAACTTAAATGCTCCCAAACATTCCTGAGCATATGTTAGTGATGTTTGATTTATTATTAATGCAGACTCCAATGGCAGAAGCAGGATCAGTGCATTAACCCTATTCTATTGATTTAAATGGACCAAAGGCAGGCAATCTCACTTCAATGATGTGGCCCTTTAAGCTTCCCAGGGCCCTGGATCACATGAAAACTGAAGGCTAAGCAGAGATATATGTAATGAGACAGGAAATGGTCCTGGGATCTAATTAGAGTTTTTAATAAGCTTGTATCAAAGCTTTGCCTGTTTCTACTGAACTTTATGAGTTTTGCAGTGTGAGAAGGTCTCTGTTTCTCAAGGAAACCTAGACTAACTTTCAGCAAGTCCTCTTCCTTTGTTGCAAGGAAAACCTAGACAACCCCAGCCTCAAGGAATCAGCTCAGAAGAGCTGGTTGAAGCAGTGAGCCTTCCAGGGCTTGCAGGACAGAGAGCTGGAACCACATCCACACAGTCAGGAGACCTTATGCAAGTGTCATGTTATCCAAGACACTGCAAAGTTCTAGCATGAAACCAGCTGTAGGGGTGTCTGGGGAGCCCCCTCAGGCTCCCAGGACTAAGGTCAAAAGGCATATCTCACCACTGAGGAGAGACATCTTTAATAAAGAATTTTAAATGATTTCTTAAATAAGAAACTTATTTCCTATTTCTTTATTTCAGAAATTATTTGCTAAAATAAGTTCCTGAAAATCTCCTGTCATTTTGCTCTTGCATGTACAAAAAGACCAGAAGCTGAATTTTTGTTGCAACTAAAACAGAAATGAAATACTTTAATTGAAATAGTCTGACTTCATCCCCCCTCATAAAACTGGGCAGAAATGCAATGAAACGCTGGCTGTTTGCTCCCCTGCCCCCTCTGCCAGTGTTTTTCCAGGTTCCAGGGTCAGCTTGCCATGAAATCCCCTGCCACATCTGTGGCCAACAAAGCCACAAAGGGGTCAAAATACTCCCTCACAGTTACCCTTTAGCTGTAAGAGTATTCGCCTTATAGTTTGACCAGACCTTGTTAAATAAATACAACTAAGCTTTTCCTCACAGGGAGGTATATATGCCTTTACCTGTGGCTGAATGCTTTGAGCATTTCTAGGCTTATTTAGCTTTTCAGGTGGATAGAAAGTACCATGGAAAAAAGATGACAAACTTTTCAAAGCAAACTGTATTTTCATCACAGACTTTCTGTTCTAAACTTCAATTTTAGTGAGAGACCTGTGGTTCCATAACTGATACACATAAGGAAAAACTTTTGACCTCTGTCCTTCCTCATAACTATATTAAAACACAAAAATGTTTTACTTTTTTTCCATGAGGAAGGTTTCCTTCCCTTTGAAGATACTCCATCAAGATAAAATTTTCTTGCATCACTGATTCAATATACTTTCACATAAACATACCTCATTTGTTTCTGTGTCAGTCTACAGAGAGTAAGGATGGAGCACTCAGAAGCTGATTTTAATATATTAATAATAATAATTCAATCCTGTTTAAGCTTTTACATGTGCTCCTTGGTATAGAATAACCGCAAGCTAAGAGAGTTTTCAATGAAACCCTTCAAAAAGGAGCATGGCTTTGAATTTAACAATGAGAAACTTTATATTTACACTATGGCAGATAAAAGAGATGTTATCTGCAACATGAAAGCTTGAAGGAAAACATTAAGCCTAAAGTAAACAAACAGAAGTACAAGCAAGCGTTCAGCAACTGCATTGGAATTTGCACCAAGATGACAGTAATCAAAGAAACATCTATTTAGACTGCATGATAACTATAACACTGAATATTCCATCTGCATTTGAAAATAGTTTTGGCCCTGAGACCCTAGCATTCCTGCCCTGGTGAATTTCTCCTAAGGGAAACATAACAGCAGAGATTTGTCTTGTTTCAAGTCAGGGAATGAGGGAAGAATAATGAGTCAAATTCCACTTTCTCCCATCATGTGCTTCTGTGTAGAAAATTTAAGATTATAACACGAGAAAAAACCAGATCTTGTGGGACCTAAGGGCTGTCACAATAATGAATATGGGAGAAAATTCCTTATCCTTAAAAATGAGAACTGACGTCTCAAAATACGTGATGCCTGGGTAGCATTAGCTAAGATTCTAGGCATAGAAATGAAATCTGTCTGTAAGGGCCAGTGGTGGCGAAGTTACACCAAAATGTCATGATGCTCAGAATCTGACAGCCTAACCAGGGCTTCCAGCACCCCTGAGGTTAGACTGCAATCCCCACTTCCTTTCTGTCCTTCTTCAAATACTCTTTTTCCTAAAACAGACAGTTTCAGAGTTCTTAGCAGGTCAGATCTATGTGGTTGTTTGGCTCAATGAAAACATATCCAGCCAACCTGGTCTACTAGAAAGTGTCCCTGCCTCTGGCAGGGGGGTTGGACCTAGGTGAGCTTTAAGGTTCCTTCCAGCACAAACCACTCTATGATTCTGTGTACAAGCTACACAATGACCCTTTTAAATACAGCATTACTGTTGAAGTTAGAATAAAACAAGACCTCAGATGGTTTTTACCCTTTGACCACTGTAACAAGGATAATTTGTTTCTTGTATTCTATGGGTGCTTTCAGCAGTAAGTGAAGCTATTTCAGCCTTAATAGGCAGTTGAGTTGGAGACCATTTTGTACAGCTGCAAGAAAAAAGCTAAAATTAAAACCTCACAAGGGCAACTCAGCAAATAGGAAGACTTTTACTGCTCAACAGTGACACCTCTTGATATTTGGTGGGATATTACTGATAACCTTCAAAGATAATTTAATGAAGTCTGCAGGACAGAGTACTGCAGGCAGTGCAGTGTCTCCTAAAGGCAGTGTTTTTCTCTCTTGGTTTGCTCAGGAAAAAGCAGCACAGCATCTAACCCATTGTTCCAATATGAGAGGCTCAGGAAATGAAAAAGTTTATAGCAGAGCAACTCAGAACATTGAATCTCTATCGTCAGAAAATGCCAACATTTTGATGTAGGCCTTTGTCACGAAATTGAAAAGTTTTAAAATTGTCACAAAAGAAAAAGTATAGAAAAAGACATTTTATCAGCTTTGAGCTTTTCTTCTGAAATGTTAATATTTTGAACATGAATGTTGAAACCGGTATCTCTCCTGAAAATTTTTTAGTCATTCAAATCCTACTTTTTGTCAGAATTTTTTATTATCTAACTTTTCATATGCATAGCTTCTACAAAAAGTTATACCCAAATGTCAGCAAAGAATCTGACTACTTGCATATTCAGTTAAACAGAATTTGTAATAGCCACAATTTCATTTATTAACTCTTCAAGAGTGCTACTATACTGCAAATGAGAATTCAAGCGTATAAAAATTGCCAGAGAACTTAGAGACAGAAATGAAAGGGAACCAAGCCTCTAGCAAGTATCCTTCCAGCAGGATATGGAATCTGGCTTACCTTTCTTGTAGCTGGGTTAGCTGGCTCTGAGACTGTATTTGGGACCCAGCCATGAAAAGTTTAGATAATCATCCTTTCTAGGCCAAATACTAAGTGTTAGAACAAGAAATTTTGGCTCACATTTATCTCTATAACAGATGTTGATTGGCCAGCTGAAATTTGTTCATGCATTTTATGAGTAAGTGTACCATTTTGCCAATTCAACAGAAGCATTTGTGAGAAATCCAAATACATATATTTCTGCTGGAGCCTTAGCTTTATTCTGCTTGTGGTACAAGTTCATTAGTGAAATAGCTGTAGATCAATTGAAAATAGCTTGGCATTTTAGTATCTTTCACTGGCACCAATTAGCATTAGGGAATGACAAGATCTATGAAAAAAATCTCTGGGGACTGTAACATAGACAGTAAATGTGTGAACAAAGAGTTAATTCTTAGCTAATAAACTCTCAAGACACTGGAATAACTTAATTGTGAAGGGGTTTATTAATTGTGTGCCAATAATAGACAGATTGTAAATGGGAAGGTTTATTTCAAAACCAGCAAAAACTGCACAGAGTATAACAGTAAAAGAAAAAGTGCTAACCTACAGGGAAGGGAATTTGAAAGCTGTAGGGAAGATTTAGGAGCAGCAGTGGTTTTAAGGGCACACTTTTATGTCTGCCATTATGTTTTAAGTGGAGTCTTAAACAGTGCCTACAAGTAAAATGTTGATACTTCATTGTATGTAAGAAATAAGCTGTTACTTTTGTCTTGTAGTGGTGTAGTGCCTGGTGCTAAAAATCTGGGATGCACACTATGCCTTCACACCATAACAAAACCCTGCTGTTCAAGCGTTGTAATATGTCTTGGAAGTAAGCAAATGTGAAAAAGCACATCAGACATGGAGAAAACAAAACCCCAGAGGTGAGGCATAGGACTGAAAATGCTCCTTATTTCTGGGCATTGAAACTTACCATTTTAATGATGACTGTGTTATTTGCTGAAATGTTTCAAGAAAAGCTTTTTGAAAAATTTTTTGGCTGCAGCCTCTAAATACATACACATGGAGACATACAAATACATCCAGAAATATTTTAATGCTGATTTTTGGAATTACATTTTAGCACCCTACATATTTTCAGGGCCTTTATAAGGAATTAAGAGGTTAAAAGTATTTAATTTTGTGAGTTAAGTGCTTTATCTGGAAGTGGATACATTCCATTCCTCTGCAGCTGAAATGGGAACACCTTCATACAATGAAAAGTTCCTGAGTGAAGACTCAGAGACTGATTTTTCTGTTGTTTTTCAAGAAGACAATTGTTTATGTTTGCACTTGTCTGCTTTCAGCCCATATAGCTAGGTTTAGATTTTTAAACAGGCTTCACCCCATGAACATATATATATGAAAACTCACAAACACAGAGGAGGGACACATACACAGAGAGAAGAAAAATAAATAAGCCGAGCAAATAAAGCACAACATAATACCTGGAATCACATAGGCACGGAAGCAGACGGCAGATAATCCAATACTACTGGAAACTCAAAGTATCTAAAAGTCCCTTTTCCGTAATAAACATTTTCCTTCCTTTTTCGTCATCTGTTGACCTGCACATCTGATAACAAGAGATTGCTTTCATTAGCTATGTGCTTATTTTTTTAAATTAGCTTCAAAAGCTCAAATTCATAGTCATAAGAAAATTTACCAACACTTTTTTAATCAAAACATCTCCTTAAACTTGCATGCAAATACTGGGGTAAAGCAGCCTTGGTTTTGGTGAATTTTATCTTTTCTAACTTTAGACAGCTATATAAAAAAATTAAGCATCTAGTCTAAGCTAGCCATCTGGGCTACATTTATAATAAAAAAAAAGAGACAAGCAGCCAGGCAGAAAGAAGGGTACATCTAGAGACTCTTTCTCCAACATCTCTCTTTGCTGTGAGCCCTGGATAAGATAGCTCTGGAAAAGTCTGCCTACATCCTTCTTACGACTGTCACTGAAACTTAAATATCTGAACTGCATCTCCCTCTTTTAGGTGGTTACAGCTATGTAAGAAGAATTTGCAGCCAAAAAGGTATACCTCCCTCATTACTTTTTTCCGCGTTGTATAATCAGGACCTTGTTCTTTGCTGAAGGCACAAATACCCCATTATTTAAATTGTATAAATGGAACAGCCAAATTTGTGCTCTACCACAACATTTCTTTACTCCAGATAACACATCTCTTTCTTGCTCCTTCTAAACAAAAGCTGTGAGAGCAGGAGAGATAAAATAAAGTGTGGGATTTCCTGCTTTTTGTGGTTTCCATTGCTCTGTATTTTCTATAAGAATGATGCCACTCATAGTGTTTTGGCTAACAAGCAAGACATAACACCTTCTGTCTTTCCAAAACAAATGATACACTTTTAAATAAAATACAGTAAAGTCAAGACCTCATTTGAAAACTTGAAAAGTGCATTTTTATCCTAGAAATGGGTAATTAACCAAAGACATTAAAAAAATAAAAAAAATCACCTTTTTCTTGATTTTAGAGAGGCCTTGAAGTTATAGAAGAACAATTGCCCTGTTTCTGAGGAGCAAGAGATAAAATAATATTAACACATTTTCTTGAAATCTTTAAAGTTTTATACATTGCCCATGGAGGTTTGCAAACCAAGGTCACTCTGTCTCTTTTCATTCTTCTAATTATCTAGTTCCAGCCTGATACGCTAGCCTTACTAATTGGACACAGAGAAATCCCTTATCAGTGAAGTTAGAAAAGGACCTATGAAAGGGTGTGAGAGACTGCTGTAAATCAAAGAAGAAGAACTGAACAGAAGGAAAGCCAATCAACTGTACCCCTCCGAGCTGTGACTTTATAGGAAGAGCAGAACCTTGTTGGATGGAGGAATAAAGTGGCCAGCAGGTAGTTACACATGTCATTGACCTCTCTCTGATAGATACTGCTGTGAGGGGAGCCAAATGCAGACTCACACCTGCCCTTAATTTCTTGGGGAAGGGAAGATTTTAAGCACTAGCTTGGGCTTTGGGGTGTGTAGGTGTTGAATGTAATGCTATTTGCTTCCATTCCCATATCCCCAAGAATGTACATACTGTCCCAAACCCTCTTGAAGGAATTGATTGACCTGTCTGTAGTTTAGCATTTTCATGCACATTTGCCAGGTGTGATGTACACAGTGAAGTCTGAAGTTCTGTCAATCTCTGTTTAGTAGCATAAAAAATTGTATGTATCTGTACCATCCCTGGCTTTGATTTCTCACTCTTCTCGTTTCTCAGCAAGCACTCGTGCACATTCTTCAAGGTTGTCAGTGATCCTTCTCTAAATTATGGCTTGTCATTCCAACAATTTCCATCTCAGATCTTCCATTTTGACCTTGAATGGTCATGTTAAGCAGTTCACCTTTTCTCCTTACTAATTTTCGATTTTGAAACTTGTTTGTTCATCATCTCTTCCACTATCCCTGTGCTTTAGTGAGTCTCCACTCATTAAGTGTGACAGTGTGGCATATACAGTTTACATGCCAGTATCTATATCCCGTTCTTCTGCCCCTAGATGTTTTTCACAGTGCTCAAATGTCAGACATCCACAGAGATATCCAGAACTACCTCTGAATTTTGCAAGCTGTATTTAATCCACTGTTGTGTTTCCACCTAAAACCCCCAATGTAACCTTTAACTCAGTACTGTCCTTAAAATAGAAGGAGCTTATAGACAAACTATTTCAGAAATACTGGACTCTTTATTCACCATAAGATATTACTAAAGCACAGAAATCCTATTATAACATCAACCAGAACTCAAAACTTATAAAGAGAAAGAAACATTCAGGCTTCCAGAGAAAACACAGGGATGTTGTTAAGAGAAAAGACAAGAAGACATTATACTGCAGTCTTCCTTCTATGTCAGTAGAAAAATTAACTACTGTTTTGTATGTATGGAAGTTATTTGGTTTTGTTTGTGAGACATGAAACTGAAAATCCTGACCATTTTGACTGCTAAAATTTCCGTGCCATTGTGCCCAAAAAGCATGACATTGCTTTAACATATTGGCAAAATGCTGGAATGCAGATCATATTCCATGCACCTGCAATTGCTTTTACACCTTCTTTTAGCTAACTTTGTTGCTGTGTCACATTACTGTGTGATTTCATAGCACATGCTGGGATTTACATCCAATTATCCCTTGCTTCTCTCACACCTACTGTTTTGAAGAAAAAAGCCATGAAATTCTGCACACTTGGGTCTATAAGGAAGATGACATATAATTCAGGCACATAGCTTTCCACAGCTGTGAAAGTGTTGCTGTCTGTTCAAGTACAAAAGAGTTAACGTTATTATTTCTGTTTGCAAGATCTCCAAGTCTAGAAACATCACTTTATGTGAAATCCATTTCATCTTAGTAATATATACTTGAAAACTGCTAGGTAAAGTTTAACGAGATCCGTGCTGGATACTGGTACCCAGATGGCTATGCTGTTTAAACATGCCCCCTGAAACAGCATTGGCTTGAGTCAGCAAGCACTGTACACACTGCTAAAGGCACAAAACTGCAAAAGGAGTTGTAGTTTTCATGCAGCAATTTATTTTGTAGAGTAAGAAAGTTTAAAGGTGTGGACATGCAACTACTCTATGCAATTAGTATCAGTGTTAGAGAACAATCCTAGCACATTTAACATCTTCTTGTGATGATAGCAAATACAGACTGAAAATATCCGAGCTGGCTCTATCCATTTTATTCAGGATTTGGTGGATTTCCACATTTTAAAAATTTGAAATCCTGTAACCCCATAAATTAAATCCTACCATAATTAAATTACAGCAACATTTTAAAACATGAGACTAGCTCAGCATTAGGAAAGAAAATAAGAAAGCTTTCTGATTTTTTGCCCAGAAGCATACGGCTATTTCATTTTATTGCCCATCTTACATTTTTTTTAAAAAAAGCAGTTAATAAACTGAAAACTGTCCTGAAATTTTTTTCCAAAAGGACATTCTTCCCTGGTATTTCATTCAGACTTCTTCCTACACCTATGAATATCTCTTGGGTTTTTTTTTTTTGTGTTTCTTCAGCAAAAAGGAATCAAACATTAGACAAAATATTTTAAGGTGGTCAACTCCAGGACGAAACAACCACGATAAATTATGTTTTAGAGAAGCGTTATTATCTCTCTTATAGTTCTTGTCCCCATTATAAGGGACCTCTCACTGGATTGCAAATTCCTCCTAGCAGAGATGCCTCTCTTATAAAAAAAAGTGATATTTTGCTAATGCATTTTATGCTGACTATGTGGCATAAAAGTTGAAGCTGTGAATACAAGCTGCTTATATTGCTGGCATTGTCAGTATAAAAATGTAACTACACATCACATTGCCTAACTGGCATAGCCATAATAGCAAAATTTCTAACATATACATGGGTTTAGCATCCACTATAAGTGATAATAAAATGGCACTTTTTCAACTGCTGACAGAGTCCTAAGAGATTTGAAGTTTGCTATCAACAGGTCCATGGCAAATAGGTATCACAAGAAGGATTAATCTCATCGAATGAAGATGTTTATTACGCTGTCTCTCTTATGTCTCAGCTAGTCACCACAAGCTCTTTTTATCATGTAGAGGGCACCTTTACACTTTAGGACTAGATGCAGTCTTACACATAAGACTGGCAAAGCCTTATACATTATAGACTAAATATCTAATACATATCAGATGGAGAGTGTCAGCTTCAAATCAGTCATCCATAGTATACATCTGTAAATGTAAGCGTATGGAGTCCTTACCTATGTGGCTCAGCTTTGTATTTAAGTTTCGTTCTATTAAAAATCAGAATTTTTTTTCGGAAAATTTGGCTCCATCTAACAGATATTCTAGCAGTAATTTAGATAATTTACTGGTTTTCCCATTTCCTTTATCATCACCTTTCATAAAAACTTTTTAAAACTGAAATGTAAGATTTTATGTCTCAGCCATCCTATACTCATGAAGTTTTGGCTAGCATCAAAGGATTGGTGAAAACATAAAAGTAAAAGGAAAAAACATCAGATATTAGCAGACAAAGTTTGAGATGGCTGATAAACTATGCTTGATGGGATTTAATGAGTAATTGATAAGTGAAACATAAATCTTGTCCCAGTCAGAATAAGCAAGATAACATGCATGAGTATCTGAATGCTTCCTGTTCTTTTTTTTTTTTCTAGGAATCAGGTTTAGACATCCCTTGATATCCCTTAGCACTGTTTGGCCTGAAGTTCAGAATGTTAAAAACTGCCTCTTTTATGGTATTCCAGTGCTTCTGATCCCTGCAAGGGGGGGTTGGGGAGGTGGGGGGCTGGGGCGGGAATAGTTAGGTTTATTTTTAGTTTGGGGTAAAGGTTGCGAACACTTTGAGCATTCCCTCTTAAAAACAGAAATTCAGACTCCATAGCAGAGAAGGGACAATATTTTTCAGGCTGAGCCTCTCAGTTCCCAAGAAAAGACAATATCCCCCCCTATTACAGTAGCCAGAAAGAATGAACAGAGGTTTCAGTGATAGACACAGAGATGTCTGGTTTCTTTTCTGCCTCAGAAGCTATCAAGAAAATTTAATCAGGCTTTTCTGTTCCAGTCAATCCTCAGATTATTTTAATACTTTCACACTCTGTATTGAAATTCTGTCACCATCGTTGCCTGATGGCTGCATGCAGTCACTGCTAAACAATTTGTTAAAGTGTTGCATTTTTAGAGAGGTCTGTTCACTTACCATCTAATGGTAATGCTCTTTTACAGGGGTCATAAGGAAATAACATATTCATTATTAGAAAATGAATGGCAAGACATAATCATGTTCCTATCTCATCCCCTATGCCTCCCTATCCTCTTCTAGGCAGGGATAAAATAACATACACAGACTAGATTTTTACCGTATGTGGAGCTAGCCTTGTGTTTTCTTCCCTACACTAAATTATGTAGTGCTTCTGCAGAAAGTGTGTACAAGACCTGAATGTAAATCAGAAAAATATATGATTGTGGAACTAAAAGGCAACCAATCCTCTTTAAAACCACATTAGTATATGACATGTTAGTGTGCCCACCTTATGAGAACAGGGGACTCCTGTAGTACCTCAGGTATCTGTGCATGATAGCAATGAATTTTAAATGCATCCTTACCTTCATGTGAAATAGCTGACACAGACCTGAGTGAATGGGGAAAATAAGGGGTCACTTTACTGCTAGAGAGATAGATGCTTTCTACATTAAAATTAATGATATATCATAAAAATCAACTTGGGTTTCCTGTGCAGCTGTTAAAAGCAGGGTAATATAACAATCTGTATGTTCTGCTCTAGCTTGGGAGTGGGGAGAGAGAGAGGGGGACAAGTCCCCTTTATTTCTCAATTGGAACATTAATAGCAGCAGCAAAAGAGAAACAGACTGCATAAAGTTTTGACAGACTTGACTGATCATTCATTTTAGCTCTTATTTTCTATCTCTTCAACCTCTTTCATTGCTCCCTTGCTTATCACAACCAACCAAAAAGAAAAACAAAACAACCCAAACAAAACTCACTTGTTGAACTAATTGCCAGGTTTTAAATACTGCAATGGCTTTTACTGCCCGTCTTTACTGCCACTGAGATGGTACACATTACTTTCAGTCTTTTACACAAAATGAAGTACAAACAAATACTAAAAAAAAATGCTTTAGGCTTCTCTGTACACCATTTCCCCCCCACACCCTGCATGACAAGCCTTTTACAGCTATTTTTTAATTTATGCTAAAATTGCCATCAGGTATGTAATTTACATCTTCAACAACCCTTCCAGGACCTTTCGAATCTATAGATCTTTATGGAGCCTTGAATGAACATTGTTAAAATTAAATTGTGTTTAGCTGATTGATATTTTTACATTACATACCCACTAGAATGGGTTCCCACTGGGACACAGGCAGAGTGTAACAAAAGTGTAAATCAGCCTCAGCTAATATCTATAATGCTGTTCTACACTTCTGGTAAGAAAAGTCCAACACAAACTCACACAAGTGCCACATAACTTACTAATGAGTCAGTCACTGATCTTTCAAATAATCATGAGTATTAATGATTCAACTGCCTTCTGCAGCTTTGACTAAATGGCTCTTGTAAAATAACACTCAGCCTCCTTTCTCACATTACTTACAGACAAAAACTGTTTATTCCATTCATGGGAGAGCTGTGAAATGGAGTGACCGCTTTCCTGACTTTTAGTGAAAACTAACCCCTTCTGCTTGTTCTGAGCTATTTCCTTTTCTATTTGCAGGCACGTGGAACCGTCTTTTCAACTTGAGTTTCTAACAGACCTGAGATTTGTGAGGGTAAATTACATTTAAGCATTCCCAATGCGAATCTTGTAACTTTAGAAGACTGAAGAGGCCTCTCTCAGCCAATGGTTTTAAACATGCCCTGTAAGAAAGAAGGGTGAAGGAAGGAATATTTGTTTATATTGTGCACTGATGATGAATAACACCTGAATGGTCATTTGCAGCTCAAGCTTTTTTTAGGAGCTAAAGCAGCATATTCCCACATGCAAACTCAGACACATTCCAGCAGCCTTGGGACGTCAGTTCATATTTACACCTTTACATTTAGCATCTAAGTTAAGAAAGCCAAGTCTGGATTTCTCCTTCTAATTCCAGTACATAGTCTCATGCCTAAATTAGGTGGTTCTTGGCATCAGTGAAATTAAAAGGAAGGACAATCATCTCCAGGGTCAGTCCCACCCACTTGCAATGTTTCTTACCCTCTTTATATATTTATAATGTTTTCTATTTTTAGTATCTACCATAACTATGACCTGTGTTGCTAAAGTTAAGTGCAGAGATTTTATAAGGATTTGAATATTTGAATGTAGTACAAAATGAAAATTTTAATCCACGTGTTTTGAAGACATGACATTATTTAGGAATCTGCCAGTGGATGGAGACAAATTTTCTCAGTGATTTTGGTTTGTTGGTTGGGGTGTTTTTTTCAGGAAAGCAATTGTTCTCCTAGTCACGCTCACTCCAGGGATTTGTGTGTATGAGACTGACCCAGTGATTTCTGATACATCACAGCAGGAGCAGTGATCCATATAACCAATTATTCCTGTACCTTTAGACATGGTGAAACTTGTAAGTTTTTTCTTTAGATGATAATTTCATTGTTGCTTTAGTTTGTGCATTTACTTCTTTATCGTTTTTCTTAGCTGAACGTTGTGTGGCATGAATTTATTCATGTTAGGTAATGAGGTAGAGATTCAGACTTCTAAAGATGAATTAACACAGACAAAATTGCAACTATATTATAGTACTTCCATCTGTTTTACAGAAAATATATGTATTCTCATTTCATTTAAGTGTGATGGTCAAAATAATTGTAAAATCTTTCATTCTCCCTCAAACATTACAATAAATAAAGATATCATTACTTCTTTGAGACTCAATAACACTTAGTGTAAAACACATACTTCTATTCAAGTTTTATAACCTAGTCTTTATCACCATTTTGATAATTGCAGTCTAAATAAAACAAATGTAACAGTTTCATTTTGTCGTCTAAGATTAAAGTAAGGTATATTCAGCACACAAATAACCCACACAGTGTTGCTTTTAAGCCAGACTGAAAATATTGTAATAATTTTTTTTCCACTTCTCAGAATCTTCAAGGTGTTGCAAATATTTTAGTCAAACTTAGCCTGAAAACTCAAAACTGCATGTATTCTTGTGAGTCAAATATGGGGTTTGAGATCCAAAGGATTTTCTTTTCAAAGTACTCTTTTCAAGTACTTCAAAATTTTTCCATATGAATTTGGTTGTTTAAATTTGATCTGATTTCATAAGGAAATTGGGAAACCCGACACCTTGCAGAACTGCCGAAAGGAAGTGTAATATTTTGATCTTTTAAATGCTTCTCCACTGATATAGCATTTGGATTTGTTTGGGTTTGGGGTTGGGGTTTTTTCTTGTTGTTGTCTGGTTCGGTTTTTTTTTTTAATATACTTTCAACAAGTAATCACCTTCTTTAAAAAATAAAAATAAAATGTTCACTGAGAAGCCTTTTTTGGAGCTCTGAAATGCTCTCTCCATCCTCAGTAGATAGTTATTTTCCACCTTACTTTTGCAAATAAATCCGATGAGCTTGCAGTGCTTCTAGCTTCACTTTTAATATGCTATTTTCTGTGTTTCTTCCTTGTAATTCTCAGTAGCATTTCCAAATTATTATTTTTTTTTAAATTTAGTGTTATAGTTTCCTTTGGCAGAACTAGCTCTCTGGTCAGAATTGTGTTGCCAGCATACCCACTCATTTCTGCACCTGCTGGATTAGGCCCATATCTTAGCTGTGTATTTCATTTTCTCCAGCAATTCAAAAAGATTCACAGGGTTGCTTTAAAACACATAAACCTCTCCATTATGGCAATGTTTTTCTGTACCATACAGTCTTTTCATTATAGTGGAGATGAATGTAAATAAATATATTGGTAACTTAAAGCTAAAATTATTTGATTTCATCTTTTAAGCTGGACTGTATTTGTAACACTGTGTACTTTGTATTGTACAAAAAGGGAAGAAGATAATAAAAACATTACACAAGCCTTGGTGTTTCAACCAAGATATAAATAGGAGTGAGGAGATTAACATTTTATTTCTGACTGCTGATCATTCTCATATGTCCAAATGCAGTTGCTGAAATACCAGTGACTGAATTCTGCCCAGTCATACCTTCAAATATGTGTCATCCCTTAGGCACTCTCCCTGAGGAATATATTTTTCCTGCCTCAAAGAGACATCAGGGCATCACTTGTTTACATTGACAGACAATTCTAAGACTTCTAAGTGGAAAAGCTAAATGCCTGATAACTAGTGATGACCTTGAAAACCTTCATCAGCCTCATTTTGGAAATCTGAATTAAAACTTCATCCTACCTCAAACTAACACAAATTCAACCATCTGTCCTATCTTGTATCAGGAAAAGCTTTTATCAACTATAATGAGACTGAGATCAAATATTTGAAGACTTTCACAAGATACATTTCTTGAGTTTGACTGTAGATGAATGGTAGGCAGCAATATTTAATCAGGAAGTATTTCTTATGATTGCTCCAGAGTATTTTTCCACTGCACTTCCAACCCTTGTGACGATGGATAAGCCACAGGTCATCCTCACTTTTCCAGATTATTCTGCATTTCTTTATGAGATACAAAATCAGTAATCAATTAAGAAGATCAGCAATGAAAAACATTAACAACAGCAAGTTTGGTTCTTCTTGCATTCTAGCAAACGTTCCTTCTAGAACTAATGGGAAAATTCTGTTTCTATTGAATAAAAGATGCCATAAACCTGTATCTTTAAAAGACCTGAACTAGAAATTCTGGGTCTATGTAACAAAAAACCCATCTCCCCTCCCTGAAGACACTGTTTATAAATAAATAAATGAACTCTTAATCTTACTTTGAAGACCTTACATCAGGCTCTAGAGAGAAACCAGGCAGCTTTCCAAAAGAAATTTTACAGTCAGCACACTGAAAGCAGTCTATCGGTAACAAATAGGAAAAAAGCAAATTCAGCTGAATTAAAATTGCACTAGAAAAAAGGAAAAGGAGACAACAGCGATGATTAAGAAGAAAACCGGACATATGGTCACCTTATTCTACTGCTAAAAAGTATTAATCAATCACAAGGAATTAATCTAGTTAAAGCAAAAAAGAAATTCCACTATAATTAAATGTAAGCTGTATGCACCTGGGCTGTGGGGGGACCAGGCAATAAGAACAGATAATTTTTTTCTAGAGGCCTATGCATTGTTACATCAGCACCAAGGCATTGTTGGGGTCTACACAAGAGACAGGAATAGCAGGGAAGGGTCAATACAAAAATACTGTCATTTTCAAGGTGTCTAAGTTTACCAAGAGGCTGGTGAAAAGCTGACTTACCTGGGATCAGTGAAAATTTTAAGAGGCACAAGAAAGGTATGGATATGTCCAGTTAAATGACACTACTCTGGAATCCCCAAGGAGCTTTTATTTAGAGACCAATTCTCTTCTGAAATACAAATTTTTTTGAAAAATCACATTTCACTCGGATGAAGTTTCTCAAGAGTTGTCCTGCTGATGGGAAAAGCTTACAGGCTTCACATTGGAAACAGAAGAAACTGCATAATTTCTACAAATCCAGATTTTTTATTTTTTATTTTTTTTAAGGGAGACTTCCTCTGATTCTTCATTCTTCTGGTTATATACTCTTATTCTTTTGTCCTTAGCCCCAGTGTTGTCACATGAACTGACACACAAATGAAGACTAGCAAATGAAACAGTAAAGGAAATCAAATGCAGAATCTGGTTTGCAGCAGGACAGTTCCTATTCTTATTGAAAACAGGCAGAATTTCATCTTATTTAACTAAAAATAACCCAGAAGTGTCCACAAAAGCTCTACACAACTACATGCACTCTAGTTCTGCCATCTCCATAATCCAGGGTATATGTTGGCAATCACCATTGTTTTGTTCCAGCTTGTCAGCTGTGTTTCTCTCATTAAAAAAACAAGGGATTATGTATACAATTGTCTCTTCCTGCTCTACAGGGCAGACCTGGCCAAAGGAAGAGCCCTGTGTCTAGAGGTACATAGATTAAGTGACCTAACCAGATGTTTCACATTCAGGTTTTGTGACGGGGTTCATGGTAGAGATAATCAATAGGGACCAAATGTTCCTATTCCTCACTGTTCAAAGAATATGCACAGGGCTTCTGTGGAAGAAGTATGATCTCACACCACAAACACCACACATGAAAAGACTGGGAGAAATTCTCCTGGTGATCTTTGAGAATATTGACACTATTTCCTGGTTTCCCTACTTTTTAGCTGTTGATCTTAATTTAATTGGTTGCATGAAAACTAGGTTTTGGGTTAAAATTTGTTTTCTCATCCTCACTGTCTCTTTGAAAGGATGCAGGTCCTGTAGAGGAAGTATCCATATGTTTAATTAATATATCTGCTACACAGAGAAAAGTTATGAAATAAGAATATCTAAACTACTCAGCATTTACTTAACTTTGGATTGATTTTTTACATCATCACTAAAAATCATACTGGTTTCAGTGAGACTGGGACAATGGCAAGTCCTTTTGAAAGCCCTGTTTTCCCTTTTTGAAAGTGCAAAAACATGAATTGTACTGGAAACATGATCATCCTTACCTTTTACAGAGGAGAGATGTTAGTCTATCACATTCTTATATATTACATGGAAGTACCTTTTAAAAAATCACATCCTCTGCAAGAAAACTGTATTAGAGAAAGGAGGCATTTTTTATATTTACATCTATATATTGTAACAAGTAAAATCAAACCCAAACACTTTGCCACTTATAACCACTTGGCCTTAAAGCTACTGTACATGGTCTACAGGTTTCTGTAACATTGTAAAATCAGTGTCCCAAAACTCTCAAATAGAAAAGCAATCCTATTAAACATGGTTACTAATCTGTTTCTGGGTTGTTTCTATTTCTTTAAATAACAGGAGCAATAGAAATGCACAGTTATCCAATCCTGTCCTGCCTGCATTCAGCTGAGTTATTCTTTTCTGATGCTTTTTCTTTATTCAGCCATCTCCAGCTAAAAACTAAACCTATAAGAAAGAGGGTCATATTTTCTAAAAATCTGAAATTTTCATGGCTTCATGTTAAGTCTAATCTTACTTAAAAGCCCTATTGGTGTCCATTAAGATGGCAACAATTGAATACAATTCATGGCTGATATCATATTGAATTAGTTGACAAATATCAGCTAAGACATAATATCCACATGTATTTGAGGCACTTTTCCGAGAAAAATAAAGCTCCCACTACTAGAAAAAATACAGGTCAATAAAAACCTTAAAAAAAAAAAAGTAAAAGTAAGACTACTGACCTATGCCTGACAGAGAAAAAAAAAATATTTGCTGATGCCTGCTTTAATAGATATCCGTGTTCCACTGAATGCATGCGAAAGTGTAAAGTGAAAGAATCAGAGAATAGACCCTTGTTGAGTGGGTCCCCAAATAGAGGCAGAGGGAGAAGCAAACTGCCTGTATATCACACAGTCCATACTTTTGTATATGTAAAAAGGACATACACTGGAACCAGAAGCTTTTTTTGGAAATGTGTAAAGCAGTAAAGTTAATGGCATAAAATCTCCTTGGGGATTTCAGATTCTTATGGATAGATTATTTTGTTACAGGGAATAGAAGAGGTTCCCTGGAGGCCATTTTTCATGTATTAGCCTCCAACTACACAAGGAAAACTTGCTATAATATGTGAGGATTTAACTGCCAGAACCACCCTCAAATGTACCAAAGCATGTCCTCTTTTTCTTCATGTCAGCTTCTAGTAGAGAATTACCTTTTTCTAAAACAGAGAATCTGTGGCTCTATCTTCCAGGTAAAAAAAAAAAAAAAAAATGAAACCCCAGGTGAAGTGTTTCTGCCTCATCCTTTATGATCATGCCAAAATGGCATCAAAACAGCAACCCGGTTGTTACCTTACCTTTAACATCTGCATGCAATTCACTTCCCCATCATTCACCAAATACCAGCTGCCACTGTCCTTAGTGCCTTTCACAGGCAGAAGCACAAACAAGCACTTACATATCTGTGTCCTTTCCAGAAATCTCTCACATCAGCCTTTCATTTTGAAACTTAGTGTAGTGACCTGTTTAAATCTATGGGAGCCTGGAAAGGAGTGGGGAAAAAATACATACATGTTCCATGGACACACAGGAATGTGTGTCAAAATTTAACCCTGCTTTCTGGGTCACTTGTATGGAAATAAAACCCCAAAACTGTTAGACATGGGAGAACCAGTAAAAGATCCAAAGACTCAATGAGCTAAGGCCCATACACACACAATCAGCATTAAACAAAGGACATGGAAAAGGTTATGACCTTCCATTCCAGGCTTCAAACTTTCAGGAGGAGATTGTTGAGATTAATGTTCTGAACTCTTTCCTACAGGCCAGCGTCTACATCCATTCTTTCAATTACGATCCTTTCTGAAACATTAGTCAGAGGAGGTGATGGCAGGATCTAGCCCCACTTTGTGTGACAGTCATGTGGTCCCTGTAGCTATCCAGGAACTGGGCAGTTAGTTCTTTTCTCTATTTTGGTCCAGCTGACACAAATTGCACTGCATATAATTTATACAAACACTGATACAGGCAGTGCTTAATACAGGGAGCAGATTATTTTAGGTGAGTGCCTTAACCCATATGCTTCTTTGAAATTGAACCTTCAGTTATTTTCTGCCTCTTTTCAACACAGGACAGAAGATGACTGCCAACACAATTACTTTCTCCAGGCTTATTTTACTAACAGATACTTTGAGATGTGGGATTATACATTTAAGGAATGGGATGGAATTAAACCTGAACTTGTATTTCTATCAACAGTGACTTAGCTATGTGTTCATTACAAAGAAACAAAATAACTCCTTTATGTTTTTAAAAAAGAGTAGTAACATTAGCTGGAGGGGGGTTTTTAACATCCTCTTCTGTGAGGATCATCTCAAGAATTTCATGTAGGCAGTCTCCCTAGATGTGGGCATGAAATGGTTTAGCTCTGTCAAGAAAAGAATGCTTCTGGATATCTTCAGATGTACATGGCTAGACCTATCTTACGATAGGGGTATGGCTAGAAAAATATGAGATGATCAGTTAATATTTAGACATATGTGCATATTCTATGAAGTTCTTTTCAGATCTTGTCTTCATCATCTACTATGTTTATCTCCCAAAGTTTTTAAGGTTGTAGTGAATATTTTTCCAGGATATGATAAACATGTGAGAGTAGAGGCAGAGTACTCAACCCTCCATGCTCTGGACTGGAGAGGTTCACAGGACTGGTGAAGACAACTGGATTATGTGAGATTAGACAAAATATATATTAACCCAAGTATTAACCAAGTAAATATACAGTGCTGCTGTTGTGACCCCTACAGTGCTATTGCACAAGAAATGTTTTGTATATATGGCACAGACTCTGTTTCACTCATCTGAGCAAAGACCTGAGCACACCCCACAAATCAGAATTTTGAAAGGTAAATATCCATCTTGCTCAGTAATACGCAGGTGTCCCAATCAATGCAAGCTCATAAATCACATATAAAAGTTACCTTACCTAGGTCTTGTAGGGCATCAAGAACCCTAAAATTCTGATGCAGGCAATTTTCAACTAAACCTGCCAAAAAAAAAAAAACCCCAAAAAATTACTCTTTTGCTTTTCAACATCAAAAGAGAATCTTAAGGCGCATCTCTAATCCTTTAGACAGAGGATCTGATGACTGAATATGACTTTTATAGGAAGCCATGAACAATTAACTGCACAGTGAAGTAAGGGACTTGGTCTTGGACCACCTTTAGACCATTCTGGTGATTTTAGCCACTCTGCATCACTTCATCAATAACACCAATAAAAAAATGTATTTGCATATTCATCCAGAGAATGAGTGATGGAGTCTAGACTGCATTCCTAAGGAACAAGTACAGCTTCTTTGTCCTCTTTCTGCCATACACATTGTGGAACTTTCACAGTTTTGTTTTTGTACGCATGCAATGGAGTCTTTCTTACTTGATAATGCATAATCAGAGGTAAGGAAAGTAAGTAATATTGAGATGTGGGTCCACAAGGTGCTTTGTTAAATTTTCTCCCACTAGCTCTGATAAATTAACCAATTAAAAATAATGCTTTTTCCTTTACAGGAATTTTGTACCAAAGCAATGCAGAATAACTTGGAGCAACGTATATTGAATTGCAAGTCAGTATTGTTACAGCAAGTATATATTAGTACTGAGGGAAAGAAATCATGTCCATTAATTTTCTACCAGAAACACCCAAAGGAAATTTTTTTGCAAAAATGTCAAAAAAAAAAAAGTGTTTCCTTTTTTTAAGTCAACTCAGAAATATAAAAAATTGGAAGGACATGGAAAATTACATTACAGTATTTTTTTTTTAAATAGAATTTACTTATATAATAGTCCTACTTCCTGGTATTTAAGCAGGCTTCCAAGACCACTTGTATTAATTTTTAATGGCACAAATAAGCCTATAGACAGAAAATGGTTCATATAATCTTGTCATAGTATTAAGCAGTTGAAGGTTGGAGATTTCTAGTACAGAGATCTAAACTGCTTAGTCATCTGTCAGTCATCACTATGAAAAATCTTTTGACTTTACATTAAACATACAAAAGAGGGGAAAAAAAAGTAAATCCATTTAAAATGATGGCAGGAGAAAGTGCTATTAACAAGGCATATCACTCATCCCAGAGGTGGAGGAGGGCTGTGTGCTGTAACCCCTTCCTGCCACAGAGCCAGCAGCAGTGGACACCAATGGAGATATCGACCTGCACATGTGCAGCAGCTCAGGTGCTTTCCAGGAGCAGTGAGTTCATTTCACCTGTGCCAGTCAGGACGTCTTCATGGACACATTGCTTTCTCATCCCCAGGAAAGAGATGTTGCACCTGTGATTAAAACTGGCCATGTTTGTCTTCTTTTGTAGTCATTAGAACGATGCAGTCGCACGATGCAGCTGCATGGTGCAGCTTCCATTCATCGCCCTCAGAAACACATCAGGCTCATCCTTAACACACAGAGGGAACGCCCGTGTGTAGCCTATGCCGACCTTCAGCTGTAGCCAGGCATTTTCTAAGATAGTACCACCTGGCTGAGGATAAAACTACACCAAGAACATGGAAGAAATTTAAGTCTGGAAAACTGTGTGGTAGTGTTTGGGTCTGCACCATAGTCCTGTTTAGTTACCTAGTATAGACAATTTGGGGGATTGAAATAAAACTTGGTGCCAAAAGAACAGGTTCTGTAGGCTCTTCTTGATAGCCATCTTTCCCAGAAGCAGCTCAAGAGTCAGCAGCGTGTGGGGGTTGATAGGAATTAGTTGAACTGGTGCTGGTCACCACTATCATCTTTCCTGAGAAATTATGTGACTTTGTTGGCTAAACAATGTACAGACATCAAGACTCAGTGGATGACAAAGGGATCATGGAGTATCCTGGAAAACCTGGTCGGTGTCCCAGATATTAGTGGTAGTTCAGTGCCAAATGGACCACAGGAAAGAGGTCAACAAGAGCAGAACACAAGCCAGGTGTATCATCCCAAATATCTGTAAATAAATCATGATAAATCTCTTCTACCTTTTCCCTCCTTCTGCCACATGTTCATGCCCTGCCCCTTGTACCTGCTTTGGCTCTCACTTGCCCACCCCATCGATGTGAAAGCCACGAAAGACTACCTGCCAAGACTGCAAACAGTTTTCTACCCATTTAGTTCTCTAAACCAAATTGCTTGTAGTGCCAGGCAACTCTTAACATAAGTGCAAGGGAAGGGGAGCAGGAACAGACTGAGAGAAGAAGAGTCAATGTGCAGAGAGAACCACAACCACCACTGAGATTTGCTTGCATTGTTCTAGATAGGTCTTTCAGAGGTTTTACCACTTTCCTGAGGCTCACTATTACCATGTACCTTTTTTCAAGTACATTAAAGTCCCAACACATTGTGAATGTTTCTACAATAAAAGGGACTGTATCATCATTAGCTGATAAATGCCTCTTGTAAAATTTTGATTAAAGAAAAACATGGAAAATATAAATTCTTATGCTTTTTTCTATGAAGGTATATTAGAAATGAGCAGGGAAACCCTTAGAAAGGGTTAATTTTGTCACTGCAAATACACCTACTGCAATACAAACTTAGATAAATTAGTGAGGACAATAGATTTCTCTGAGCTTGATAAGCTGATAACAGGAGACATCTGAGCTCTCATGTTTCAGGGATGCTCAGTCCCTAGTTGAATTACTGTTGTTTTTTCCAGAGCAGCCAGGGCCCTGTAGGTTGACTTTATGTGACAGCTCAAGCACATATTCTTAACAAAGGACAGGTATGTGTCTTGGGTAGAAACACAAAAAAAGACAAACACAGTATTGAAAATATAAACATCTTTTTATTTTATTTTACTTATTTTATTTTATTAAGAAACAGCAAATTAATTACAGTGTAATTCCAAGTTTAAAAGCAATTGCTTAATCAGTTTGACAGGTGCAAATCATGACAGAGCCTTAGAGGTTATGTATATGTGACAACACACTAATTTCAGCTGTGAACAGTCAAAATGTTCAGGTTCAGGATATTTAGGGTCTTTGAAGAGTACATAAATATAGTACTTCAGGTTCTCACCCAGAAGCATGTGAACAACAAATGTCCTTACCGGAGAGAACTGTCACACTCTTAGGCATCCCAAGATTGAGCTCAAACAAGGAAAACTTCATATGGAGAAAGACAAAAAAGTAATAAACTAGGACAAACATAGCAACAAATTTTCCAGAAGTCACTCAGAGTCAGGGAGTTGGACAAAAGTCTTCATTGATGCCATATCATTAGGTACATGTTGGGAAACATTAGAGTTTAATTTAACAATACATTTAGCTAATACTTTACAGATGGTATTTTTCACTAGTGTGTTTTATCCATCACTGAAAACTGTTTACTCTAATGCATATTAAACTGTTATCCACTGTCAGATGTTAAAATGTTAGGTTAAAAAATATGCTTGCTTCTCTATATGTGCCCTTCTGGCTAATTCTGTCTTCCAGTAAGAGTATCTCAAAGCAGTAAGAATGAACATTCAGGATAATAGTTTTCTTTATGGGTCTTCTTCTCTTAGCAGTACAGCAGATGAAGTAACAAGGAATCTGCCCAGCAGGTGAATTTCTATTAAAGGCTTTCTGTGTCTTGGCAGTGGTTCACAGCATTGATATTTTTTGCAAAGCACTTTGTATCGAAGAATCAGCATTTTTCTAGTGACAAGTCGTTTAATAAGCAAATTCTTGACGTGGTCCAAGTACAGTGCCTAAACAACCATGATGCAGCTTGGATGTTTTAAGAGAATATAAGTTTATTGCTATCTGTAAAAAAATCTGCAGTTCACACAAGCAACGGTGGCTCACTGGAGAAAACAGAAGATTATTGTCTTTGCAGCCTCATGATTTAGCTCTCTTTCCACAGCCTCTCATGAGGTGGAACATTTTCTGCAAGTTCCAGAATCATTCTTCTGAAATGGGAGCCTCACACTTTCAGAGCTAAACAGCTACAGCCTTGGCTGACACCAATCCCTCCTTTAGCCTGTCATTCAGCAGACTATCAGAACCACCCTGTAAAAGCATGATCACATCAAACCAGTTTCACATCAGTGGACACATCCAATATGCCCACGTGAAAAATGCATTTGTTTCACATACAATCTAACCTGGTTTTATATTCTAAGATGTTTAGGAAATAAAGCCTCATGCAACCAAAGTACACTCTAGGCTGATGCTCAACACATCACTGTGGTGAAAAGACTTCTCAGACTGTTAAATAAGTTATTCTCAGGACACAATCCAGAGTTTTCATCCAGCTAAAGAAAATAATATACGTTGTGATGTATTTCCAAACATATTTTCATTTGTCCTCCGAGTGCCCCAGGAATGTTTACAAACTGGATTTGATGAGAATGCTGTGCAGGCTGGAGAGTAAAGCAGCTCCATTTAAAAGGACAATTTAAGGGTTTAGGGCAATAATGATCCTGTTTATAGAAATAAGAAGGCAGAGGCCATAGAAAGGTAAGGGCTGAAAATGAAGTGCAATAAAAGCTATGATTTTATTTTGTTGTTTTACACAAATGAAGAACCTTATCTCCTCCTACCTTCTCCTGTTCTCTAGAAAGTCCTTGTTGTAGTTGCAGTTTATAATGGGGATCACTTGAAAGTAGAAAATTTTCCTGGGAAATCGGCAAGTGTTCAAACTACTCAGGTAAATTGGGACTATAAATAAACTGCTGTAAATACTTCAGGGGAAAGGGTTGGAGGGGAGGAGCTTCAGTTCATAAGTGAAAGAAAGTTGATAGATTTTCTGATTATGGTAATAACAGAAATCTGAAATTTCTGTTCCAGCTCTGTCACAAGCCTTTTTGTGACCCTGACTTATGGTCTGAATTTGTCTCTCTTGAAGTCAATAGGGGTTTTGTCATTGTCATTGATTCCAGGAATCAGCATGATTTAAGAAATCCCACCACTGCTTGTTGACCTCATATCCATCATGTAACAGCATGATGCAGAGCCCCCTGATGCTGTGCTTGTGGTACTCAGCCAGCACAGCCTAGCCCACTCTTGTGCAGAGATCCTAGCTGGTGATGAAAACAGGCGTTACCCAGTGCAGTGCTATGCCTATGAGTAATCTCTCCCTCTCAGCCTATCTACACAAGAGATAATTTTGACATTATAACAAAGAACTTCAATGAAAGTCAGGCAGCTGACATCCGCCCCAGGCTCACCAGAAACTCACGGAGCACAATAAGATACACTGCAAACACCCACATGATCTAAAACAACATTGCAGGAGTTTGTTTCTGTTTTCTTTCCTTCTGTAGGAATTGCCAACCATTTGTTACTGTGGGTGCAGGGACACTGAAATTGCCAAGATTTTACCTAACCTACTAAATCTAGACCAGTACACACCTGACCTGATTCAGCTTGGAGCTGAACAGCTTTCCCACCTCACCACTGCCTGCCTTTGCTTCAAAAAAATTCTCTTTGTTGAATGAAAACATATTCAGCCTAGGTCTGGCACAGCCTAGTACACAAGTTTGAGCCCTGATTCCATATTTCACCTTCTTGATAGAATTCACCAAGCAGGAGGGGAGAAGCAAAGTACCCACAAGGCAGGTGGCATGCAAAGTAACATAATAAATAGAGATGCCTGTGTAAAGTCTCTGGTCTCCCAGATGAACAAATAATCTTTTTTAATTTCAATCAAATATCTTCTTTTTACCTTAAGAAAAACATGCGACAGAAAAACATCCTAATTTTAGCATCCGGGTGCTAAAACATATCACTTTTTTAGTCAAGCAGTTTTCACCTGAAGCTATTTTAACAAAAGGAGGAGAATAAAACTCAGGGGTCTGCAGCATTATTCATGTTTCTATCTCTGACTTTCCACATTATCTAGGCCAAATTCCTTCACAAGCTTATGTCTCTGTTTTCCATAAAGTGGGTGCCATGATACTGCCCTGTTCTCTCAAGTGCTTTGTGTTTTGTGGAATTTGGTCACAGCCACAGTTGGGAAACAACACTGGAACTCTGCAGAAAATCTGTGCCAGAGCACATGCTATGCAGCACAAGGACCTCTGGTTTCAAGTGAGATGTGCAGCAAGTCTGAAGAATATATTACACATCATATCAAATGCAGTTGAACATTCATTAGACAATATTGGTGGGTATTTATCTACTTGATCTATTCTGCCCAAATAGCACTCCAGCATTTACATTGTCACATGGCAACGAAGACCTGGGTCATGGGAGCTTTACTGGAAACTAAAACTTTTAATAAAAATATGTTGTGTTTATGAGTGTTTTCTGGGATTTCAGATTTGCTCCTGCTCCAGCGATAATGCTATTTTCTGTTCTGCAAGCCAAATGTTAGGAAGCCTTTTTCCCAGCTTGTTTTTAATACTTTTTCTGTGAGAGTCATGTTGGGTTCATGACCCCCTTGTCTTGTAGGAAAGGATCTGGCCTCTCAGCAATCCTTCACCCATCCCTCTGCAAGAGTGCTGTGTGTGAGAGCATGTTTCACTCCGCCTTCTGCCTGGGAACTAAGGCCTGGGGCCCTGGCCATCTCTTCAACTTGGCAGGGAGCTATCAGTGCTTCTCCCACCCCTTTTCCTCCCTCTCAAGAGGACCAGAGACATTGTCCTCTTTTATTTTGTCTGGAAGGGAGGGAAGAGTGGAGCTTCAGCAGCAGATAAAGACCCAGGAGACTTAAAAATGTGAGAAGTGCTGGTTCCCAAGGTCCCTCTGATTAACACAGCTGCCTGGCTTTTGCATGGGAAGGCAAAATGTCACGTTAGACCAAGGCCGTGACAGTTGCGGGAGAGAAGGCAAGGCCTTCTCTTTGCCTGCATTCTCATGGCAGACCACCCTCCACTTTTTTCATCCCCTCTGCAAACCCGCTTATGAATACCACAGGCACAGTGACACATAGATCCTGGGAACTAATCAGTTGCTCCCCATGGAAGACATGCCCTTGATGACTGCCAGAAAATCTTTTGGAATTAGTAGTCCTTCCAAACACACCCCTTTCAGCAGGAAGTGTCACAGTCAGGGTGTCATTTGTAGTTGTCACACTGCGTTCTGGCATTATTGCAACATTAAACTTTGATTATGAAGCGACAAAGGGATAGTGGGTTGTAGAAAGCAGGCAGATAACCTTACAGTGCCATACACTTACATGCTTTCTGCTCTAGGTAAACAAGGAAATGTAACTTTAGGGGCACTGCATCATCCTAGCAAAATATTTAGGCAGGGAACTGTGAAGTTATTTCATTTTGAACTAGAAACTAGTTTCCTCCTCATGCTGCCACACATTTTTGATTGTTTGTTTCACAGCTGCAGTTCTAAAGTGTTTTGTACCAAACAGTAAAGCTACCAGGAAATCCTGAGAATTTTTCAAAAGCCTTCTAGAAGAACACAACATTTTCCCATTGTAGAAGGGAAATCTACAAAAGCAGCAAGAGTTTCTGCAAAATGAGGACTTGAAGTAACCATACACTCCTTAAAGAAACTTAATAGAGGGGGGCAGGAAACGTTTTCCTTTCTTCTTTTTTTTTTTTTTTTTCCTAGTTTTTACATAAATTTTTTAAGGAATCTGAAAATCATATTTTCCACAAAAATAATTTTAAACTGTAGATTTAATACTGCAATTTGGAAGATCTTGTATTTTATGAACATATTTTACTTTTATCAGAAACAGACATTTTTCATTAAAAAACAGCATTTGATTTTAAAAATTAATTTCAATGAAAAATTTGGATCTGTTTCTAGGCTTAAGTTCTCTGGAATTTGGACTGCCATTTGATAGGAGTTTTCATACTTCTACTTAAGCACAGCCACAAGTATTTCTAAATGAAGAATTTGGTAAAAAGTTTTTCTGCAGCTACAGCTTCCATCACAATTTATGTTAAAGGATTATAGCCCAACTTTGCAGTTTATTGATCAGATTTTTTTTTAAGAGGAACTCACAGCTAAATAATCTGTAGTTCATAGAATGGGAGTCATCTGGTTAGGTAATGGATCAATATTAGCAGATAATTGATCTGTCTAAACAATGGATTATAGATAATGTTGATGGCAATATAAAAAAATAACCCACAATAAAATGAAACAGTGAAGTTTTAATGATAGATACTTAGCCCACAATTCAAAGCTAATCAAATTAATTTTTACAAATTTATTATCTGAAAAGTGTAGTCATAAATTATCTGCAGATATGCTGTGATATTTTTGTACTGTTTAATGAATGCATGACTGCATTTTATCCTGGGGTTTATCCACAAACTGGTGAATGAACACTCATTGTTTATGAGGGGTACTCATTATGACTGCCCCTGTGAATCACACAGGACTGTTTCTGTTCCAGAACTGGCTGATCTAGGAAGAATCCCATTTTCCTGCTCTGAAATGATTTGCAAAATCTCTGTCTGTGTTCAGTGAACATTTCACCAACAAAATAGAAAGACTATTTCTAAGATTATCCTGAGAGAACATTTTTATACAAACATTTCTGTAAAAATTTACTTGGTTTTCCTGATACTCCTGCTTTCAAATATACTCATGAATAAAATCTCATGCACCAAAGTTGCTCAGACACATGAATAAGATGCAGAAGGACAGTAAGCTTTATTGACAGAAATATTTACAAAGATTACTTGGCTACAGTTACCCCCAGCTGAGCCATACACACATTGCAGCTGCCTTACACAGAACAAGGAAGTGCACCAAAACCTTTTTAGAGGCAATTGCAGCAGAAAGGAGAAGTAAGGAGAAAGGTACATATACTATACATACATATTTAAAAAAATAAAAGAACAAACAAACAACAAAAAAACCACCAACCAACCAACTACTTCAAGATGACTTTCATGTTCTCTGGGAAGAAACTTCTCTCTACAGGCAGTGAGTTTGGCATTTTGATGTTCCAAGGTGGTAGAAACTTAGGCCTGCAGGGAAATTCCTTGTGAAAGCTTCTAGTGGCAGCGAATTGTTTTTCTGACAAGAAGCAAGAAGTGATGAAGGATGTTCTTAGGCTATGAATTAGTTTCAGTTTCCTCACTACCATCAGGTACTTAAATTAAAATAAAATATTCCCAAGGTTTAAGAAAAAGCAACAGGCAAAGATTTCCAGTAATAAAAGTAGATATAGGATTTATATCTGCATTTAACACTAATTATGATTTCATATGCCTAACCTAGCATGTGCTTGTGTAAGCTCAAAGCCTCACACTAGCATAGTACTAACATGTAAAAGATATGGTTTCTCCCCACAGCTAAAGAGAAGCGCTGTTCTGTCTCTCTAGGCCTCCTCTGCAGAAGTCATAGCTCCGTTTCCAAAAACCCTCAGCAGAATCCTTTCCTTCAAACTATTCAAACTTTATCTGAACCTGTGGGAAGAGATGGGAAGAGATGAACTATGTTTCCAGCAGTATATGGACAACTCCGGTGTATATCTTTTTTACATAAGTAACATACATGATCTCCTTGCACTCTCCATGCCTGCACAAAGCCAGCAGAAGTTTGGGCCCTGGAGAAGAAGAAAAAGGATGGAAGTCCTCAAAGAATTTTCACCAGATCATCACAGGGTCATGGGAAAACTCAGTCTGGAAGGGATCTCAGGAGGTCTCCAGCCCGGCTCAAACCTAGGTACACCGATCTCCACAGACCATAAAACAACTCATAACTGGGCTTATCTTTGGACCCTTCCATACTACCATCCCTAAGAAATTGCCTTACAGGTTGTATCCCATTTTATCAGGCTCAGATTAGATTATAGCACTCCATGACTTGTAACCACAACAACAGGTCAATCCCAATGAGATATATATGAGAACTTCAGTGAGTACCAAAAGCAATACTCTACCACCTTCAAAACCTACCACATAAATAATAAGAATAAATAAGAAAGTGGAAAAGTCATTAATTCAACTTAAAAATTACAAAAAAAAGTTTATATAAAAAAAAGAATATAGGAACATGCATTACACCACATCATAATTGGTACATTTCGTTTCAAAATTAAATCATAGCTGAGAATTCACACTGGGCTGTTGCAGTTCTTTTCCTGTACTCTCAATTTCATCTGAATTACAGTCTCTGTTTCTCATCAGAAAATGGCGTTTATCTTTCTCCCTTTGAAATCTAGTCACTGCATTTGAACCTCATGAGGACTAGTGGAAAATACTGGCACTCTCATTTATAAAAAGCTACTGGGCTGGCATCTCAGGAAAGTGTACCAAATTAGGCATTCATGGCTTTCAAGCACCATAAACAAATACGATCTTCTTTTCTAGTTAGGTATAGTTTCTGCTGCCTCTAAAAACCTGATGTTTTCCTTTAGCGAACCAAATATTGTCTGCAGTGTCTCCAACTTTCATCTATTTCAGAGAGACTTTCCCACTTGTTAAAAGCTTCACAGAAAATCAAGATGGGAGTTTACAGATAGCATCTGCAGTGTGCAAGCCCCAGAAATACTGAGCAGAAATAGGAAGCAGAAAGAAAGATATACAACAATAAAATGATTTTTTTCTAATAGGCTTTGTTTTGGTTTGGTTTGTTGGAGTTTTTATGTAAGTAAGAAGCAACTTTTTCATGACAAACCAAATGCTAATAGAGCATCCCATGAACTTCACCTACAAATGATCTCTCACATACATGAGTTCTTACGTATGCGACGAATGATCTGTCAAGTTATGCATATTCTCAAGTTTTGCATAACTTGAGAATGAGAAGATTAGGGTCATATAAGAAAAAAATAGGGCCAGGCATTCCAACTCACAACACTAGCTTATGACTTTGGACAAGTGAAAGTATTTTTTTTCTCCATTGCAAACTTGACTGTACTATCTTCAGTAAGTTGCCTCACCTTCCTGTGCTTCCATTTCTCATCTGTAAAGTCAGGACAATAGCATTTTCCAGGTATACTGTGAAGTAAAAATACATTAAAGACTGGGAGATTGCCCAGGTAGTACAGTGGTAGGAACATAAAGGAGCCAAAATAGAGTTTTGCTATTGAAGGTTGTCATTAAAATACTGAGTAGTGCTTCTTATTAGAGCTGGCTGGAACACTTCCCATCAAATACACACAGATTTCATCATTCAGCTTTCATCAGAGTCAAAAGCTTTTAAAAAAATCTCAGTTTTGACAATGTTTTTTGAAGGAAAGGTTTCTTTGATCCAGGCTGGACTCTTCAGTTATATCCAGAGACAGGGGTCAGGCTTTTCAAAGCATCTAAGAGGTTTATCTTTGACCTCATGAAGAAGAAAAGGTTGAAACCTAAAAGGCTACTATGCTACACAATCATCATTGTCCAGCCAGTCCTGTCACTCCTGACTCAGAACACGCTGGGGAGAAGAACTCTTGTGCTAAGCAAAGAAAGCGCCTCTTCCAGAAAGGCCATGGAAATGAAACTGTTGGGCAGGGTTTTCAGCAACTGCCAGCTAACCCATTCAGAGTGAGCCAAAGGGCTTGGTCTGACCTACCAACTTCGACTTAAGCATGAGCTCCAGCCCGGTTATTTAAACCTGCATCTGCAGTTGCCTTCTGTCTACATTTTTCTTTCTTTCTTTTTTTTTTTTTTTTTTTTCCTTTCTTCCCCTGGTTCCACATCAAGGATATACAAATTACACAGTTCCACTTATACAACATAGGGGCAGTTTAACCTGGCGGGAGAGCTGCAGCATTTTTCTTCAATTCCTCTATGCACACTTTGAAGCAGTGCCCCTCATGCCCAGCAGTTCAATAGTTCAACCTCTGTGTATTTTTTTATCATCTATCTATCTATCTATTATCTATCTATCTATCAATCTATCTATCTATATCTACCATCTGTCTATCTGTTTGTCTATTTATTTGTTTATTTTAGGAGCTTGCCATAACTTAAGTGCATTCTGATTTAAAAAACAATATACTGGTATCAGCTGCATGAGGGAGCATCCTATGTGTGCAGTGGTCTCTCTGTCTGTCTTACGCATAATGAACTGGGACAGTAATAACAGTAATAGAAATAAGCATCCGGTGACCTTCCCGCACCACGTACTTCAAATGCCTTCGGGTTTCTGTGCCGTTCGGGCAGGCTGCCGAAAGCCCTTCTCTGGCAGACCTAAGGCGCAGAGCAGCAGCGCGGGGCGGAGGCTCCCCCTAGCGGGGAAGCAGTGGTCATCCCTCGGGAGCCCCGCTCCGCTCCGGGCGGGCAGGCTGCGCTGAGGGCTCAGGCCACCCCGGGGCAGGGCGGCTGAACGCACACGTCACTTCGGAGAAGCTGTATACACACCGCGGAGCTGCCCCTGCGCTCAGTAGCTGCATACCTTCGCATAGGAGCGTATCGGTAGCGCGACTTCCCTTCGATCTCGGTCCGGTGGGTTCAAGGAAAAGGGCACGATTCCAAAATTCTGTGCAAACTGTAAGGCTGGCATGTGCACAGCTCCCGGAAAACCGAGATGACTCTTTACTGCCAGAGCATTTCAGGGCAGAGCAATGTTTCACAAGCAAACATTGGACTTTCCCTCCAATGTTTAATCTCTGCCTCCCATCTCCCTGAGGCAGCAACTCAAAGAAAATGACCCTCAAAGGGTATGATTTTCTGCTTCGCACAAAGCTTGTTATCCTGGGGCTGCCTTTTCTGTTTTCTCTCTTCTATTCTCTTTCTCCCATCTCCTCTCCAGAACAAAAAAGATCATACATCTCATCAGGATCTGTCTTCACGGGAGATTCTTTTTTTTCCCCCCTCTTTTTGACAACTTTCTTTTCATAAGGAGAAAAAGTGTATTTCTTTTTCTCAGTATAATTGTACTCTGCTTTGAGTACTTTGATGTAGTAACAACTGACATGAAGTAGATATGCTGCTTGCTGGTTTATGAAAAAGGCATTTAATGTGAAGTACCAATCATTTAGTCTTGTGACTTTTTCCATCTCTTACAAGCTTCCTATTTTTGGTGGGAGGGGGGTTGATTCTGGACATTTATTTTGTGGGAAAAGCTACAGATTAATTATCTCTAGTGGAAAAATCTGTGCCTAACATGTTAAAAATAGCCCTTCCTGAATTCATTTTTCTTTTTTAAGGCATTTTAAAGTCCTTCATTTTTGCCTCTGTAGAAAGTAATTTTTTGTAATTATGATCTAAGGATGAAAGAGAGTCAAAGATTCAAGGAGATCTAAAATCTTTTATTAGACTGAAAGAGATAGAAAAAGAATGAAGCTTTCAGGCACACATACCTAACACCTGAAGGATGTCCTGCAGGCCCCCAAACAAATCTCTTTTTTTTGCTGTGAAACGAATATGGATAATCTTGAACTCCTATTGTGCCTCAGCAAATAATTGCCATCGTTGCAGCGAGCGCCATCAGGCATTTTGTGTATTTCCAGCTAACAGTAAACAGGAATAAGAAATCCAAACCTCATCACTGCAGATCAGTTTTCCACAGACTGCTAAGCTAGACTCCATTTTACAAATTCCAGTTGCTCAGTGAAATTATAATAAAGTGGGCTTCATACTAAATCTACCCAAAATTAAAGGACATACCTGATGTTAACTGAGGTTTAACAATTCAGCCAAGTCTGTCAATAGCATCTCTGCTTTCTCCCTGCCCCAGCTGCACTACTTGTCTATGCAAGTGATTTTGGGCCCCACTCTAGCTCTCTTGCAACACGGAATAAATCCTCTCAGCCTCCAAATGAATCAAGGTTTATGTATAAATTCAGCAAAAGGGATCTGAAAAGGCAGGAAGCTTTGGGAGATGTCTGGGCCTGGACACAAGGCTGTGCTATAGCTGCTGATTACAGGCTTCGGCACGAGCAGCTTTTTGGCTGTGTGGACCTAGTGTTGGAGAAATGCTCTAACCCGGCAGGAGAACAGTGACATAGGATCAGGCACCCCTACTACTTATGTGCAGAGATGCATGAAACACCATCAATGACATGGTATATGATGATACTTACCAGTAACAAAAGTCCTACAGAAGCACTCCAAGAGGTTCAAGACCTCATCTTGTCTTTGCAAGAAGATTTGAGATATGCTTTCAGTGTTGTGTTGTCAGTGGCATTATTTTATGTTCATGCTGCTGTGTTTGCTGCTGCTTACCTATTTGCATGCTGTGCCTGGTTTTGCTAAGTAATCAGGAGCTACTTGCTTCTATGAAAAGTCTTGGCTGCTGCCTTAGGTAGCCCGTATTTTCATCTCCCCTATGTTTAAATACAAATTTGGGGCTGCCAGTCTAAGGACTTTTGAGGCCTTTAAAACTTCAGTTTGCCTCCGCTCTGTTATTGTGCCCCATCACAGCGAGCAGAGAAGTGTGGACAAGATCCATTGTAAGCAACATGAAAATAACATTTCCAACAGAAGTTGCATTTCTTTGGGGTGAAGGAGAATAAAAAGATTAATTTTGCAGAGGAGAGAGCTTTCAGCACTAAGGCAGCACTGTGTCCATCAAATGGAAGATTTGTTCAGGGAGCTAGTAGGTCTTTTGGAGTGTAACTTGCCCAGGACTTGAAAATCAATGTTTCCTTCCATGCTAGCTCGCACATCTTCAAGACGGCAGTGAAAAGAGAGGACAACCACAAGAGATGGGGTTTCTCTGTCCTGAAGGGAGACAATTAGCTTGTTTCATGGGAAAGAAGCCTGCTTGCTGCAGTCAGAGAAGGCAGATGTGTTTATGGCCATGAGGGAGAGGCAGTAGCACAGGGAGTGTGTGTTCATCTAGCCTCTCAAACAGTTTTTCTAACCCAGAAGCCAGAATCTTCCAGTCGTGACAAACAGAAGAAAGATGACTTGGAGATACAAGTCCTGTCATTTCAACATAGTTACAGAAAAGCTTTTCCTAGGTTTCATAAAAGCTGAACAAGGCAGAGCAGGCCACAGTGTTGTGTGTTCCCACTTCTTCCTGAAGTGGGTTTGCCAGCTGTAGTCAAAAGTGCTCTCCACCACTGCACCTGATGAAAAGCGTCACGATCCCAGCAGGAACTCAACCCCTAGGCATCAGCCAGGAGTCTCATAAAGCCACTGTTGTTCTTGGTTCGCAACTCCAGTCATATCCTGATGTGATTTGTGATGGTGCTTACCAGCATTTTCAGCCCCTGAAAACCTGCACAGTCAGATCTTCCCACTGTTCATGCAGTCTTAAGGCTTTTGGTATGGATGTTACATGGGAATATAATTCTTACTCAGATTTCTTATTTGTCTAGGGAAGTCTTATTATAAAAGCCCTCTAAGAATATCAGAGAAATTAGTGATGCCTCAGAAAGCCTTGCTCCCTGCTGTCACAGTTACCCTAAGAAGGAGATTGTCCCACCTGGCAGGCAGGGATAGAAACTGAGAGGCAAGGTTGTTCCTGCATAAGCAGCAACAGCCACTGCTGCAGAGCTTAATGTCCCTTGTCATTCTGAAGCTGCACTCCAGATCAGTTACACTAGGCTGAAGGCTGCCGTTTTCCCACCATGAGACTTCTGTATTCCTAAAATCCCAGATCAATGAAGAGTAAACCAGACAGAACCAATACAGTGGTGGCCCAGTCTGGAACAGTAAAATGAGAGGTGAGAAAAAAGTGGAAAGAAGAAGATAAAAGTGACGCACTGGGTTGATCCTGGCTGGACACCAGATGCACACCAAAGTGCTCTGTCACTGCCCCTCCTCAACTGGACAGGGGAGAGAAGCAAAAGGAGAGATACCAGAAGGCTCCTGTGTTGAGATAAAGACAGGGAGATCACTTAGGATTTATCATCATAGGCAAAACAGACTCAGCTTGGGGAAATGAGTTCTATGGTCTGCACCATGGATTGAAGGGGAATCTGCTCCGGGACCTGAAGGACCTTCTCCCCTCTGTCACTGACCTTGGTCTCTACAGAGCTGATTCTGTCACATAACCTCACTCCTCTCTCCAGCTGCAGTTGTTGTTGCACCATTTTTTTCCCCTTCTTAACTATGTGATCCCAGAGGTACTACCACCACCACTGATGGGCTTGTCATTGGCCAGTGGCAGGTGTACCTTGGAGCCAGCTGGCATTGACTCTAGCGGACATAGGGGAAGCTTTTAGCAGCTTCTCATACAAGCCACCCCTGTAGCCCCCCCAACTACAACACCTTGCTACACAAACCAAATACAAGTAAATATAATAATGTTCTTTTTCAGATACTGTATTTATTTACATTTTGAAAACATTACAGACTTTCTGTGCTCATTTTATTTATTTTTTCAAAGGCCATTTCTCATTAAAAGAATAGGTGGAAAAAATGTCAACAGGTATTTCAAATATATAAAGTTCAACATCTGCATAAATGTCTCAAAGACCTAAGAAACAGTCAGTGGGTGGCTTTATTCTGCGTGTCAGTTTGAATCTAATAATAAAATATATTCTCAATAAATGTAAAAGTAGATGCAGAACATTATTGCTGAACCTGTGGATACAGATGTTAAAGCTGAGGTATATTATTAGGCTATACCACTTGATGAATGGCTTGTGCGTGTACAGGCAGGAATCAGGCGAATTAATGGAAAACTTAGGAGACCTTTTTCATAGTGCATTACATAGTGAAATTTTGTTTGAATAAGTGAAGTAAAAAATAGGTATTTCCATCCATTCCTAAAATATACATTCTCTTCATATATGGCACTTCGTGTTGAAAGAAGCAAAGCTATTTCACAAAGTCACAGTTGTCAGTGTGTACATCTAACTTTAAGGCCACTGCCACCTACAAAAAATGTTCTAAATGTGTCTTTATAAGTTAATGAGAACCTCAAAATATTAGGGTTTTGCCATATTTTTGTCCAAAAGCAAGTGGTCTTCATGTAGATAAAAAAAAGTCAGTAGTATGTGGGAAGTGCAAGAGGACCGCTCTCATGCAGGATCCCTGCTTCCAGTCACTTAAATCTGCTTCCCTCCTTCTACTTACATTCATTCTGCTTCTGGTTTTCTAGTAGGCCACACCAAATTACTTGAAGGCTTATTCCCAAGGCATGAGTCTTTTAAAAGGTATGGTCTTATGAACTGTCCATTTGAAAATATAGATAGCTTCCCCTGATTTTCCAGTACCACCTGGAGGCTGCAGGCTTTTCTATGTAACATTCTGCAACATAAGAGACGTTTCCATTACATCATGCATGGAATGACTTTAATATTGATCTAACATTTATACAAGGAAATAGTGTAATACTGCCTTATACAAAAATGACTTTCAAATGCTAACTGTCAGCATTTTTAAGGAATGTGAGAACAGCTGTACCTGGTCAGAGACAAGGTCAGGCTAATTTAGCATTCTGTCTCCAAGAGTACCCAATTCCCTACGTGCTTCATAAAAAGTGTAAGATGAGGGCAAGCACATAAAGATACTTGCTTAGATTACTCTCCCAGCCTCCAGTAATCTGCAACTCAGGAGCTTTTGGCATCAAGCTTAATGAAAAATACCAGGAAAGCAATAACTTGTCAAAGTAAGGCGTGCACAAGCCTAGTTGTATAGATTCACGTATATAAACTAAAAACATATAAAAGCCTCTCAAAATCTGATTCTAAGACCCTTCAAGTAGAATTTTCTTTCAAACCTTTTTGTTAGCTTTACTAACAGGTAAATCTTACTAGCCACACCAAAGAAAATCCTTCTCTTCATCTTCCCCATCAATTCTGATGACTGATAAAATTAAACATTGAATGGCCCAGGATGACTGTCTAAACAGCAAGGAGAAACAATATAAAATGAAGCTTTGATGGCAATATTCAGGGAATTTAGACTTAAAGCACCTGTATGTCACAGAAGGCCAATGTATCCTTCAGATCTTGAGCCAAGATTGTTAAAAATTACTGTTTAAGATTAGGCATCTAGGGCTAGGTGTACAAAAGAACTGGTGCATTACAACAGCCGTTGGTACTTTGCATCACAGAAGCCTAAGCTGTGAGGCTGGGCAATTTGATACAGTTCAGGTCAGAGGAGACAACCAGTTGGGAGTCGGATTTATAGGAAAAAGGAGTTTAGACCTTTATACTCAAAAATGTCATCCTTAAAACCCTCACTTGGCTGCCACCCAAATCTGGATGTACCTAAAATCTATTACTGACTCCATTATCTACATTGATGTACTCCTCATCACTGGAGTAGCTCTGGGTTTGTGTGTTCTCTATTGCCAAATGTGCCTGGTTTTGATACTAGTGCTTATCTAGAGACTTATGACTAAGTCCCTATAAAACGCAGGAAAAAAGGCATCTTCCTGTGAGAGCTCTTATAAACAGTGAGCTGAGAGGTGGTCTCACAGCACCTGTGAAAACCATAGCTTCCTTCAGATCAGGCTCCATGAGGAAAATGCACATTTGGGCAGCACCTCTGCTCTAGCCACTGCCCCAAAGATGTTTCTAAGATGTCAGCGTCTGCAGGCAAGAGCCTTATCCTAAAAATATCAGAAATGCATGGGCCAGAAAGTAGCTGTGTCTGTGTTCTTGTGCCAGTACCACATGGACCCTCTCTCAGAAATAGTCACCAAATTATTTCATATCTTTCTCAGCCAGAGGTGCTCATTTATTTTCACCCAAAAGGCTGGCAGGATGCCCTTGAGGAGAGGTGGCAGATTTCAGCTCTTTGTCCCTTCTCAGACTGAGGGGATTGGAATTTATGTATAACATTCCTACCACAGTGACCCAGGTACCAGGCAAAAAGAAATTTTGGAAAAGAATTTCCCTCCTTTGAAGCATTCATCTTTCTATAAAACACTACAATGTCTCTTGAAGCCCAGTTTGCTACCGCCTCTGTCACCAGTTATTTCATTATTTCAAGGATGTCCTTTGGTAGCAGTGGTGGTCTATGCAGGCTAATGTCTGTTTATGACTGCTGACCATTCACAGTAAAGAAGTCAGTCCTCCCTGTGTGGCTCTTTTCCGTTCATTGAATACACTTTTTTTCCTCTGCTTAGCTCCAGAATAACAAAACCATGCTGGGAAAAGTGTGATTGAGGTATGTGTAAGTGTTTGGATTGTTTCTTCCATTCTGCAAGCACAGATTCAACAAAGAAAATATTTCCACCACATGATCTTCATTGAACAATACCAACAGCAGCCAAAAAGAGATAGCTCTAAGTACAAGCCTAGCTTATTCTTTTACTAATTTGTTTCTTGATACAAGCAAATCCCTGAAAGGGACCTTTTATTTTTTTTTTTTTTTTTTGTATTCCATGGCTTATGATTTATAACAGATTGAGGAATGCATCTGCTTCACAGTTTGCAAAGTCTTTTGAAATCCGTAGATAGGTACTGCTATGGGAGCATGACATTATTAATATGCCACAGTTCAGGGTGAAATGCATTAACATCCTTTTAATGTAAAAAGTGAAGCTGGAGGAAAATTAGACAATAAGCTTGAACTGAGATGGCAATATTAGTATTAAGTACTATTATAAATAACACTATTTGCATATAAATATAAACAAAAGTACTACCTGTATTGTCATGAACCACAGGTATTTATCGCCAGTAGGGAAAACACAATAGTTCTCAAGGTTGTGAAATAATTACGTTACCTTTGAAAACACATTTTCCCCAAAGTGCGAATTTTACAAATGTTAACCCCAAAGCTAAACTACATTGGTATTATTATTGTAATGTGACTTTCAGTTCTGTTTTGGGGTTTGGGGTTGTTTTTTGTTTGTTTGTTTGTTTGCTTGGTTTTTGATTTGGTTTGGTTTTGTTTTGTTTTGTTTTTAATAACTCCATACCTGGGCACTCTTCTCATTTGTGCTTTGTCATCACAGCCTTCTCTTGTTCCCCATTTCTCTTTGTAAGAGTCCCTTGCCTCCTTGCACTTTCTTTATTTTCACCTTCTTGTACTTCCGTGGTGTCAGTTTCAAACATGGAAGACTTAGCTCTTCAATATCTCCTCAGACAGCAGAGGAAAATTCAAAATACTGTCTTTAAGTTACCACCAACTCTGTACTGCCACAATGTAGAAAGCAGGGGTGATAAGAAGGAGAAGATGAGAGAGATACGCTTTGGACCTACTGCTTCAGGCACGACCCAAGGAAGATGACAGCTGAGGTCCATCTGCCTCCTGCTTACTCCCCAGTGGTGATGTTTTCTCCTTTATTTATTTTCAAGACTAGTCAGACAGTCCAGGACAGATTTTCAGGTGCCTAATTTTCAAGTAGCTGGTTTCTCAAACAGCAGGTAGGCTGTTATTTAGGGAGTGCACTGGGCAAGTTGAGGGATTGGATTAGATGACCTTTAAAAGTCCCTTCCATGACAAACCATTCCATGATTCTGTGATTCTAAGTAAGGCACTTTCAGCAAGACTCAATTAGCCCATGTACTGACAAGATACAGCTAACAGTAATTGCTGAGATTATAAATGAAAAGTTAATACGTCCTACCTTTAGATATTTAACTCCAAGTTGCAGCAAGGTACCCTTGTCCATCTAACATTTAATACATAGCTAACCAGCATTTTATACATCTTTTGTCTTACCTTTAAGTAATACATACTTAAGGGATTATATTTTTACTATGTTTTCTTCAGCATGTTTTAGTTTTTAAAACAGCTGGAGATGGTGATGCCATGACTGGTACTAACTTCCCCCAAAGCATCACAGAATGTATGACATTTTTCAGGCACCTAAAGCCTACCAGATCAACCATAGAGGCACCACGTGCAATTTGGCATCATAAGTTTTCACCAAAGGTCACAGCAGAAAGCCTCCTCCGGTACCCATGACACACTCTTTCACAAGTTTTATCAGCATTACCTAGATTCATTCCCTTAAGTGGGCCTCATAACTTACTGGTATTGAAGTGCCACACACTATAATACATCACAGGTCCATTTATGGGTCCACTCTTCATGTTTAAAACACTTCCATGGAAAGTAAATATCCAGGTCAAGTCTTTCTTCCAGTTCAATTAATCTCTCCCTAATTTAAGGCTCCTTAGATTGTCTTCGCTTTCTTGTGGTTACTAATCAAGGGAAAAATACTATAATTACTTGGTCATGAGAAGCAGTATTAACTAGTCACATTTGTTATGAAAATACAAGGGAAGGGTTTACCACATTAGGTGAGAAACTTGGCAAAGGTGGAGTTGATATTTATGTGGTAAATTGCAGGTCCATGTGACAAATTACATTTATCATGCACCTTTGACTGCCTCACCTGCATTTTGCCTACTAATCTATCTCTGTCAGAATTCTTTCTAGCTCTCTTAACCCCTGAGCAGCTCTGAAGCATCTGTTATTTTTTAAAGTTTTTCCACAAAAAAAGAAAAAAAAAGAATAAAACCCAAGGAAACTGAAACAAAACTAAAGGGTTTTTTTGTTCAAAACAAAATGTACAAATCCGTCTCCAAATTGCATTATGATAAGAGAAAGATGGGCAATACTCACTTCTGAAGCAGGGAGAGGTTTGAGGTTCTCCTTATCCTCAAGAATGCAGAAGCATTTTTCTTCCAGAGGAGTAGAGCTTGTAAGAAGCTTTTTCTATATGAAGTAGCAAATGTTTCTAGCTTGGATATACTGGCATACAGTAGACCTCAAGGGTGGAACACAGTGATTTATAAACAAGTTGCTTAAAATCATTTAGAGGTTCAGAACATATCAGTACATTCTGAGGCCTGTGTAGTTGTCTCATAATAGCAAGTTCATCTGGCTTTAATATAGAAGGAACTGCAACAACAGCATCAATTAAAAAAAAAAGAAATAAAACCTCCTGAACCATTTCTGAAAAAATTTTTACTGTTAACCTTATAACATAGCTTAAATTCATATGTGATATAAAGGTTTTATCGGTACTCATTTGGGATGATCTCTGTAATAAACACTGGGATTCACCATAGCTAATACATACAGTATTCAAGTCCAGACTTACATCATTTGGCTAATATACTTTGCTTTCATTTAGAGATTAGGGAACTGGAACTATTTTCATCATCTAAGAATCTGTCTTCAAGATATTTTTCCATATCCACTTTTTTTACTTTACTTTTTTTTTTCTTTTTTTGGTTTAGTTTATAAAAATATTCTTATGTGTAAATGATTGAGAAAAAGATGAATGGGACACATATTAATGAAATTATTCAGGCTTTATACTATCTAAGTGCATACTTCCAAAAGGGACTTTGATGAATTCACTGCCAAATATTTTTATTCTTATAACTTTTGGTAAAATTCTAGTTTTAAGAGAGTTTGAACACTTTAAAAATGAATTTGATAATGAGTCTTTAATTTCACAGTAATTTTAAAATATACACATCTTTGCTTACTTATTCACAAACACAGAGATGCACACACACACTTCTTCCCATCAGGCAATACAGACAACCTGTAGAGAAAATTTTGAACCTAATGACTTAATTTTGACGATGTCACATTCAACTATACACAGAGTTTTCCTGTTGGAAAAATGACAATTATAAGCAACTGCCATTTGAGTTACCTATATTATAACATATACTTTTTTGAGAGTTAATTTATCTAGTCCTGTAGAGTAGGGTGTAAACCACAATAAAAAATAATTAATGTTAAATTAATTAAAAATCAAATTAAGACTATGCAGTGGATAGCTTTACCAAGGGTAATCATATGGAAAAAACATTCCCGAGAGTTAGTTTACTTCACAGATGCTTGGTTCACTACGAGTGTTCAGATATTTGTGTTGGCTGCCTAAGTGTATCGAGTAATATTATGTTGGGTTTGGATTGTATTTTATTTTTTATTTTTTTTTTAGCTAATCAGCAGAGTACATAAAGGAACTCCAAAAATGTAGAATCCAGCACAAAATCCAACACCAGCTTCAAAAATACATTTGATTATTAGACAGTAAATTTGCTTATCTCACGTTTTTCACACTAGTCCTACTCATTTCGTGAATATTTGCAGAAAGCAGAATCAAGCATTATATCAACACACTTGAACTAAATTTATTTAAAAATCTGAATACAGATATGCAGTGTTTGCCTAGAGCTTGAAGTAATAGAGTTATGAACACATCATAAATACTATGCAAAGCTTTGAATTCCATTGTTAAGACACATTATCAAAGGTCATGCTATCAAACAAGACGTAAACCACACTGTAGGATCATCTCTTATCTGAAAGTTCAGAATACTGAGAGAAATTACAAATTTTGAAGTGATTCCAACACAAGCATAACTGCTTTGGAGGTTATTTGAGTGACATCAAATAATCTGAAGCAAAAATATATTTCTGTTTATATATTTACAAAGATTTCATGCTTCCTAAAAAAGTCATGCTGCAAAACACGTAACAGGATTTCCATGCACACTTCTAAAGATGGATACGGTGCATAATAGATATACAGATGCACAGGATGGTTTTCCTCAAACTAGTCTCAGTTAACAAAGATTTCATCACATTCTAGTCTTTCAAAATAAAGTAAACAGGAAGATACTGTGGAGATCACTAATCATCTGTTTAAGCTTTTTTTTCAAGGATCAACCAGCACACAACAATGAGAGCAAAAGGAAAAATTGCTAGCATCTCTCAGATTTTATCGGAATACACGGTCATCATTCTGTTTAACCGCAGAACATCAGATTCTCCCACATATGTTGGAGGCACCAGCAAAATATGTCTTGGTTAAAATTCTCAAGATCAGAGTGACTGGATCCACATCCATCAGGGTGTTTTATGTCAGGGGAAACATAAAAATGGTCTCTTTCTCTGAGCAAGGTGCTTTCACCCTTTGTGAGTGGCAGACCTGCAAGAAGGGAAACTACTTGATTGTTCTCTAACCAAACTGAAGTTTCAATTTAACTGTTTTCTTATTGCCCTGGGAGAGACCAAAGCTTATCAGCTTTCATGTTTTGTAGGAAATGAAAAAGAATAGAACTAGATTACTTTCTTTTTTTGCAGGTCTGAGGTCAAACATGAGCAGCTTTTGGGTCAACCTCCCTGCCTTACACTCTCAGTGTATCCAGAGTATTTCCGCCGTCTGTGTAAAGGCTAGCTGCTGATGGTACCGCTTTGCACTGCCTGCTTAAAGGTTGACGAGGGGATGTATCAAATTGACAGGCTTTGCAGTGCAGGCAAACTACAGCCTTTAGAGAGGCAAAAAATCTCAGTCCCAACGGGTATGTGTAGTGTTAACAGTAGGAGTAACTTGTTTTCAGCATTTTTGCATAGATAAGAGCCAAGAGAGAAAGAGAGGTATGTTTAGTTGAGTGGAAGATAACAAACATGCAGTGCCACATTCCCTCTCTGCGCTCTTTGTTATCAGCAGGACTAGCAGCATTATGTACTGTACAATGAAAGATAACCATGAAGTGAGAGATAGCTGGCTTTGTAGCTTTATTGATTAAACAGGACAGCAGGGATGGAAGTTGAGACACTTGGAATGTGAAAAATGATGTCTACACATGAAATGCTAATTTCTGAAAAAGGTTGTAGGGCACAAAAATGTTTTCTTAATGCCAGGAGATTTTGTGGTGGTTTCTTGTTTTGTTTTGTTTTTTTAAATTAAAAAAATACCTATACACAGAGAGGTATCACTCCACCACCAATTTGCAATGATAATAGCATTACATTTATCTGAGACAGTCATAAGACAAAACACAATACAGGTTTGAAGCTTTCATAAAAAAAAATCTCAGACATAGGGTTTTGCTGCCTACCATGATTGACATGGGGATAGCTTGTCAAGCAAACGGACATACCAACTACGCAAGTTTTGTTCATTTTTTTGCACATAGGAATAGTTACATGAGGACTTCAGAATACAGTTTTGTCAAAAAAAAAGCCATCAAAAAACCCTAAAACAACCTAACATACTGTTCAGTCTTTTGTGACTCTTAGACTTTTCATTTTTATATTGTTTTGCTTAGCTCTAAACATTTAGACTGAGATTTTTTCACAGCATATATCTGTGTCAAGATGAATTTACTTGTAGATAACACCTTTGTATAATCAGTTTTCCAAGCTCTTGTTGAGTGTGAGGTAAGAAAGGGACAGAACCAGACTGGAAAAGGATGGATGTGCTGGGTGTATGGCTGCAGCACATGGCTGCAGCACACAGCTGCAGAAATTCAGGTTAGCTCAGCGGCAGCAGCCCAGAGTTATGAGGATACAGAGGTAATGTAAAGTAATTATTCTCTCTCTTGACTTCTGGCTTTGAGGTCTGTACTGCATCTCCTAGAAGCACAACATAGGCTCTCACCCAACATGTTTAGCATTGGAGGGGAGATTTCACTGAAAAAAAAAAAAAAAAACAAACTTTTTCCTTGCTGTTAAAATATCTGTCCTAATTTTAGGAAATTGTTCATGTTCCTTTGTGGCTTCATTCATAATCTTCTCTGGTGGGGTGTAAGCTACTGTATCTCTGATCCATTTCTTCCTGCTAGGAGCTTCCTCTGCTACCTGCTGTCCTACGACATAACAATTTACCATTGACAATGCTGCTCCCAGTAGTTTGATATGATGACTTAGTATAGCAATTTCAGCTCTTTCTTGCCAGTAAATGTTGCCAAGGATTCACAGGCATGTCTGGCCAGACTTCGTAGTTGCTCCAGAAATGTGGGGAGGGAGGAAGAAGAAGGAGAAGGTCACAGAAGGCACAGAGCTTGTATTTCTGTATTTGTGAATATGTCAGTCCCAGCTTTCTAGGATGACATATTTTAGATGCTTATTGGAAGTTAAATACATTGCTTTGCCCTTTCTTTACCCTTTCCCATACAGAATGATGCCATTTACAAGCAACTGATAGAGCAATTTATACTACACCTTTGACAAATTGAATTTAATAAACAGTAACAGCTTCATACAGCTTTAACAAATCTGTTCATTCTTCCACAAGTTCACTCCTCCACTCCTGCTTTTGCCAGCTCCTGGAGCCTACAGCAGCCCCTTGGCAATATTCAGCATTTAGGTTGCAAGTTGTCCTTTTTCTTAGAGGAAAAAAATGCTCTCAGGCAGATTCTGAGTTTACCCTGAGCTGAGAAGTGAGTGACAATAAAGTGAAGGTCATGCAGATGATTTGCAGCTTGACCTTGCACCCACTTAAGTCAGCTGCCTAGCCCCTGTTCCTTTAGATTAAAGCAGGATTGAGCCCACAACTTCATTATGCAGCTGCAGGTATAGTTCTCTATGCCTTTCCTGTTTCTTTCCATAGCAGCATCCCCATGACCTTTGTCCAAAGCTTTTCTTCTTTAGTAGAGCCAGTGATACTGGGAAGTTTCAAGATGAGTCCTGGATCCTTCAGTAATTTATTTTATTACAGATCAGTAGTGCTGCATGACCTGGAGTTTGATTTGCAGATATTTTAAAGTGGAAATATCACAACCATGTTGGTTTTTTTTCTCCCATCGATTCTTCCTGTCAATTCAATATTTAATTAATAGATTGTCCACTTCATCTGATTTTTCAGAGCTCACTCATCCTGAAGTCATTTTTAAGTTATTTATTTATTTATTTAAAGAAGCCAATTATATAGGTTAATTCATTAAGATACTAGCAACACCTGTATTTAAATTGTTGGGTGTTCAGATAGATCTGGTTCCATGAGAAGTAAGGATGGTTATAGTATGCCATACTCAGTTCAGCTAACCAGTCAGTGCCCACTGCATCTGTTCCCCTTGAACACAGAGGATATGGTGAAACAGGCTTCATTCCCATTAAGCACTCTGTTCGGTTAATCATTTTAGTCTGAGTACATACAACGTGAAGCCCCTTTACTCAAGAGTCTGATATTATCTTTACTACATACCTGCTAGTGTATTGCTTTTCTTGTCATGCATGACACCAGAATATCCCAGCAATTACAGACTGCATTATGCAGTCTTTTTTCTCAGCTGACCAGTATTAATACCCCATGGTTTGCTAGGCACGTGTGTGTTCATAGCTATTCAAAGGCCTACGAAAGTATAAGATAAAGAAAACCAACATTTAAAAAAAACCAGTCTTCTGTGTAGTTAATTTCAAAATACTGCTTTTTCGTCTTTATTCTAACATCCTGAAGACTTGCTTCAGCCATAGGTATTTCCACTCATAGATTCACACCATTTTGCACCTTTCGGCAAGACCTTAAGTCCTACCAATAGCCAGAAAGTGAGTGATCAACATGAAATTAATTGGCCCAAACCCAAATTTAATTAAACTTCTCTCTGTGACTCTAGAAGAAACTGATTTCTCTCATTATTGCTTATGTGGATAATATATGAAATTAATTCTCCTTCACTAAGTCATCACTGCATTGAGGAGACAAACACAGATACAATGTCATTAAAAGTAATGAAATTGGTTCATAAGCAGTTAATGTTAATGTTTTGTCTTTGCAATCTTGTGTGCAATTTAGGACAAAATTATTCAGCTTTGCAGCTGCAAGATACAAAAGGTCAACAGCTAAAAGCTTGGGAAAGGTTTTGGCATAAGCACAATTTATACACAGTATTCTGTAACTGAAAAAGAGAGGGAAAGGTGCATTTACCTTGCTTTCTTTCTCATCTTCCACAGACCTGCAGGAAATAGGCCTTTTCTGCAGGAAGAGGGTCCTCACAGAGTAGCTTTGTAGGCCAATAATACTGTGCTGACATTGCCATTGCTAATAATGAGCCACAGGTTTTTCACTGAGTTTGCAAGGCCTCAAGGCCAAGGTTTTTCAGGTGTGATTTGTCTGAACCTTTTTTCACCTACCAGGAATTCTGTTTTAATAAAGTACATATTAATTGTTAGAGAAATTTGTCTAATGGCCAGCATTTACAAAGTAGCTTTTCTGTGGTGAATTATGTATCTATAACTCTAATATACCTATGTACTGTAGAGGAAAACAAGCCTTGTGCAATAGGAGTTGTCTTGAGAAGGGGGGACACAAGATGTGAGATAGAGGAGTAGGCACTTTTGACTGTAAGAGATGAAAAACTGGCTAGCACTGGAAACCCTAAGAGTGTAAACAGCTCACCACCAAGCAGTTAAAGAAACACACATGGAGCTAGGCAAAATGGCATTTAGGAGTATAAAATAAAAAATCAACATACATAGAATGCACCATAAATTTAGATGCAATATCGACCTGTTGACCAAGAAAAGCAAGATATAACAACATATTAGAAAACATATATAATCCAGACACTAGTTAATCCAAAGAAAGAAAGAAGAAAGGAAGGAAAGGAAGAAAGGAGAGGAGAAAGAAGCCATTAATATCAACTTCAAGGTCATCCCAGCAAAGGATTCAAGATGCTAGTGGCTTGTACCCTGATATACACACCCCAGGTGGACAGCAGAGATGTGATAGAAGGGAGTGAATAGCACCGGGAAATGGGAAAGTATGTGTTGTCATAGGACAAGGACTGCTTGGAAGAACCTGATAAAACGTCTGGACTGTTTCTGCAGAGATCTAACTTTTTAGATCATTCTGATAGGCAGTGAAAAAATAAAGGGGTACAGCTAATTATCATGGTTGAATTGTTAAATATACATCCTTGTAACGTGCTTGGGGCAGAGGCTACAAAGTGACAGCAACCAAGGTAATGACCACTAATTTAGTCTTAGAGAGAAAGTGAGACTGGCCTGCAGCTACATGATCAACAAAGCTATTCACAGCTTATGCTTTTTACCCTAGAAAGCAATAAATATTTAAAAAGGTAGTGGCTTGGAGGGAACATATTTGTAGATGCCCAGCGCTGTGCAGAAAGCTGAGCCCAAGGTGACACCATTATGTGTAGAAGCTAGGCCCCTACCAAGGCTAAGACATAGCGACAAGCTGGAGGGAGCATTTTGCTTCCTCAAAATCATAGTGCAGGCTGAGACTGGACTAGAAGTTCAGGGGCCTTGGTTGGTGTGAATGTGTCTGCAGAGTGTGTATATCGTAAAACAGAAACCCTTGAGTAGCCATCTGCTACACCTATCCCACTTATTAAATAAGTTTTAAATTTTATGTCAATAAGTGGTGTGGTTCAGGCCTTGAGGCCGCCTCACCCTCAGTTCTCCATGACACTGTGTATAGTAATTTTAGCTATGTCATTACTATTGAGACTTTTCATGTACAGTATTATTTTCAATTCCTTTTTCTTTTTACAATAATTAGATCTGAATTAATAATAATGCTATGATATTATTTTAATTATCCTAATCATAAATTCTGAATTTACATATAGTACATTAATTCATTTTGCCCATAACAAAATTTTGAGTACATTACCCTAATTCTGTCTATGATTTAACTCCACAGTCTGACCCAACAGACACAGGAAAGGGTGCCAGATTTGTCCAAGGTTAAAAACTGAAAAACCTAGGAGCTTATGATTGAATGTAAAAAATTGAATCTAAGCTGTCATGTTTTTCATCATCTCTTTTTAATCTATTAGTTAACTTATTTCCTTTTAATAAGAACTCAGGTAGAGAACAAAAAAAAAAAACAAAAAAAACAAGCAAATGAACCAGAAAACACAAATTCTAATGCAGATTGAATTTATGAGCTAAATTTGAAGGACAGCATTTCAAAAACAGTAACAATTCTACTGGGATGTGAGCAAGATTATTTTTAACCTCATAGAATGAGATTTTTTTCTCATGTCCATAACATAAAAGTCCTTTTTCCTGTCTCTACAATGATGTGGTCAATTTGTGAATTGTGCTGATACAGGCCTCCGTTGTGTACAAATGACATAAAAAATATTTATTTATGTCCCTATGTAGTAACAGCAAGAAAACCCAACACATAAATTCATATTCAGTTTCTCATACTTCTTACTTTGATATTTTATCCTGAAGAATAAAGAGTCATTATAACAACCTAGGCAACAAGGTTGGAAGGTGTGAATCCACTTTGATCACCCTGAGAACTATAAAAAATAAGAAAGGTTAATCCTCTGATCACTTTGAGATACAAGAAGAAGTTTCTCAAAGGCATAATCTGATGCCATTTGGATATCCAATTGTGAGAGCTAGAGAAAGCCCTTCCATTCCTTGTTCTGCAGGCTGTCTTGGGCAATCCAAAACAGATGCTCTCAATCACAGTGAAACCAATCCACAACAGATTTCCTCCTCTTGTGAAAGGGATATCTGATATTCCCTTTTCTATCTTGCCTTACTGGTATAAGCTACTTATGCAAGTACTTCTCTGATTTCTGCTTTAGGTACCTAAATTAATAGAAAGGGGTAAAACTAATATATAATCTGGAGCATAATTAACAGCATTTAAACAACTGCAGTGTCTCTGGGTGATTTGCAAAGCTATACATTAGTTCTGAAATGTAGAATTCTTCTGTATATATTAGAAGCAGGCTGCAAGTATGTTTTTTAGTTCTGGAATGTGTAGCATGGCAGTTAAATGCCGTGATTCCTAAATGATTAAACAGAGAAAATTAAGGAAAATACTAAACCCATGACAGGGTAGATGTGTTCATGGCTGGAATGAGTTGTAGAATGACTTAGGGAAGTTAATCCTGGCCAAAATGCAGCAGATGTTCTACCTGCCTAAATTTCCTGTTGCTTTAATTAACTTTTATCTTCACTTCCTCCTGTTAAAACACTACTGTGTAATATTGCTATCCCAGAAAGGATTGCTATTATCCCAAGGGAAACTGTATTTCAGCAGCAAGTCCAGTGATCTTTGTAGAGTCTTTAAGTTCTTAAGTATCCTTTTGAGTATCCTTTTCTGTAAAAATGAAAAGTATAACAGTGAGTAGTGCTGCCACTCTTTGATGAAAAGGAAAGGGATAGTAGTCCATTATTTAAGGACACAGGGCATTGGGAGTGATCCCAAACGTGACTTCCACTTAACCAAAATCAGGCCACACTGAATTCCCCAGCTGAGGTGTTTCTTCTCACCTTGAAGGATGGTAAATAGCATCAACTAGGAGGTAAGGAGCATTAAAACTTTGTTTGATTCACGTACTGACTGGAAATGGAAGTAGATTTCCCAGTAATCTCCCTGACTGTACAGCATGGCAGTTGTTCTAGAGAAAATTTATGTTAATTTGAATATGTGCATCTCTCCTTAAAATTTGTAGAGACATTACATACATCCATATACAATAATGTATATAAGGCTGTGGAGGGACTGTTTGGTTTATCTGGCTGTTTGGTTTTGTTTGGTTTTTTTACCTGCTTACAATAGTAATAATGACCTCAGTGCTGGGCATTTCCTATGGACTAATGACCAGCTGGGGTTAATGACCTGAAATGTAGCCACAGGCCATCAACTCATCCCAGCTAGCCATTAATCCTATGGAACTACCAGTGCCTCCACTGTTATTGCTTTATTTAGTCTCCCTAATTTTAGTGTAGTTTTAAAACCCTTGCTGCAGCCACTGAGTAGCTCTGTATTTTATTAGCCCTGCATTTCTACTGCTGAGCACAAGTTATTTTCCTAGCTGCCGGTCAACTCTAAACACTGAATAGACTTTATTAAAAACTGGTTATCAAGAGGCTGAGCATCGCCAGACATCTAAATATTTTATGTGTGTTTGCTTTGAGTGGCCCTGAGCAATTAATACATTGTTTCATTAGGAGGGGTTTTTGCTAACCACTAAGTGACTCTAAACACCTAATATAATTCACAAGAAGTTTGTATTCCAGCCATTGAGCAGCTTTAAACACTAAATTGGCATCATACATTTAAAAAAGGAGTCACTTAGCATTATACATTTCTCCCAGGTAATTTCCTGTCTGTACCTTTCTAAACATTATTCTTTTATTTTATGGGAGGGTTTGTTGGGTTGTTTTTTTCAGCTGATACATTCATACTTAGGTTGCCGGACCTCCAGTACTTTTCATTCTAAAGCTAGGAGCTTCACTGGAATTGACTTTGCTTATTTCTTTCATCTAATACAGAGAAAAAAAGAACCACAGGGGGCAACATGAACCCCAGTTTCCTTCCAGCACCAAATTAAGGGATTAGAAAATATTAATGTTGTTCTGACTGAGACAATAATTCAGGCTTTAGACTTGAAAATAACCCGTGGTGTATCCCTGCATATACAACCACCAACAGCACGACAATCAAAACAACAGTGATTCAGTAGGTACGCTTAATCATTGTTACAGATCTCCAGCCCAGCACTGTCAATGGGAAATTCACGCTGCTGCAGCAAATGCTGAGATTAGCTAACACCTGCTCCTTCAGGCTGAGGACTTGATCAGCTAGAATTGCAGCAAACAGGCCCCAGCCCCGCAATTTATTTGTTTCTCCAAGGTCTCCCATGTGACACTTCAGCTAGGAAGAGTTGTCACCACTCCTCTGAAGTCACGGGAGCAATGAGCCCTGTGAACACTGTTCCTGGATCTCGCTGCTCAACCCCTGCAGTTCCATCGGAGTGAACGTGGACAGGACCTTCCAAATTCCCATGCCAGGCAAAGTTCCCACCATTTTGCTCCTTTCAGCAAGCAGTGAAATCTTAGTGATAGGTCAGACTTGCATAGCAAGTAAAAAAAACTAGTAGTCTAGCCAGCTCATAGTCTTCTGGGGAATTCACGTAAAAGGTAGTTTGTTGCATATAGCCTTCTATACCACTCCAAGCCCAGCTCTCCAAGCCTGTATCAACCTGCTCCATGGGCAGGTGGCCTGCTTGCCCTCTGCCTCCACACAAATATACCTCTGGGTTCCTCTTCTGGGTAGAACCAAGTAAAGGGGGAATGACTGGCACAGCTTTTATCAAGCTGAGTCTTTTACCAGATAAGTAGGACTGAGCATCTCTATGTTTAAAAATCCTTGATGGGTGACATTCCTTTTAAACAGTGTTGGTGAGGACAGTATTGCTGATTATTATTACAACAATTATTATTATTAATAATATTGCTGTTATTAAACTAATGTAACACTTGCAAAAGAAGGAAATGTGGCAAGTTCTGCTTTAATATGAGTAGATTACATTAATGACAACACATAAAAGTGGTGTGTTTTTCAGTCCAAAAAAAAATAAAGTTTTTTAAAAAATCTTATGGGTCAGATTACCCTACAAAAATCATATTACCATATTCCTAAAATGATTTTAATAACTTGTCCTAAGACAGTATAGGTATGAATTCAGAAGACTGTAGCATTGATATAATGATGTACACCCCTTTTTTGTAATTATTAACTCATAGGTAATGTTTTTACAACTCAGACTGATTGCACATACCATCTGCCCTTTAAAATGGTATGGAAAGCTTCTCTCTAACCATACCAGCTGGATTAAATGAATTCAAAATAAAGGTTGCGTTATTACCTTCGAAAAGGTTGGTCCAAGTTGATGGTCATGGTATAGAAGTGTATCCAGTACTAATTTAGACATACCTTACCAGGACGGACCAGGAGGGTTTTGATTTGTTTAAGTCTCCTCTGGCATCCCTTATATTCAGCAATTCTGTATTGGCTCCCCAGCCAGAGTGGCAAGGCAATTCTTACATTCAAATGACATCCAGTGCACTATACTTCAAATCTTATCAATAAGATATTGACTTATAATATTTGGATTGCTAGTTGTGCACCAGCTTCAACTGCATTATTGTTGTGCTGATACACCTGGGCATGAGTTAAGGAATGATCTGGTGTGTGGGGAATGAGTGGAGATTATGGTATATGACTGGAGATTATTACTTAGATAACTCCAGTGCTTCCAGTGCTGTGAATGAAAATAACTAACTTTGGCATACTTGTAACTCAGACGGACATCATCTGTTTATCTGAGTTTGTGTATGTGCTTACAAGAACAGACATTCATTTTAATTTTAAACCTCCAATCGCTATTATTTTCCTGAAGTTCTGTCAAAAATACCTGGTTCCCAGAAATCAGCTCTGGGACCACAGACTGCTATCTTCAGATCAAGTCTATTTTGGGTTATTCCTTGTGGGAGGTTGCATTTTTTTTCTTTCCAGGCACTGAAAAACCATGCATTTTAAAGTTGGATCACAATTTTTCTTTGGCATGCGTATTTAATTTTGCATACACGTGTGGTTTTCATGCAGTTAATATTTTAAGTATAGAAAACCTAAAATAAACACAACAAAAAGCAAAATCCAAGTTAAGACCTTTAAAAATAAAGGGTATATTGGCAATATCAACTGACCCTGAACTCGGTAAATACAGAAGCATAACTGTTGTTGACTTTGGGTTAGGTTCATTTCAGAGAGGATGAATGCAATATTTATTTCAGCATGAATTGCAAGTATTGGAGTTACTGCCAGCTTTGAGTGAAGTCAGTCCTATGATAATCAAAATCATAATGAAAGACTGCCATGAGAGCAATGCATTATTCTTGTACTGAAAAAGAAGTTTACCTCTTTTCTATTACTGTGATTAATGTTCCTGATTTTTGTGTATTTAACCATTCCAATGTTATAATTCTTGGACCTTTATAACAAAGACGTATCTATTGTAACAAAAAAAAAAAAAGAAAAGAACATATAGTTTTACATCAAAAAAGAATTATACTGTTATTGCTTTTCAGCAATATCTGTTAAAATATCTTTTACTGATGCAGGCTAATGCATTGGCTTTTACTGGAGTTTTCTATATATAGATCTGAAGTGGGTCAAAAGTCTCTTTGGATATGTGCGTCCTAACAATCAGCAATATAATTTCCCACTGTGTTGCAATTTCTGGGGAAAGTTACATATTTCACAAGTTTCTTGTGTCTGATGCTATTACGTGAACTTAACAGAGCAACGCTTGCACAGGTAAAATATATAAATAACTTCGATTTGTCTATCATCTCCTCTGGTAACTAAATGTTATATAACTGTGCTGGATGAAGAACATGCATCCCATTTGGCCTAATCTAGACAAGCAAAAAAAAGCTTCTCATCAAAAACATGTTTTTTTAAAAGCAATCATGTATGTACAGGCTAAAACCCATTTGCCATTAGTACACTGACCCATCCCTGTGTGATGTGTTTATTTGTAATATTTATTTAATAAAGATATTTATTATTTAATAAAAACCAAGTATTTATTTGTGAGCCCTAAAGAAAATGTTCATGATCAGAAAGCTCAGGTTTGATTTCTGTTTTGCATATGGACAGTAAATAATGCAAAGATTTTTCCACTGATCTTCAACAATTTGCTCTATTGCAAACAGTTCTGTTGTAGCTAATTTACATGGCCTTAAAGGAGATGAAATGGACTATTTGTGATTATTAGCTGAAGTTGAAATAGAGATTTCAAACAAACTTTCCCCTCTCCCCATATTGTTTTTTCTACAGAGATGTTTAACAGACAAGATTTCAGTCTTCAAACTCTTGATTCATCAGTGTATTTCTCAAAACTTGTGTCAGTGTCTTGCATTTCTCTCCTTTCAATTACATTTTCTAGTCCTCATCTAGTTTAGTTCCTTTATCTTGCAATCTTAGAAATTTTCTATCCAAAAATCAAATTACACAGCTCCTGCTTCTTAAGACTGTCACTTAACAGTGGTCTCAGTCAGCCATTCATTTCTTAAACTCTTAGGTAATTTTTTTATAAAGTTACTGCCTCAGGAACACATCTTCCCATTAAATTCTGTGTAGGCTGCACTTTGCTCAAATTGCGTACATGTAAATCTTGTCTTAGGTCACAAATGGATATTATTCCAGTACTGTCTTCATGATTTTTCAGTACTAAATATAACAGTATGACTCCATGGTTTAATATGACTGTTAACATCTCTGTTGGAAATAGCACAGAGTAGAAGCTAGTTGCAAAGAAGACAGCCTTGCAGTCAGGAGCAGAACATGCCCAGGCAGAATTGGGCATGAACTGGACAGAAGCATCTCAGAACTGAGACTCCTGGATGTGGTGTTTCCCTCATTCCTTGGAACGTCTGAGGGGAGCCTTCCCCTCAGTCTGAAGGCTCCAAGCTGGACCTTTGTTCTCATAAAAAAAAAAAAAAAAGAAAAAGGTAATATTAAGATTAGAATCCATGGATTTTTCCCCAGAAATCTTACATTGCAATGAGTCCTGGGATTTCCACTCTGAAGTTTCCCCACAACCTGTCCTTTTCCACATCCACATTTAACAAGTCCTCTCGCTTAGTGGAGATTTAGAATTTTCCCTTGGACCAGACTCCATAAAACTTTCCGTATGGAACACAGGCTAGAGAGGGAATTTGGAGAAAGCATCAGGAATACAGCTGTCATGGGCGGGACTAGAATTTTATACCTTTTCTAATTTAAAGCCAGATTATTTTTATGGTCATGAGGCCTAGCTGGTAATTATACAGCATCCAGCACACAAAAAAAAAACCCATAAAATAACAAGTCATAGAATAACAGAATGTGATATCAAAATGTGTAAGACATCTAGAGCATTTTATGCAACTCTGTCTCACAAGTAATGTCCCAAGCCACTGGAGTCACCGCACTAGAGTAGCATTTTGACATTAAAGGTTAACAGCTGGTAATTTTTGAGATGCTTGGAGGATATGTTTTCTATGAATGAGTTTTCTTTCTTTGTCCTTTTCTTTGTGAGATGAAGGAGAAAACTGTTTTTAATAAGAAAAAAGCTAGACCTTTTTTTTTTTAAGGAGCGATCAGCAGTTTCTTTGCTTTGCTCCTCCTGTTTAAGTAACTGCCCTTCTGCATGTCCTGCTTCTTGATCCACATTAGAAACCATTGTGCAAAAGGCATTGCATCTAACCAAGACCACAAATTTCTGCACTCAACTCTTGCCTGATGCAAGTATCACATCTAGTTTGGTTTGTGTCTGAAAGGAACAACAGTTCAGCCAAAAAAAGGTAAAGCTGTTGTGATATAATTAAATCCAACAAAACTGTGTTAGGAGTGGTTTTGAGTAATAATAAAGTGTCAGTAATATTTGGCTAGGAGGACTCTTAGGAAATGAAGCAGCTAGCCAAGGCAACCTTGAAGTCTAAAGAAGAAAAATCTGTGTGTGCAGAAAAGAAGGCTTCTTATATACATGTTAACAGAATCACAGAAGTGAATGTATGTGCCAAATGAAGTGAAAAAAGCCACCTCTGAATAGCCTATGTGAAGATGCACAAACAGTAGCCATGAAAACAAAAAAAAACAACAATTTGCAGATGTGAAATAAAAAGAGTATAAACCCAAGCAATTATAAAAGAAAATATTGTGTTTATCTGGTGTGCAAATTTTTTGCATGATAACTTTCATTATATTCTTCGGAATGTAAATGAGTAGCAGTCAATATTAAAGTATCTTTCTCATATTCACCTTAAACTTCCTTGTCTTGAGCAATACATTGAGGTTCTGCTATAAAGTAAGATTATAAAAAACAGAAGTGCCAAAATTCTGTCAAGATGCCATCATCTGTTTCAATGACAAGACAATGATATAGGAGTAAATATTAGAATGCATTTCCAGAAATTACTCCTAAAACCAAAAACTGAAATGTCAAAAACTGAAGATGGAAATAATTAAAGGCAAACATCTTATGAAGAGGTACTGAAAAGGTTATGGCCTTTACATCATCACAAACATGTTCTGGCACTAATCCTTTCAAAATATATGTTTAATGCTTAACTTTGAGAGAGCAGCTGAACAAGACGAAACAAACTAGAGTGAGCAAATGTTCAAAGGGCTTTTATCATCATAATCCCTTGATATTAAATATGTTAAAGATCCTTCAACACAGTTTTCTGGAGAACAATATGTTTCTTCTTTCTGTCCCTCTGTAAAATGGATTTTTTAAAATACTTTCTGAAGCTTTTAGTGTTTAGGTTTATGCAATCAATTCAATATAATCGACTGAATCACACTTTGTACTATGTTTTGTCAGAATGCTTTATCAACACCTTTTTAACAGAATCCCATACAACTTTTTTTGGTTTGTTGGGGTTATTTAATTGTAATATCATGATCCTGGATTAAGTCCATATGCATGGTGACAGAACAATCCAAAACAGAGTATTCAGGAAAGTCTGTGAAGTCACAGTTGTAGGGCGGTAACCAGATTATGTTGACATTTGTAGCTTTCATTTAGTCTCTTATTGGACTCACATTTGGCTCTCACTACACTTTTTCTCGTGAGAATTTAGACATCACAGTTTGATTTGTTCACTGTCTGAGCAAAAGAAAGCAAAGTATGGCTGGGAATGGTGCTGCAGCATCACTGACTAGGATCTCTCAGTGCTTTAATGTGATGCCCAGAAGAACTTGCTTCTGGGAACATCAGGCAGAGAAATAAAAAACATGAGTGATTAAAGCACATTTCCTCTAAGGAACGTTATTGTATAAACATGGAAGTGCTTTATCCAACAGATGTGTAAACTTTGTGTCTTTTGAGTCATCATTTCTGCTTATCTGAATAATATGAGTTATTATATTTTATTCCCATGAAACTGCAATCTGAGGCATATAAAGTTAGAAATACATTCATCCTGACCTGCATATGATTGAAATATTGTTAACCAAGGGACAATTCTGAAATATTCAGTACATACACATAGAATGACAGAATCATAGAATGGTCAGGATTGGAAAGAACCTGAAGTTCATCTAGTTCCAAACCCATTGCCATGGGCAGGGGCACCTTACACTGAATCATGTCACCCAAGGCTCTGTCCAACCTGGCCATTAACACCTTCAGCGATGGAGCATTCACAGCTTCCTTGGGCAATCCATTCCAGTGCCTCACCACCCTAACGGTAAAGAACTTCTTCCTTATACCCAATCTAAACTTCCCCTGTTAAAGTTTGGACCCATACCCTTGTTCTACCACTATAGTCCCTAATGAAAAGTCCTTTCTCAGCATCCTAAAATCCTAGCATGTAAGTAGTCACAGGAAAATCATTGCATGAGTATATATTAAATAGTGGCTAGCAAAATATTCAAATATCATGAAAAGGCTACCAGTCTCAGTTACAGTAGATAGAGTCACAGGTTCAGAATGCAGAATTTTTATTCTTAATGATGTTAGTATTTAACAGTCTAACATGAGAAACATTTATAGCTCAATCAGAATAAAAGACAGCTTCTTAAAAAATAAACTGTTAAAACTTCTTAGAAAGAAGTAGAAATACAGTAAGCATAAACCTTCACAATATTGCTTTTCAGAGTACAAGCACACTTGGAGGTGGTCAGGATTCCAACAAGGCTATTTTCCCTTTCACTGACATCAACCTTTTTGACCTTCTCATTATTACACGTATTGATGGACTGACTATTTTACATCCTCCTCACAAAGTACCAAAATTAGAAATGGAGGAGATTGGAAACAGCTAGCACACCAAATTGAAAACATTGAATAGGTCAAAGTCATAGACTTTGCTACAATCTTCTTAGGAATATATGCAGAGGTAGCACAGTCCATATTTCATTTTTGTGCTAATCATTGTAAAGATTCTATGAAATGTTAGTCTACAAACACATTCCCACAACAAAATAATTTTGTGAAAATAAGAATGAGGTGAAAATGCAATCTATACTTACAGAATTTAAAGTACACTTAAAATCAAGTAATTCTTTATCAATACAGAAAATGACAGGAAAGAGTAATAAAAACTAGAGCAGACTGAAATCACTTTTTCCTGTGCAATACCTTCCAAAGGCCTGTCAACTCCTTCAGACAGAAGCCTCTTCTTATTGGGAATACTGAACCCTTGGCTACTCATCCTAATTAAAATGTAATTAGGGAAGTGTAATTAGGTAATAATACCACTCAAAACACTTAGCCTGTTTTCCACAATTGTATCCACACTGGAGCTCACTATGGCATAAAATTCTGAACTCAATCTCATGACACTAATTGCCTCTTCACCCCAATTTAATCTGACATGTAGACAGAAGCCTAGAGCTGTGAGGAATACTTATGGTATGAACTATGAACGAGATCTGGGAAACACATCCATGATCCATACCCTATGATAGATATGTGACAAAAGGCAATGTCACAGAGACCCTAGAAAGTCCATCCCACAGCTGATGAGCTACTCCACTCTTCACAGGCCAGACACTGTCACTGTGCACTGTGATATATCTGGAGAAAACCACAGGACTTAATGAGCATGCATGTCTATGCACACATGTACACACACACACACACCCACATCAATGCCTACTTGCGAACATGTCAAGAAAAAATGTTCAAGCCCTTGAGCTTGCTCTTGCTCACAATAAGTCAGCTAAGCAGCTCCAGCTGACAGTGGCACCAGCCACAAACTGGTGCAGACAGAAGGAACTGCTATAAGCTCCATGGTCAAAAATTCCTTCAGGGCAACCCACTACCTTTCTTATTTCCTTAGTCTACACATCAATGTTTTAAATGTCTAGAGAGCAGCACACATAATGACTAACAGCCATTTCAGCTTAATAGATGCAAAACTAGGGTGCTAGTGCCATTCAGACAGGCTACAAAGAGCTGCTTGGACTGATGAACTCCTCTCCTACCCAGAAAAAATGTAGTCTCTTTAATGTTGTGTCATCAAGCTTCTGTGAAGCCTTCAGAGTCTGCTGAATATACTAGTAGTTGCCAGAATTTACTAGTAGCTGCCAGTTACTAATCTGTGGCTGGCAATGCAATATCATAGCTTCCTTTTCCTGACTGCAAGCACTTTTTGCTCCCCCTTTATCATGTCACACACTCCAGCCTGCTTTCATGGACCTTTCAGAGGTTTGGCTCATATTACCAGCATTTAAGAGGGATCAGCACCCACCTACAACAATTACATCATGACCAACAATGATAAATTGGTTCCTAAGGGAAAACATGTATCAAAAAAACCCAACAAAAAAAAAAAAAAAAAGGATGATCCATGCTTGTATCAGGAAAAGTCTTGCTCAGGCTGTTGTAAAATCTGAGTCAATTACATAATGAGCTATTAGAGGAGAGCAGACAAATGTAAACGTGGTTTTGCTTGTGTTTTTGGTTTTATATGAACAATGCACAAAGGTCAAGATCTAGAACTAAAAATGGTTATGTATAAATAAGGATATGGGTTCATGGTAACTTGAAAAATTAAACAATGCATATAACCTTGTACTTTATGCCTTCTGCAAGAAGGTGAACAGTGTGCTGTTCTTAGTTTTTATAATCTTTGAGAATGCAATCTTATTCAAAAATACGTTCATATCAAGTATGTTGCTCACTAATTAAATTTAGAAATTATTAGAAACACTTGACATTGGAAGATTTAATTTCATTTTTTGAATTGTAATGAGTGCATTTTTTTTAATCCAGCATTGTGTGTACTTCTTTTATAAATCTCCGGAGGACAGAGTGCATTAAAGATATAATAGGTTTTAAACAGTGGTAGATTCATGTTTTGCCATGATTTACACTGTCTGGTTTGTATTCAGCTCTGAAGTTGATCTTCCCTCTCTGAATCATGTATTGATGATTTAAATGTAAGATTCCGATCTTAAAGGTCCCTTCCAACACAAACTGTTCTCTGATTCTGTTACAATAATGACAACAATAAACGTATGCTAATGTCTTAAGAAAAAACAACAAAACCCACAACAAAACTTTATCTCATGCCAAAACACTCTTTTAGCTAAAAAGACAACATCTTTAAGAAATACAATATACTAAAGCATAGCCTGGAAGAGCAGACAGACATTTTCTTCTGTGGCCAGTAGAAAAGTAGATGAAGTTTATTACACTTTTTAGTGTACTTCAATATTTCCTCAGAACCCAAATCTACATGTTTTTAAATATCTCAGAAAGAGATGGTAAATTGACATCATTTTACCTTTACCTTTCATTTAAGTTAGAATAAATAATAAAATATATTCAAAATCTTTTACTAGTTAGGAAAGAAAAAGACATGCCAATTTTCCATCAGCCATACCTAAGAGTCTCTTAAGCCTACCTCTTTGAAGAACCACATTAAAGGGGGTCAAAGGTTTCACAAATAAATTGGTTGGCAAGTAATATCAATGGTGCCCTAGACTGACCTGGTATATAATTGTTTGCATATCATTGCAGTAAAAGCAACAACGTGTTTAATCTGTGTGTGTTTATTTTGATCTATATATGGACCTTAAAGGTCAATGTGATTTACTCACGTTTACTGTTGGTTATTAAAAATGCCGAATAAAGTGATGGAAAGGTGTTAGAAGGCATTTGCAATTAAGCAAGAAAATGACAGTCCGCATGGAACTGCTTACTCAGAATTTTATCACAAGGGTGTTGGGTTTTTTTTCTGCTGTGTTTTCACAAAGCTTTATAACTTGCAGCTTGAAAGAAACATATCAAAGCATTTTTTGCCTTCAGTAAATGGATGGCAGGACTAATCTTTCCTCCCTAGATCTTACATGATCATGGCTGTTGCAAAATTAGAGGTGTAGAAAATACAAGGAATACAATATTTTGCCTTACCTTGTTTTTGGTTTGATTTGGATTTTTTCCCCTGGGCAGTAAAATTCCTAGACTTTTCCCAAAATGGAAGAAATGTCAGAGTACTCCCTACACAGGAGCCCAGTGAAGTCAGTAGAAAAAATTCTATTTACATCAAGGGATTTTGATTTTCTCTGTACAGAGAAAAAAATTCTGAGCCTCATGAAACTCAATATTCAATCAGGATCTGAGAGAAATTGCTCAGCCTTCAAATTTAAAGTTGATTTTACTTTACTACTCTGTCTTATTCAGTTGTTTTACTCCATTAGGAATCTCTATATGAAGTTAAAATGAAAGAGAAGGAATGAGGAAGAGACAACTTGGAACAGAAAGCCTGAGCAAAACAAGAACATGAAGACAGAAAAAAAAAACACAGAAAAGAAGCAAAGATAAAGACCAAAAAGAGCAAATGAATGTAGCTGGAAGACAACAAGCTTTCAATTTAATATACTATACAAGCAAGTTTATAGCTTTAAACACTTGAGTAAAAGGACAGAAATCAAGGCCCATTCAAACATTTAAGCTAGTTACACCCCAGCTGATGTACCTCACTGAATCAGTTCCTCTAAGAGCAAAGCATAATGGGAAGGATCAATCTGAGAAACATTTTTACAGCTCAGAAGTGTTAATGAAGTCCAATTGCAGCACCCTTTTTGGAGACAAAAGTATCAAATTAAAATATTGCCACTTTTTTAAATAGATTAATGCCTGCAATACAGCAGAGTGCTTAGAGAACCTGCAAACATTTCTTGGTCTAAATCCAGAGCTGTCTCAAGAGCGGTGGCAATAGTCACTGTTTTTAGAGATGAGACTGGATCATCCATAATATAAGAGATACAGAAGTGATCATTAATTTTCAGCCAAACTGTGACAGAACTAAGAACTCTATGAAAACATTATTTTTGCCTGCTTTTTTTGTTTGTTTGTTTGTTTTTTTAATTTTCCGTCAAGACTGCCTGAAGGTCTTTCACTTTGGATTTTTCCATTCAGCATCAAAACCAGTTGATTTACTGAACCCATTCAAAATGCATCCTGACAGAAAAATTGGACATGAAATCTCTATTTTGCAACTTCTCCATGAAAACTACATTTTGCACCCAGAAGCTTGGTGTCGTACCCAGCAGCACTGACAGGAAGACCTGGAGCAGTACCATCATCCCTAGGCTTACATTTTATTTACATCTGAATAAAGTCAAGGTAGGAGTTATTCTTTATCATTTCCTTGCTACTGGCCTACATACAAGTGCTCTGGTAAGCTCCTCAGAATGTTCCTGCTGCCTACTTCTTCAGTATAGCCCCAAGATATCAAAACATATATTCTCAGCTTTAAGTAGAGCCATAAGGGTGATGGTACATGCTGAGGTGCTCTGCAGAATCAGGACTTAAGGCTGGAGGTTTTTTGTGAAGTCAAGAGTTTTCCTACCCTGCATCCACTTTGCTGAATGCCCAGTACTGAAAATCAGCTAAGCAGCTTCAGCACACAACCAGGTTGTAATTTTTCTGGGTTTTACCTTATGGGGACTTGTTTAGCAAGTGTACTCAATCATCTCTCTTGATACAGTTCTTTGCTAAATACCATGAACTACAATGCAGCCACTCTAAGAAGTTGTATATCCACAGGGAACAACAACAGCATCGTAAAATGCTAGTTGCCATTTTTTATTTGCTCCTCTAAGGGACAAACCCCTTTTGGCCATTGGTAAAGCTTTTGAAGTTCCTTGTTGTGCAGCAGTCCATTTAAAGCATGTATCCAGGCCACAGTCAGATGCAACCCTCCTAGTTGGAGCACAAGCCTCACAGGGAGCCAGCTAAAAAATTCTTTGCCACTATCAAAGTAAGCAATTCCTGACTTCCACTGCTGTTTTCCCATGGGGAGGAACAGCCACGGCAGTCTGACAGATGGTTAGGTACTGCAGGTCTGATGCCCAGGAACACACATGGGAGTTGTTTAGCTGCAATCACTGACCTGGAGTAGACCCCTGGAGAGGAATGGGTCAAAAGTGCTGCCCTTTGCAGGCCACATTTCTGTACTCTGATGCTTCTTTCAGGCCACATTATCAGATATGTTTAGACATTTGCAAATGGATCTTTATATACAAGAGGGAAAACCACTGATTTATCTGAGCCTCTTGAACAGACTGATTTACTAGCAGGACAATAACATACCAGAGAAGGACTTATTCATGAAAATGCATAATTATTTTGACTGAAAAATGTGTTCGTTACATCCAGTTATTTTCTTACTAGTCATGTCAACAGGAAATAAATGGACTCAATTAATAACACTGAGCTGCAAGTTGCACTTAGTCAGTTTCAGCCAATAGTATTCATCTTTTCACTCAATGAACCTTTTAGCAGTTTGAACCCAAACTTTTATTGGAAAACAAAAATGACAAATATTTTAAAGCAGGCAATTATCTTTTACTAAGACATTCCTCATCCTAAGAAAATACACTTGATATGCTTATAAAAATATACTTCATTCATTCTAAGGAAAATATTTCATCCAATTTATGTTCTTCTAGCAGAGTTTAATCTGATTGTTCAGATGTGCCTGTGTAGCTAAATGTTTTCTCTGCTTTGATTTCAGAGTTCTCCCTCTCTGAAATGTTAAGTGTATAATCACTGAAAGTGTTCTTTCCTGTTTATGGAAAAGAGCCACTAAACTTCTTCTATCCACCTAAAAGACTTTGGCAAGAGTTGATACAACTGTGGTATAAGGTGATTAATGGAAGGCAAATAAAGGAGTAATTAATCAAACCACAGAAGAAAGCAAAAATAAAAAATTATGCAGAGATTGACAAGAAAAGTCTAAACTCCTTGTGCTTTGGCACCGATGAAAACAGACCACAGAAAAAAGCAAAAAAGTTCATGAATGTTCTCCAATTAATCTGTATGCGTACAGCAGTGTTCTTTAGCTTGGTTCATTTAAATCTGAAATTCCCTTCCCCGTTGATGTCAGCTAGTTAGCCAAGATGGTGCATTACTGTTATGATCACTGCAGCGCATATAATTTAGATTTATCTCTTTAGGGACTCAGCTCCACCCCCTGCTAGCTAATATGCTCACCATGTTTAATGATGCAAAAAATTTCCCTGAGTACAGGTTATTTATCTTTATCAGGGGCTGCTTTTGGCTGGCTGTCAGTTATCAGCCAGAATATTTGTTCCTAAATGGTTTGTACTCATCCATATTCCAGGGCAATTCTGAGGCCCATATTATCACTGATGTTTGCAATAAAAGTGTTTCAGTTCTTCAGATACACCTTAGTAATACTGATTTATGAGTCTGGACTGGCTATGTTTCTGATGCAGTGATATGAACCCTGAAATATCTGTCATGGAAGTGAAATATCTATCTAAAACCTCAGAAACAAAACCCACTTGTAGGGGTCTTGAAGAAATATGAAGAATGAAGATATTTCTTTGAATACATTTTGAGGGGAATGAGTCAGAGGTGAGTTTTTTAAACTCTAGATCTGTAGAAAATAAAATAAAATTAGGAACAAACCAGTGAAAAGAAGACAGATGAAAGCTGGAAGAAAAGGAACAGTGCGAAGGAGACAAGCCTGGACAGAGAGGTAGGGAGACAAACAAAAGAAACAAGAATGGAAAGAACTTTGGCTGTACCAGATGAGTGAACACTTTCAGCCTGTAAGATCAAAAATGATAGCTGGAAAAGCAGAAAACTAAAGCTTATGGCTTGAAAATTCTTGCTGCGCAGCAACGTGAACGAGCACCTAGGCTAAAAGTCAAAGGCAGATATCCTGAGAGGAGAAAGAGTTCAAAATGTTGAATGCAGTTCTGCAGCACAGATATGAGAATTATGCTACAGGTTAAAGAGGAGACCAGCAAGTCTGGCATGTAAGAAAGACTGAAGATGTGAAATAAGTAAGTAAATTTCAATTTCTTATAGTTTTGACTAGGATGGCCATAAGGGCAGCAACTGTGTGTCAGATTTGATGTATGCAGCATAATAGGCTGGATTTGCTTTTCAGGGCATGTGAACATCTGTGGCACAGAGATTCCTAAGCTCACAGCAACCAAGCGTGCTCCAAAACTGGAAGCAACAAAGCCAGACATGCTCTCCCCAGGGTGGCATGCTGAGATAACATGGTTCCACTGCTTCCCAGACCTGAGCTAATGCCTGAGCTATGCTAGAGAGCCACACCAGTTTGTTGAGAGCAAGTTCAGGTATCTCTAACAAAATACATACTTCAGAGAGTAAGAAAAGCTAAATTCTCCTGTTTCTATAATGGTACAGTAACACCCAGCACTGTTATTCTCTTCTTGCTGTCTCTGTACCCACTTGCTAGGTAAAGACACATAATTAAAAGAAGACCATAAGCTGTCATCCATAATTCAAAAAAATTGGATGTTGAAACTGTCACACATAAGACTACCTTCAACGCAGGAACATGTGTAAATGTCAAATGAACAATTTTTGGTCTGAAGCCTCCATCTAACAGACAGGACTTCCCTAGGGCCAGCACATGCATAATACATCATGCACAAAGAAACCTGTTGCTCAGAAATCCATGAAATATAGCCCTATCAGAAGTTATGGCCTCTTCAGATCTGCTGGTTAAGTTGCTCATATACTTGCCTCTCTTCCACCACCTTTCACATTTCTCTATGGTTTAGCAGCTCAGGCCTGTGTGAGAGTAGAGGATCTCTGTTCTCTTTTCTTTGCCATGTTGAAGTAGGAGCTATATTATTTTCCAAAAGACTACTAAAAATAATCCATGTTTCCTTAATATAACAGAGTTAAACAGGTAAGAAGACTGGAAATAAAGTGGGTAACCAGAAAGAATAAACTCCTTTATTGCTTTCTGAAAAGGTAAAACATCTGGCTTATTTTTAAGGGTATATCAGGTTTGGATAAATTTCCTGAACCTTCATGAAGAAAAGGATGAACTTCACATACATGAAAAAGCATTGCAATGGACATTCTCATTTTTAACCTACTTGCAACATTGAAGCTGTTACAGGTTAAATTATTTATATGAAGTTTTTAACCACAAGAGAAAAAATACCTCAAAATTGTGTAAAACATGATTAATTTCCTTCAAAAGCCAATTAAATATTTTCAGCCTACGTCACGTACAAATGTTAATATCACAACCAGAAAACAGTGTGTAGAATGGAAATACAGCACGCATACTTGAATTTCACTTTTGTTCATTTTAGATGATGTATTTGTTTGATTTCTACCATGACATGCTCTTCCTGTTCTGAAGTTTTCCAGAAGCCTAGATTAATGACAAAATGATCTCCACTATGAACTTCCACAATGATAATAACATATGTTGGCATAGACAGAATAGTATTACAGTGTCACTGACATCCTCTGAGAGCATGAAATCAATGCACGCACTCAAAAAAGAACTTAATTTGTGTGTTATTTCTGGCATTGCTGCTGTAAACAAGCAGAGACTTAACTAACTGACCATTTAATATTAATAGAATGATATTCAATATCACAATATGCATGTGCTATAGTATTTTAAATTCTCTCTCTGATATATTCCCTATTAGACCTACCCTTGATAATGTGCATATTGTTTCTGAAAGCATATTTAGAAAAGGCCCATTTTCCTCCTGAGACATAAAATGAAAATGAACTGCAGATTTTCTCCAAGTTCTTATTACCATTTGGTCCAGACCACATTATGACCAAATTATGGTGAAAAACCCTGGAATAAAGTAATTTCACAGGAGGCTGTTAACCTGCTAAAGCACCAAGAAATACAGATCAGACTGAAATGAGCTTTAGTTGTATGCTTCTTGATTCGACTACTTAGATAATGTACTTTCATTTAGATCAGCATCTAAATGTATGAAGGATAATAGCCTTCCTTGTACAGGTATAATGAGACATCAATGCAGTAGTACAGAATATCAGTGAAGAAGAAGGGGAAAAGCAGTTCTGACGCCTGAAGTTCTCCTGTGACAGACACTTTTTTAAAAGAATGTAACTATGGAAGCAACAAGCATTTATGTCAGACACTTTCATAGAACTGAAGAACCTGAATCTGTCACCTGATAGAAACTGATTAAGGGCCATCAAGCCCAGAAGTGGAAATTCTACTCTTTTGAGAGAAAAAAATGTACAACGTAAAGAGAGGGAGATATTTATGCACATGCCATCTCTTTCCTTAAGCAGAAAATAAGCAAATTTCAAATTCAAATTTCTACTCTCCTTAATGCTGTTATATGTAAAGTCAGTTCAGAAACTTTAAATGTAGGGTGAGACTATGCAATCTTACTCTTCACTTTCAAGTTCTTCTAATATAATAAACAATGACTGGCAGAAAAAATTAGTTCAAACTGGTGACTTATTTTCAGGTGGTAAAATATCTTATTTACGTACATTAATATTTAGAATGATACTGATAATCTGATTTTATTTTCTTTGTGTATTTCCTTTAAGCATATATTTTTCTACCATTCTAACTCACTTTGAATATATTGCAAGTAATCTCAAAATAAACCCACAAATGTATAAATACTTCTGGATCACTTGATTTTAATCTTTTGTATCAATATCTGTGCACATGGCATAGTACTTTAAAAATATAATTCATATAGGCCCTAGACCAAGGAAAAAAGTCAGGGAAAATTTAAGCCTGTACTTAAAGTAACTCCATACAGATGGACTTTGTTGAATAGAGGTTCTTACCCTGTGATAATGATATCAACTTTGTTACTATATGACTATTACTAGTAGAGCCAGTAAAAATGCAGTATTTCTGTTTTTCAGGCTGTTTCATTATTTCAGAATTTGTCTTCACTGAAAGTGAAATGAAAATTACTATTTTAATAATGGAATACCAAGTGGACCTCAGACATTTACTTCTTTTTATTTCTTTTCAAATAATTTAATATTTTGTTTGGTTACTCAGTTTTTCCATCCTACACCAATGGCAGATGGTCATTATATATCATTCAAGGTGTGGTGCAATGCAATGCACAATATGTTACACTGTGTACCCCTCTTGATTCACTAGGTTGAATGAGATATGTGTGTAAATTTAGTATGCCACATAGGGGTCTACATGTAAGCTATTCACTTAGATATTCTCCTTTCTGTGAAAAGAAACTGCAGTTATGATACACAATTCATTTGACATGATTTAGGTGTTTACTTACTTAGCAATGTCATAAATTAAACTCTGAGAATGCCTGTTTCTTTCCACAAATCAGCATGAGCAATTTTGCACTGTTTTCATTTGTGTGTCATAGGACACTTTGAAAAACTTTTACTTTGGTTTTATTTTTTATTTTGCATTATTAGAGTATTTGTAAAATCATTCCAAGTACAACAGCTATGATGATATTTCAGGTAGTAAACCTTTTATTTATTTATTAATTTTCTGTCTCCTACTTGTGTTTTAATAGAAAAGTCTAATGATCAGCACCTTGAGTGAAAAAGAAAGACTAGCTTCCATAACTACTTTCAGTAACCAAGGAAAATTACTCCAACGATACGGAAAACACTGATCTTTTTTGTTATTGGTTGCTGTTGCCGTCCTTGTTACAGGAAGCCAAGTTGAGATCTGAGCCCTGCTTGGACTAAGCACTGCAGAATAAAGGGGTGATCAAAAAACAGAACTGGTTGCACTGCTGAATAGAGCAGATAGGAATCCCAGTGTTTCAGTCTGTAAGACAGAAGGACTATCTTTTTTTGCTTACATAAAGGATTTGAATTAACTTTTATCTAATATATTTCACATATGCTCTAGCAGTTGGGGAGGGCTATTCTTTTGTTTTCAGTGTAGGCATGGCCAGAAAAGAAAAAAGGGAAGACACAGCAAATCTCTCTAGTGAACTGGAAGGATATATGGCAAGCCACTATTATCTGTATGCCTTTTCTTTTAGGAAGAAAACATTGAGAGAAAAAGCTTATGTGTGATTTTACAAAATACTCTTACAAGAGATACAAAATACTGTAACAATATATTAGAGGGAACAACATGATACAGGAGATTGTTTTGATAACTTACATAAAATTGAAAGCTCATGCTTTTAGGTTAGAAAACTGATAAAAGTATTATTTCTGTGTAGTGATAAATAGAAATGTAAGTAAGCCTGCCTCGCTGGTGTTCCAAGGCTGAGGATAGGAAATAAAGGTGGACCTTCAGTTACTATACCTGCAATTCTGAAACCACAAACAGGCTACCTATATATAAAGATGCTTTGAAGGATATGTAAGGTGACAAAGCAGAACAGAAGAAAGTTTGGGGTTGGTTTTTTTTTTTTGTTTTACCTTGACTGTTGGCAGTTAGGTAATGTACTTATATTTGCAAAACTATTGTATACAAGCATACTAAACATTAACTATTTAATAGATAGAAAGTGTGCATTTTTATAAAGCACCCAGGAGAATGCTATTGTTGTCTCTAGGACTGTGTGGATTTTTATATTTGTAAATATGTGTTGTACTTTGCATACTTCAGTTTATTGATCTGATTATTTCACAGGAGTTTTTTGTGAGACTTTTTGCTGGTTTTTACATATTCTTATAAAATATTGGTTACTTTTAGTTTCTGCTTACTTAAGAAACAAGAAATTCCCTGTTTTATAGGGGGGATTTTTTTTGGAATGTCTTCTGGTGTGTGAAAGTATAGTATGATTTCAATACTTTGTAGGATCAGGGATCAAACCCCAAAGTGTCTCAGATTCCACACCCTCTCTAAAGAAGGACTCATCCATCAAAAAGTGGGATTCATATACCATGGAAAATCTCAGTCATATTTTGTCATCCTGAAGTAAAATCAAGAGTAAAACCTTATTCACACCTCAAGGACATCCTAGGATACAATGAGGGGTCTAAAAAAGTCACAGCTCATATAAAAAGCTAGTGTCTGATGCACCTGAACTTTAAATTCCCATAAGAAACTGTGGCAGATCAGTGAGGTAAGGGTATTAGGTAAAGGCTATTACTGCCAACCAAAAAACTGGCCTTTTCATTTTCTTTGAGGAAGATTAGAGTGCAGCGAGTTTTTAAAGCGCATTTTTCTAGGAATTTTTTTTTTTTATATTAACTTGTACTTTCAAATGCCACTGATATTTTAAGAATAGAGTATTCAAGGATTTATCCATGAAAGCTATAATCCCTACCGGATAAAAATACAGTAATGAGAAAGGAAGTAGAAAAGCACAAGAAGGAAATAATCACTTCAGAGTTTTCAATATAAAACATGATCCTATTCAAAGTTTGTCAAGGTAACTGAGAATCTTTCCTTCAGTGATCTCTGGTTCAGACTATTTTGATGCTCACTGTATCATAGTAATCATTTTTGTTTCCTATTCATTTAGATTTTACATTACATTAATCCTTCACATATGCAGATTTTGAGGTCTTCTCTGGCTCTAAAATCTGACTTAAGTATGATATCAGATGGTAATAAGGCAACGAAGGAGTACTTCTGGACATAAGCAAGATTATAAGTACTGTGGGAGCTTTCATCAAGCATAACTCTAGCCCTGATAACCCTTCCACTATTAAAATATATATATACATAAATGAAAGTCACACTAAGAAATGCAAGCATCAAAGATTTATTCACATTTTGTTTCTCCAAAGTAATAGAGAATACACAAACACTTAACTAAATGAATTGTGGGCCTTTGCCAAAAGCAAAATAGAAATCTGCCACCAGAGAAAGACAGCAATGACTGATTCCTGGTGTTTCTCTAAAATGAAATGAGAGCTATTTGGTACAAATCACTCTACTTCCCCCTTGTGCTTCTCTCTGTAGCCAAACTATATAGCCATTTGCAGAAAAAATAGTTTGCAAGTGGCAGCAAAATGAACCCACTGCTGATTGACCTTACCATTGCTCCAGGAAGGGAAGGCTTGAGGTGTTAGCAGCAACAGGCTTCCCTAACCTCTGAGCATTGCTTTTGGGATACTGCTGTGCAAACCTAGGTCTGCTACTGCTTTCTCAAAGGCAAAGGTCTGAGGTCTAGTATCGCAGACCTTCAGGCCCTCCTCTGCCTTTGCTTCCCACAGTGGGAAAAGCATTACTCCGACAGGGTCTAGTTTGCTCTCCTTTAGCAACAATATTTGGATTTTATTTGCACCACTGTGAAGCTTTGAAGCAGCTCTGCTGAAACATGTGGTTTGATCTTCCCTGTTTTTCTGTGAGCATTAACCATTGCCTGGAAATATCCTTCTAGAAGCCTTGTTAAATGTCTGGCTCCAGGGATCTCATGGGACTATGAGGATCTCAATCATATAAAACTGCTTGAAGCATTTCTCAGACCTTTAAAATGCTTCATCACTAAATTTAATTATCATCATTCACTACACTTTATTCTCATCAGGCAAGAGTTTTAGGCAACAGGAGGTACCAGCATTTTTTTCAGCCTTACATGTCTTTTTCATATATTGCAGAAAGCAGACATCAACTGTAACATGAAGCTTACTCCTGCTTAGTTATAACTCCCAAAGAAACCAGTTTGGAGTTTTGACTGAGAAGAAAGGAGAGAATATGTTTGCAAGGAAATATATATCTAATACGTGTAATTGGGCCCACTTTTTGAAGTAACACTCCCTGGTGCCTATTACTCTCACTCAAGGGTGTCTTTCTAAGTGCCACTGTAACTTATTTTGATGTTTCTTTCGGGAGAACTTTAAAATACTTATCATGCTGAAATTCTTTGAGCAGCACTCTCTGTTTGGTATCATTAAATCTCATTAGCAATCAGCATTTAAAAAACATTTTCTCAGGGTTTTTTCCTTAATATCCATACATATAGTTTTCCCATAATTAAGCAGATCTATTAGTTTCACATTGTGGGTGGGATGGAATTTTAAGTAACATTCGTCTGTTTCAGGAACAAATAGGAGTCTTCAATGAGAAAGTCCTCAGTTAGTTTATGTTGCTACAGGGTCGGGGAAAAAGATGGGATGACAACAATGCAGCTGTGTGCTGCAGGGCTGAAAAAGGGGTGGAAGATTTTCAATCCATTCAAGGTTCAGCAAAGAATGATCACTCCTGTGACAGGCTGGAAAGCCCTGGCTCTTTTGAAGAGGTTTTGCAGAAGATTGATTTCACTCAAACACTGAATTCAAAGCTGGATGTACCCTGCTCAAAATGAAGCGTAAAGGTGCTTGAGATTCATGAAGGTGCCAGTCTGTGCTCGGAGGCAGAATACCTGGGAGGACAGGTGTTTTGTTCAGCTCAATTGCTGTCACTTCTCAGCACATAGGACACTCACTGCTCAGGGAAACATTTAGGTTTTAGAGTTAAAAAAATATTGTCATAATAATGTACATGTTTGGGCTGGTGGAAGTGGTCAGGGTTGTGGCTTCCCAATTTGTTTTCATTTGGTTGAGAAATCAGTAGCACAGATCAGACCTGCAATTGCATTTGTTTTGTTTATCTACAAAGTGGGAACAGAAAGCCAAGCAAGCTTAACTCAGTAAAAGCCATTAACAGCAGGCATTTTCCTTCTACAGGAATTCCTAGTTGCACAGGCCCAGTAGACACTGTGCCCAGGAAGTCCTGCTCTTACTCCATCTCAAAATAACATTTCACCTCTTTCTGCAGCTTTTCAGCACACAGAGCACTTGGCTTGAAACCCATAAACCAGCTACATCTTGTGTAACCAAGGAAATCCATCAGTTGACAGCATCTATGCCTGAAGTCCTTAGACACAGTAAGTAGACACAAAGCAATAAATATAGCAATAACCACAATCATAATTGTAACAAGAAAAGTTCCTGTATGATTATCTGATGGTACAATGAAGCTTGGGGGACTATAGATATTAGAATTTTTTACATACAAGAAAATTAAACCATAAATTCATACTCAATGCTCAAAATCTGTAATTGATTTAAACTCTTTGATTGAGCACAGTCTGATTTATGCCAGATTTAAACTTTATTCAGCACTGGGAAACATCCTACAAAGAAAGAGGGAGGATGCCTTCTGTCACTTTAGAATTCCCCTTCTGATAAGCCCTTTTATCTGCCATCAGCCTCAGAGCAGCATTCATCACCATCTCTATGCCGAGCTGTGGAAAGGGAACATCTGATTGCAGATCAACCAGTGTTTGCTTCTTTCTATAGTGTAAATAGCAACAGTGAAAAAAAAAGTTTCTAGAACAGCAGAGCTGGGATGTGCATGGCTGGAAAGAACATGGAGATCTGATGATCGCACCAGAAAATAAAACCAGTCCTTTAAGCTGTGTTGAAAATATTTACGGCCTCTCAAGTTATAATTGCGATACTTACTTCTTTCCTCAGCATGTTCCTGTCCCCAGTACGCTCCTGACATTGCCTAGTTGGAACACGGTATTATCTCCTTAATTTTTAACTGTTGCCATCAACTAGCCAGCTTCCGTTTCTGTCCTGAGCCTCATCCTCTTTCCATGACATTTTCTTTCCCTTGCTGGCAGTTTGGACCCTGGGTCTACTGTGATTCTACCCCATAAACATCTAGTTGGAGGAATGCATGCCCTGGTGCTGAATGAAGAGGAACACTTGATGGGAGTATCAGACTGACCATGTATCTTCCAAACTGGAGAAAGCAAAGCTTCCCCCAGACAGAATCACTGGTGCCTCTTCTGCTGGCCTTCCTCATTCTGTGGAGAACTCTGGTCTCTCTCCAGGCAGCAGATCAAATCTGTGACGGGGGACACCAGATGGGAGGCAGGAATTTTCATTTCTAGCCAGCCTACTGTGAGAATCCTGGCTTTCCTCTTCTGAAAAGTCTTGTCATCTCTCAAAATGCAGCTGGAATTCCTCACATCAAAAACAAGTCTGGGCTGCTGATAGCTGAAAATTGCTAAGCAGTGGGATGATTTTGTGTACAGTAAGCCTATACATTCACTGTGCCAGCTACCCTTCTTCCCAGCATTAACTCCAGGTCTGATAAGATATGGAAAGGAGTGCTGTGCCTATCAGTCAACCTGCAGCAGGCTCAGCATGTGTTAAAGAAGGGGCTGTGATGGGAACTCTGACAACTTGAATCAATCTACTGCTTCTCCAGACTTGCTCCTACACATGCCTCCAGCCCTCCTGCTTCCTCTGTGGCTGTGCCAAGCCTCAGATTTCATAGCGCCAGTCTGTAGAGACCATGCTGTTCATCATCTATCATGAACTCATGAGCATGGTGTCCTTAACTTCTTTATAGTACAACTTTGAAATGTACCCTGTAGCGAATGATGACTCTTCATCTGTTTCTGATCTGATCTAAACCATATTTCCTCCTTTACTGTACTTCTACAGTCTATCCCTGCTTTCCTTCTTATTTTTAAACTTTACCATGGAGCTCCATATGATGTATTAGATTAAAGCCATTACACAAAGAGGGTGCCACATTTTGTTGTGCTGTTCCCCATCCCACCACATCAAACTGCAATTAGAAGATGGGATAGTATTGTAGAGAAGGAAAACCAAGGCAAAATCTTCTGCTAACCATACCTCCCATTCGCTGCAAATCTGGAAGAGAGGAGGTCATAATCAATAGCCATCCTGGTTAAAAACAATATGTAGGACCAGAAATCCCTAGAACAAATAGTGGCTGCAAATTTGGCTGCAAATAGTGGGCCAACTTAATCTTTACTATAACTTAACTCAGTTCAGAAGACCTTGATCCAGTATTAGCTAAATTCAGAGATATTTCTACAAAGATGAACTACAACTTGGTGACATTTATTATAGCTACAGAGATAGAATGAGAACAAAGGCTCCTAGCTTTCCAAATGTGTATCATGGAAGCAATTGTATTACCAGCAATACCAATAGGAGGAAAAAGTTTATACAATTAAATAAATATGAAATCTTTCAACTTAAGGCTAAAGTCTTAGAAAAGCGATTTCACAAACAGTTGGTAAGAACTGTAATAGTTTTAAGATAATCACAATCAATCCCTACAGTACAATAAAAATAGGTATAAGAGAAAAATCACTCAAAACTGGAAGGTAAGAGGACAAAAGGTCATAAGTTGCAATAGAAACCCCTAGGGAATCTGAAAATGTATAAGGGTTGGGGTTTTTAAAAAAATGTCTAGCTATTGAAGAAAAATATTGTATTAACAAGTGGACAAATGAGAGTAGAGCTATCCCTCAGAGTCGCTTCATCAACCACAATCATATGAAGAATCCAATGTACCTTTTTGAAAAGTAGTTGAAATACTGAATCTGCTAAAGCAGAGAACAAGCCTTTGTTAGCTACTTTTGAAGGTCATCAGTAGCTTTTAGTGTATAGGACGTTTTTACAACAATTAGATCAAAACTCAGATTGAAAATGTTGGTGGATTTCATAAGTTAGAATGACATCAATAGTTGACTCCTCCAGGGCACTGCCTGGGAGTAAGGGCTTTATTCTAAAAAAACCTTGCTTCCATTTGGAGCACCACTGGAGCCACACATTAATTTTATACGATAACGAATAATTGTTTGTTCATTTTAATGTTAAAAGATGTTTGAAGGAGGATAGTTTCATTCTGGTCACCTTAGGTGTTGCAGACCTGAAAACCTCCGTTGCTTGTGTAACTCCTGAACAGTCACGCAGATCCCAATGATCAAAAGAGATGCACATACAGTGTCTCTGGCATGACTGTACTTCTCCCATCTGCAAGGCTAAATTTGCACACTAAGGAGATACAAGCCCAGCATTAAGAGGTCATAACTTTAAACTGGCTCTCAACAAGCAGGCCTGCAAATCAATGCTAGCATGTGCTATGTCTGAAAAATCTTTCATTTCATAAGGCTCAAAAGCTATATTAAATGGCATGACAAATATAAATGTGGATATCAAAAAACTCCGTTCCTTCAGACTGTAGCAGTATGCAGAATGTAAAAAGTAAAAGACTTTAGAAGCAAGAAAAATTCAGTTTGCCCAACAGGCCTGCCAAATTTTATTCCTCTTAATATCATGTAAGCAGGAAGGAAAGTAATTATTATTTTTCTACGTGACAGTAATTCCTTTTGCAACTGACAGACTGAACAAAGGCTGAACATGTTTCATTTGGCCAAAAGGCTAGTTTTTGTTTAAGGGTATAATGGGTGATTCATTATTTTAAAAAGCAACCCTGCAAGAAAACAAAGAAAAATGTTGTATTGGTAGGATGCTAATGCAAATATTGTATCATACAAAAACAGTACCTGAAACATTGCTTTCTGTCACATTAGCTGAAGAGATTTCTTAACAAGACTATTCAAGGGAAGCCAATATCTGCTATTTACTTATGATTATATTTGCCCACTGAAAATATTTATGGTACCATTTTGCAATTCCTGGTGTTCCTTCTCACAACATGCATAAATTTTAATCAACCAGTTGGAAAGTAGAACACGTATTGCAGATACGAGATAACAAGTTAAAATCTATTAAGGCTGCTCACAGCCAATAGACAAGTTTTGTTCAAAGTCAGGTATACAAAAACAAATTTCCAATGTAGAAATTATAAATACTGGAAGCTGAGTGTGCCTCTGTGAAAAACTGAAAAGGGCAGAATTCACTCATGAGTCTGTGAGGCCCTTCTCTGTTCTCTCACCATGCCTCAGAAACAGGGTTTGATTTGCATCATCATCATTATAGCATTAAAACAAGAGAGTTATACTTAGAAAGGAATTAGCTGACAAAAGATTCGAGTTACTAAAAGCTGGGATAGAAAAGAAAGCGTAAAGATAGCATATATAAAGCATATGGGCAAGAGGAAAAACCTTAAGTGGTGAAATAAATTGCTTAGTTATTTAAGGGATTAAAGATGGGAGAGATTGCATAAGATTAAGGAAATAAATTCACACAACAGGCTTTCAAATGGGGTGACTGTCAAAGATGTATTTAACTACAGAATTTTCCTACATGAAGTAATAAAAGGTCCATTATTTCCAGCATTCAACCATCATGGAAAAAAAGCACTAGCCAATACAGAATATAGGATTAATCTTCATCAGTAAAAAGAAGAGTGTGGCTTCCTAAGTGGGGTGTTAAGGAACATTTGCTATGTTTCATTATATTTCTGGTTTTAAAATCGAAGATATTCCATTTCATAAACTTGAAGTTCAGCACTCTTAACCTTGCTGAAAAACAGTTGCATTGCACAGACATAGCATAACTTTTATTATTCATTGCTGTGTTTTCATCCAAAGGAGTAACACACACCCAGTGATACAGCATATATTACCACACACTGTAATACAGGGTAGAGAGAAATTCTTTTTTGTTATGCTTTCATCCTTTCTTATTAATATAACATTGCACTGGAGATAATATGTATACGGATTTCTCTACCTCCTGCTATATCTCGTTAACACTGAAAAGAAATATGATTGAGCATATTAGAGTAAACTCTGATGTACTTGTCAGGTAAATTTTCTGAATTGTTTTTGTCATGATTGTTGATAGCAAAGATAGTTATCCTTTTCCTATTTTTGCCCTTAATAACCAAAGCCTTTTCTGTCTGAGAATGTAGCCTACAGTCAATTTCTTCGAATCATAGTATCTTTTACCTGATGGATGCAATTACTCATGGTAATGAGTAACACAGACTACACTCTAGTTTTAAGGCATGCTCCTTACTGACTTGGGAACCTTGCTCCCCTCTCCATTTTAGCTGGAAGCTTTCTTTCAGCTTTACTCTGCCTAGAGCACATTGCAATTTTTCCAGTGACAAAGAAATTATTAGAAAGCATCAGTAAAGCTAGTCTTTCCTGACATAATACCTCAGAAATGACCCTTTCTCATTATCATTTTTAAAAGGTTTGCAATTTTCACTAAGCTCTATTTTGACATTTTCAAAGTCATGAAGGTCTCTTTTCCTGGTCAAAATGCCTTTTAGGGGATAACTAAATTAACAGAAAAATATGTTTCCAAATTGAGAAAAAATAACAAAAAAATATCTTGAACTTAGCTAAATGAAACAATCTGATGGCCCCAATCTGGTGTTTCTCCCCTCTGGATTTTCATTTCACTCTTACAAAAATATCAGGTTTCCAGCTTTGAATGAGACAGTGACAATATTAAAAATCTTCCTAGTCCTCCTCTAAATCAAGCTGTCAAGCCAGCATTTTTAATAAATCACTAGGTCTCCATTCTCAGAATTTATTTCAGGAATATTGCACCAAGCATTTTTTTTAACAACTGTCAAGTCTTTTGCATGAACAGGTTGGGAACTGTTCAGGAACTTGGTATGTTATGCACATTTCCTAAAGTATGTATCAAGGGTCCAGAAGCAGTGTGACCACGTTAGCATAGTGTCACATCTGAGAAGATAATCCTCTTGGTTGGTTTATTAGCTGAAGCTTCATATTATATGTACCCTGTGCTTGATCTCAGAGCACACATGTCCAGAGACAATGTGAGTTTGCCTGCATCTTTCTCTTGCCCCATGGCTACCTTCTGGCTGCACTGTATGGCATCAGCTGAATACCAGATAGTTCCCACTCATTGTCCCACCCCAACCTGAGGAGCTGGATAGAAAGACAAATTTGCAGTACAGTGATGTGCAAGTTACAATCTGTCTTAATAGTGCATTTCTTCCCATTTTTTTTCCCCAAAATATATAGTCACAATGATTCCTATCCAGGATATTTTAAAACACTGAAAATAAGATAAATTTCAGAAAATCTATTCCCTTTCTTTTTTCACCCCTAAAATGGGCACTTGTGGTTCCAGCCTCATCAGGTCACACTTTTTCTGTTACCTAAGAAAGTTTTCAAATACGCCTGGCTTAGTCTGAAACTTCTTTTGAAGGGAAAATCAGTGGGTTGCTTTATTTTTTCGAGTGTTCTAATTCTACCATTCACAGTGTAAAGAGCGGCTGTAGGTAGAGAAAAAAATCCTTCCTCACCCCCTTGCCTTCCCCAACCTGACACTTTCTCCCTTTTGAATGCCTTCAACCTGAGCTGTGGAGATTTCAAAGACTTCAAAGGCAGCAGATACTGCTGCTGGGGCCGACACTGAAAATGCTGGATTCAGAGGAGAATGCAAAGATTATGGATCATGGAATATCTTCATTTGTTTCTAAAGAAGGGTGTCTGCATTCATTTCAAATGAATTAAAATGAATAACCAAAATAAGCAAACAAACAAAAACAGAGGAGGGAAAAATCATAGAACAAAGAAGGAGATAATGTTCAGCAAAGAAGTAAAATTTTCTGCTGTATTCAGCATATACTAAGGGAACAGGATATTAGTTATGGCTTTTTCCATGGTTACCTCAAGCCAAAAATGCAGAGCAGCAGTATTAGCTGGCAACTGTTACACAGGTGCTTCTGCTAGCATGCATCATACTCAAGCCGGTTCCTAAACCTTGGTCCTGTTGTTGCCACAGGCTGTGAAGCAAGGGCAGAGAAGACAGCACAGTGTCCCAGGGGGTCTGAAGGGTCCTAAAGCTGGAGAAATCAGAGGCAAAGCCATTGTGTACACAGGGAGCTCTGCTGTGCTATTGTGAAGGGGTTAGAGGGATATGGGGCGTGAGCTGCCAAGAAGAAAGTCATAATCAAGTTAGGGATTAACTAGGGAGGGATCCCTTTATTTCTGGGCTGGATTCATGGCAGCCTCTATGAGAAAATCCTCTGAAAGAAGTTAGGCAGTTCTCTGCTTCTCATGTACCAGATGTACCAGTACTTTTTAACTGCTTTCTTGCCATCTGTAGGGATCTCAGCATCAAGTCCATTGCTGTCTGATCTTACATTTGCGCAGAGGTAGAAACTCGGTTAGCCAAACACACTATTTCTGCTATTCATTAGAATTTAATGGTTAAATAATAAATAATCCTAAATACTAATATTTTATTTACACAGATGCCTGGAGGTCTAGCAGAACCTCTTGAAAAATTCATTAGGGTTGGATACCAGGTGAATTTTATTTCAGGCTTTAAGCAGGCAATGCAATTAGTGCATAGGTGCTCCACATCTTTTATCACAGAGGATTCTGGGTTTTCAATTTTGGGTTTACACAATTAAAAACCCCACCTTGAAAGGGTTTGAATAAGAGCCTTTCAAAATGAAAAATTATTTTCTAGCTAGTTCTGGATGAACTACTCTGGTAAAAAGAATATTGTTTAATTTTCATTTTGAATTAAAGACCTGGAAAGCTGAATAATACACAGGCTAATGCTGAGCTGAGCTGTGCTTCTGCTCCTCAGAGGGCCATAAAAATGTATTAAAACAGGAATTATTTTGTACACTGTGCTGTACTTCAATGTTTAATTCTCAGCAGGCTATAAAATCACTTCCAGGATAATGAAATTACAAAAGAATTTTAATTTTATTTTCAATCCCTTATCATTACAAATTACTAAGAGAAGATGGTTGGAAGATGACTAGTGATATTTCTACTCTCCATCATCTGACTGGCTAGGGCTTTTGGGCATTACGAAAACACTGTTCTTAGAAACTATTCCAAGTAGAAACAGCATTAAAAAGCAAAATAATAATAAACAGGCAAAACAATAATAATAAATATCAGTACAGTAAGGGTTTAAGTAAATGCTTATTGTAACAAAAGGAAAAAAAATCATATGCCCTGAGTGTCAAATCAATAAAATATGAATGTCTCTGATGATTATGCTTCAGTGCTATGTAGAACAAAAGCCCCCCCCCAAAAAAGGTTTTCAAAACAAAGCATTTTCCTGTGATTTGCAAAATATTCAAGGGTGATTTTTTTTGTCTCCTGGGCCACAGTCCACAGTCATTGTTCAAGCCAAATTCTCACTAGAACCGGTGGTGACTTTTTAGGTTAAGCTTTCTTTCTGAAAGCTGAGCAGAGGCGGGACTTACAGGACTGAAGCAAAACTTACTGGCCTGTTCAAAGCAGATCTTAATATAATTCTTTAATGAGTAAGGGTTGCAGAGCTGGAGCAAAACTTATTAAATTGCTGCACATTTAAAGTGTTGGTTTGAGCTAAAGTTAAAGGTTAAGACACCTGACCCTCTGTAAAGCCCCAGTAAATGAAGGGCATCTCCTCAAAGGTCAGGGAGTGGAAATTCCAAGAAATAATCTCTCCAAGAATAGAGTTCTATAGGAGAAACAGTTACAGCAAGTACCTTACTTGTGTTCAAGTGCTAATGTCTAGAGACAAAAAACCCCCAAAACAAACAAACAAAAAATTAAAAAAAAACCCAAAAAAAACACAACAATAAAGCAAACTCTAAAAGTTCCCTGGACAATTGCCTAAGCAGTTTCCCACACGCAATTCAGCGCATGCTGTTAGATTGAGGACATCTTAGCCTCAAGTTCAATGAAAAGCACAACAGCACAATTAACAGGGAAAGGCCTTTAATTATCAAGTTTTAGGGAAGCAAGAAATAGAACTGGTCCACACACTTTGGAAGGCAGGCTCTTTGGCTAGCAGGAATGGGCAGGGTAAGGTGGGTGGGAGCAGACCAGCTTAGTCTGCCTCTTTCAGCAACCCTCCAAGATATGGCTGGTCTTCGGTGAAGAGCACCGCATGTGGATGACCATCATACTCAGCTATGATTTTAATCTTCTTTAAGTGACCATTTCTGTGATCTAAAATAGCTCGTGACGTGCTTCATAAGCTGTGTTGTAACCATCCAAGAAGGAACATAACCAGAGGTCTTAACCTCTTCTCATCACAGGACCAGGCCCACATAAATCAGCCTATTTATGCATCACAGTTCTCCTATCACCCAGCAACAAGATTGTGAGATTCCTAAGTTTTAGTCTCCACTCCAGCTGCAGTTTGTGCATCTTGTCCTATGACTTGTAAGAAGAAAATATATAAAGACAGGGGCTACGTGACAATAGAGGCAAAGAGAAATTAAACAACGTACTCAAGTTTGTATAGCTGGACACAGTCCGAGCTTGCAGCTGAACTTTCCCACAACCCTGGTCAATGCTTCAGAATCTGACTCCCCTAGGAAACACAGAAACTAAAACACAGACATGGAGAGAAGGGAAGCAAGGGAAAATACAATGGAAATGTGTCTTGGTTGTTAACTTCAAAAATACAGCTATACTACTCAGTTTTGCAGTGATTTATACCTGTTTAGCAAATGCCTGCTTTAAGCCCTCATGGGCCACATGTGCCAACTTATTCTGAAATAACCTCTGAAGATAAGCCACAGGTGCTCCTCCAGGTGGGGACATGAGCTGTATTTCATTTCTTGTGTAATACTACTGCACTCTGTGTTTAACAGATTTTCTTTATTTTGTTTAGTGCAACTTGTTAGCATAACATAGTTAAATTTATGAGTCACATTTATTTATGTTTCTCAAACAGTTCCATTGTGATGAATACTGGAAAAGAAGTGATTCCAGAAGCTGCTCAGGCATCTGTGTATCCATGCCAAGTTCCACAATATATTTATCTCTCAGCTATCGCCCAAACACAGGCTCTGTTCATACTAAACACCCTTTCTACTTCCACAATATTTTCTCTTAATTTTGTCCATAAAAAACAAATTACAAATTGGCTTTACCTTTCTGTCACTTCCCTTACCAGCTTTTCTTCACTTCTTCCTTTTTTATTTATCCCAATTTTGCCAAACTTCATAAAACTTGAAATGAAGAATCTTGCCTCCAGGATTAACTGCTTTTTTACCTTACCTTTTGCCAAGATCAAGTAATAGTGGCACTACTTAAACTAGATGCCAATTTATGCCATTGTGTTTTATGGGAGAGAGATGCATTACTACTTCTAGAAAACAATGGCAAGTTGAATAAGAAGTGGAAGTGATTTTCAAAGAAAACCCATTTCAGTGATGAATAAAATCTGGTTAACCACCACAGCTAAATTGCACAGTTTGACTCTTCCACTTCCATTCAAAACTATGACCCCTAGCAGTATCAATGACTGGGTCCCAAGATATACCACCTATGTCATTTTCTTACCCCCTCAAAATCCAGCTCCTTCATAGAGAGATTCACAAGCTTGTTTGGTTTCATTTCAAAGCTACCAGGCTTCCCAGGGCTCTTTAAAACATATATATGGTTCCCCTAGGAAAAGAAAACCCACTGCGAGATCTGAAAACTGCCAAGGGAAAACGAAAGTTGTTCATAGCTTTACAGTTCACAGCTAACTTGCACTGGTCCAGAAAAAGTCATAGGCCAGGTAATTTTTAAAAAACACTAGGCATAGAATGGGTGCAATGATAAAACAGATAACGTCATTGATCCTCTGGCAATGTCAAGCAATGGTACACAGTACTGTCAAAATGCTCAACATCCTCATATCAGTTCCAGTGTAAAGGAGCATCTGACCTGACTGTTGAACAGACAGAGATGCAATAGAAAATACATTACAACCAAGAGGACAGGTTGCAAAAAAAAAAAAAAAAAAACAACACAAAAGCTGGTGTGATTTAGGTATTAGGATTTCCGAAAGAATTTTCTATAGATGTCATGCTGAAAGCTTATTTCCTAGCAGTCTGCTGCGGTACAAGGATTTTTATCCCCGTTTGCATAGGGATGGCACATATACCTGATTCCCAAACGTATTCTTACGTGGATCTTTAATGACCCACTTCTTGAGCCAGATTTTAAAGACTAATAATACGAATGCTCTTCTCATTTTTCTCTCATTTTGATAGGGAGTAAAGGAGATGGCATTTCCACCATTATGAACCGTCACTCCTTTTAAAATATGCTGTTTGCATTTCAGATCTGAAGTTTCATGTTTTCGGTGGTCTCAGATAAGCATTAGGAGAGGTTACATTTTGTTTGCATTTTTACACTCTTGGGAAAAATTCATAAATCTTAAGTTGAAAAGCCACCTTCAAAAGATTATTTTGTTTTACTTTTGGCAGAACATAACCACAGAAACCTCTCATTAATTTGTGTTTGAAATCTGTCATATGTTGCAGAGGGATATTCTGTCCTAAAATAGAGTGCCCACAGAGGTGGAGAATCAACCACATTCCTAAATAAGTTATACCTATGTTTATCTACCTTCAGTGTTAAAATTTAATTTTGTGTTTTGAACCTAAATTTGTCTTGCCTTAGCTTCCAACTACCTTACAGTTTCTACTGATGGATTAAAGAACAGGCTATGAGAAATATGCTCCTGAGGTAGGTACACACAGGCCATGATCAAACCATACCTTAACCTTCTGTTCAACAAAACAAGTACATTAATGTTCTTCAGTTTCTCCGTACAAAATATCTTCTTCAAACCCAGGATCTTTCATCTAACTTCTTTTGAATGCTTCTCACTTTTTCAGAATGCTTTTTAAACTGCAGCAGCAGGAATGGTCGTTTGGGGTTTTTTTCAGTTATGGTATCATTAGTAGTATACAAACGATAAAATCACTTACTATTCTTAACTGGTATTCCTGTCCTTGTACAGCCAAGACTTATGTCAATCTACCACACTGAAAGCAAAGATGCAGCTGCTTATATTCTTGGCCTCTGGACACTTTCCAGTGTCCCTTCATTCTTGGATATTGTCTCTCATTCTGGAACACCGATCTACACTCTGTTTTTAAATGTATGACCATGAACATTTAGAGATAAAGTTCATTAGTTTTCCTCTCAGATGACTACTAGAAAAAAAAATTGTCTCCCATAGAATCCACTTTTTTTCCTGGGAAAAGTTAATTTTTTTCATATATTCTTTCTCTGTTGAGAAATTAAATGAATACTTGTTCCAATATAATTTGCATGTTTCTTTTCATATAAAGCATGAAATCATGCCTCCTTAGTAAGTGTTCCTTTCTAGGAACTGTAGCTTATGTCTCAATTGTATGAGCAAGGCTGATGAGGGATTGCACCCTACGTTAATGCAGTATATACCAAATTTCCAGATAGCATTTAAATCTTCTATTCATGGAGGAAATCCTTGTTTTCTACTGTTTTGTTTGGGGTTATTTTCATCTCTTGATTAAATCCTTTTTACCTATCATATTAGCTTTATGGCAGACTTGTTCATGGAAATACTGTTAAACCTTCTGCTTTACAGAAGACAATTATGCTACATTAAAGGTTTGTTTGACAGGCATTAACTATATAACTATTCCTTAATTCATGACAGACACATTCTATGCCAGTTTTACCAAGACTGTGTCGGGATTGATTTCAGAGGAGCAGGAACTTTTTCTCAATGCATCCTTTCAAAATCTCAACTTCCACAGTATTACAGGATTTGCTAAGAAGCAAAATCAATGGTTATGGGAGCTCCTTAACCATTTTTTTCCTGAATAAAAAAATTCTCCTATGTGAAATTATCAGTAGTGCTGACTAAAATTGTTTTAAATGTAATTATTATTGGGGTCTTTACAACCTTTAATACATACATCTTTTTTTTGTGAGTCTTGCAAAATCTGATTTAAGATCTGCCAACTACACTATTTTGTCATGAAATGAGTGATTTCAGGTCACTAGAAGAATGACCATCAAAGGTACTTGGGAGAGCAGTTTTAATATGAATTAATAACAGTGCCGCTTAAGAGATTTCAACAGCAAAGTTCACTCTTATTACTGGTTCAGTAAAACCAGACAGAAAAATTTCTATATTGTTAGATTCTACTTTTAAGCTAACCACAAAATATCAATCTCAGCAAGAGACCAGTTGCTTTATGGCATTTCCACATTTCCTAGTGGATGGATAAGCAAATGGTAGACAAACGTGTCTGAAGGAGGTGAATAACTATGCTGCTAGATATTCTTCCTAGTGATGAACTGATTCTGACCACATTTAGGCATAAACAACTAAATGTGTCAAAGAAGCAGAGGTAAAAGAGTACCTGCTTTTCTCATAAAATCCAAGGGCAAGCTACTCAGTGTACCATCCAGAAAGACAATACTGTTTAATCCATACACCCCTCTTCTCTCACTGCCAATGCTTTTGCTGAGGAAGGTATCAGCTACTACAGTGAGGCAGAAGGAGGTTTTACCCTTTCTTCATCCACCTAGAAGTCTACTTCCAGTTCATTTTAATTAGGTTATCTTACCCTCATACAATTTTGCCTACGTCTGGGAAGCTTTGAACCAGAGCTAATGAAATTAAATAATTTCTGACAAAGCTGATAAACATCTTTACTTCTTTGCCCATTTTTTACTTTGTTTAAAATTATTTGCAAAGAAAAACAGAAAAATCTCTCATTCTTGAAATTAAAATAAAGCAGAAGTTTTGACATATTTTTTCTTTGCCTCCTTTAACCATCTTGACAGAAGTTCTGGTCTCTTTTTACAGTGGCAAGATGAAAATGCAGGTCATACTAAGTAGGTCCTTATCTAAACAAAAAGAACAAAGTCTCTTTGTGAGCCAAAGAGGACAAAAACACTTTTGCTAAGAAATACCATTTCCCCGAGTAAAAATGCATGTGTTCTGATGTCAAGACCACACACAAGCTTGATTAGTGCTGTGGTATTGATCTTTCCAAAGGTCTATTTCTTTTGCCAGATATTCCTTCACTGAGAAAGTTGGCTCTACCCTCTTTAATTCACTCAGTGCCACCTTTGTTTGCGCTTGTCAGTGAGGGAAACAGCAGCAGACAGGAAATGTTTGTGTCACCTATAAAAGAGTTTTGCTCAGGGTCATTTGTATTCTTATTTAGATGTTTGAATTTGAGAAGTGCCATAGTAAATTCAGTGAAGGCCCTCATGTAAGAGTCCTGTGGTGGTACCTTTGCTCCAACTTATACTGTTCTGTTTCTTTGTGGATTAATCTGAAGCAGCACTAAAATTAAAGGCTCAGTCTATTGCTGAAACCATGCAATACTAGGAGAGGTATCTCACTTCCACCAGTGCACACAACAAATGCACATCAATATAAGCAAGGTTTTTAGTGACCCATACCCAGCTCAAATATCCAGATCAGTACATTAATTTTAGAAAGGCCAGAATGCATCTTAAAAGCAAAGGAAAACAGAGGGAGGTACTAAGTGGTGTTTAACACAGTACATGGTAATTGACTTAGCCATGCAGTTCCCATTATTGTTAATAAGAATCAGATGGCTAAATCCCTGTGCTAAAAATGTACTTTTAAATAGATATCTGCAGGAGTGCCAAGCACAAAGCATCAAGGTACTGTAAACTACCAGTGAGGAAGATTGAAATGCTGAAGATATTTACTGAAGGCATCAAGAAAGGTTATGGAAGGACTTATGAAACTGGGGCAAAAATGTACTATGAGATTATTTTTGGGAAGTCATTCCCATATAAGATGCATAATGTTTTAGAGAACAAATTATTCACTGGCTGAGAGCACAATTCATCAAAGGCAGGGGAATGGCTGTGCTTCTCCAGAAGACACAAGGAGAGTGGGGACAGGCTACAACAGGGCCACTCAGGAGTGCACAACCTTGACTTGCTGCCTATGAAACTCCTCAAACATTTAGTGACAGGACAGAAAATGGCATGGCTGTAGCTGCTGAGTTTGTAACTGATTTGCTAGCCAGGCTTAGTGGCCTAATGTTCTTAGGAAGACAGGAACAGTAGAAGAACCCTTCCTTGTAGAAGCATGTGGCAAATATATATTGCAAGATATATATATTTCAGTAAAAATTCAGAATGCAGAAGTGCTATTCAAGGCAATCACCTGAAATTATCTTAATTTTTTAAATTAAAAGCAATTATTTTCTTAGTTGTATTCCTTATAGATACATAAAAATATGATAAATATATATTATTCCATGAGTCAGGTCTGCTGAAACAAGGGGCAGCAAAACTACAACCTGAGTACTATTAATGTTGTTGATAGTTAGTTGTTACATAAAACTGTTAATAAAACTGTTGTATTATTTTTGATAGAATAATTAATCCCAGTCTGTAAAAAGTGTTTGCATTACTGAAAAATATCAAACAGTGAAACAAGGTTCAGGGTCTTTACAACAAGGATTGCCGTGACAAACAAAGTGAGAAATCAGTGCCAAAGTCCAGACATTTATTGTCTGAACTACACAAAAGGAAAAGAATCAAAATAAAGTCTTCTGAAACTGAAATAGAGTTTCTGCACGAAGGAAAAAGAATAATCAAAATGTATCAAAACCCTTCTTTCAGAAACAGGATTTTGGATACGCTCTCTGATTCTGCCAAGTAATCTTTCTTTGCTGGGATGAAAGAGTTGGTTCTGTTGTTCAGGTATGAGCTATGAATGATAGTTGCTTTCCCTGCCTTTGAACAAACAAACAGACATGGCTACAAAAGGGAAAAGAGATACATAAAGGTGGAGGAAATACACCTTTTTATTGAAGTTCTCAGGCTCCGTGGCAACTGTCAAGTTATAAACAGGCCTTTCTGGACTGACAAAGATGATCATGAAGCTCTTATCCTGAACTTTGTTTTGCAGGTATCATCTGAGTATGCTGACCAGGGTACTCTCCTTGCTCAGCCAGACTCATCCAGACCATTTTGTCTTGCCTTTCATGGGATGCCAAGGGGTATCAGTTTTAGCATGAGAGAAACCTGTTCTGGTGCTGTGGTACATTCAGCACCTCCTCTGCACTCTCTCTGCAATCAACCCCATGTGCATGGGCTCAGTCAGGAAAGGAGGCCACAGCTCCAGTGATGAGATCACGCATGTGCATGTGTGTGAACACCAGTGCTGCTTTCCCATTAGGAAATCAAATAGACTGCTGACACATTTCTTCTTTCTGAACATTTTATTCTGGCTAGCTTTGGCTTTCTCTCGTGCACTGTGTCCACTTTCTCCATACATTGCACAGGGCCATGGGTGCTTACTTGGGCTTGATGTACTCCACTCTTAAAACTGCAAGATTTGATAGCCCTGGAAGATCCACACTCGAGTATCTGAGGCTGAGTGTCCTTGCTTCCAGTTCCCTCTCAAATGAACGGCAAAAGCCATTTAACAGGCCAGTGAGCTTAGTCCTTTCAAGTCAGTCGGAAATGAGTTGCCCTCAGAAACCATTCTTCCCTTTTGTCCTCTCATCAGGATTTTGCAGTTTATCCTTTTTCATTTCTAACTGTGGCTGTTTAGAACTTGAGTCCTTTGTACTGATATGTCACTGCCACAAAAGTGGGCAGATTTGATTATTTTTCTGATCCTTGTGAGTAATCTCATTTCAAACTTTGACCTCCCACAGGCACTTGCTCCTTTCGACATCAAAGCCAACTCTTTATCACGGAAGTAGCTTAGCCTTTGGCAAAATTATCGATTGCAGATGACTTATACTTTTTTCCTGCTGTGCTCTATCAAAAGCTGATCCTCTCTTCTGCTGCTTCCTTTGAAAATTAGTTTGAATTTGTTACTGTTTCAAGCAGCTGGTTCTATGCTGGCTCGTATCTTCTCAAGAACTGTTTCCATCTCTCTTCTTTTTGCGTCCCCCACTTTCCTTTTTTACCCTCTGCATCATTATTCCACAGAGCTGACAGAATACCAAGGGTCCATGTTTTCTCATCCAAGCTTTGCGGTAGAGTGCAATTTCTGTCCATTTTAAGTATCTGCAGATAATGAACAGACTCGCTTCCCATGCTGTTTCCTGGAAAACAGCCCTCCTGTTGGAGAAGAGCCAAGACCTCCCTCTAAACCTGGATGTGACACTGGCCTTACTTGCTTTCTCTATCTCTTCAGTTTCTGTTGGAGGCATCTCAGGACAGGGAGCATCTCACCACCTCTATGAGCATGACCTGTGGCACAGAGATTCAGTTCTAGCGATACTTCCTATAGCTATAGTGTATGCAAATGCCTCCTAGCAGGCTCACCAATATCTCAAACGATAATTTATCACAATTGACAAGTTCCCATTTTTTTAGACAATAGGTTTAATTCATTTGGCTGTGATCAGTTCCCTTTCCTGGTAGAATTTTTGTCTGTTCTGGACAGAATCCAATAATTCTTTTCTGGGGCTAATGATGCATTGAATGAAGGTATCTGTTTACCAATGCCAACCTCTTCTATCAAATAAAATTACTTTTACTACTTTCATGTACTCAACAATTTTCTTAGACTTTTCCTAAAAGAGTAATGACAAGTTGGATACTGCAAGCCAAAAAATTAAATAACTACCTTATGTTCTAGCTTCAAGATCTTATTTTAAGTAGTCTATTCTTCTAGTTTTAAGCAATTGCTCCTGACAGCCTTACCCTTCGGTGTTTTATTCAATTCAATTTCAGTTACAATGTTCTGCCTGCTCCCAAGGTATTAGGGAGTAAGTGACCATTGAACATAAGACTCATGAAATCAAGTTTGAGCTGCAGAGCAAAACACAGAGCAAAAAAGCCTGGGACCATTTTTTACCCCTTTGCACAAACAGGCTCAAAAGTGGCATTTCCCTAGAATTAACTCAAACTCATGTCTCAGTAAGAATTTTTCTACAGTTGCAAGATTGGCATGGCTTTGTAGTGCCTGGTTGATGACATTACACAGAATGAAATGTGAGCTATGGGAACATGAAGCTTTATTCTGTACATCTGGTAAATCAGAACTCCATAGGAAGACCTGTCTGCTAGCAGGTGTCACCTGATGAGATTGATACTACAAACCACGTCCCTAGACTCCTCTATGTCTAACAGTGACTGCTTAATTTAGCGTACTTGTTATCATCTGCATTTATTGTCAGAATGCAGAGTTCTCTCTGTTACTACATTGGCTCATTTTTTTATAAAAATGGTGATGACACAATATTGCAACAGTTGAGAATGCTAAACCTTTAGGATTAAATAAGAATAGAGTCTAGATGAGAATATGTTTCAAAGGGGTTTACTGAACTGAGTCACAAATCTCATGCTCAAATGCATGTAACCAAAATGAAATAGCATGCTAACAATAAATGGAAGCCTTCTTAGTATCTCAAATCCTATAAACACACATAGAGATGACTGCATAAAACTATGAAGTATATCATTCTTTGGAGAAATAACAGATGTGTGGATGGACCTTTTGTCTAAGAGTAATGTCTATGAGAAATGAAGGTATAAAAAGTAATATTTACATGTATTTATGGCGAGAAGAAAAGGATGAACACGTATATGTGCACATTACTGTGAATCTTTCCTACCTTCTCCTAATGTGTCAGTTGTCTTCAGTGAACTAAAGTTATTTCAGACTAGAGAACCTATCTACATACAAATATAGGGATCTGCACAGTATGCCCTTTATTTGATGGTCTTTAGGTCTCTGATACAAGACAAATGCAATTAACTGAACACCACTAAGAAGAAACAGTAGAACTTATTGTAACTTAGTAAATGGTGTAACTTATTAGTTACAAAAGTTCCAAAACCTTGAAAAATTAGAAAACTTATTTCAAGCTGGATATTGAGAATAGATTCTGAGTGTAGGTTATACATTAAATGGCTTGTGACGTTTTTCCAAACTTGTTTTTTCAGCTCAAATTCTGTGAGTTTCCTTCTCTTTTACATTATTACTAACATAAATAATCCAGGCACTAGACACAACCATCCCATTTGTACCAGTTTCCAAAGGTTATACTATAATCGAGTTCTGACATTTAACACGACACACATAATTTAAGACCATTACAGTTCTGGGTTAAGTCCAAAACTGATTTATAAGAGGCAAAAGTTAGGGTCTTTATACATAATGGCACCCTCAGGAATAAAATAAAGCATAATAAGGTGATAAGGTGTAAATTAGACTAAAATATATGCTCACCTCGCAGGTTCTTTACAGCTTCAAAGGAAAATCCATTGAAAATAAATGATTTTTTTCCTGAATTTGGTGGTATTTGGGTTCAACATCAATATAAAATATTTTCTACATTATTTTAATATATTTATTTGCATCCAGGGAAAATAAGGGGTCCTAATTATTTTTTTTTAATTGGACTACTACATGCACACTGATAAATCAGACAAAAATTTGATTTAACAGTTTTTTTTACCTTTCTTCTTCCAGATCAGGAGTTAAGTAAAGTATGACAGTCATTAAAGGGCATCAGTCAAACACTTGATGGCTTTGGGTGCAGATACATCCATTTGTATGTTTTCCATTTCACTCTGGAATTTTTTCCTCTAGCCAACAACACTGAAAAGTATCAGCTTCCCTCACGACATAAAAATCCAGGCACAAACTGCCAAAGTCTAAAATTCCTATCTTTGGTTGCATTTGGAATTTTAAGCAGTCTTAGCATTAGCATGCACCAGTAGCAATCATTGCCAACACTGCTGTTCAGATTGGTGCAGGCATGGAAAAGTTATGCCATCACACCCAGAACAGTGGCCCGTTCAACATGTGCTGAGAGCACAATCATGATCGTGTGCCCATACTTTGGTGCTGGCTGTGCTGGGTCCCAGCAGATGCTGCCAATTTTAGCTGAGAGCTTTGTATTTCCAAGCTAAAAGCAGCTTTTAAAGCTTCCCACAGAATGCTACTCTACCTTTCCAAAACCACCATTTGCAAACAGGAAAATTTAAGTATCCTAGCTGTAGGACACCTGCCAGGTTCACAGTATGATCCCAAATTGATTGCACATCAACATCACTAGTGTCAGCAGCAGCAGGAAACTACATGACTATTCTTTGGTTGCAAACAGAGGGTAAACATCAATGCAGAGTACAGCCCCTGATACAAAATGTGTTCTCATGGTATATGTGAAGCAAGTCATGGTGTTGGCTAGAAGCACAAAGGGTCAGCAGAGAGCTCCCATGTAACGACACACTTCTGCCTTTGCAGCCTCCACTTCTTGATCTGGGAACTACTGAGCACTCTGTGGCAAGACCAGAAGAGACACAGTAGGTAAAAGAGAGGTTTCTGTGTCTGAGTGTAAAACACTTCAAGACCCAAGAGCTAGCTAATGTTTACAGATGACTCAAGATGAAGCAACTCTCAGTACTCAGTCTTGCAGGCTTCCATTTGACATCTGCTTCCACCAAGCCTTTGGTCTCTCAGCAAGAGATTGCTGATCCCTGCCTTTGCATATTTCTTCATGGCGCAGTGGATCATGATGCATGCTGCAGAGGCACTGAAGCTCAGAGAGGTCAGAAAGCTAAAAGCAGGACAGTCCAAGTCACACAGATATGAGATTTGACCTACCTGTGCCTTTGGGCCTGTATCTCTGCTCTGTGCTGTGTGGTCAACACTACCTCTATTGAATAAATGTATCTGTGTCCTAGGCGATGTGTAAACATGATTGCTAATGAAATGAAAAAACATATTTTTTTATTTTATGTAGTTCCAGTCAGATAGCAATTAATTGCCGTTATTCTTCTCAGTGGAAAAAGATTTCAATATCATGTTACAGAAGAATTAGAGCATTTAAGTAGTAGATATGTTTATGTGTGTTAGCTACATTTGTCATAGATATTTATAAAAAAAATTAATTACCATGAGAAACAGATCTAACAGTCTAATATTTTAAAACCTATTCCTTCTAGCTTGATTTTCCTTATGAGAGAATTTCCCCTTGTGGGGATTAAACAGTGACCATCCTTAGGAAAAAGAATTCAAAAACTCTGTGGTTTAAACACTCTCAGAGTTCTTGAAGCCAAATAACTGATTCATTCTGGCATTTTCAAAATATCTTTGAAAACGCTAATAAACGTTTAAATAAAATAAAGAGTTATATTAGTATTTTTTTAATATGAGTGCTTAGGGAGTTGAAATTAGTGACTCCCACTTTATCACTCAAGCTTTTCCTTAATTTTTTTCATGTTTGTCAGCAAGGTTGATTCTCCTGATATTGGCATGAGATGCTGGCTTTTTACAAATTTATTCTGAAACAAAATAGTGTTGCCAAGCTTTCTGTGCCTATGTCAAATTAATTCTAACCCTTCCTCTCACTCCTCACACTGAAAACATGTGTTACCCTAACTTAGACATTTTTTCTGAAGGACAGCACAGCCCCTGAGGTGCAATGCCTCCCACAGGTGTTTTCCTTTCTTTTTCCAAGTTATTTCACCACAGGCTGCCTCCTGTTTAGTGGAACTTACAATGTTACTGGAGAATGACTCAGAAGATTCTCTTGAACTACTTAATTTTAATTTCTGCTTTTATAATACTAGATATACTTCGGCAACTGTAACTTGAGAAGAGTATCTGTGTGTGTGCATATACATGTGTGTTTCTTTTTTTCTTTTGGGTGTTTACTTTGCAAGAAGGCAAGTAGTGCTAGGCTAGTTCACTAGATCCTGTGCCTGGTTCTTGGGCTGAGGTCTTTGCAGATGGAGCCAAATCAAACATACATGGACCTCAAAAGCCCACAGAGTTGACTAAAAAAGATTTAGGAATGCTTTTTGGGGAAGTTACCAGACAGCCTTGCTTAGTTGGTCTCCTTAAGAGTCCATAACCTAATCTTATGCCCATGATAAGGGGCTTCAGTCTTTATGAATTGGCAGAAATAAATCCTCCAAGAATTCCAGGATCACAGGAATCCTGGGTCTTCCTTTCCCTTTATTTTGACCTAACTTTTTTTTAAAGAAACTTCAATTTTCAACACACAATCAACAAACAGACCAGATCATCCTTTTCGATATTGGCTGGGAAAGCGCATATGGCTTTCTGCAATATACGCACACAGGCACACATGCTACAGCACTCCAAATGTGTGTCATATTTTTTTCCAGTTTTATCACTTAATTCTTCGTCTGCAGTGATTAAGAAAAGACTTGAAGAGAAGTATTAGCTTACTATATATGGCAGTCTGCAGCTACATTCCTGTAATAAATCTGGGTCTTTAAGACAGAAACTGGCTATTAAGTTTCCTCTTCCAGCAATACCTTTGGTTATCATTATAGGCTGAACTTCTTAAAGGAACCTGAAAGACTTTGCTGCCCAAATCTCAATGAAATTAAATAAAATGTGTGCACTTAATGCTTGTGATTTCTCTTTAAAAGTCTCATACATAATAAATAAGACACTATCAACTACTACATTATCAACTACTGCTGCCTAACATCATTAATGTTTGATTTCCCAGAGGGGCATGATGACAACTGAGTCTCATCTTAGGGTGGTTTTCAGAAAGAGAAGAGGTTAGTGACCTTACCTGAGTGTGTGACTTTGCATACTTAAGAGGCAAAGTAGATAAAAGTTTGTTAAATGACAAATGTATCACCTTTTTCCTTACAGACTGGAGTGCATTCCACTTGATGGGAAAGGAAATTGTGATGGGAATCTGGGAGATCCTGAAATCTTAATGCAGGAATTGGACTTATGAATAGCAGCTCATAGCAAGCCAGAGCTGAGCAGCAGCTCACTGCTTATTAAAGTGTTAGAAAAGTGCTGAATTCTAGGCACAGAAATTACTTTTTCTTTTTTTGGACATAATTTATTGCTTTTTGGCAGCCGCTGACCCTGAATTTCCACTTGCATGCATTTTGGATTTGCACACTGCGTGGAACAGCACTGGAGTCTTCCATTTCCTTAACTTGTGGATTTTGGTTCAGTGATTTCAATTGTGTGTCACTTTGCTTATTTGCTTTGATTTGCCTCAAAGCATGATTCCCTTTGGGGGGGAATCCTTTCAGCTGAATAAGCTGTAGCCCTGGTGTATCACTGCAAACTAGGTACAGATAAAGTGGCATTTCCTAAAGCAACCATACCTGCAGATTTCCTCTTCCACAATGAAACTACCACACAGCTACAGTAAGATTTGATTTGCATTTCTGATAATTATTTGTTTCTCAAAGAACCATGTCACTTTTTGTTTCAAAAGGTTGTTTGGTCTTTTTTTCACAGACTGATTTGGTGGCATCACCTCTACATCTTAGAATCATAGAATAGTTAGGGTTGGAAAGGACCTTAAGTTCATCAAGTTCCAACCCCCCTGCCATGGGCAGGGACACCTCGCTCTAAACCATATCACCCAAGGCCTCGTCCAACCTGGCCTTGAACACTGCCAAGGATGGAGCATTCACAACCTCCCTGGGCAACCTATTCCAGTGCCTCACCACCCTAACAGGAAAGAATTTCCTCATTATATCCAATCTAAACTTCCCCTGTTTAAGTTTTAACCCATTACCCCTTGTCCTATCACTATAATCCCTAAGGAAGAGTCCATCCCCAGCATCCCTATATGCCCCCCTTCAGACACTGGAAGGCTGCTATGAGGTCTCCATGCAGCCTTCTCTTCTCCAGGCTGATATATATTCACCAGTGATTTAGATGAGGGAATTGAGTGTACTATCAGCAAGTTTGCTGATGACACTAAGCTGGGAGGAGTGGCTTGACACGCCAGAAGGCTGTGCTGCCATCCAGCGAGACCTGGACAGGCTGGAGAGTTGGGCGGGGAATAACTTGATGAAATATAACAAGGGAAAGTGTAGAGTCCTGCACCTGGGCAGGAACAACACCAGGTTCCAGTATAGATTGGGGAACGACCTGTTAGAGAGCACTGTAGGGGAGAGGGACCTGGGGATCCTGGTGGATGACAGGGTGACCATGAGCCGACATTGTGCCCTTGTGGCCAAGAAGGCCAATGGCATCCTGGGTTGTATTAGAAGGGGGGTGGTTAGTAGGTCGAGAGAGGTTCTCCTTCCCCTCTACTCTGCCCTGGTGAGACCTCATCTGGAATATTGTGTCCAGTTCTGGGCCCCTCAGTTTAAGAAGGACAGGGACCTGCTGGAGAGAGTCCAGCGCAGGGCAACTAAGATGATTAAGGGAGTGGAGCATCTCCCTTATGAGGAAAGACTGAGGGAGCTGGGTCTCTATAGTTTGGAGAAGAGGAGATTGAGGGGTGACCTTATTAGTGTATATAAATATATAAAGGGGGAGTGTCACAAGGATGGAGCCAGGCTCTTCTCAGTGGCAAACAATGATAGGACAAGGGGCAATGGGTACAAACTGGAACACAAGAGGTTCCACTTAAACTTGAGAAGAAACTTCTTCTCAGTGAGGGTGACAGAACACTGGAACAGGCTGCCCAGGGAGGTTGTGGAGTCTCCTTCTTTGGAGACATTCAAAACCCACCTGGACACGTTCCTGTGTAACCTGATCTAGGTGTCCCTGCTCCGGCAGGGGGATTGGACTAGATGATCTTTTGAGGTCCCTTCCAATCTCTAACATACTGTGTGATACTGTGTGAACAGCCCCAACTTTCTCAGACGATCTTCATATGGGAGGTGCTCCAGTCCCCTGATCATCCTCATGGCCCTCCTCTGGGCTTGTTCCAACAGTTCCCTGTCCTTTTTATGTTGAGGTCACCAGAACTGTACACAATACTCCAAATGAGGTCTCACGAGAGCAGAATAAAGGGGCAGGATCACCTCCTTCGACCTGCTGGTCACACTCCTTTTGATGCAGCCCAGGATACGGTTGACTTTCTGGGCTGCAAGCACACACTGCTGGCTCACGTTCATTTTCTCATTGACCAGCACCCCCAAGTCCTTCTCCATTTCAGTAACCTGTTCTTATAAGTATAGGATATTTCATGGGTTTTCTGAGTGGAAGGGCTCATTAACTAGTTTGAGAAGGAAAAAAATAAAAAGCTTCCAGTAACCAAGCATTTTTTGAGAGGAAACTGGTTAAAAGTTATATTCAAAGTATTTCAAACTAACTCCAGAAATACAACCAATAAAAACCAAGGTGTTTGCTGTTTTAACTCAGAAAATACAAATCTGGAGATCTCTTAGGTAAATCAGTGGAAAGTAGAATCCAGCCTCTTCAGCCTACCCATCTGTTGCCCTGTCTCCAGGTGCAGCAACCTCCAATGTTTCTGAGCAAGGTGAAAAAGAAATAAAGGCAAATCAAGACATAAGCCCTGAGAGTACATCTGCCCAGTACACAATAGAAATCCTTTCACTGATCCCTTGAAGTCTTGATAAGCTTTGGTTGCAGTGGTTGTCTTAGCACAGGGTTCCAGCTGTTATGGGCACTCTAAGGGCTGTGCGTAACTCATCTTTTCCCTGGTCCACAAAAGATGACATGAACAAGGGATACATATTTTTACAAGCATTAAGGTCAGAAAGTACTACCACAATGATTCTGCCTGAGCCCCTGTACCTTCTGGACACAGAATTTCTCCCAGAGAGTGGATTAAATTATATCTCCTAGAAGGATTTTGAATTTCATTTTAAAAATCTAAACCCATGTTGAGTCCTTGCTGTCCTGTGCCCCTTCAACTCTTTTAGGAGACTGTGACTTTCTTCAGTTATGCTCTCTGCTAGAGAACTATGGCTTATTTCAAGGCACAATTTGTGTAAGTTTTTGCCATGGATCTTGAGCACTTCTGTGTCAACAAGCTTGGAAAGCTGCTGCTTTGGAACTCTTTTCTATGTGTAAGTACCTAGACAATGATCAAGTCACCTCTCAGTCTTCTCTCAGATAAGCTGAAGAGATTGAACTCTCAAAGCCTCACATAGTACAACGTGTTTTTCAGCTGCTGGATCAAACCTCCCCAGCCTTTCATTTCTGTCACTGTTATTAGGCTGCACTGCTACCCTGGAACGTGGGAGGGCTCTTCAAAGGATTTTAGACTGACCACCTGATATCCACACTGAAGCACTGTCTGAGGGAATTTTGATATTTCTTTTGATTCACACCTTGGCTTTAAGAACCTAAGAGCTACGGCTGTTTTAGAGCTCAGTAATGGCTTTGCCACATGTGAGCAGGAGAGCAGCTCATTGTTCTGTAAGGCAGATGTGCTTCTAGGTTTCTCTCTCCTATGCAGAACGTACTCCTGACATAATTTGTTTTCTCCGTCTGCTGTAGCAAATGAAGCTGTGAACACATGCGTGTAAGGAACAACATCAAAGATCTGGTTACACCTCCATCGTATGTATGAAGAAGGGAAAATGCAGCAGCCCCTGAGAAGTTCCTCTCTTATAGCTTACAAGATCTAATCTAAAAAACGAGGAACAAGAACACAAATACGTAAATGTGCATGTACACTTCTTTGCTCATCACTTAACATTTCTATACAAACAAGTGTGATCTTGATCAACAATTTTCTAAACACTTTCTTGCTAAATGAGGGTATAATTCATTTTCAGTGAAATTTTGTATCATTTCTTTTGGGGGAAGTTCACAAATATGCATGTCTTTCCATTCACTTCAGTGAGTTCTTATCAATTTCTTACATTATGAGGGTTCAACCTTTTAAAATTATAGTTGAATTGGCTAGTTATTTTTTGCTACCCTGACACCATTTCTAAACAGGATGGGGTGCTTATTAAGCTCATTTTACAGGAACTTCTAATGAACTATATCTTAATATACATGGAAGTAATGCTATAATTTAGGAAATAGTTGACCATTTGTCAATGTTTTACATACTTTTCAAAGAATGAGTTGTCTCAAGGGAGAATAGAAATGATTGAGATGAAACAATGAAATGCATCATGTATGTGTTTCTGTACATTTATAGATATGCTAATTAATAAAATTACAGCTACGAACATAGTTAATAAAAACTAAAAATAAAATCTTGGGTGTTTGTGATTTTCTCACATCCTCATTGTAAACTTCAAACACTGTCACATAGACTGGAATTTCTCAACTCAGGGCTAGGGTTACAGACATTTTAGGCAGGGAAACAAAACATCTTCACACACAACAGGTCCCTTACTTGACAGGGTTTTAATATATTTCTCACACACACAGGATCACAGTAGCAGCTCAGTGCCATTTTTATTTTCTCACTTCACGGACAAAGTATGTTTTTCTCACCTTTTCACATGATGCAGCACATCCCAAGAGAGATTTAAACCTCTTTTCCATGGCTCCAATGTTCACTTATCAGCATGTGACTCTGTTGTTGTCTTAAGTCACCTCTGAGAAGGTGGACTGAATATCAATTTGTAATAAGTAGCAAGAATTTATTGCTGTCAAGATGTCACAGTGAAAAATTAGTAGCTGGTTTTCCCAGACATCTCTGAAGTTTAAGTAACCTACCCAACTGTCCTCAGCCACAAGGATTTTCACAGTGTGATAGAGATTGGAAGGGACCTCAAAAGATCATCTAGTCCAATCCTTCTGCCAGAGCAGAAACACCTAGATAAGTTTGCACAGGAATGTGTCCAGGTGGGTTTTGAATGTCTCCAGAGAAGGAGACTCCACAACCTCCCTGGGCAGCCTGTTCCAGTGTTCCGTCACCCTCACTGAGAAGAAGTTTCTTCTCAAGTTTAAGTGGAACCTCTTGTGTTCCAGTTTGTACCCATTGCCCCTTGTCCTATCATTGTTTGCCACTGAGAAGAGCCTGGCTCCATCCTTGTGACACTCCCCCTTTATATATTTATATACACTAATAATTTCACCCCTCAGTCTCCTCTTCTCCAAACTATAGAGACCCAGCTCCCTCAGTCTTTCCTCATAAGGGAGATGCTCCACTCCCTTAATCATCTTAGTTGCCCTGCGTTGGACTCTCTCCAGCAGGTCCCTGTCCTTCTTGAACTGAGGGGCCCAGAACTGGACACAATATTCCAGATAAGGTCTCACCAGGGCAGAGTAGAGGGGAAGGAGGACCTCTCTCGATCTACTGACCACCCCCCTTCTAATACAACCCAGGATGCCATTGGCTTTCTTGGCCACAAGTGCACAATGTCAGCTCATGGTCATCCTGTCATCCACTAAGACCCCCAGATCCCTCTCCCCTACACTGCTCTCTAACAGGTCGTTCCCCAACCTATACTGGAACCTGGGGTTGTTCCTGCCCAGATGCAGGACTCTACACTTTCCCTTGTTACATTTCATCAAGTTATTCCCCGCCCAACTCTCCAGCCTGTCCAGGTCTCTCTGGATGGCAGCACAGCCTTCTGGTGTGTCGGCCACCCCTCCCAGCTTAGTGTCATCAGCAAACTTGCTGATAGTACATTCAATTCCCTCATCTAAATCATTGATGAATATATTAAATAATACTGCTCCCAGTACCGACCCTTGAGGCACTCCACTAGATACAGGCCTCCAACTAGACTCCGCCCCATAGACTACAACTCTCTGGCTTCTCTCCTTCAGCCAGTTCACAGTCCACCTCACTACCTGATCATCCAGACCACACTTCCTCAATTTAGCTGCAAGGATGCTGTGGGAGACTGTGTCAAATGCTTTGCTGAAGTCAAGGTAGACCACATCCACTGCTCTGCCATTATCCATCTACCGTGTTATTTCCTCATAAAAGGCTATGAGATTGGTCAAGCATGACTTCCCCTTGGTGAAGCCATGTTGACTGCCCCTCATAACCCTCTTATCCTTGATATGCCTTAAGATGGCACCAAGGATAAGGTGTTCCATCACTTTCCCAGGGATGGAGGTGAGGCTGACTGGTCTATAGTTACCCGGGTCCTCCTTCTTGCCCTTTTTGAAGACAGGAGTGACATTTGCTTTCCTCCAGTCCTCAGGCACCTCTCCCGTTTCCCAAGACTTGGTAAAGTGATGGAGAGAGGTCTAGCAATGACCTCCGCCAGTTCCCTCAGCACCCGCGGGTGCATCCCATCTGGACCCATGGATTTATGGATGTCCAGATTGCTCAACTGGTCTCTAACCCATTCCTCATCGACTAAGGCAGACCGCTCCGTTGACCTATCTTCATCTGAGGTCTCAGCAGTACAGGGCTCTTCAGGACTGCCTCTGGCAGAGTAGACAGAGACAAAGAAGGCATTCAGTAACTCTGCCATCTCTGTATCTTCTGTCACCAGGGCACCCGTCCCGTTCATCAGTGGGCCTACATTGCCTCTGGTGTTAGTTTTATCTGCCATGTATTTGAAAAAGCTCTTTCTGCTGTCCTTGACCCCTCTCGCCAGCTTTAATTCCAAGGAGGCCTTAGTCATCCTAGCTGCCTTCCTACATCCTCTAGCAGCAGCCTTATATTCCTCCCAAGTGGCCAGCCCTTCCTTCCATGACCTGTAAACTCTCCTCTTCCACTTTAGCATACCCAGCAATTCCCTATTTAGCCACGCAGGTCTCCTGGCCCTCTTCCTTGACTTCCTACGTGTCGGGATGCTCTGATCTTGAGCTCGGAAAAAGCAGTCCTTGAATGCCAACCAACTATCTTGGGCCCCTTTACCTTCAAGCAGCCTAGTCCATGGGATTTCCCCTAGCAATTGCTTGAAAAGGCCAAAGTTTGCCCTGCTAAAGTCCAGGGTTGCAATTCTACTTGCTATTCTACTGGTCCTACCACACAAGATCCTGAATTCCACCATCTCGTGGTCGCTGCAACCAAGGCAGCCCTCAACCTTTACTGCTTCGACCAAACCCTCCTTGTTAGTGAGGATGAGATCCAGCAGCGCTCCTCTCCTGGTTGGCTCATCCACCATTTGCATGAGGAAGTTATCATCCATACACTGGAGGAACCTCCTGGACTGCGGCTGGGTTGCCGAGTAGTCCTTCCAGCAAACATCAGGGAAGTTAAAATCCCCCACAACGACCACGGCCTGTGACTGTGAGGCCGCTCTCAGCTGCCTGTAGAAGGCCTCGTCAACTTCCTCACCCTGATCCGGTGGCCTGTAACAGACCCCCACAACAGTATCGCCCCTGCCAGCCTGCCCCTTAATTCTCACCCACAGACTCTCAACTCACTCATCATCTGTCCCCGGACAGAACTCAACGCATTGTAGCTGCTCTCGCACATAAAGAGCAACCCCACCACCCCGCCTGGCTGGCCTGTCTTTCCTGAAAAGGACATAGCCCTCCATGACTATATTCCAGTCATGTGAGCTGTCCCACCACGTCTCTGTAATTGCCACCAGGTCATAATCTCCTGACTTAACACAGGTTTCTAGCTCCTCCTGCTTATTTCCCATGCTGCACACATTGGTGTACAGACATTTCAAGGAGCGAGCTGAGCACACCGATTTCACCCTAGGATTATAGGAGGCCTCCCAGTCTTCATCAATTCTGGAGTGCTGCCCCACTTGGGCAAGTCCAGCTACAAACCCATCACCCTTCGAATCTAGTTTAAAGCTCTCCAAATGAGCCCTGCTAATTCATGCCCCAGCCTCCTTTTGCCTCTGTGAGATAAACCTTTCCCACATGCCATTGTCCAGACTGGTGCCCTATAAAACCAGCCGTTATCAAAGAATCCAAAGCCCTGCCTGCAGCACCAGGCTCGAAGCCAATCGTTTATGGACTGAAATTTCCCATTCAGTCCCACATCATCAATGGAAGATGGAAGGAGCGAGGAGAAGATCACTTGAGCCCCAGACTCTTTCACCATCTGCCCCAAGGCCCTGTAGTATTTCTTCATCCCCCTCAGACTGCGGGAAGCAGCTTCCCCCTCACCCGTCTGGAATATCAGCAGCAGGTAGTAGTCTATCGGGTGCACCAGGTTGGGGAGCGCCCTGGTGATATCCCTGATCCAGGCTCCAGGCAGACTACACAGTTCCCTGTGATGAGGGTCAACTCCGCATATCGGGCCCTCTGTTCCTTTCAGAATGGAATCACCTACTACAATGACCCTTCTTTCTTTCTTATCAGACGGAGTCTTGAGGTGTGAAGTCGACCGCTTTTTCCTATGTGGTCTTGTATGCGGGCCTTGCACCACATCCTCACCTACCTCTCCTTCAAGATCCGGGGTCTCAAACCTATTACGGAGGGACACCTGGGGAAGCAGGGAAGGAAGGGAGGAGGGTTGCCCACAACGCCAAACTGGAACTCGCTTCCAACCCATGTCGTCTTTTTTGTCACCAGAGCTCTGCTGTCTGTGTTTGGCATGTCACCCATCAGCTCTCAATGCAATCCTTTGAAGGGGCTTGTTCTGCTTTGTGAAGCACATTGTTGAATCTGCAATATCCAAACAGTATGATGAGAGTGTCAAAACTCAGTACTGATAAGGTAGAAACTTTCTGAACAAACTTGCATTGCTGACACCAAAGCCCATTTTGGCACCAAAGGAATATGCAAACAGAGAAAAAGAAATCGGTTGCCCCTTAGAGTCTAGCAGGAACTCACAATTTGCAAAGCTCTGTCCATCAGTGTCTCATTAGTAGAGGTCAATTCACCTTCCCCACATCCAAGCAATATGGGGATGGGCTGGAGGAGGGCTGGGGACTTGTCCAAGGCTTAGGTGCAAGAGAATCATATGCCACCCAAACAAACCAGGAGCAGGAGAATTTATGTGGGTAGCAATGCATAGGATCCTGCAATATTTGGCTATAAGTCTTCTTGGACTCTTCTGTCACTGGCCATATCTTGAGGAGTACCCATGCAGCTTAGAGTAAACAGCTGGAGATCTGACCTCCCATTCTTCTAAAGAACAAAGGCAAATTTGGATCCACAGTCCACAGATGGTGTCTGCAAGCTCTAGTGCAGGAGCTCTGATGTCAACTCCCAAACTGTCTCACATACAGCCCTATCTACTGTTCCATGTGACTTAATTCATGTTCTATCAATTCTTAGTATTATAAATAAAACAATAATAAACCCTGGATATGTTTAGTCTCTATAAAGATTGCAGTCACCTAGCAAACATAATAATAAAGTTTGCTTATTACAGCAGCAGCATAACAATTTGCATTCTAGATCCCTGTCCTTATTACTTATAACCTTCAGGTGTTCAAAAGAGTTGCCTCATACTGAGCTATTAATTCCATATTTAGGCACCTTGACTTTAAATGTACTGAGTACCTCTTGGCTCTGATGAATTTCAAACAGCATTCAGATTTAAAAGATTACATGAATTTCTCCTTTTTTTTGAAGTCTCTGGGTCTGTCCTTGGGGGAAGGGCAGCCTCTTTATATGTTCACATTGAGTCTAATAGTAATACTACTAATCTTTCCCTTATAATAATACCAATAATAATAACATAACATTAAAAAAGAGCAGGGTGGTATAACATTAAAAAAAATGGAAGAGAATGGCCCAATTAGCTAGTCAAAAGTTACCAGAGTCAAAGTTTCACAAGAAATGCAGAATTTCCTATTGAAACAAAGCCAGGGTCATTAAGAACTGAGTTGCAACACAAATATGTAGACAGACAGGTGTGTGTTTATGTACATTAGCTCTTACATTTCAAGTTTTGTTAGAGATCAATCACGCTAATGTTTACATATTTAGCAGTTACTTGGCACTTAATGCTTTCAGACTGATTTGAAATTGCAGACCACAATTGTACTGGTTTGTAATGCTCTTATTCATTTCTTACACACAAGAGAACTGGGTCTTCTCAATAAACTGCAGAGTACTGGTGTTGTGGCTTTATAGTAACTGTTGAAGTAGGAAGGTTATATTTTCAGATATCATCTGTGGTGTAGAGGGAACCATCACATGTAGATGATGAGCACTTGGATGTGAGGATGTGGACAAAACATGTGAAAACCTTTGGGTCTTAATGAAACTCTTATGTAGCTAGTAAGGGGAAATTCTCAAGAGCTTCAAAACAAACAGTGAAGGAAGACAAATGGCCTGCAGCCACCCAGAGAGCTGTTACAGGAAGAACAGATCAGAAGAAAATTTTGAGTAAGCAACTGAGACAAGTTCTCAGACTTTTTTTTTTCATTGGAAATACCTTTTAATTGCCCTCTTGCTTGAATCTTGACAAAGAAGGGAGTTAAGGTATTTGGAAGAATGGAAGACAGGAAAAGAAGGTCAAAAGGAAGAAACACGAAGAAAAGAAGGAAGGAGGAAAGGAAGAAGAGAGAGAGAGAATGTAAGAAAATACCATGTATCTGAAAGGCATTGATGTGATGATTAGGTAGGTCTTTTCCAACTTCTGTTTCAGCAGGACAGAGTTTAGTGAGGTCCAGATGGAAGATGCACCAAGGACTTTGTAGTGCTGGGCTCTAAGTTTTGTTTTTCCATTCAGTTTTTCAGAAAACATTCAGGTATCATTCACATTTCTTTCATGATGGAGGTTCTCTTCCCCTGTGGTTTGGGCCTGCTCTAAAATCAATACATCGTAGGGTAAAATAGACTCCAATTCATTTTAGGTCCTTTTAGTTCAGAAGCCACAATCTTGCAAGGAGCAAAATCCAAATGTCCAATTAATATCAGGATCAAATTCTGATTAAGTGACCTGCAATTCACCCTTCTGCCCTCATACTCGTTTTCCATGGATAATTGTTAAATAAACGTCACATTTCAACTGATCATCTTTTGACCCAAATACTATGTACGGCTTTGGTAACTTTATACTTAAAAGGGACTCAAAAAGAAAACAAAATAAATAACATTTATTTTAATAACATACATTATACCAGCAGTATTTCATAGAATTATAAAATACAATTTTTGGAAACAGATTAGCTGGAAATACATTGCTTAAACAACAAGGAGGCCGCTATCTTTCAGAAAAAATCCACTAGGAGTATGGTGGACTCTGTTGAACTTATGTATATGGCCAAGTCACAGAAAAAACCTTCACACAGTACTAAGACCCCCTCAGAGCAATGGTGAACTTAAACTTTATAGAATTGGGAGCAGGGACTATAAAGATACTGCTCAGATGGGGAAATCATCTCTTGCCTCTTGTACTCGTATTTTATTTTTTTTTCCCTAAAGAAATGCCGGAGGCTTTCTGAACAGCAGAAAACGTGCAATTCCTTTCTCTAGCATACATCTATGCTATGTTTTCTTATTGTTGTTGACAGAACCCTTCATTATGCCCTTAAAGAATCATTTTATGTTTATTTTGTACTGTCTGTACAGGTTTGGGGACTTGTTTTATGAATTGCCAGAGAGCAATGTCTTTTTTTAATGAGTGTTTATTACACTTTGGTTGGTTTCCCTGATAGCGATTGTGCATGTGCCTGTGTTACAGTTACTCAGTTTTGCTCTAAACCCCAAATTACTGTAACTAGTGTACCAGAGGAGCACTGTAACTGTTAGGAATTGACAATGCAAAATATTTCTCAGCTTTATTTTTCAATGCAGATGTTTTCCTGGAAAAATCATTGAGGGCTAGTCTGCCAGAGTCCTTATGTATTAATTCATGGAAGTTTGCAAAAGTATGTCACGAGTGTGAAGCAGCACAAATGTGAGATTGAGCTCAGCTTCCCGATCATATTACCACAAATTAACAAATCACTTTATGTCTTCTGAACTGTGCTGGGAATGTTAAATGTATCCATAGGCAAGCATTTACTAGCAAAAAAATATGTCTATATTTAAAATATTGGCTTATCTTAGAACATAGTGAAAGAAGCTTACACTAAGCGAAGTATATTCACATTTTCCATAAGCTAAAAGCGTATGTAGATACAGTTCCTGTGACTCTGCTGATGTTTGGTAACTTGCTAAACAGCAGTGACTTGAACAGGCTTCAGAAATAGATGGCAGAATGCCTTTATTGCGCTTTCTTACTATGAAAAGCACTATATTATTTGCCATTAGCTGCAATTGTTCTGGATAAGATTAAAATCACCTGAGTTTCATCACTTGGTAAGTCAATTTTTAACTCCCAGCAGAGTTCCTGTCTTTAACTCAAGTAATGTACTTTAGACCTGGAAATGGCTTTTTAGTGGGGCAGAATGGTATGAAATGAAATGTCTCAATGAAACCTGAGGTTTGTGCTATTACCCCAGTGCTAGTGCTGCTTCTCATATTGCCTGTGGGGACAGTTAGATTAGATAGATACACTGAGCATACTCCATAGAGATGTTTAGGGGAGGATCTTTAAAACAGCCTGTTCTTGCCCTCCATCACTTCGCCTACTCTATGTGCAACCTATAGTATCTCAATAAAGACTATGACCACTGATTATTTTACAGCTAGATATTCATGCTTGCCGAAGGACATAGCTGAGCTGGCAAGCTTCATCTTGAAGAGAAAGAAATTGGCAACACTCTTTCAGCAACCTCTGGTGAATGGTGGCAAGGCAGTGTGACTTCAGCTGCTGAAAGGACGAAGCTGCCTGGCCCTGCTAGAGAGAGATAGGAATAAAGCCACGAAACTAATGAACAGCAGAGGAGCTGGAAAGCAAGGTTATGCTGTCCTTCTCCTGTTGAGATAGTCCTGGATTTTAATTCTCTGTCCTGCCTCCTGCGCAGTCAATAGTGGCCATCAAACAAGGTTAAAACAGATTTTCTTTCCTGAAAAAGCCCCAGTGAGCCACCCTGATGCCTTCTGGTAGTAATTATCAGGAGTGCTCTGTGCAGCCTGGATTTGACTCTGAAGATGGCTTTTCTTTGACCAGGGGCAGACCGTGTGACCTCCAGACATCCCTTCCAACATAAACTATTCCACTACTCTATGAATCTGCCCCAGTCATCCCTCTATGGCATTTGGCACCAAGAAATGGATATGGTACTGCAGTGCCCTGTCCTGGCTGTGGTACCATGAAAGCACTTCAGCACTAGGAGCATGGGGTGAAAACTGGAGTTCTTTTTGGTTAGATTTGACCTGGGTCTGGTCTCCCTTAGAGGTAAGAACTCTCCTGATAGCACTGAAATTGCCATACTGCAGAAAACACAAGATTGGCCAGCTCAATATGGTTTTGCACAGCTTTGATTCTTTTCTTCAAAAGGCACTTTTTCCGCTTGTTCTCATACCACATCCCCCTTCATAACAGAGATAATATTCAGTTATATAGCATGTTGTAGGTAGCACATGCCTGTGTTATCGTATGTGGGCACTCCTCTGCTTTCTGAGGCTTCCAAGGCCTTCCAGAGCCTTTTTTTATCTACCAGCCAGCATTTGATACACAGTCTGGAAATTATTTTGCTGCCAAAAGTGTACAAGGGAGGTGGGAGGCAATCTGCGGGCTTCTGCTAGAGCAAACACAAAGAGCCATTCTCTCATCTAGTAAAACAATAAGATTAGTCCTTTTATCATTAATTTTTTTCTCTCCTTCACTGCTTTGTAAACACTGTTTGTATGACTTTGCCTCTTATCGTCTGCAAACTGAATCTGCTTTTGTTGAAGCAGTGTCAATCACAAGGGTTTTTCTGCTTATATACTTAGTGATATGACTGATTGAAAAAGAAGACAGGCTTTCATTTGGGTCTGCAATATGTGACATACTCACTGTTAGAAACATAAAGGGGGAAGAAAACAAAGGGGGTGATTTGGTAAAGCCTAACCCAAAGTTCACTTGCTCTGTCAAGGAGATTAAGATTAAACTGAAGGAGGTCAAAGCTATTAACTTTTAGACTACAGGGTATATAACAAGTTAGCATCTAGTTAGATATTGTCTTTCTAATTAGAGAGAAGATTGTTTCTAACTTTTTATGTAAACATTAGCCTTAGCAAAAGCCGAGGTGGTCTCAACATTGTAACCCAGTGGACATATTTGATCCACATCTCCTTGCAAAAAATGTCCTCTATGATCAAACTTACATTTAAATTGTAAATACGTCTCTTGATTCCTTTCTGCCAACTGTGACAGCATTTGAAAAGGGAAAACTTCACAGTGATACTTCTGGGCTTGCTTTAAATCTGTTTTCCCAAATGCCAAATTCTCCTTCACACCATATCCTTGGTGACAATCTTATTTATGTTCAGCTCTTTGGACCAAGAAAGAAGATTACTGCAGCCACCAGTAAGGAACACAGACATGACTTGTTTGTTAATAAAATCCCATAGCAAGACCGACTCTTACATAGGTCAGATGTTTATTTAGGGAATATCCTTCACTTTTTCAAGATGCATTATTCTCTGATTTTATGGTGCTCTCTCTACAGCTTTTTGTTCTAAATCCAATGGCGAGTGAAGTAGGATGTTTTACCAACGGAAAATAAATTAGATCACAGATAGCAGTAAGCAAGGTTAGCCTTTGGAAGGTGATTTGGTTAAGCCTTTAGTAACACTGACCCAGACAGCATAATGTCTTAGCATATTTCAGGTAGACCTGATGTGGGGGGTTGGGTTGACCTTAGTTGGATGCCAGGTGCCACCAAGCCATTCTATTATTTCCCTCCTCAGCAGGACAGAATGGGATGGGGAGGAAAGGAATAAAATAAGATGAAAAAAAACCTTGTGGAACAAAATAAAAGCAATTTAATAAAGCAAAAGCAAAGGCCAGGTATGGAAGCAAAGGAAAACAAGATTTATTCTCTACTTACCATCAGCACATGATGTCCAACCACTTCCTGGAAAGTAGAGCTTTGGTATACATAAGTGGTTGCTCCAGAAGACAAACATCACAATAAACTAATGTCCCCCCTCCTCCTCCTTTCTCTTAGCTTTTATTACTGAGCAGTCATCATAGATTATGGAATATCCCTTTGATCAGTTTGAGTCAGATGTCCTGGCTATGTCCCATTCCAAGGTTTTGCCTAGCCCATCCTACTGGTGAGGCGAGGATGCTGGAGATACAGCCTTGATGCTGTGGGAGCACTGTTCAACTGTAGACAAAGTACAGGTGTGTTACCAACAGAAAGCACAGCACTATGAGAGAAATGGGGAAAATTAACTCCTTCTGAGCCAGACCCACTACGGCTTGTTAATCTCTTCCTACACTGCATTAACACATTTTCTGAGTATGAAAAAGTTTTGGCTTGGTATGTGACCAGCATAAACACCCGTCTCTTACAAGGGGATGATTGGGTGAAGCTTGTGGAGTGAGCTTGTGGCAACCTCCCAGTAGGGTGTTGTTATTCTCAGTGTGGTCTACCTTTAATCCAGACCTTAATTTCTACAAAACACCTGCTTTCCACAGGTTGGACTTGTACAAGGGGATTCATAAACATTCATAGTGAAATGATCATGATAATTTTGAACTAGAAATAATCCTCAGAAATTCATTTTGGCTGCTCTACTAAATTTGAACCATAGGTTTTTCTCTGCTGCAAGAATGTGAAAGCTGGAGAGGGCTGTGTTCAGAAAGCTGTCCTACAGAAAAGCTTTTCTGATCCACTGGCAGTCTCTGTCATCTCTATTTAACATGGTGTTTTGCATCATTAGAGGAAATCCCACATCTAAAACCATGGTTTAAACACCACCACATTGCAACGAAAAAATACAGTTCTTTGCTTAATCAGTTACAGCCTAGTAACATTTTTAAGCCCAGAGAAAAGCCCCTCAGAATGAAGCACTTAATATTGATACCACCTGAGATTTTAAAACTTACTGCAGTCCTTTGGTATCAGAAAGGCACTGTGTGTTAAATTCTCACCCTCCCTTTGGAGTACAGCATCGCTGGGTACAGCAAGGGTCACCAAAGCTTTTCAGGCTGAGCTGAAGTTACATGTGTCTGTCTCACCATTCTGACTCTTTCTGCCTAATTTCTATGACTATCACCCATCTGTCACTCCATGTCACTGACACAACAACATTGCCACTATGAGTAGCAAAACTGATCTTCCCAGTTCTCATTTTGATAGATGCTTGTGAAAGGACGTGTCACATTACCATTTCTTCAGTTAATCACATTTGCATTGTTAAGCACACTAGTCTTCTGATAGTAGGGATAATACAAAAAAAAAATTCAGGGAGAAGAGTTTCCTTCAAACAGATAAATAGAAACTTGTTATTTTGGAAGGATCAGAATGGTTTATATTCAGCTTTTTGAAAGCAACAGAAATAAAATGTAGCAAAGATTGAAATGTATTCATGAAACTTTTGGCACTAAAGAGTCTACATTTTTCGTCAAAAAAGTCATTTCACAAATCTCTGTCTTCCAAGAGATGCATTTGCTTGAGCATTTAGAGGCTATAGAAAAATATCATTTTATTGTTATTAATTATAGTGATAGTCCAAAAGCAAAAAGGTTGTTTTCTGAAAAGCATCTTTCAATGAGAAATTCAGTTCATTTTTGACAATGTAAGTTAGCTAATTCTATTGAACACTGGTCTGATTTGAAACATAGCCACACCAAAAAAAAAGTTTCAAATTAAAAAATACACAAGTGTATTTTAAATGTTTAACATCAGCAAAACAAAGAGGAATAGAATCATAAATGAGGTAGCTGTAAAATGTTCTAAAAGATCCCTAGAAGGAAACAAACATGATGAAGAACATACTCTAAATGAGATCATCTTCCCTAACTCAGGGCACAAAATTGACTGTTATTTCTAACTTTGATCATTAACAATTGCAATACAGAGCCAGAACCTAGACACACTGAAATTAACAGTGTCTCCCACTCAGCAGCCCATTTTCTGATTTCTAAGGTTGGTTTTGTACTGAAGCCTGGCTCTCTAATCCACTTTACCATCTGGCAATCTATTGAGGACAGCACCAAGAAACTATAAAAAAGCTAAGACAGGCACCATGCCTTCTTAAAATGTCAGTTGGGGTGGAGCTGTTAAACATATTCTACTTCTAAGCCATCCCTCTTCCTTGGGAAGGATTCTGTGATAAACCAGTTTTGTACTTTCTGAATTCTGCTCCATCATCAAAATAAAGTAAAACAAATAGGACAAAACTAGGAAACAGACTCAAATACATAAGCAATTCTTAATCTGTAGAATGTTGTGTTACAAAAGAAGTGCAAAGAGGTATGGGTTTTTTTTCTGTCGTTACAGCCTTCTGCATGTAATTACCAAAAGAAGAGGAAAACTATCTCCTTAAGTAAGCATCCATAAAACAAGTAGAAAAATAAACTATGCAATGTCAGCACTTCAATATGAATAGCATGGTTTGGAGTTTTCATGCCACCAAATTAATGTACCCTTGGAATATGCCATAAATGAAGAACTCCTTAAAAAGTGCTGCATCCAACACTTTCGGAATGCTGTATTGCATTATTTTATCCTTATAGATTAAAATAAAATATCATAGAACTAGACTAAAGAATCATCAGTAGCACAGATAAAAGTGATCATGATTTGCTTCTGTTTGTTATATATAATCAGAATTAAGTCCAGACCAGTAATATGTATACTTGATGGATTGGAAGAGTCAATTTTGCAAAGCTGAAAACAATTATGAGCTAAATCAGTTGAGAGAAAGAAATTAGACAGGAAATGTGGATAATAACTGGAAAGTGTTTAAAAACATTTTACCAGAGGTTTTTAAAAAAGAATGAAAGCCTAAATGTCGACTTGCGTAAAAGTGAATACAGCTACATAAATCAAAATAATTGTGAAGAAAAAAAAGGTCTTTATTAGAAATCAGGAGTATTAGACAGAAGATAAGAACTTCAGAAAATTGATGAGGATGGAAGCAAGAAGTGAGCTTTTTCATTGGAGTTAAGGATAACAAGAAAGGCTTTTGTTCTTGACTACACAGAAGTGTAGCAATGTCAACAATATATGCAAAAAATCTGCATGTTCTGTAAATAAACTTGATCTCTGTTTGAAATAAAAAACAGACAAAATCATTTCTGTCATAAGAAGACAATACAATGTCGTTCATTACAGCAGTAAATCAGGGGAATGTTAAATAACAAATTAAATCAGCAGACCTACATAATTTACAACCAAGAGCTTTACAAAAGCTGGAAGAAGAAATTTCAAAACCATGAATATTCCTGTTTGGTAAATCTGAGAACACTGGGGAACTCCCAGTGGGCATCAAGAAAAAGCCAACAACATACCAATATCTTTTTTTTTAAGTTATATGTGCAACCCAGGCAATTACAACACTTTCAGCCTAAAATGAAAGGATAAAATAATGCAAAAGCTAATGGAGGACTAATTTAGCAAAACTTTAAAGGTGTGTAACGCAATTAATGCTAAACAGAATGTTTTAACAGACTCGAAACTCTCTCATAAGTCTTCCTGGAAAACTCAGAATTTTTACAGTCTTTAGGAAGTAAAGAAAGGCAAATGTAGCCAGGCATGTACAAGACAAGATGGGCCAACAAACTATGGTCCTTCCAAGTGTGCAAGGAGCTTGTGGACAAAAACAGCAAAACTGCACTGGCATCAGAAAGATTCAGTGTCTGGCAAGGCCCATGCATACGTGAATAACCCTTTATGTAGAGCAAAACACCTTTGAAAAGTGGATCATATGTCTTTTATAGCAACACCTTTTAAGTCCTCGGAAGTTGAAAATGTGTCTGTCAGCCTGTCCCTTAATTTCAAATGTCCTTTTTCCATACTGGTATTCAAGCAAGATTTACCAGGCACAGAAGCAGTGGAGGAAAGCTTAAGAAAGGCTTAAGAGTCTGGTGCTCTGTTCACGGAGGAACACCCAGCACAAAAAGATTTTCCATATTAATACAATTCTGAAAGGGTAAACCAACTCCTAACCAAGTAACCCAGCTAATAATTGGGACAACTTGCTAACTGGTTAGGGTTAACTATGTGTAACATTGCCATTGATTTGTGACTGTCAGGTTCATAGGTTATTTAGATTGTTCAATTTAGCACTTTTCCCCAGCTTTCAATTGAACATTTTGAATCAGGTGTTCAATGGATTGATCGATATTAAGTACAATAGGTCTCTGTACCTCTCCATAAACAAAGTTAATTTTTATAGCCTTGGTGTGATTTAAACCTTTAACACTTTAAAACATTCTGCAGCACTCTTGCCATGTAACCATATGCTTCTCTTCATTTTCCTTAATTCACATCAGATTGTGACTTAGCAACATGCAGGGCAATGAAACCTGCTGTGTGCCTAGAGGGCCTGATTCTGCAAGTGTGTATGCATGACACTGAATGTAGGTAAATAACTCCTTTGATCCCAGTGAGGCTATTCACATATATAACCCTGTTAGGGTGAATTAGTTGTAAGGGGACTGACATTTGAATACTGAGCTTTGTGATTAACAAGAGCTTTCATAGCACTCAGTGGCCATAGGGAGAAGTACCTTTCATTTGTTCAATGTGACTTGTGTGACTTGCACAATTTTCCCTCATGTCAAATGCCCTCCTTCCCTAAAAAAACAGGCTTATATGTCCACTTTTGCAGCCTGCTCCCAGCTTGTGACTGTACACATCAGACGTAGTTGGGTAGAGGACTGCTCATGTCCATCTGCCAGCTAAATCTGATGCCTCATTCAGGGAGAAGATGGATGTCAAGGGAGGAGTGAAATGCAGATGCAACCTGAAGGGTTGTCAGTCTGTAGAGCCCCACTGGATGGCAAACTCTCGTTCCGCACAATAGCATTTGAGTGAACCCACCAGACACATCATGCCCCATTGTTTTCTTAGAAATCAGCAAATATGATGCTTTAAAAGGTGTGAACGAAACCTCAAATCAGGTTTGGGGAAAGACCTCTTTCTCACTGCTGCATGGTGTGCAGATGGGGGAGCAAGCAAAGCTCTTCTGTTCCGAAACCAGGGTTACCCTCCTGCAGGAGCTGAAAAGGAAAGGGATACCCTCACTTTCTTTCTTCAGCACCACGCCAGTGACCCACTGCTCACACATACACACCCATTACATTGTTCTTGAATAAGCGCTGCTGATTTGGCTGACCTTTGCTTGAGATTTCTCTACAACAGAGAGAGTCCATCTGACTAAATACCCCTCAGGCATGTGAAAAGCTTGTAGGGATAACTGATGCAGTCAACACATGGAAGAATTTACTGTCTTACCCTGAGGTAAAAAGCAGATCCTCCTTAAGCACTTAAATAACTACAAATGTTTTCAACTTGGTATAAAATAATAACAAAAATGACCAGTCCCTTTTCTTTCTTTTTTTTTTTTTTTAAAGCAGGAAGGGAAGGGAAGGGATAGCTCTCTGAGCCATCACCAGGATCCAGCTTTCATCTCACACACTAAAAAAGCATAGAAAATGTGAAGCAGTTGCAAATGTCTTAAAGAGCAAGTTAAATGATTAAAAGATCTTTTAATATCTGTTGAGCTGAGTGTCACAGACTACACACATTTATGCATTTAATGCAGCTTTAAATAGTATACATAAATGTATGTCATTGAGCAGTGACAGGGGAATCAGACAAGTATTTTTACCTATAAAAATATCCTCCTGTGTTGCTGTTCCACCTTGGAAAAATGGCATATTCATCATCCCAGGCTCTAGGCCCTGAGCACCTTCCTTTGGCATCAGCCTATGTGGATCAGTCTTCCTGAGCAAAGAAATGTTTCAGAAGAGGTCAAGTTCGTCTCTGGCTTCAGAGGCTATATGTTGAAGAAGCAGCTTGCTTACATTCTTACACTAACAGACCCTGTGAAAAAGAAATGAACCATGTTTTGATTTATGCAAGCACCTGGGGATTATGCAGACTATTCCCTGACATATTATAAGGAGATATGCTTATTTTCATAAATAATGTGGTTATGTAAAACTGTACCAAGTAAAAGACTCCCATCTCTTAGCCATCAGATCCAGAAACAGCTATAATTTAACAAACTGAAAATGAAAAATAAACTTCTCTTATGAACCTACCCTCATAAAAATAATATCTTATTATGACAAGTTGCTGTAACACAGCTGTGGCATTAATAGCAAAACTATGTGTGTGTGGAATGAGCTTTTACCTGAAATGTTATTCGGTAAATGAAAAGAATCATTAAAATATATTGCCAGCTATTACTAGAACAATCCCTCCAAGTAATTTTTATATTGCCATCTTCTTTTAAAAACTCATTGCAAATTTCAAGGGAAAGAGTCCAAACAATTGAGAAACAGCTTAGTATCATGAGGAAAGAAAATATTTCTGCTGATGACTTTAAAGCCTGTAAAACTGCAACCAGCAGCCTGGGTGTGGTCCAGTGTAGCCCATCAAGCGCTGTAAGGCTGGACAGCTGAGTCACACATCTATAGAACTGCAGGTCACGCTGGATCTTCTCATGGCAAAAGCAATATTTGCTTTGTCAGAAAACGAGAGCGTAGCTGATGATGGTGCAACCATTTTATCATTGCCAGTGTTCTCAGTTTGTTTGGAGCAAGTTAGAACGTTCTTTCTAGAGCTACATTTACACAGGGGATGCATTTGGGTAGTGTTTAGCACAGTGAGCATCACTTCAGCTCTTAGAGATTCCCATGACAGGGAGTTGAAACTAGGTGGTCTTTAAGGTCCCTTTCAATTCAAACCAGTCTACTATTCTATGATCAAAGACACTACATTTCTGCTACTAATGATGATATCACATATGTGTTGCTTTTCACTCAGGAAAACATTGCTATGTTGTCACTAAAAGCAGTAACAGATGGAAAAGAGACAGAGAAATTTCCACATTTTCTGATTTGAATACCCATCCTACAGAAATTTGTTTGCAGACTCCCCATTATACTTCTGCTAAGCAGTTCATAGGCAAAGGTAGTGTATTAGAGTCACTGGCATTTTATTTCTGTTTTTAGCACAGAATTTACCTGAAAACAATCGTATTTATGTTTCCTTTCTTAGCATACTGCAATGTTTTAATTGAACTTTTAAAATCAAAACCTCTCTAATAAAATATTTTAAGTTTATATAGGTGAACAAACAACTGCAGATAAAAATTGTTTATAACCACTTTGCATCATTTGAAAATCCCATCCTTGCTCAGAATTAGAATAAATGGTAATATTTACTAATCTAAAATTCACTAGACCCCTTAGAAGCTTTTGTACAAAACAGCTTCAGACCCTCAACTTCTTATGGTTGATCATTAAGTTAATATTTTATTGTTCAGCCATGTCCTTAAAATATCCCAACAAAAGCATCAACTAAATGCTAGAACAGCCTGTGTTCAGAAGGTGATTTTGAAGTTCTCTTTTTGAAACTCTTCATTATTAAGGCACCACTGATAAAAAGCAACTGTCCTACAGTATCTCAAATCTACTGAAGTCTGTTATAAATTTCCCCTTTCTGCCCTGGAACGAAAGACTCAGCGTTGCACTTCAAGGAACTGAATCCCATAGCCAGGCAGCTTAATTTGCCAACTCACTTGATCCATAAAACATGGTCATAGTCCACACATGGACCATATTATAGGCATTTCAAAGGTGAATGAAAAAGAGCAGTCTAGAGGATAAGGAACATAGGATGAAGCCATATCCTGCAAAGCTTTTGCTAAAGTACCTGGTCTTAAAATTAACTCACCACTGTACCAAATGCTCTAAGACAGATACAAAATGATTCATATTCAGACACAAGCAAGGCCAGCTCTGTTGAAACTCAGAGTAACAGAAAGACCTTTGCTCCAGAAAAAGTGGTATTTTGTGAAAGGAAATGAAACATTAGTATTTAGACATAGACAAAACAGCCTGGCATGAAAACCTGCTTTAAGTTCACGGCAGCTTCATGCAGAAAACAGAGAGAAAACTGAAGAATCAGTTTTAATTACTCACCAGAAAGCTGAAAAATCAGAGAAGCTCACTTTATAATGGCATTTTCTGGAAAACAAACATATTCCTAATTAAAAAAAAATGCTGAACAAAACATTCCAGGCAATTTCAGTTAGAAAAGTCAGCAGCAACTCACAGTTAAGATCAAGAAATATGAAGTTACATACTACTGCTTTATGAATAGCATTGAAAAGGTTTGAGAAAGTAAGGTATTGCTAATAAGGCTGTACCTGCCAGAAAACTATTCTAGATAACTGGCAGAGCACTGGTGATACACAAGAGCCACAGTCCTGAACTCAGGTCAGCCATTTATTAAGAGAATTGTTTTGAGAACTGCATAGCAAATGAATTGATTCAGTTTCTGTAAGAATCTCAGTCTTTGTTTCACACATGCAATGCCTCCTGCAATGGAAATATTACCTTTTCTTGTGTACAGTGATGCAGAGAGCCCAAGGATGGTAATTAATATCAAGCCAAAGTTTCTCTTAGAGAATGACTTTCCAAATGTGGACAGGCAACCATATGCACATGCACTAATCAAGCCTTCCTCTTTCCACAGAAGGCTGCTTAAAGAAATAGATGGTAGTAGGATTTGTGTTATGTTGCTTAGGGAATAGGGAACAGATGGAGAAAATTTAATTCCCAGGGCCTATGGCTGCTAGGGGATTTCCCCATGCCACTTAAGTCTTTGAAATAAGGGAAGAAAGTTTCCCAAACCACAGAAAGCAAAATTTTACTCCTGACTTTTTCCTTTGTTAAAAAAAAAAACCCTCATTCCTCTGAGAAAATATTTATCTGCAGCAGATATAACAACTGTTCCAGATCTGCACAGCAATCCCATGATGTACGCTGTGGTTGTCCTGCCAATTTTCTTTTTTAGCTAACCCACAAAATGATGGGATGCCAGCCACAAGAGAGCATATTATTCTGATGTTTGGTATCCACGTGTGGAGAATATTAACTAATCCCTTTTTATTGATTAATTGCACCTTTTCCCAGTAGGACAATGCTTAGGTTTCGGATTCCTGATGAATGGGACAAGCGAGAGCCACACAGGGTTTGTAAATTACCCAGTTTACAGGGGCTTCAGTGGCTGTGCAACTGTACAGATGTGGGGCACAGTAGAATTTAATTATGTTGTTAGTCACATGAACAGAAACACACAGACAGTGTTTCCTTGAAGAAAACAAACCTATTTTGACCATGATAAATAAAGTTATTATTGATGACAGTTGGTTGCTGGCTTGAAGCACATCACTTGAACCCAGGAAAGACAACAGGACTTGCTAAGATAGTTGAGGAGTCACCAGCACAAAGACATCAGACAAGTGTGGCTGTGCTGAGGTGATGGGGAGATGTGTAGGGACATGGCAGTCCACTCTGACTGGCTCCCTGCCAGGCAGGGCTGCTGCTTCCACTGTGAGCAACTGCAAATGCAAGTGCTGAGAGTGCAACAGCTGAAGCCCACTCAACAGGTAACAAGGTCTTATTTTTAAAGCCATGGGTCCTATTTCCTTTCTGGCCTCTGCCTTCCAATTTCCAGTGGATCACTAAGAGAACAGGTGGATATAATGTTTAAATTGTGGTTTAAGGCATGGCAGAAAAAAACGTGACCAAAGTAGTACTGGGGGTTTTTGGCTAACAGCGCAGTTAGCTGCTCTTCTGTTGACTCAGCTTAAAAGAGCAAAGAATATTTGTATTTATTTTAGGAAACATCAAAGCCACATCCTTCCAATTCTGACTGTAGCCTCTGGGTACTGCTGTGATTACTGCAACAGCAGATCTTTTTTGATCAGGTGAGTCAATAACTCTGAACTTAATCCACGAAATAGGTGTCTAGAATTTCTGGACTTTCCTTCTCCATCCTATTTTGTCACAATGCAGAAGGCAGTTTTACCCCTGAACCTAAAGCCTGGAATTTAAAGTTCTTGTGAAGATTCATTTATCTGGAAGTTCTAGGACCCAGTGTGGGACTGGAAGGGGATGGAAGGGGTTTTAGTTGTATTATAAATGCCCTTACAGGAGGAGGAGTGTGGAGAATTATGCAGAATTAAGAAATCATCTCTCCTCTGACTTTTGACCACCACCTCACTTCACCTGCTCCAGCTCCTCAGAAACGGGTCAGCCCTGCTGAATGGGGCAGTTGCAGGCTGTATCAAACTGAGGTTGTCACCTGGTGTCAAAGCCGCTATCATGGGAAGACGCGTTGAAGCTCTCTCTTCATTTCCAGCAAAATCTCACCCTACATGAGACCTCCTCACTTGCGTTCCTCATTCACTGACTAAAAGAAGCCATGGTTTCCACCAAAATCTGTACAAGCCCCATCTCATGGCATAACATCCTCCTGCTTTGGGTCGGAAAAGCACTGAAGCACATCCCACAGGCGCAGGATCCTTCACCAACTGCGGTGTACTGAACTCATGGAGGGGCGGCCAAATGGCACAGCATAGAGGCCATGCAGCCCCCTCCCACCCCACACAGAGCAGTGGAGGTCAGGGGCTGACAGCTGGGACTTTTAAGCTGAATCTGGAGAAACACAGGCAAACATTTCATGAAAGTCTCCATGCAGCATTAAACATTATGTCTGTCTTCACATACAGAGAGTATTTATCAGACTGTCTCTTCTCTCGCACAGACTGGCACAGGGACATCCCCAGGGCTTGTCCAGCAGGTCAGGACTATCCAAGCTCAGGAGAGAAATACTACAGGGACAAGAGAGACTGTGAGAAGCGAGAGTCATTTGATTCCTTCTCTTGTTCGCTGGCTCACTGCGTAAGAAAATTAAGCTGCCCCGGGAAAAGGTGCATGAAAAAGGAGTGTAAATTACCTCTCTGTTTCACAAACAAGGAGAACGAGGCAAGACAAACTATGCCACTCTCAGGTCCAGTTCCTTTCTTGTATACTTCCTGGGGCAATGCAGTTATATGCCAGCCTAATGGCGCAGTCTAGCTCCAGGTAAGCAGTCATTAGTTTTCTTAGGAAATGCTCTAGCAATAAGATAGCAAAAGTGGGTAAAATTATTCAGTCATTAGTATTGAGGTATATATAAAGATTTTTATATACACACACATATAAATGCATGTACAGAGGTATGCACACTCACACATGCATACAGCTTCATAAAAATTGATAGATCTGGTGCCACTTTCTGTAGGGGTGGATTAGAAAGAAAGGAAGGGGGAGAGTATATAAATTTAATGAGCTCAGTCATAATTGCCATGAGTAAATCTTAATGCATAGGAATGTACTCTTTGTTTGGTTGTGGGTTTTTTTGCTTTATACATATTAATAGGCTCTCTCTTTGAGAAAGAATGGCATCAGACATTGATAGATTTGACAGAAGTGAAAGTCAAAAATAGTCACACTATTAGGAGCGCTCCTGAGGTGGTGTTGAACGGTGTCTTTGATACATCAGCCTTCAGTCTCTGAATACATCCGTATTAACTCACGTGTACACCTAGAATTCAAATGAGCTGCTTCTTTAGATGCTGACTTTTAGCAGCAGTCCCACCAGACAAGCTGAAATCAAACTCACACGTTCACTGTGATTATGGTATAATTTACTCAGTACAGTTTGTGCCTACTGACTCTCTTAGAAGAGCAGAGAAAGAAGCAACATATAGAAGATCGTTAAAGATCCACACAAGGCTGAGGGGTGAAAAAAAACCTTCGGTGAAACACACTGCTCCAAGTACAGACATTGCCTTGTGCCAAGAGATCGGTGCAAGTCTGTGTATTTAATATTGCTGGAAACAGAGAGATGACAGATTGCTTGGAATGCATTCACTTAAAGGCAAGCAAGGGCTAACCATTGATGTCTGAATACTTCAGTGATGTCTGAATTCTGGTGTATCACCACAACATGGATGTTCTTTGTAACCCTTCAAGAAACCACTGTGAAAACAGTGCTACACACCTGCAATATATTGTATTTGTCTGGAAACATCATACCACTACAGTAACTGTCAATGAATCTTCCAGTAAAGCCAGCATACCCAGGTGCATCACATGGTTTAGGATTCAGAGTGATCCTAGAAATAAATAAAAGCTGAAGTCAGGCATCTTTTTCTCATTAGACCATTGCTTTCAAGAGCTAGGCTTAGGGAGGCTGAGGTTTTAAGATGTGAGCTAGTACTCATGAGACATGCTTCTGAGCAGCTTCAAAGAAACAAACAAAAACAAAAGATCCAGAAAGTGGAAAAGGAAGCAGCCATAGAAAATGATTGCATAAAGAGGAGAAACAGAGGTGAGCGTGTGTTAGTTAACAAGGATTTATAAGGAAAGGAAAGAAAATACTGAGTAGAAAAATTAGAAAACAATAGGAAGCTATTAAATAATTGGGGGCTATAAAGGAATATATTATATAAAGGATATACACTAGTCTATTAGAAAAAATTATTTTGAAATATGGGTTTGTGTCAATTTGAGTTATTTAGTCAAATTTCTATAATAGTGTCTGCTTTCAATAGGCAACAGGAAAAGCAAAATTATTTAACAAAACATCAATTATTCTGTATAACTTTTTCCTCCTTCTTTATCCCATCAGCATGCAAACACTTTATTTGTAGACACACAGATACAGAAATGACATATAAATATCTGCATTTCTGTTCCTCACATAAGAAAACATGATTGGCGTCTTACTATTTTTCTTTATCTGGTTTCATGACAAAAGTTACAAATTTTTTTTTTTTTTTAATAGCAAAGTCTCCTTTTAGTAAGCAAATGTAGGACATCATCTGTATTTTCACATTATTTTCATTTTCAGATGTCAATCATAAGACTGCTCTTTAATTTTCATGTATAGCCAAGAAGATGAGTACTAGTAACAAACAGCTATTACGTGCAAAACCCAATCATTTAAGTTCACTATAGACAAACAGTTTTCACCGGATCTACTGTACATTTGAATCTCTCCATGCCTACTATCACAGCATGCCTAGTAGTTAAAGGTAATTAAAGTGATAACACACCGTTAACTGTAGGGATACTGCGCCTACCATCAGACTGCTTAGAATAACTAAAACAAACTGGCAGAAGGATTGAGCAGACTGCATGTTCCTTTTGGCTGAGAGAAGCCTCACAACCTCATCCTACCCTCAGTGAAATAAAGCAAGTGTCTTCGCATTTTATAGAGCAGAGGCCACAGACTAATAGGCTATCCATTTTACTGCTCACTCTCTTTTTCATCATTAGGTGGACCAATTTCACCCCTTTCTGAAGCTGCTCCTTTTCCAATAATGTTTCTCTTTAAGGAAAGTAGTCCAACTTCTTGTCCTTCAAATACCTATTAAATGCTTAACACATCTTTTACCTTCTCTCAAAGCTAACCAGTGCCTGCAGCCCTATTCAAGCTGGGACCTGAGCTTTCCCTCACCCTGTGTTTTCAGCATCATCAAAATCAGTGTTTTAGAGAAAGCAGCCCCATCTAAACAGCAGATTGCTTCTGCATGACAGAAATGCTCAAATACTGTGTTGCTGGATATATTAAAAAATCACAGATAAGCAGAAAAGACATAATTTAAGCGGTCCTGTTTCTACAAAACAATGTGCTTACTCTAATCCAACAATACAGCAAATCTGTAAGGACAGAGGTGTTGTATTTAACTGGTAACGACCACGCTTATTCTGAGCTGGCAATAACCTGCAACAGCAAATATATCCAAGGATTTTACTCATCTGTGGATACTCATTTTCCTCCTCCTGCTGATATCCATTCTTCATATGCGTCCAGTGGCTAGAAGCCAAGAAACTCATTTTACGCTTGATAATTCGTTGCTAATCAGTGTTAATCTGTTTCGGAAAACCTCTATAGATCAAGCAAAAAGAGTCAGATCTGTTCAGCCGCATTGGTGAAGACTGTCCACCACTGGGTGCAGCTCCATGAACCCCTCCATAGGACCCATCTGGAGGTTCACTCACTAGCTGCAAGTGGCTGTGTACCAAGATCCCACAAGATATTGGTGCTTTCTGAGACTTGGACATTCAAAATAAAAGTGAAAAATGGATCTCAGTTCTATTTGCACCAATTATACAATTCACATCTCAGAACAGTTGTCACTACCAGTACACATTTACCACTGCAAAGCTCTTGGGAGGTTGTTTTGGTCCTACTGAGACCTGCTCAACTAAAAAAAAATAATTGTGAGAGCTTTGTAAGGGAGCTCCATATCATGCCAGGTTTTCTTTGAATTTGTAGCACTTGAATTTCCATTGGGTGGATATCCATCTCCCTAGTGTTTTATATGGGCAATGATTAGGAGCAAAATCCATATACTGCAGTCCAGAAACACAACTCTGGAAAACGCAGCTTCTCCCTAAAACTGACTGTAGACTGGGGAGGGAATGGAAGCAAATACCCAAACTAAGTGAAATCGAACAATGTATGGCTTTGAAACCCTGGGAAGGTGCTCAAATATTGATTTTACTTCATGCAAAATAAGGTTTGTGTTACTGCTGCAAAATTCCTCTTCTGATATTTTCCTGTAAGCTTTGAGCCATATGTTTCTGTGTAGTACAGCAAAGGCACAATTAAGCTTCTCTGCAAGACTGTGCTCTGCTCATGCCAGCACTCTCCTGAGCAGAGGCACTGAACAAGGGGAGCCAAGGCACACACAGGCTGCGGGCAATCCTGCATCCCACCCTCTATCCAAGGGCTCGATTTTGAGTCAGGGTTGCTGAGGCATGTCTCAGCTCAGCTTGACAGATCCATAGGGTGGTTATTCAAATGAGATGTTGTCCCAGTCTCATCTGGAATGTTTGCATGACAGCATTTTCCACTCACCCCTTTTTTTTTTTTATCCATTAAAAATAAGACAGCATGAGTCTCTGAGAAACCTGTCTGTAAAATACAGGTTTGCATTAAAGCCAGGTATGAAAAACTATCTTCCTGACATGCAGTCATTATTTGGAGGTGCATCTATCTCTCGGGGAATCGGTTACGTGCCAGAAACTGAGAAACAATCCAATACAAACAGCAACATTAAGAGAATCTTAAGGTTGAAATTTAAGCACTAAAAAGACAGAGTGCACCTCAGGAAAAGCTAGATTAGCTACCTTATCTCTGCCTGCAAGCATGCATGCAATATTACAGCCCTTAATTAAACAGAAATGTTTTCTCTCAGACAGAATGTATCAGATGGTCTTCTAGATTTTCTGTGTTTAGCATATATTAACAATTTGTCTCTTCACTGTGTGTCCATCATTTAATTAGCATAAAAGCCCCCTAGCCCTCTGTTCTCTTGGTTGTCTTTATAGTACATCCTTTTATCTCAAAGGTGCTTCTTTTAATAATTTCATCAGTACAGACGTACAGTGAATTCAACAAAACATTTTTCCCTTCAGACAGATATACTTCTTAACAATAATTCATTACTTATTACCTCGCAAGCTGTTTTTCAGACAAACTCACAATTCCATTACCAGTATCTTTTAATGATGTTTCTGTTTCAGATTGCATTATCATCAGAGTCTAATCCAAATTTCACTGAACTTCCCCATTAATTTCAGAGATCTGAAGGCTCTGTTCTTCATTTTCAAAGCTGCTCGAAGCACATCTCAGGAAAATCTGTATACTATTTATTGAATGAAACTTTTTAAAACAAAAAGGAAAATACTTCCTTAATAACAAAATGTCTCTCTAGTGAAGAAAATATCCTGTGGAGGTTTTTCACTACTTAGCTGGGAGCATGTCCTAGAAGACAGTAACTGAAAGAAACCTGCATGTTAAGTGATAAATGGGAGAAGAGAGCTTCCAGAAATTATTTTAGAGCACAGCACAAATGAGTTTCAAGTGAAAAATCATCATGCTGGGCAAATTTGAAATCCCTTTTAAAATGGTGCTGTTAAGACTGAGATAATTGTGTAAGAAAGTGTTAGAAGAATAAGGTGGTCTTTGGATCTCTGGGCTGCATACCTACCCCACACTTACAAACACAGCTGTGGATCTTTGAGGATTTCCTGCTGAGAGAATCTATCTGCAAAGAAGAGACACAGAAAAGTAGAGGCTATGTAGGGTGACCCTTCTTCTGTAATACTCTGTAATTAGCATATTTCTGGTGTGGGACTTCAAGCAGCAAATGACTTATGTCCTTGAGGACCTTCTGAAAATCCTACCATATTTTATTAAGTCCTTGTTCTTGTTGGGAATTTTTCAATCACAAATCTCTCCAATCACATCCAGAGTTGTTAAATTGATTGGTGGAATCTATGAGCATGTGTGAAAGTTAGCCAAATCAAACAGGGATGTCACTGTGATAAAAGTGATGATCGGATAATGCCAGAGTCAAATACCCCATTTAAGCATGAAGCAAAAACCCCAACATCTCTCTATTCCATGATTTCTTTTATGGTTATAATGGGAGCTATGAAAGTTTACTACCTATATCATGATGAAGTCTAAAATTTAGAAAAGATACCTAAGAATTTTTCTGTTAAAAATTCACCTGTACCTTACTTTTTTATTTTCTCCTCTCTTTTTTCTCCAAACTTGCTATTTTCTTTCTTTCTTTGCTGTTGAGTATGTACATTACATAATTTCAATAACATTTTTTAAAGTGTTAATGGGAGATTTAAAAACTTAAGTACTTTAAGCTTTAATTTTAGTTAGAATGTTGTATTAAGTTAGGGAGACAAAGTACTAGTCCCTCATTGGACTGAAATTCATACTAAGGAAGAGCTACCCTGAGGGCACCAGAGAAGGAGCAATATGCATGCTTATTAAAATATTAAAAATAGCAAAATAGTAATTATCTATAATTAATCTATTATTTTTCTACAGGGGTACTGATGATTGACCCTCTGGAAATTAGAAATTGAGAAGACCTGTAACACAACTGATGTTTTCCCTGTCACTAGAAACTTGTTCTCTATAGTTTCTTCTCTTATGATTTATTCAGCAGTTTATTTTTAAAAACAGGCTTCTCATTCTTTCCTGTCATTTCACAAGAAGCGAAGAGATTTAAGGAAGAGAAAAAGTTGAGATACTGTGTTTCTGTCTTATCAATATCAGAAACTTATCCTAATAAGGATTACTCCTACACTGACTCCACAGCTCTTCCTGTTTCCAAAAAACTATTCACAAGTTGCATATATTTCCATATTTGATCTGCATTAATATTAAAATCCTCCTGAAGTTTCTGGAAAGATTTACATGTTTTATGATCAGATAAATCCTTTATTATCTTGTACTGAAAGTTCATTCTTCTTTAAAATGTAATAAATATTGAATTTTAACAAGCGAAGCAAAAACAGTGAAGAAAAAGAGGTGTGCCCTGAAAAGAGAAACCTGGAGATTGAATTCACAACCACATTTGCTGTCTATGTAAGAATTTTCACAGTCAATACCAAATAGCCAAAAAGTAGCAAATACCACATCTCATTCGTAGAAGGCAAAAAAGAGACCAGGTTATTACCCTCAAGCATTACAATACCCTTGCATTGCTATATTGGATGGACAAGTAGCAGAAAAGAAAGGATGTTGCTGTGGCTGCCTGATACAGAATGTAAGAGGCTGGTGGACAGCACAATGGGACCGAACAGAGAGCAAACTCACCAGCAATCCTGGCAATAAGAAGTGATAAGCAAAACTCAGAATGTTTTGGATTTTGCTCCCCAGGAGCTATAAGGTGTTGAAAGGTTTTATTTATTTATGGTAAAACTTTTAGAGTTGTAAATCTCTCAAGACATTGCTCAGCAGATCAGAGATTCTTCAAGAATATCGTATCTCATTCGGCTTCAGCACTTTTCATCACATCTGCTTCCCAAGAAGCGTGCGTGGGCAGGGGGTTGTATGGAGGCAGGTGTTAATAAAAGAACAGAGGGGAAGAGAGAAGGAATAAGAAGCACTTCTCCCAGATGTTGTCGAAACATACTACAAGAAAAGAGTGGGCAAAAGATTCAGTATATTTAAAGGGAGATAACCTAAAAGAGTTTGGGTTTCAGTCTGAGGCATCATTGTCTTTAAACGTAGCCTAGATCTAAACTACTATATCACCCAGAACATACACCACAAATACTGCTGGTCTCACTCCTGATCCACCCAATCAATTTACTCCTACAATAAAAAAAAAAAAACAAAAAACAAACAAACAAAAAAAATTTCATCTCTATCTTATTTGGCTATCACTCTTTTCATCTCTGTTGTATCTTGTAATCCCCATCTCTGCGCCATTCGTCAGTGAGACAGGCCAGGGAAATACAGAACCACCGGTACTTACAATGTTTGAAATTCCTGGATAAATCATTAGAGAACGTGCTATAGGGAACAACTTCACCGTGACAAAGAAATAAAATCAATCTTATAATAGGTCTTCTCAAATTCTAATTTCCATAGGTCAATCCTCAGTCATTCCCATAGAAAACTCTACCCGAGAGGGACCGAAAGAGAAAAATTGGCTGAGGTTCCCCTCTGAGAACATTTCACTTCTTCCTCGGAGGTAAGGGAATTTGCTCTCCAGGCTACATGGAGCAGTGGTAGGGGGATTAGTCTCCAACTCCATTAAATTTTCCCAGAGCCACAGGGGACTGTGCAATCTCTAGCTCTTTTCTAAATGATAGTTTGCTCAAAAGGCCTCCTGCTACACTTGAAATCTAGGACAGGTATTGCCACATTACCTACAGACACACACAGAGAACCCAGAGTCAGAGGAGAAGGGTAGTGCCAAGGAGCCCACACATTTTCTTACTTCATAACCAGTACAGAAAAAGGGGTTTTCTCAGAATAAGATTATATAAAAAAAAACAAAACAACCAAACAAAAAAGTAGTTCTTCTGTTAGCATTAAAACTTCACAGGGGAGTCGAGATTGTCCTGTTCTTCTGCATCAAAACCCAGCACTCTGAAAACATCCATTCATGCTGCAGTACAACACCAAGTTTTTATACATAGCATTTTCTCATATGGCGTCCCACAAAGCAGCCATGTTTTCAGGACTGCTGTCTGCAGAACAAATAATCTTTATATTGTCAAAAGTCTTGCCTGCTCCAGGAGTTTGTTTCATGTGCTGTCCTCCTCCTGCTGTTTCCATTTCAGAGTAAGCCCTCTTACCTCCTCCCATGCCAGTGAAGTGTATGTGTGTGCTACTGCAGCTAAACGTAAGGGGTAGACACTGGTGGTGTCATGTTTATGGAAACACTGTGCAGATTGCTCACCATGCTGACAATCTAAAAATTTTTTATTCTTTTTTTTTGCACAGGCTGTTTTTTTGATCTGGTACTTGCATTTCATCCTCGTTTGCCACCTCCCAGAAGTTAAAGTGGACATTCCGTGTGTCATTCCATGTGTGTGATAGTGGTTATCAGAAATTCTTCAATGCACAAATGGTTTTGGTTAAAGTCACTTGGGTTTGCATTAAAGTTCCCGGGATTAATTTTTCCCTTCATATCTGCAAAGAAGGAAATGTTCCATACCAGTATCATTCATCAAGTCAGTGATTTCACATTGGTAAAATGGTGGGCATGAATCCTATTATCACAGTGGCTCCTTTAAGCCTCTGTGGTAGAATAAAAAGGCATCAAATCACTTATAAATAAGCACCATGGATTTTGAGGTCCCTCTGTTCTACTCATATAAATGGAGCATCAGCAGTAATTATTATCGGGTCAGGTAACTCTCAGCGTCAGATCCTCAGCAGATGTGGATTACTATCACTCTACTGAAAAGTAAAAAAAAAAAAAATTAGGAAAAGGGTCAACATCTATGCCACTTTGAGATTTGGCTTTAGGAAGGGTTCATCTTACCATGCTCACCTGAATTTATGAGAAACTTGCACTTCAGAATGAAACTGCATCTCAGAGTCTGCTCTGATACTGTAAGTATCAGTTTTATATGAACAATTAGATATGACAAAATTATACGAAACAAAATTCAGGCCTGATGAATTCTGAAGTAGCTGTTGTCCTGGGTTTAGCTGTAGCAGTCATTTTTTCTCTTTCTTGGTAGCTGGTGCAGTGCCACGACACTACTCTTAGAGAAGACACAGAAATGTGTTTTGCTGGAATAGGATGTTGTCTGGAGATAAGATCAAAGCTAACACAATACTGCTACTGTTACCATCCAAAATATTCTATCTACAGTTAGAAAGATAAACTGGGCACATGAGAAAGGTAATCCACAACCTAAAATTAAATAGTGTGGAGTCTTCAGTTAAATTAAATGAGTAGCAGTAAAATCTGAGAAAATGCGGCATTAATTTCATGCCTATTATACAGACGGCTATCTGTGCTTATTCTGATTATAAAATCATACTTCAGATGCTCACATCTCTCCGGTTTTCAACTCTTCCAAGAGTTATAGCTCCAGCACTCCTCTGTGCTACAAAAACACAGCACAGCTTCTTGCAACTTCCTGAGATACTGCACCTGCAGCATATTCATTCTAATTGCTCCAAACTCATGCATACAGATGACAAAAGAAGCTGAATGGTAATTCAGCCTTTTCATCCAAAGGATACATAATTGTTTTAGAATATACTATAACTTTTAAACCTGCAGGCTAAGTATTCATTTACTTATTTAGGGAGAGGTTACACTTCAAGTTATTCCCCTCTATGAGAGGCAGCCTGTCTCTGCACCATGCCAGGAGAAACATGAAGGAAAATCTCAGACTCAGGATTTTTTTTTCTCTCTTCACATCTCTCTCTTTCCCCTTATTATGGACACAATATTGCTTCTAATGCCTCCAATCATCCACTTGCCACTAGTATTTGCTGAAACAGGTTATTTGAGCCAAATTTGTTGTGGAGCAAATAGAGGAAAAGGGGGGGAAATATGGACTTCCATTTTTCCTGTCTGAGCAATTACAAATTTTGTATATCAGATTTTTTTCCAGTTAAAGCATTTTATTTTAGACACTATCAGCAGAATGGCAGGAAAAGAAATGATTCTGCAACAAAATCAGAGGTATTTTGAATTTCTGATGAGAGAACTCCTGACCTCTGCAACAGCAGACCCAGTAATTTCCATCACTACTAGCTACTGAAAACCTCCTTTGTCTCAAAACATTGAAAGCTGTGGTTTTTAAAATCAAAGAGCCAATTAAAAGACTTATATCTGGATTTGTGTGCATATTTGATCCACTAGTTGTAATTTGTTGTCTGCAGCACACAGAGTCATTAAATTTGACTAAAGGAACTACATTAAAAAATCATCAAATGTTATGAACCATGACTTAAATTTTCAAAGACTTTAAGTAATTCAAGGGTCCAATTTCCATTTGCACTTCCTAGGTAGTAATTAGGCTTTACAGAATTAAGCAATGCGACACCTCTCTCGTAGGGCTGATCCTACGTCTTACAGTACTCATGCAAAGTCTTCATGGATCGCACCTAATTGTGGTATCAACAGAAAACTGCTGAGCAGGAGATGGACCAAACTAGCAGGAAATATATTTCAGCAAAGAAGGGACAGTGCTTATACATGTCCAGCATTCTCTGTTCAGTACCATCTAGCTCCTAAATAATCTCAGTCATTTGCATAATACAAAACTACAGGTTTAAAGGGTAACAGTGGATAAACCAGGAGGAGTGACAGCTGTGGAGTTAAGTCACCCCTGAGGGCCTGGCATACAGGGTCAAACCACTTCTTCTGCCCAAATCTCAGCCAGAGCTGGAGTTCAAACCAGCACCGCAAGTCAGCATCTCAACACTCAGATTTCTGTGAAGTGGGAAAAATATATCAGTCATCAACACAGGAGTTACTCCTCTCTAGAAATAATTTGCTATGTAGAGGACTGAGGCCACATCAGTTGGGAAACATATCTAAAATGGGAGTACAAATCCATGTCTGATAGGTATCACTACTCCAGAGCAGGGATCTGAGCATGGGTCTTCTACCTTTTTCTTACATTTACTTTGAGCACGTTTTGACCATGCCACTAACATCAGGTCCATCATGAAAACAGTCCCATTTTGAAGGCTTCAAGGCTTCAGGCAGTCCTTGAGGCAGATCTCAATATTTAGGTGAGTTTGGACAGCAAAATCTTGAGCATATGCAGAACTTAACATGCTAAACTAATAGTCAGGAGGTAAGTGACAGCTAAGGAGTAATTATGCCAATGGTACCTGAATGCTGGGACAAGGTGATATCTACATTGTACAGTGGATTATGGTGGGAAAAAAAAAGCTCTGAGCTGACTTTCAGAGTACATCCACAGAGTTCATCACAGCACCATGCAGAGACACTTGCATGGGTCTCAAAGGCAGCCTAGCCTTTTTGGTATGGCAGAACATGCATTATTAAATTCAATCCCTGTTTCTCAGCAGAGCTAATTAGTTCAGGTGCAGCTCAACACTGCTATAATTATACTCCATCTGCTTCCAAAGCTAGCTAGTTTGGGTGCTGAGAGCTTGGAAATTTCTCTGCAGTACCCCCTCATGGGAGGGGGCATGATACTATTATATCCTTAAGCGTGAAAAGAGATGGATTGACTCTTTGGTCCCTTTGATGATGCGAGCCTTAGCAGCCTAAATCCTGCCGAGTTAAATCCTCTCGAGGGACAGATTTTTTAAGATGTTTAAATAGCTAAAGCCCCAGGTATAGCCCCAGTGCAATTTTTGAAAAATGCCTTATAAGCACTAAGTGTTTGTTGGGTGGAAAATGACTTTGTGTGGTAACAGCAGTGAGAGCCCCATGTCAGACACCCAACTAAGACAGTCTGTCACAGGCAGCAGCCTACAGGGCACCGGCTCTTACAGAAACTTTTATGTGCTCAGGTTGGCTTTCTGGCTTGCAAACCAGCCTAAAAGTGCTAAGACTCATTTGGCTACACAGAAAATATCAAACCTGCCTGCTTCTCAAGAAACAGATAGTAGCAACTCAGATGAATGCTAATTTAGCATGCTGTTTGCTCCCCTTAAAATGAAACTTTGATCCAAACACTACTGCAGTAAATGTAGTGTCTCTCCTCAGTGTCAACTCAAATTGGAGCAGGGCCTGAATTTGTGGCGTGGAGCAATTAGTGTAAAATATATTAGGCAACAACATCCTTCATTCAGATGTAGAAGTTATTTCAAGATGAACCGATTGCTCACATTTGTTTCGTACAAGCAGCTAAACCATCAATACCAACAACACTGGCATTAATCAGCACAGAATGATTTCCTCACTCTCGCAGGTATTTTGCTTCATATCACTTTACAAAGGCTGTCAGGGACCATCTGTAGATTCCAGCTTAATACAGCAGTGCCACAGCATGTTTTTACAGACACTGGGGTCATCCACATGCATTTGGCCTGCGAGATTTCCAACAGCACTCTCAAATGATAATACCTTCAGTGATCACATGAACCCCACAGCGCTTTCTATCCCAACCAGCTTGTTTAACCACACATGACTTCCGTAGCATATACGTTATCTGTGGGTGCATATGTGCATATGTGTCCAGAGACACTGCTCTGCTTTCATGTGTGTTTTGCAGGCATGAACAACACTTGCATATAACAGGATGGAGTCTATAGGAGGATCTGTGTTTCTGCCATTGATATTTTGACCCACTACAGTGCTTTCACTGCCAGCTCTCCCAGCACTGCTTTGCCTCTGCTTGCTTCCCACTTTTCAGGGGCACTGGCTAAGACTACTGAGACTGTTAAGATATTGACTGAAATGCAATCACTCGTTCTTATTTAACCGATTTGTGGACATTGTGGAGTGATTTTGGAAAGTGACAAAGGGAGCTGCCCCATATAATCTGCTCATTGGAGAGCTCTGCATTTCTGCTCTAGCTCAGCCATGGCTGCCTCATTGCCAAGTTACTCTCTCACGATGCAGTCAGTCTCTATTGCCTCTTCAGACATGAAATAGTTACTTGTAATATAAAGATTGATGCCTACAACTTGTGTATATTCAGGGTATTCAGTCCTGTTTCAGTCCTCACTCTCACACTGCACTGCAGCTCTCTGACTGGACTGTGTGAATTAAGCCATTTACATGGGGTTTGGCATACTGTGAGAGAGAACAGCCAGAAGGCTTCTCTGAGCCCACACGTGTGCCCCAGTTCACCAGCCATCCCTACCGTTACTCTTTGCCACCCCGCAGTCCCCACCGGCTTGGATCTCCCAGGGCGCTTCCACTTTCCTAGGTCTGCCCCATCCACAGCAGCAGACTGCCGCCAGGCAAATCAGACGGAAAGGCAGTAATTAGCAGCTGAGAGCTGGTGAGGAGCAGGTATAAGTGAGCATTTTTGCCCATTTCAGCACAAGGCTAGCAGTTTAACTCAAAGCATCCCCTGCAGTGGTTTAGGCTGTTAGTGCCTGGTTTTGTACTGAAAAGAAGAGGGAGGACTTGCAGGCAGTCACAGCAGAGAGGCATTTTAAGGAGCTATCTCCACTCAGTTACCTGATCTAGGCTGAGAAGTATGTGTGAGTGACTCAGGCCTGTGCAGTGTACATTAGAGTAGGTAAGTTAAAACCACTGGCAATTAAAAATAACATCCCTGGCTCTGCAGTGGGTCGGTGGAGGAGACGTCACACACTGCTGAGGCTCAGCTGAAAGACAGCAGCTAATAGCTGAAAGACAGAACATAACTGGGGGGTAAGCTGGACACAATAACAAGAGGTGCTCTCAGGCCTGAAGCCCAGCCACTCAGGTGTGGGCTAAAAACACGCAATTCATTCAGGAAGCCTTGTGAGTGCCATGGACTGAAGCTTCCCTGAACGACTGAAGAGCCAAAGGCAAATGCAGCTGATACAAAACACGCTTTCCAAAATTCTTAATGTTATTTTATTCTTTGCCTTTTCTCTTCGTTCTTTTTTTCCCTTTTTATCATTTTGTAACCTACTGGTTGTTCAAAGAGAAAGGTTGCAATTCCAGTGTTTACTATAGCTCTAGATTTCAAATTTTCAGTTAATTTTTGTTTTCCAGTTCTCATTAATAGACTACAGCTAGCTTTTTTAATTAATTGACATTTATTTTACTACTTAATTTATTTTTCTGGGAAATAAATACTTTCCTGACCTGTTCCAGTCTTGTTTTAATGCTTAGCCAAATATCTTAAGGCAGTAAAGGAAAAAACAAGCAGCTGAACATCTGCTGAAAAGGTTTCAAGGGTGAATAAATTCTAAGTTTCTAATGAGCTTCCAAAAATGTATTGCATAAGGAGCAATGAAGAGATCCTAGTCCTTAAGCCCTTACTTATAAGACTATACCGGTCAGTTAATTCAGTTACACACAGGAGCAAATTCAGGTGCAAGATGTCTTATCAGCTTCTTCTAAAATACCTCCAACAGTGACATATCTCCTCTTTTTCTTCAAGCAACAATTGATTGGGCTCAACACACAACCTGCTCCTATGTGTTACTGGTGCAATTTACATCAGGAGCTTATAAGACTGGAAGGAGTCCCTCACCATAGCTGATATCTTCCATCATTCTGTTGCACTGTTTGGCTGCCCCATAGCTCCAAAGGGGCAAGTTGAGCAAGGACATATAAGAGCACACTTGCAACCTGCATCCAAAGACTCCTTTGGTGATGAAGCTCAGCTGTGCCCCTGGAAGTGAGCATTACAAGCAGAGGCTCAGAGGTCAAGCTGAGCATCTGGTAGCTGCACAGGTGCAGAAAGAAATATTGTGACTATTTCCCAACTCATTGGCCAAAGCAGTAGCATGGAAATTGCTGCAAAGTAATCCCTTCTTTTTGCCTTGGACTTCAATTTCTGCTCTTTGGGTTGCCCTCAGTTCAGCCACATATATCTACCTCGTATGCTCAGGCCTCCAATAAGTAAACGCAACACCAGGAAAGTTGAGTTTCATTCACATACAATAGAAGTGGATTTAGCCATAAATCAATAATGAAAAGTGAAATGCATGCCTGTTCTTGTAGCTTTCCTTCATCTGAAGAGTTCAGCCCCACTTAGAGAATCAATGTATTGACAGAAAGTAAACTGTGCTTTCAATAAAACTGAATATATGAGCAGATTCAGCATTGTACGATTATTAATTTCCAAAGTTAGCCACAACCTTTTAACAGTTTCCATTAAATTTCCAAAGGAAATTGAAGATCTTGGATAATTATCAAAAAATGCTGTGTTATAATGCTCTCCTCCATCCCTCTACATGTTCAGAAGCAACTTGGCACATTCATAGGGCAAGCATGTGTACACTGTTCACTGAAAGAAATGAGGCTTCACTGCCTCTTATTTCCTGGGCAGCCCTAAGCTCATTCTGCCACCTTGTGTGATCAACATATATTACAGCACAATCTCATTTTCAGGTGCATATTTCTTATTCCACTCCAGTGGGTTTCACCTCTTCTTTAGCACTACTCAAAGCCCAGGGCCAGTTAAACTGTATGAAGACAACAGCTCATTTCTGATATTCTAATATAGATTGTCGGGATGAATCAAATTCAATATTTCATTTATACTGTGATTCCAAAAAAGCCACTTACTTTTAGCAATTAGAGCAGGGAATAATTCTTGCCAATTAGATGAAAGAATGAACATTTCTGTTAGATTGTGTAACTTTCTGGAAAAGATTTGATAAATAATTCATGGGAACCGTTCTAGCCCATATCATCTATTCAAAGCAATTTGGCAAAAAACAAACAAACAAGCAAACAAACAAAAAAAATCTCTTAAAACTTGAGCTGTGTGACCAGCCACTCTTTGTCTTATGGACTATTTCCCCTTTACAGAAACAGTTTCTTCACTCTTATCCTGACTGGAAAACTGACCATTAGAAAAACATTTTGGTTTCAATGTAAAATGCCTGTGGAAAGCAAATACAAAGGTAGTCTTTCAGAAAGTTTCTCTGTTGTTTTTTCAATGTTCCTCATTTCTGCTGCTATATTCAGTTATGACAACATGAAAAAAAAATCAAAAAGTTTTAAAAAAAGCAAAAGCCTTTAATGAAAACCCTGGTTAAAGTCTGTTGGATAAAAATGTTTGATGTTTTGCTTAGCTGAATGAATTCAGCTATCTTGTTCTTGAAACAGGGAAAGTGTTCCTGAAGTTCATCTACAAAAACCTTCTGAAGCTTTAGGTCAGACTATCATAAGAGGCTCCGCAAGGGATTTACACCCCCAGAAATGACTGCTGGTACAATGCAAAAATCAATAACGCTACATGAAGTTGTTACCTACGGACGTCATGTCCCTTCAGAGTACCAGCAAATGCCTACTCACCCTGTAGGTACCAAAACACATAAATGCAACACCAGCTGTGTCCAGAAATGCTCACAGAATAGAGGGGTATTTCACCCTGTTCACGGAGAGGTGCTCAGCACATCCAGGTTTTAAATGCCTGTAAGTTTGTGTGCACTGATCCACTAGGAAGCAAAGGTAACGAAGGAAGCAGAGAAAACAATTATTAAAAGCTCCTTCTAAATCCCACAAACACAGATGCTGACATTTGTTATTGCCTTATGCTCTACAGATATGGAACTACATTTCTTATCAAAGAAGTGAACTATGTCTCAGACTTAATTAACCAGAACCAAGAAGCCTATAAGATCTGTGCTAAAAACACAGCAAAAGCAGTCAAAACAACTCATTCGTCTAGTCTACTTTTAATGTCTTTCACACAGGGAAATAATTACACCTAGAAGCTGATGTTTTCACTTTATACTTATGGAACATAATTCATTTTACAGTATCTCATCATCACCTTCAACTGTGGCTGTGGTCAGAAAACTGTTTATGTTAACATCACACCATTTTATTCAAATCACAGGACTGGTCTCAGTCCTTTCGCAAGGAGAAATGATTGAGGCAGAAGGATTCACAGTGATTTTAGTAAGAACCAGGCAAAATATATTTACCAGATATAAATAAAAAAAAAGGCAGATTGATAGTAGGAGAAAAAAAAAAATAATGAATTTGGAATTTGAAGAATAATTTCAGGCCACCCAACTCTCCAAATTAACAATCAGTAATTTCAGAAAAATCTCCTTTGTTCCCTGAATTACTCTGTACAGAATTTTGACCTTTCTTTTAAAAGTTGGTCTGTTTAAAAAGGGTTAAAAAAAAAATGTAAAAACAAAAATGAAAATGCAGGATCCAACTATATGCTCCAGGCTTACTGAGAGGACAAACTCACATTCAAGTATTTTTTCCAATCACCTTCTGATTAAAAAATACAACCTTCAAGTGTGTTACACACAGTTCTAATTTCAAAGGACTTTGGCTCGAGTTCCAAAAGCACAGAGCAGCCCAAGATGTGCATAATTAGGCTGGTATAAGGGAGCATACGGTAAAGGGACCTGGAAAGTTTGAATCCCTGTGCAGGCTCTTGCAGAGCCTTTGGCAAGTCATTTCATTTCCTTATATCTCTATTACCCTATCTATTAAGGCAGGGCAATAATACCTACCTTCCCTGAAGAGGTGACAGTAATTAAATCAATGTTTTGCATAACACTTTCAAGATGCAAATCTCTGCATTAAAGGTCTAAGTACTGTTATTATTATCATCATTATCACTGATTATCATTAAGCTAAAGCTACTTTTTAATTCTGTAACTTCTCATTCTGAGAAATATATTCAACTACCATTGTAAGCTAATTATACCATCTACTCTTAAGTATGGGAATACAAAAGCATACCTTCTGCTGCATTTGCAGTTTGTTCTCTCTTTCAAATACTCTTTGTGTAAAGGAAAGTATATTCTTAACTAAAGCCTTAAGGAAGTTTGCACAGTATTGCCAAATTAACTCATTGCAATTAGTATCTCAAGTTTCCCTGCCATCCCAGGAAAATAGCAGTAGCCACAATGCAGTTAATAATGATGACTTTGTAAAACAGAACTGGAGGCTAACATTGAAAAGGCTGTCAAAGAGCAAAAGGCTGCTTTTCAAATGACCTTTAAATCCTCAGTGACTCCTGTGGAGGATAAGAGGTAACATGAGTGACAAAAAAAAAAGCTTTTCCAGCTCACCATATTTCACCAGGTCAAAGGAATATTTGTAATGAATAAATAAATACTTAATTCATCCCCTAGCTGTTCTGGCATCTTTTCTGATATGAACACAGATAGGAAGCAGGTTTGTGAAGCTGGATGAATTTCAGAGCCATGTAGAAAAGGCAGACAACCAAGCTCAGAGAACTGAGCCTGAGTAGCTCATTATGCAGAGCAGAAAAGTACAGAAATTTGCCTACAGGACTTCAGATGCAATGTGTATCTGTGAGCCATCAGGTTTTAAAATGATGTTTTCAAAACTAGCGCTTCCTAAAATCAGCCTCACTTGGTTTCTCCAGGTTTTGATTGCAAGAAAGCACAGCAGTGTGATGCCATCCTGCAACACTACCTGCCAGCCCACTGATGCACTCAGCTGCAAACCTCAGTGTATGAGTTTCCAGATGTCTGGGCACAAAAATGACCAACACTCAGTGTACTGCAAAGCCTACCTGCCACAAAAATAGACACAGACACATAGACACAGAGTAAAGAGCTGGCGTGTCACATCTTGGAATGCAGCCATGGAACAAACAACTCCTCTCCTTGTGATTGCTTATGTGTTATGGCCATGCATTAGTCTAAATAAAAAAGTATTTTTTTTAATGGGTATTGAAATTTTACAACTGTCAGTCTTGAAAGAACCTCTTCAAGATGAGACATTTTGTAACAACTCTGTATTTCGCATTTACATAATCTTTCGGTTTAAGGTTATCAACACAAAAATGTTTCTGAAGTCAAATAATTAGAAGTGCATAGAAGTACTGAGAGGCAAAGTAATTGTTACTTTTTATAGGGAAGGAAACTGAAACCTAAAGACTAAAATTTGCATCCCAATCTTACCCAGTGGGATGAGACACATAAAGGCCCATAGTCTCCATCCTGGCATAGCACAGATCCACCAACCATTTGAAGGTCATTGTGGCTCCAGCCTGCTCCATGTACTGCAGGGGAGGATTTCTGCTGTGGCCCCTGTCTTCCTCAAACCAGAGGGACCTCTGCAATGCTCATCAGGATCCAGAATGCCAGGCAGGAACTTCCAAGTTGGTAATTACGCACAAACTGAGCAGCTGCCCTCCATAATATAGGGACTGGAAGGAAGACTTTCCCCTCCCAAAACCACCTTTTTGTCAGCTAATAAATTGTTTTTCCCTATGAGAGGACATTGGACAGATACTTTCCCAACCATCATGAGCAGAAGAGGTTAATTAAAGTTTTTCAAAGGAAGAGAAGGGATAAATTACTTCCTTAATATAAAGAAGGGTTTGAGAAATGAATGAACAGTATTAAATGACATGTTAATACCTGAGATAATGGAAGAAACGTCTCAACACACACACATGCACATTCATTTGCCAGTCTTCTCTTTGTTTTTCTTTACATAGAAAGAAAGCTATCCTGAGGTAGGTTGGAACTGGCTGCTGATATAAACAACTTTTTATAATTGCAATAATAAAAAAACCAAAAGAAAACAAACAAAAAAACCAAAACAGAAAAAGAACAGACTGCAACTATAGACTGCAAGAAGGGAATTCTTCATAGAAATAGCCATCCAGTGCTATTAGTCCCTGTACCTCAAGTGAACAAGATTTATTTGTAAATCAGCGTGGCTCCTTCCTGAAATTCTATGCAAGACACTTATTCTTCTTGATAAAATATAGCTTTTGACAAACAGCCTAATCCTCCTTATACAAGAAGTTAAAGGAACAACTTAGAAATATTATTTCTGTCAAGTGGTTTTCAACTGCCTTTTCTTCTTTGTCAGATATTTTTAATGTCTAAGCGTTACCTTAAAAGATAACAAAAGGGTGGGTAGGATTTGGCTGTTCAATAACATCTCAAATGCTATTCATACTTAAAACTGAGACCACTGAACTCTGCCAGCTAGAAAGTTGTGCAATGCAAACAATCTACTGACAAGATGCAAAATGTAATTTATTATACAATATCATGTCTTATCCTATAATAACATAAAAAATATTTATCACTGCACTTAAAACTCATGTTATTCCAGTTCCTAGACAAAACACAATTATAATTTCTCATGCTATTACTTCATTGTTTCTCTTTTAAATAACATTTGAATAGGCTCAGAAATAAAATTTCAAGACTAACCTCTGCCAAAACCCCTGGACATTTGTATCTCACTCATTCTACTACTCAAAGGTTCAGGCTGATAATACTGGAAATTAAATTGACCCATTTATTCATCACTGTAGCAGGTCTTAAACCTCAGCAGCATGATTGCCATCATGTCAGTGCTGTCAATGACCTAAATCTTCGGCTTCAGACATTGCCCCAGCAACACTCAATAATAAGTGGCAAAACATTATTACTTCCTTTGGTACTCATTATAAAAACATTAATTGGGGTGAAAGGTAATCCACTTCATATGCTAAGTCATGGATCTTCTCTAAGGGTGGACAAGGGGGGTTGCAAGAATAAGTATGTCATGGTGATTTGTTGCCACAAAATTTCCTTAAAGTTTGAATGAACGGACTACTGGAGGGTGGCACAATGAGGAAAAACATTCTTCTGATTTAAATTACCCAGATCTGGTCTGAAAGGTCACCATCAAAATGAGAACAGAACACAGCAAAGGGATGAGCTCCGAAGAAATGTCAGTACAATTTATGCCAACCATTTTTTGCACTACCCTGTGTTGAAGAGTTTTCTATATTTTAAGGAATCAATGCATGGCTCACACACTGAAACTACTTAAATTACTCAGTTCTTTTACTACCCCATTCCTGTTAACTCCCCCTTTCAAGCACGGTTTTCAAAAAAGAAAAAGATTAAAAAATGAAAAAATCCTCACCAATCTTCTTTGGTTTGATTCCTGTGGCAGAAAAACATTAAACTCACAGCCAGACAGCTGTTTCCCCCCTCTCAAGTGCTGTCACCGTGCCTCTTTCAGCTCTGTTTTATCAGTTGCATGGAAGTTTTTTTCCTTCATTTCAAAGGGAACATTAAACTCTCATTAACAGTAAGGGGAATTAGGCATGCACAGTTAGAAAATTGAAAAAAAAAATAAAAAAAACCCTGCATTGTCCAAGTAAAGAAACAGGATTCCCCTGACAAATGTATATGCACAAAGAGGTATCACTGCACGTAACAAATGGGCTCCCTTGGTTAAGTCAGGTATTATTTCCAAGGTTTCCTCAAAGCGGGCACTGTTTTGGAGACATTTCAGCAGGAAAAAATGGGTTCTGTTTAGCCTGGGTTTATCTTGAAATTTTGGACTTTCATCTTTATGGGGCAATAATGTTTGAAAAAACAGAAGTTTAAATTAAATCCCAAGCCTTGTAAGGAGGCATCTCAGGGGCCAACTACTGGCAGGGCCGGAGAGAGTGCTGCTGCCAAATGGAAAATGTGAGCTGGCAAGTGAACCTGAAATCTTAGATTTTGAACTTGGCAGATCAGAAAAGTCTTGGCATTTGGTCACAGGTACTGGAATGCAAAGCTTGCAAATAAGTTTCTCCCCATAAGAGTATAAAAAGCACCTTTAATATATTTAAAGCAAACTTCCATCTTCCCTTCTTATAAACAGCACTGGTGTGTTTTGCACAGTATGAAGCAGCCTTTAGAAATGTGTTGATTTTGCCTAAAAATCCTATCTTCATTTGTCTTGCTTTATGTCTCGTGTGGGCCCCTGTGACTTTTTAACCCTCCAGTAAATTTTAGCATCATTCAAGAAGGTCAAACAGTCAGGGAAAGCAAAAATGGATTAAAAAAGAAAGAGCTGCAGTGGATGGAGAATTATCATCATAAGCTTTATTGGATATTTTAAATGCTGCAGACTTTAATGTCAGCAAACTTTTTAAAGTTCAGCCTCTCCTTTTACTAAGGGGATACTGTTAATTTTCCTTCTTTAATAATCTTTAATATCACTTATCAGAAAATTTATCAGTCTTTCTGCAGAGCCATATGAACTATTTAAATTATTTAAAATCTTTTTTAATATTATTTAAAAATAATAATTATAAAAGCTTTTTAAAAGACATTATTTAAAAAATAATAAGAACAGTTTTCGAGTGTTTCCCTGTACCTGTGGTGTCAGGGAAGAGTCATGACACTGCTTGCATCCTTCTGCTCAGCTTGGCCAGAATCCTGTTTGCATTTTCTGGTTCTCTCTTTTTCTTTTTTCTTATTTCTTTTTTTTTTTTCTCTCTTGCAGGGTAGAGGGACAGCAGTCAGTACTTGCAAATCACAGTTTTGGAAGTAAATAAAGGAGTAGCTGCAGTCTATTTAATAGTAACATATTCTCCTTATTAATACTGCTGTCATCTTTATTAGCTTTATAGCTGGAGTTTAAGCATGAAAGAGACACTACTGCTTTCATAAGTCACATCTCTTCTGAATTTGCTTACATGCAGTGTGTAATTTATCCTGTTAATATCTTGCTCAGCTAGAGAAGTTAGAGTTTGAAAACACTGAAAAGAAGCCCAAGCCATAAGGTGCAAAGGAATGTTAAAAATTGTTCTATAGCTGAGCCAACTCCCCCTTGGACTTTGCATGTGCAGAAAGTCTCCAGCCCATGAATCATATATATACTATGTTGTGGTCCACCATGCAAGCTGTAGAGAAACACATGCCAAAAGCTGATCTCCAAAGCCTCAGACAACTTGGTATAAATTATCTCTTAAAATGAATTATTCTGTCTTGATTTAAGTATTTGACACTCTCTCCATTTGTAACTTGTTTCCTTCATCCTTTGCATGCATTAGCACAGTACTGGGATATATTTAAAATCACAAGAGATCCATTCCCATTAGTTTGGAAGGTTATTTCATGTAAGTATTTCCTTGATTCTTAATATTCCTTCACATGGGTTTGGGTTGGTTTTTTTTCCCTATATCCTGAAAAAGGAAAATAAATGGCATAAGCACTGCATAGAGTTTCAGCCTTTCTTTCTTTTTCTCTGTTGCCTTTACAGGACCACAATATTACCATTCATTTTTCTTCTCATTCATTTCAAGAAACATTTTTTTTAAACTTCTCTTTGGATTTCCTAAATAAAACATACATGCCTTACAATAAAACCTGCTTACTGTCAGTGCATTTTTAGGTGAAAACCTGAGATATATATTTTTTAATGAGATAAAAATTAAATTTGATGTCACATCCCCACTTCAGCAAACCAGAGAAGACCTGTTCTGATCCTGTCAAAGTGTGCTAGCCAGTGCCGGCTGGGCTGGCTCCTGTAAGGCTGACTGCTGTGAAGAGGATACAACCAGCTTCTCATTAAGATCTCCCAAGGTTTCACGGGTGATTTAGGATTCAAATCCTTTTCTCCTTCTCTCACTTGAGGATTTTTCTTTCACAAGAGAAATCTCCTTCTGGTGCAGAACTACTGTACTGGAACTCACACCATTCCCCTCTCAGCTACTGGGCTGGGTGTCAGCACACTCCAAGGTGATAAACCAATGACTCCAAGGAGGATCAGTCACTAAGTGGCTCACAGACACTAATTTAAAGGAATGCCCCTCTGCAGTATGATTTATCAGCAAAGGTTATGAAGAAAATAATGGGCTTTTTAAAGATTACATGTTCCAGAAATTGTCTGTATAGGAACCTGCTCCAAAGTCTCATTGAACTTGGCAGAAGTGCAGTCAGGCTGCAGGTAATGGCAGACTTGACCAGATCCATTGAACTTTGGGTCTGTTAAACTTCTGAGTGCATTTCCAAGAGGAAAAAAAATAAAAATAAAAAAAAACTGTTTTATTTTCATTTATTTAACAAGCAATGCCTTGCCACCAACACCAAAAGACAAACTTACAGACTAATGAATGTCAGGGATAAGTGACCTCTCAGTTTTAACAGCTATTCTCTGATGTTCTTTAGCTAAGCTCGGTCCCTACGAAAGGTACACCCACCTGAGCATCCCTGAAAGCCAACATCACACAAGGAGAAGAGCACCCTGAGAATACAAAATAACTGCAAAGGTCGATGTTAACTTAACAAGTTAGTCAGACAGGTTGGAGACAATACGACTTGTCAGGAAAAAAGGTACAAGTGCCGCAAGACAGCTTACAGATACAAAAAAAGATAAAGATACCGTAAGATGATAAACTCGCATTATCACATTTTATTCTTTAAAATGTCTATTGCTAATACACCCTGAAGCCATCATTCAGAAATGGAAGAGCTTGACGAAAAATTTAAGTGCTCTCTGCTTCAGCATATATAGGATCTTGTACATGACCAACATGAAAGTTGCCACAGCAGACCTTTAATGTTGTGTGTGTGTCCTTCAGTGCAGACACATCTGTTCACAAAGGTGGTTGCACTTGACAGACAATTATTTTGGACTTGCATATATAAGTTTAGATGCAGAGGCCATGAAACATTGTAAACCACATTTCACAGGTTTGCACGGTAGATTTGGCCATTGTTTAAGACTCTTTGAAAACAGATGGAAACATCATGTCTTCTCACTTCTTTGTTCCCACATTACTGCCACAGATGGTGCTCTCACTTCTTTGAAAAACAGATCTTTTTTTCTTACAGAAGCAATAACAGAATACAAAATATTTCACATTACTGCTGACATAACTGATCTCAAGCAATTACTGCTGAAGCATTGCAACCTTCGACCATTTTTTTTCTCTGCTCCCTTCCTAGAACATATTCTGTTTCTCTGTTTTGTTTCCTCTTCTTCCATTCAAAACCAACAATAGGCAGGGACACATACCGAAATATCAAGTCAGCTACTTAACTATATTTTCTTCTCAAAAAGTTCATATGCCTCTACTGAATGATTCTACTAATGCCATTATGTTAAGTAGTTCACTGAAAATGAAGAAGGAAACTTTTTGAGATGGTTTGGTAAGACCTTGTGCTGCTTCTTGTGGGATTTTTTTGTCTTTTCTTTTTTCTTCCAACAAGAACAAATAACTGGATAATTACATTTCACCCTCCTGAGGGTTCATTTCCCAAATGGATGTAAATAATAAATCAAACACCAACAGGGACAACTTGGTTCTCAAAACAACCCTCTGCTTTTCAGCATCTACAATGATATGCAGTGTTTGCGCTGCTGTTATTGTACTTTTGGGCCTGTTAAACAGTGACTTTTTCCTCATAAATATAAGAAAAATCAGCTCCTTTTTGCACAAAAAAAAATATCTGAAAATCGTCAAGGAATAAATCCTACTTCCTACTCATCATTTACACCCACCATCCATTAATTTAGAAGGAAATATACGTTTAAACAAGGCTCAAAAATTGAACTGTGTTATTATTACAATAAATAAATAAATCAACAAAAATTCAGTCAGTTGTGCCTGTTGATCATCATCTGGAAAACCTGAAGTACAGTCCAGGCAAAGACCTCTGGCATGGAATGCAAACTGCAGACTATGAGTTATCATCTATGCTTCCCATACCAAGTTGCTGTTGGAGCATGATGATTCTTTTTTAATACATAGTACTTATCCTTGGTCTCCTCACAGCCTACCCATGTCCCGCAGAGAGTGGTTTCTGCAAGTAGTCCTTTACAGGTAACTCCCCCCAGTTTATATACTGGGCATGACGTGCTGTGGTGCAGAATACGCCTTTAGCTAGCTTGGTTCAGGTGTCCTGTCTCTGCTACCTCCCATCTTCTTGTGCACCTCCTCAATGGCAGAGCACGGGACTGAAAAGTCCTTGATCAGGGTAAGTGCTGCTTAGCAAGAACTAAAACATCCATGTGTTACCATCATTATTCTTAGACTGAAGTCGAAAATACAACACTGCACCAGCTACTAGGAAGAAAATTATAATAGCTGAATCCAGGACAGAATGACCAGGAAGTCTGGGCCCTGGAGAAGCCTGGGGACTTAAGTTCTTTTTCAGTATTCTCAGAACTTCAAAATTAAATGAGAAAAGAAATTTCAGAAGATTCTACTTATTCTAACCTTGTAACTGATGAAAGTTTCATTACTGGAAAATATTATGCTATAATCCACGTGAAAGATGTTGTTCACTTAGAATTACATGGGTGCATCACCTTTGTTGAATTCTATTTTGTACAGAGAACAAATAAAAGAATTAAATTAATATGGAACTGTACAAACTTCTATCACTTGGGATGTTAGGTATTTGATTACATAATTTTAGCTGGTTTCATGAAAGTCTTTCCACAATGCCTTTCCTAATGCTTGAAGACGGGTATTCTGATTTAACTTCTCAGTAGAAATGGTCCTTTGATGGTTTTTGTAGATGACGCCAACTTTATTTAGGACCTAACAAACTCCTACTGAAATTACAGACTTTCAGCAAAATCTGTAGGATTGAGAGCATGTAGGTGTTGAGGATAAAATTTAACTCTTGACCAAAAGGTAACTCCACTATATATATCTCTGATGATGAAATTTTCTCCAAACTTCTGAAAACCAAAGATGTATGTCAGATACATGAATTATATAATTAAAATGATACAGTAAGTGGATGCATATTTCTAAAAATTGGTTCTACTCTTGATAGATAGATAACTCAATAGATACACTGAATTCCCATGGCTTAAGGGACATTTTGTAGTTCAGATCAAAGATCAATAGAAAAGTCTAATTGTATTGTAGCCAAGATTAAAAGAAACATATCAGTTTCAAGAGGTTCCCTCTCTAGCCCCATTTGCACAGAAGTCTTAATGGGTTTTGTACAGAAATCTTTGCTGGAAAATATTTTCAATTCTTACCTGTGCTAGCATGCAGGTCTGAAGTGACAGGAGGAACAGATAGATCTTTTGGGGCAGAAAGCCCTCCAACAGCCAAGGACTGTCTTAAACTAAGGAGAGGTCTTGAGAAAGACTTGTTACAAAATGATGTCCTTTACACTGACAGAGACTAGAGTTATATGTAGGAAGCTGGAAAAGAAAGGATTTCTAGACAAATCAACATGCTACTCCATGTTCTGTTTGAGCATAAAAAAGACGGGTTTGTCTAAACCCTAAACATTTTAACACAGAGAATCAGAGAAAGCATTTTTATTCCTAGAGCTTCAGACATTTGCTGCTGACCAGTTGTTAATATTATATTAACAACTTCTGGATAAACGAAGGACAGATTTGTTGAAACAGGGTATAGGGTGAAGTAGCTGAACTGTTACCTTTTAATATACTTTAAGACATAGAAATTTCTTCACTTGCATATTTAGAATTAAGTCGGTTTGTGAAAAATAAAACATAATGCGAAATGTAAAAAAGAGAATTAAATGCTGCAAAGCCAGCAGACAAAGCATATCCAGGTAAAGCTGGAGACCTCTTGCCCTATGACAAGGAATAAAGGCAAAGGATCTTGGATACATGATATAATATATGTGAGTATATCCCAGGCAAGGGTTCTTTGCTTGTTCCACTGTTGCAAGAGTCTGTAATTTGGCTGGCATCAGGAACACTGCAATAAGTGAAATCAGGGCACTGCAGTAAGTGGAAAAAAGTGTTCTGCAATAACATTCGTACTCAGCATATATAGTCCCAACAACTCAGTCATCATGCTAGCAAACGCAGTTCAGTTTCTCTGAAGAGAAACCTTGGAGCTTGCCTCTTGAGAAAACAAATAGGAGGGAAAAAACTAAGACTGATAAAGAGCAGTACATTAAATTTGAGGAGGGGAAACTCCAGCAGTGCTAGCACCAGGCAGAATATTGATTCTGGGAGAGAAACCTGTCCAAGTGAGTATTTGTTTTGTTTTGGATCTTATTCTGGATATAAGAGTTCTCTAGCATCATGCGCTCCTGTAGCCAAAAGCAGATTATGTCCATCTTTATTTGGGAAAGGTGCTTAAGTGTGCTTAACATTAAGGATAAGTTTCAACACTGTCCTGAATCAGGGTGGAAAATACAACAGTCTTCTTTTGTGTATCTAAGTAGCAGTTTTTCCCTATTTGCTTCTGTTGTTATTGCTACTATAACTGGTTTTGTTTATTATTATGATAATGGTGCAGCACTGTATCACCTAGACGCTGACAGCTGGTACCAAATTTTCCAGTGACACAAATTTTACTTAGAAAACACCATATGCCTGTCATCTTCTAAACTTTTCAGGCTCAAAACGTATTTTGACAGACTCCAAGCAGGAGTTCAATCCTTTCTGGTACACTGGTGGGCTGAATTCACAGAAAACAAAAATAACCCAGCCAGATCCTGGGACCTCCAGAGGCCTCAATGCTTGAGCTAAACAGAGGAGGTGGGAAGATGGGAGAAAAGGAAACTTTTCTCTGTCAGACTAACTGGCCAGTTTTCTAGACATTTCTAGTAAGAGATATTTGCTGTATTAAATAGGTTACAATCCCTATATAACATCTTTCCACATTTCATCATCACAGTACTTGAAGTAAGACAGTTCTGTTACCTCCATTTTATAAGTGAAACAAGAAGCACAGAGGGACAAAGTGACCTCAAGTCCCAGAACAACACTTTAGCCAAGAGATTCTCTTTCTGCTGCTGGTAGCAAGATTACCAAATACAGCTAGTGCCCACTAATTATGCCTACATTAGCAAATGTAATGAGAAATAGACTGCTATTCAGCTCTGAGGCTAGCTGACACAGAATGGTTCTGATTTGCACAGCCAAGTTCTCGTACCCAAAATAGGGATTTGATGTTCAAGCTGTTTGCCGGGAGCATTAACTCCCAATCTACATACACTCCAGCACTGTTTAGGAGAGTGCTCCTTAGCACTAGCCAAAATTCTGACAAAACCTGTGTTAACAGCGTAGCAGCATGTATGATTGCAAACCAGAGTCTGAGGCTATTCCCCGACCCTCTCAGGTCTGATAGTACAGATGTAGCCTTATTTTCCAGACATCAATTCTTTGAAAGCTTTGTCTGCTGAAAATGCATAGTGTTTGAAAAGACCCTGCCAACAATACTGCAAGCATTTCTTTTGCTTTCCAAATAGTCCTGTAACTGTAAATTCTCAGCATTACCTTGGTCTGCACCAAACCTTTATCAAAGAGTAATGTTGGGAAAATCAGAGGGATTTTGAAGTTTCATGCCCAAATGCAACTTCAGGAATAGGATAATGCACTAGAACTCTATTCTAGTCTTTTCTGCCTGCAGCTGGAAAGTTTGGAGCCACAAAAATCAATGTCCTATTGTTCAGTGATTTCTTTTTACATGTTTCTTTGTGCGCTGGAGGGAGAATATTCATTTGCTCTCTTGTTTGAAATGCATTATTTAGTTATTATTCACTTACTAGTCCAAGACAAAGATATGGTATGACATTAGTGTTCCAAAGTGCTATTGATTACCAGTACAAAATGAAAATATATAATTGATGAAAACATCAGGATCCTGTGGGGAATTACAGTTCAAAAGGTTAAAGAGGAAATGCTGATCTCTTGAAACAAATTGATCTACATGCAACCAAGCTGAGCTGAGTCTCTAAGTAAGCTGAGAGAGAAAAGACAGAGCATCTTGTTTAGTTTTCATCTGTAGTAAAAATACAACAGCAGTAATTTGAAAAGAGCAAGTGTCACATTTGTGTAAAGTCTGTTTGTTCTTCAGTTCATTGCTAGCAATACAGCTCTCTGCTTTGCAAATAAACTGTTTAATCTCAGTTCCTCACTCCAAGGACTGTTGGGGGCTACGGCAAGCCTGGAAGCTGTATTCCAGTCCTGCTGGAGGAAAGTTTTGCTGCTGGGTATGCCTTATTGCCACATGGTAAGTAGTGTTAATAAACCTCACAGAGAGATGCATGTCTTTCAGTTCACCTAGAAGAATGCCTTGCTACCAATAGGGCTCCTGTAAGGAAGACTGCTGGAGAGGAGAGGGGCAAAAAAAAAATAAAAATATATATATATATATGAAAAAGGAGAAAATGCCTATATGACTGTTCATTCCCATAGGAGAATCTACATTCAAATTGTGACCTGCCTTTCCTCAAAAGTCCACAATCTGCCTCTGGAGCAAAACACTCAAACCACTGAAGGGTAGATTGAATCATTCCTCCCTTTACTGCTGCCTCCAGACTCACTTACTCTGCTGTGACTGTGATACCATATAGCTCGGTGTCATGGTTTAAGCCCAGCCACGCAACTTGCTCTCTCACTCCCTCCCCCTTCCTCCCCCTTTCTCCTGGAGGGAAGGGGAGGAGAATTTAAAGAATGTAACTCCCACGGGTTGAGATAAGAACAGTTTAGTAACTAAGGTATAACACAAACCACTGCTGCTACCACTGATAATAATAATGATAAGGGAAATAACAAGGGAAGAGAATACAACCGCTCACCACCCATGGACCGATACCCAGCCTGAACCAAACAGTCAACTAGCACTTCCAGGTAACTGCCCCCAGTTCTACATCCTGAGCATTATGTGTTGTGGTATGGAATACCTCTCTGGTCAGTTTGGGTCAGGTGTCCTGTCTCTGCTTCCTCCTGGCTTCCCCTCCCCCCTGGCAGAGCACGAGACTCAGAAAGTCCTTGGTCAGAGTAAACATTACTTAGCAACAACTAAAAACATCGGTGTTATAGGCACTGTTCCCAGGCTGAAAGTCAAAACCACAGCACTGCACCAGCTACTAAGAAGGAGAAAAAATGACTGCTACTGCTGAACCCAGGACACTTGGGAAGAAAATCAGGGATAGTTGACCTCTGAGGATTCTACCTGTAACTGAGAGCCACAGATGAACAGGCTCTGCTTTGTCTTGTCAGCCAGAAGTAACTGGGCAAGTGTAGGGGAAAGATGCAAACTATCATGTGAAAGCACTAGTTTACTCCCCATCTAGAGCAAAGAAGACATGTGGCAGAAGGTTGTTACAGCTGATCCTCTGGTCCATTTCTAATGTTTGTCGGTATGTTTGACCTTCACTAATACTAAAGTCTGAAGGTATAATCTAGACACATTCAGCCATTGAAGAAGAATGTGCTCTTCAAATGGAATCCATTTTTTTTCATTTCAGGGAAAAAAAGATATAACATAAATGTAAAAAAAATCTTTTAATCATTATCCCCTCAATTTTCTTACCAAAGGGCACACCTACTATCATTGAATTAATGAAACACACAATTTGCAGAGAAGAATATATTTGTATATATTTGATTCCCTTTAAAAAGCAAAAATATAAAAATGGTAGTGTCAGGCAAGACAAAAATTCTGTCTTAGAAAGCTCTCTGATTTGCTCAGTGCCAAACATGCCCAAAATATGAGAATTAAGAGGAGGCAGCAGTTCCCCACAGCCTCTGGCAGCCTGAGCCTACAGAATTTCTTGAACTCTAGGCTTATAATCGAAGCTGGATTTTTCATCCAAAAGTTTTTCTATTATCTATTTTAAAACCATCTAAGTTCTTGTCACCCACAAACCCCTTGGATAAGGGTTCCACAATTTAATTTTATATTCAGTAAAAAACTAAATCTACAGCACTTATATGATGAGAAACTTTCAGTAGTTCCCTAACTCCCAATTCCATTAACTGCTATCACATCCCCATTCTATTCAACCTCTCCATATGCAGAAACAATTACATACTTTTGATCATTTCCATTGTTATTCTTCAGGTTTGCGATAGGCTTTTTGAGAAGGGTTGATCAGAACTGAATACAATAACAGAAAGGAACTCAACATGAATTCATACTGTTCCACAATCATATGAGATATTCTGATGCTTACTACAGATGGACCATCATCATCCAAGAGCTTAGTAAGCCATTCAGGCCCCCAGCACAACTCTTTTAATGAAGCAACATCACCCTCAATTTTGTAGGGCAAACGTAGAAGCCTAGGGAACAAAATGCATTGATCAATAACTTACCTTTCATTTCACCAGCAATGCATTTGTTTAAACAGAAGCAGTTATATGCCTAAACACATTTGTAAATTTAAGCCTGAGAGACAAATTTGCTTCAGGTCAGAAAGGCAGCCTGTGGCAGATGAGGGAATTGAAAGCAGGTCTCCCAGATCTCACATTAGCACCATAATCACTTGCTTTCTCTCATCCTGTGCGCTCACTACTAATGTTTAACATGCTTCATCTACAATATTTATCTGTCATGTCTGGCATCCTAATTCCAAGTAAAATAAAACAAAATCTTAACTTTTTAAAAAAAAACAGAAGGTTATATAATGAAGAGTACTTACACATTCCTAAACTGAGACTTGGGTTTGGTTAATGTATAGACTATGAGCTGCTTGCATATTCATTTCAGTGCATTCCTCATTCTTATGGAAAAAGGGGGTGGGAGGAGAAAAACTATCAAGTTTATTAGCTTTAATGCTGGCTGCTTTTGCCGACTGAAAGCACTTAAATTCTCTCTTCCTACAGCTGCCTCTGCTGCAGACTACTTAAACAAAGAAAACTGAAATAAGATAAAAGAGCAATGAGAATAAGGGCTACTAAGTTTCTGCTTTAAACTTTAACTCTGCATTTAATAGTTGTAAGGTTTGAAAATGTGCCATTAAATTATACCACAGACATCCACTTGAGCAAAGTTCAGTTTACACAGACTCCTTTCTATTGACAACAATGATCCAGAGTCAGGTTTTTTCAATCAGGTTAGGAATTCGCTGTTCAATTTATCAGGTTTGCTTTTGGCCTGAAAGAGGGTATATAAATTAAAAGCATACCCCAATAAGACACAAGCTTTGATGTCTAATAAGGGTTCTGTGAATTCATTATTTTAATATTTTAGATTTATAATCAGAAGGTTAGCCATTTTGCTCCAGTCTACGTAATACATTTTTCATGGTCCCTTTCCCAGCTCCCTCTGAAAAATGGTTTCCTCCGATTACATTCATTAATACTGGGGATGTTTTGCAAACCCCAGGGCACTAAGATCAGAGATGATTTGAAACGTCAGGTTTCCTAGATATTAAAAATACAGTTCAAAAGAAGTTGAGGGACCTTTGCATCACTTGAAATATTTATCTTTAATAATATATCAGCGTAAATCTGTTGAAAAATTACTTTGAAGGGTGGTACAACATCTAGCATTGCAGATATGATTTAAAAAAAAAAGGCTAAAGAAAAGAGAGAAGCTGCAAAGGATAAGACTTGACACGGGACATTTGAGAGTTCACATTTTCTAAGGAAGCTAATGTCACCATTTAAAAATGGTTCATCTATTATCTTCTAGTACACCAGAGCGCTGAAGCTCCATGACATTCCCCCTTTGGCAGAGGAATGAAAAAAAAATCACAGATTTGCTCTAATCCCAGAATGTTTGTCCTCCTTTTGATCGGCTAGCCTGCACAGGTAAGGCATATTAACCAGCATGGTCTAGTTGCTTTTATACCCCCTTGACATGAAGCAGTCAGAAAACTAGCTTAGGTCCATAACTAAGTTCACACTTGCTTTGCATTTCTAGAGCAATAAAAGTTAGTGGGACAGTATATACAATTCAAAACAATCACCACAGATACACCTAAGCCACAAACTGTACACAATACATTATGGAGCCATTGTTTTATGGAGAATTTGATTAAGGAACAAGGTTAAGTAGCAATAGAAATTTTTAAGCATACCCCAAAAAATATGAACTATAGATCACCCAGTGCCAGGTCATATCCACAAACAGTTCTAAAGAAATTCAGTTGTGAAACTGCGGAATCACTAAAGTACTTCTGCTTATTGCAAGCTCTATTACTTTCCAGCAGAGTGAGAAAAGATAAATATCAGACCAAGCTTTGTAAGGGGCTACAGAGGCAATTCTGGGAATTGCAAACCAATGAGTCTCATTAACATACCAGAAAACTCATTTGGCAGCTAATTAGCATAAAATACATTAGAAACCGGAACAGGTGGGCACATGAATAACAGTAACATATTGGGGCAGAATCTAAGTAATTTTTATTATTTATGAAACAGAGATCTAAAGGATATAGCAAGAAAACAGTCCTTCAGTGAATATATTGCAGTATGCATTCAAAATAAAACCAAACCCAACCATACACTTTAAATAAGGTCCTTCAGGAACAGTTCTGAAGAATAATTAAGGTGGCACAAGATAAGAGGGAAGACATTTCAGACATTAACAATGGTTTGAAAGACAGGGAACAACAGATTGTAACAAATAATTTATTTATTCTCAGAAGGTGGGGAAATTGCCAACACAGGTACCTCAAAAATCAATGCTGGGATCAATGTCGTTTAATAAATTAATGAATGATCTGGAAAAGTAAAAGATTTGTGAGGTCTGACCAACTCTGACGTTGGTCTTGTTAGCTCTCCATTGTAAAACTGAAAAAATAAACTTGGAACAGGAAGACGCTTTGAATCAAATGGCAAGCAGCTTATGAGTGGTGAAAAGAGAGGAGATAGGGAATGAGGTAGAGCAAGAGCTAACAGTGAACAAACCGGGAATGTTCTCAGTCCATCCCATGCCTCAAAGCTGGATCAGTTGTAAAGGTGTTACATCATCCTTGACAGATGTAATGGGAAAGTCACCTCCAATGATACAGCTTCTGTGGCATTAGGAAAGCACATTGTTCAAATTATTCAGTTTCCTTGCTCTTAGAAATGTATACCCAACCTTAACCTTTCTTGGTGCAGTTCATGTCTATCACTGACACCTTGAATACAGAGAACAGATTATTCCCTTACTCTTTTGCAAGGCTTTCATATCTTCAAAGTCTGGTGTCATAATCTCATATATATCATTGTGAAATGAGATTCTCTACACTACTCATAGTTCTTCAGTATAATCTTACCAACACTGTGTTGAGCAAAAAGAAGTCACATGACTTGCAAACTTCCTTTTGCTTGTGCTTCTCACTATGAAGTCTGTCCTTGCGTAACAGCAAGACATTGTTGACTCATGTTCAGGTTGTTATCACTATACTCACAGACTCTTTCCAGAAGGACTGTTGCTTAATCAGTTGTTTCCCATCCAGTATTTGTGTAGGTGATTATCACTGCCTAACTGAATATCCCTATCGATTTACAGGTTTTTATTAGAAACCATTTCATCAGTTCACTAAGATAATTTTGAATTCCAACTTGGTCCTTCAGAGGATTTGCACTGCCTCCCAGTTTCATGTCAATGCCAAGTTCAGAACACTACTAAAGTCCTGAATAAATTCTGACCAAAAAAAAATCTGGCTAGCAATGTGTGTTTCTATTTAGACAATAACCCCAAAGAATTACTGTCTAGATTTGGCTACCAAACAATTTCACTTCCTCCCTTCTGAACTTTCATGAAGACCATGTTTATATATAGAAGAGACATATTTCTTGCTTCTCTTCTATCCATGTGTATTGCCATCTTATCACACAAAGACACCGGGTGTCTTTGACATTTTTTTTCCCTGGTAAGTCCTTTCAGTTGTTAAATATCTTTTTATCTTCAAGGTGAGTGTAGCACAAGTTGTATCTTAAGTTATTCCAGAATTATCCTGGAACTTAAATGAAAGCCTCTTTTTCCCTTTTACATATACAAACCTTTTCTATGTTTTCAGTGCTTCCTTGTTGTGGTACAGTTATCCTCCATATTTTAAACATAAGCGCTAGTATTTTCAAGTCCATTAAATGCCCCAGAATGACAATCCCATCTGCCTTAAGACATCTAACCTTCCTAAGGACTTTCTATCTTGGTCTTTCCCACTGTACCAGTACCCAACTAGTAAATTCCTCCAAGCAGTCTTTTCTACAAAGACTGATGCAAAAAGGACATTACAAGCCCCTAAGCCTGCAGTTTCACTGCACAGGAGAGAGAGAAACCTGTTTGATTTGTATTGCTCTTACCAATTCCTTATACTTGGAATGATTTCTTATTACTCCTGATATCTTTTGCCAGGTGCTTCCTATTCTCAGCCTTGGCTTTTTTGGATTTGTCCCTACATCCCCATTACGCTCTATAACAGTAATGCCTCAACATCCAATCTAACTCACAGGTTTGGTGTGTGTATGCACGTGTCAGATGTCAACAGTGATCTCACCGCTTTGCAAAGATGGCTTTCTTCTTGTTAGGCTTTGTCAATGCTGTTTTTTTCTGCCTGTGTTATTAGTACCTCCTCTTTGAACATACTTCTCTCCATTTAAGTTTACTGGGAAAAAAAAAAATAACTTGCTTTCTTGTTCTTCTAATGCAATAGTCAGCATGATTTTCATGGATGTCATGCCCCAGAAATGCATTGGAGTTCTCTGAAAGTCTTAAAAAGCATATGGAAAAATGTAATCAAGAGGATAACTCTCCTACCACTCCCTTTACAGGTTCACCAACTGTGACTATCAAACTAAGATGTCTTGCGATAAATTGAAGGTACTTTAAAGGATATCAAAGGTTAATTATTAGTTAAGGGATATAAAATTGACAATATGAATAAATGGTCAGTTTTCACATTTCAATGAAGTTACCAGTGATGGTCTTCTGCTCTGCTAAAGCTTATGTTCCTCAACGTATTCCTGAATGAGGTAGCCAAGTTTTCTGATTATTCAGAATTATTCACGTGCACGTTGACTGTGAAGAGCTGCAGGAGATAACGTGTTTCTAAGTGAACAGTTAATTGCACACCAAATGAAATCTACTGTCAATAAATACAAAGCAAAGAACACGAGAGGGAAATAACCACACAGTGTAGACACAAGAATGCGTTCCAAATTAGCTATTACCCCTTACAAAGAGATCTTGTACTGACCCCAAAAAACATCATCCTCAGGCTCAGCAGATTAAATAATAAAATGGACCACTAGGGACCAATACATAAGGAAAAATGAACAAAACAGACAGCATCATTGCGTAACTCTGTTACACAGTGTAAAGTTTGCTTTACCTCATCCACCCAAAAATAAGGATAAAAATTATTCATGTCTTATAACACATAACTAGGGACACAATATTTAATTTAAAAGCAGATTTAAAGCATCTGAAAATTAAGAGCTGTTTATGAATGTTCTATGATTCAATTATAGAACAAACCAATAACCTTTGGCTCAAGAAATCTTTCAAGTCTTGAGTGCCACTTGAAGGGAATTTATACATCATTTTTCTAATATTCTTTCACTCAGTATCCACCATTGGTCATTTTTCAGGTTGAGTAATAGGTAGATGTTAGTCTGATACAGTACAGCTACCTTTAAATAGCTGAAAATATATGTTATTAGCCTGTTCATTTCAGTAACATGGATAGGCAGTATAGCACATTTTGGTTCACAGGCAAAGTAGGAAAGTCTATTCAGACAGAATAGGTATGAAACCAGTAACTGGTATATGAAGGAACCAGTAGAAATGCAAGAGTGTGAAAGCCAGCATTTGGGCCAACGTCACAAAAGGGGTGAAGAAAACAGAAAAGGCTGTTTCATGCACAGTTGTCTGATGCAGGTAAAAAATTAAGTTGGTAGCTTAAGAATTGCAAGAGCGGGAGATGAAGCCTGTGAGATAAGGACAGAAGGACAAGGAAGGAGGGTAAATACAAGTGATCGGGTTAGAGTCACAGCTGAATGGCAGGGGAGCCATTACAGCTAGTACTGTACACACATAATAAGATAAACCTATTGCTAGCTTCCTAGGTTTATACATATTTTACAGAAGCATGATGCTCCCAGTGGATGAAAAAGTGTTACATTGCCATCTAGAGCAGAAAAAGGGAAAATATGGGAAGATGTTTGTTAGGTGCATCCAGCTACTTTGGAATTAAAAAAAAAAAAAAAAGGTTAAAATAGAGAAGCATTCAGAACCTCTTCAATCAGAACATTCTCAGGAGCAGTAAAGATGCTTTCTGTCAAAGCCTTACGTGAAGGGAAACCCCAGTCAGTATAAAGTAAGACCACAGCTTTGGTATCATGTGGTCTGCAGATGAGCCTCAAACTAATAGGTTAGAAAGAAAAATAGCTACAGGAAGAAAATACTTGATTTGACAAGACAAATCTCACCAGTGGCTTGTCTGGTATCATCTTTCTAAAGGGGTCAGCTGCTTCAAAGGAAGGCCCAAGAAACATTGCAAAGAAAAAACTGTCTGTTGAGAGTTTTGTTGTTTAACTTTTAAACTAACCCAAATCAATTTTTGGTTCTTACACAATCAGTTTATTCAATTTCTAAATCAATTTTCATACCCCTGCTATAACTACTTGCATTCTCTCTGTAGCAACATAAATAGAAGTCAGTTAAGTGCTCATTGTTAGTAAAACAAATAAAAGTGTATTTTCTAAAACATTTCTAAGACAAGATCTTAAAGAAATGGATAAAGAAACCATTTTGAGGTATTCTTCACAAATAAAACAGTTCTACAAATTAAATTTACTTCCTGAGTTCTAAATTTAAAGAGAGATATAAATCCAAGCTAGAAAAATGCATGAATACTCAAACAGCTAAATTGTTCCCTGAATTGCACAACTACTGGCCAGTGCCTTATATCTGTGGCAGAAATACACCTGTTAGAAGGAAGAGTGTTATTCAGCTTACCTGTTCAACAGATCCCCAAAACAGAAAAGCACACAGTTAGAGGTAAGCTTATAATCAGTGACATGGCAGGAGGGAGAGGAAGGCACTCTGGCTGCTGCAAGGAAAGTGTTGCCCCTCCAGAGCTCTTTCCTTACACAGTACCTACCATGCACAGCAGAAGAGTACACCACTTCCACTTCTGACCCTACTGCCAGCATCAAAACTGCCTTCCCCACTGCCACCGCCAGAAATATTCACATGATCCTACCACATGAATAGTGACTGCCTCTATCTCCCACAGCAGAAGCCAAGTTTCTCCATGTCCCAGGCTCACCTAACTGCACTTTTATAAATGAAGGTGTGATGGGACAGGCTCCGGTTTCCACAGTGCCACAAAACATAGCAATACATTCAGGTTTTTAAAGGATCAATATCCATGATAGATTATACAACATTCAATTTATAGTCTGACAGGGCACCCAGTAGCTTCCAAAAGTTATGCTGTCTTCCCTGCTTAACCTCCACATATCTGGTAAGTCACAACCAGAACTGTTTGCTTAGGACTGAACAAGAGCAAAATTGAATTACCTCTTGTTATTAGAGAAATTTGTCCCAGAGGAAGGTGTTGAAACTGCTGAAGCAAGAAAGTGAGAGAGCATTTTATGGCTTACTGCATTATGAATGATCTATGAATACACAGACAAAGTAGTCTCCAAAGCTACTAGACTCCAGCTATGGGTTCCATGTTTGATTAAATGATTATAAATGGTCAGACATATACTCCTGTTCTGTTCTCCGACAGTTTATGACTCCTTTCAATTTTACAGTACTCAGTGACAAAGCTTGCCTAGTCCAGGCATGCAATGAGAGTCCGATTGTTTACCTTAGTTGATTTGAGCTGACATGTTTGAAAATTATTATATCCATTTGTTCTGCTAGATGTTTTGTCTCCCTTGCTTATACTCCTTAATTTTTTGATTCTCCAGTTATTGGTCTTATGACTAAAGGCTTTAATTTATTCACCACACAATGCTCTTACACACTATTTCTGGCATTCATTACACATTGTCTCCATTGTCTCCCAGTATCTCTAGGGTATAGTAAGAAAAATAAAGAATATAAAAAGTTACACTATATATTACCTCATATGTCTGCCTTAGACTTTAGCTATTTAACTTCTATGCACTTTAATACAGCAGACTTTTCACTACTGAAATTATTCAGTCATGAGAGTTTCACGGTAGGTATGAGCCTTTGTACCATCAAATTGCAAGGTCAGGAACATTAGCAGACACAGGAAATGTAATCAAGACACATCTTAGTACCTGGATAAATCTGAGTTGAAAATTATCAGAATAAGCAAGATAATTCCTGCCTTCTTTTTGTATCCTTCTGCCTTAACTTTCAATCCTGTTTTCCTGCTGCAAGTTTGATTTTGGTTCACACCTTCATATGTGAACATATGTGAACATATCTTTTTAGCACTATACTCACACAAGCATATTTCAATTTTGAGAGAGAAATGTCTAAATCAATACATCACTTAATAATTAAAAGTTCACACCGACATGTCCTCACTTCTGGGCATAAAGGAAGAAGGACATCCATTAGAGATATGGGAAAAGACAGTGGAAACCTTTCTGCCTAAAAAGTCCCATATTTCTTGTCAGTTTTCAATGGATTTTGACTCCTTTTCAATTGTTGTTGTTTTTAAGCAACATTCTCCAGTTGCATAAGTTACTAAATATTCAGATGCCATCTTAACAACTATCTGTGGTGAATTTTGCTACCATGACTAGAAGATTCATAGCACACCCTTCCACGCCAAAGCTAATGCCTCAGCATACTTGCCTTTGAAAAGAAAGGACAGGAAGAGATCTTGCTCTCCCAGTTTTATATCTGCAGCATATTTCCCCAGTGCAGTAGGGGAATAGCCAGAAGGCATCCTCTACAGATATCTTCTAATGGAATCACTTAAAGGAGACATAGCTTGTTGAGATCCAATATTCAACAGCCTAAATAAAAGAACATACAAAAATCTTACTAAACCTAAAGCAATTCCTACATGTAGTAACGAAGCAACAGGAAAAAGCCAACAGCTGAACTCTGAACTCAGATTCTGTAATTACAAGTTTTCCTGTGATAAGATTACTTCTTCAGATCAATTTTGCATTAACAGGCATCACCTGGTCTATGATGGACACCTGCAGCTTTCCTTCCTCAGCCGCCTCTTGCAATTTGGCAATAATATCAGAGAGCAAATATTTTGAGAAGAATCTGAAAGCAATGTATTGTTAACTTAGTGTCTGAAGCTATGACGAAAATACAAGCTTTCTTGGACCCTTAACATACAAGAAATTGAGAACAAAAGTATCAAACAAGAAACTAAAAATAATGAAAGTCTTCTGCTGTTGGGAAAATGCACACAATAGACATGGTACCTTGTTGACTTTTTCCCAAGTATCACTGTCATGAACTGCTAAGATTTTTTTGGAAACAGCCAGAAGTCTGACATCTGAAAGCAGTTGCTCTTGATTTTGTTCCTAAGCTCTGGCACTAGAGAGCTGCATCACAAAAAGAGCTTACTGCCTTCAAAATGTAAATGCGTTTTTCTGCCTAAGAGATCACCTAGTTATTTTGATGATTACTTCTGGCTAACCTGCAAGTTGTAAGCTTCTAGCAGTTAATTAGAAAGCGTCTTGTAACCATAGCTGTCATGATGAGGCACACCCGCTATCTCTTTCTTGTTACCTCAGCCAGTGTCCAGCTTCAGAAATTATTCTTTCAGAAAAGCATAGCAAAACAACTTAAGTCTGTATTCATATCACTAAATCTATACAAATGCACTCTAAAACCTTAGTAGTGCTCATTGCAATCATCTTATCAGCCTGAGCATTTTTTACATAGAGGTCTGAATTAGTATCTCCTCTCCATAATAATTCTTCTTCACCTTCTGTAGCTGCATTCTGTAGAATTTCTTTAGGTCTTTTCTATTTTTCAAAAGTGGAAGGGAATATGGCTCATTGGAAACTAAAATTGCCAGGCTAAGTACCACCTTGTATTTTTATGGTTTACATTCATGTAGTGGGAATGAGATTTATGTCCCTAACCTTGAAATATTCTGAGCCAATTATTTACTTAATATTTATGTTAAATTATCTATGATTGCAGTACTGACTATGAAAGCAACCAGAAAAAAATCTGCAGGTGGCCTGTAAAGCTAATTTTGAATTTAGTTGTGCTAAGCTCATGCAGTGGTCTTACAGAATATTAATATAGTGTTATAAACTACAGTACCCTCAGGGTGTTCACCTGCCATGGAATTTAATTTACTTCATATCTCATCTAATAGACTGAATCTCATCTATTAGGTAAATATAATGTGAATACGTCTCCTTGTTTCTTTAAGGAGTTTATTGGTAAAACCTGGAGAGGCATTCCCACAGAATCTTCTACCACTATAATTAGCTTGAAATTGAGCTATTGTGCCCTTTTCTGTATTAAGCTATACAGAATATACAGGCTAGGTACGAAACAGCACCGTGCTCAGAGTCAATGCAGCAGCTGCATTGCTCATGCAACATATTTGTGTTTATTCTTTGTATTGCAAAGAAGAAAAACTACAGCAAGCTCTGGGGATTTGAGCCAGAGGCCATGCCTAGACCATGATGAGTGCTGTGCCAGCCGGGAGGAGCTCGTCCCAGGGACAGCACCATACTGCCTTTGGTAACTTAAGTGACACGTTCTTTCACCTAAGAGATAGACTTTTGTATCTGCTTTGTAGGATTATTCTAAGGGTTAAATTGACTTAAAACAACTCTGGTATTGTCTGCAGCCAGAACGTTAACACAACTTCAACAGTGGAAATGAAAAGGGTTTGAATATGCTTCGTCTTTGTGCGCTTCTTGCACTGCCTAATGCCTGGTAGTGGCAGCACTGTGCAGGTGGCATTTGTTCCCAGCGCATCCAAAGTATCCTGAAGGAGCGGCTTAGTGGGCAGGCAGGTAGGCAGCACACAGTAAAGGCATTTTCTAGGGGAAAGGGTAGAGGACAGGTAGTGTGGAAAGGGGCACCCTTTCTGATTAGCTGTAATCATACCAAGAACTATCCTGGTAAAAGGAAGGCCATAGAAATGTTTGCTCCCTGCTCTGGTTTTACATGGACTTTTCTGCACACAACCTACTGCTAGTACACATTTGGTTTATTCTTCACAGCCTGTGCTCACAACAGTTATGGGTGCCCAACACCAAGGCCACTCTAGTTAGTTCGTTCACATTACTCTGTCCATCAGAATGGAAAGACTCATAAACCCTTCTTCAAAAATCTCAAGAGAATATAGCTTACAGATTTCCCAGAACAAGCACATGGCCTGCACTTCTATGTGTGAAGTGCTGTCAGCATAGCTCCCAGGGATAGGTCCTCCAGAAAGCTTGGAGGAGCAGGGAATTTTGGCACCTGACATGATAAGTGTCCTCATTCTGTGTATGCCATTTCTGATTAAACTCAGTTGTTATGTCAAACAGAGGAAAAAGACATGCAGGATACATAAAAGCAGAAAAATGCATTGCAGAAACAATTTTAGAGAGAGCGAATGAGAAAAAGATAGAACCCATGGGCAACTTAAAATATAAAAAGTAGATGTTATAGTTCACTGAATCAAATATGACATTATAGTGCAGAGGAAATTGAATTCATCTGTACTCGATAAGGGTGGCTTCATTATTCACTTGTGTCTTTGCTTAGTTGTGACACTCATGACTGATGAGACCATCCCCATTTCATGAAGATAAATTCAATATCCGTAGTATCATTCTAATATATTCTCTATATATAGAGAACGCATTTAATGGATGGTGGTGGGATAGTATTTTTATCTTCACTGGCACATGAAAGGAAGGAGCACAGTTTCCTAGAGCTGGCACTGTGAGTGAATTTATATAGACCCCTTTCCACAACTTCTGTGTTGAGGGTGAGTGTTGGTACAGAGACATTGGAGAGGGTAACACGGAGGTTGACCTCACTAACATCATCTAAGATTTGAATCCAGAACTGGGTCAAAATGCAGTAGAGATTTGGCTATTGTACCCTAGTCTTGATTAGATACTTGTCTGTTTATGAGCACACCCCACCATAATAGTTAGTAAGAGGAAGCATCATTGAAATGAGCTGACATTAATGTAGTGTTGCTTAGAGCCATAACTTTCCTCCTCTTCCTCAATTCTTGTTCAGTTTTCCAAACCAGTGAAACATTTCTGCTTGATGAGGCCTCTGACTCATGTCTCCTTCCTCCTTCAGTAGCATCACATATTCATGCACACCTCTGACAGACTAGTTTAAAAACATGGAATCTTGGAAGCTGTTCAGCAGAAGTAATCCCATAAGGGATGTGATTAATAAGTAAAGCATATAGGGGGAGGTCAAAGGTAGCTATCATAAATTTAATTTACTATGCATCTGTAATATCACAACTCCATACAGAGTGTTCACATGCCTCTTCATGAGAAAGTTTTTCCTGATAGATCCAGGGGGAAGAGGAAGAGCACAAGCCAGAACAGGTTTCTGAAGTGCCATTTCTGTGTAAGCTGCTGCCGAAGCACAGAGTTCAAAGCACTGGTGCAGCTGGCCACTCCAAAACATAAGAATTTCCACCAAGAAACTTCCTGAAATACAAGTCCATTATTTCAATATTCATCCTTTCACAACAAAACAAGTGAGAGATTTTACTGACAGGTAAAAGAAACATTGGAGAAGAAAATTCTGGAATAAGCTGCACATACAGGATCCTCTTTTAAATCCCATCATTTGACACCTGACATATATCCACTGCATAATGATTCATATGAGTTCTTGTGTGTAACTTTTGCAATGTAACTGGGTAACACCAATATTGCTCAGTTTGTCAGTGTCTTCATCACAGTCACTTTGAGAGTTTCATAATGCAGCCATTAAAATCCGCTTCTGGCTGAAACTTGGAACTCAAACGCATGATGAAGCCAAAGCAAGAAATACTTACTTTAATTTCTAGAAAATTATTACATACTGCCTCTGTTCTGGAATATAACTTGCTCTGATTATCATATGCATAAACTATTAATGTAATTTTCTTCTTGTTTAGTCTAAAACTGTAATTATATAAAGCAGATATTTTCTGTCATCATCTACATAACAGAGCATTAATTTGTTAAGCACAGAGCAACATTCCTCCACCAGATGATCAGTAGCAAAGAGGTGCTATGTAAATGAGTACCAGCTGTATAACCAACTGAAATGCAATTTTAAACTTGGTCTAAGGTGTTCATAAGGTAATAAGGAAATTGAATGGAGAAAAAGTGGCAGAGCAAAACAAAACCAAAACAAACAAACAAGCACACAAAAAGAACCCCAAACCACAAAACAAATCCTTTACAATTTATTTTTTATTTCACAGTTTGACAGATGCATAGGAAGAGTCTAGTCATTTAAAGAGCCCCTTACATGATCTTCCCAACTACTTTTCATTGCTGTATGTTCTGATTCACTGAAATAAATCTGTACATCATTCTCAGATTTCAGGAGGAACATAGAGGAGTCGTTTCTATAGCTAGCCCTAGAAACAAATACAAGAAATTGCATACGTACATGTATGTATTTATGAGTCACGTTTAGATTCACTGGAAGGCTGAACTTAAAAGAGTTAGGTCTTCCCTTATGTCAGTGGAGCCCGATCAATTTACACCAGTTTAAGAACCACCCCGGTAGCTTACTGTGGCATGTCTACTTGGCTGTAATAAAGTTTTAGGTACATCTGTTTTTTCCTCCATTTTTCAATATAGAATTTAATTGATAAGAAGCCTAAAATATCAGGTAAACTAATTTCAAATGGAAGTATCACTTTCCAAGCGATCAAACTGTCCATCTAGTTCATTCCCCATAAAGCCTCTATTCAGACACGTTTAATATTGATGTTTTACTTTTTATTAAAGATTTTCAAGATACTGTGGAATATTGAAGCCTTATACACAAAAGTGTTTGACACTATATTATAAAAAAGTGGAAGGATGCAAGATGTTTGTTTCTTTCTCCACATACTGTATGTTGCAGATTTTCCCTACTGTACAGAACAGACTTTCTGCTGCAGGTCAGACAAATGTTTAAACAAAACTCCAAATAAATTCTGATTATAAAACAGAAAGGTACGATTAATACACAATAACCAAGAGGAAAAGATATTGTCTCCTTAATGGTATTTTGATCAGATTCTTCAGTGTTTTCTCATAAAAAAATCCCCTTCCACTCAATAGTAGAGGAAACATTATCCTTGCCTCCTCACAGCACGCAATTCAAGCTCAACAGTACTCTATACACGTTCATTCCTCAAGTGCTCCACTGGTAGCACAATTGCAGTAATTACGGCATGAACATGTTCCATGAAATGGATACTAGTTCATTAATTAAAAGATGAACGTAATTGATTATTTTAACATCAAGGCTAAACACAGGGGTAATCCCACAGAGAGATCTGTAGGGGGAGATCTGTCCAAGATGTACCCTTGACTTAGTTGCTTCTCCCAGAGGGTAGTTTTAAGGGAACATATCCTAACAAGGTAATAATTACGGAGCACTATTAGTGATAGTTAAATCATTCATGACCTGTTCCCCTTTGAAAACTACCGCAGAACTTATGTGTATTTCAGGGGATGTATTTGCCATTTGCAAATATCAGCCAGACACTTGGACACACAATTGGCATGTGAAGGCTCCTGGCTATCTCTTCTGATGATGCTCTAGTCAGATAATGCTCAGTTCAATCTCACCTTTGCTGTTGACATATCACAGTAGCTCAATAGGTGTATGCTATCATTTCTCCCCTGATGTGGTGACAGAAGTCTTTTGAGCCAAGGAAGATCGAGCAGCAAGATACCCCCGTTCATGCCACCTTCCTTGTCTTTGTCACTGAACACATGGCTTACCAAGAAGACACGTTGCAGATGAAAATCCTCTCACACAGCTTGTTGACACAGCTACACAAATAAAGCCCCTACATTCTGGCATTCAGACCCTAAGCATATGTTCTCAAACACATTCTGTATTAGTAGACAAGCCCCTAATTAGGATCACCAAAGACCTAATTACAGCAATGTCTTAAATCAATCCATTCGTATTTTTTAAAAAAGCAGCATTTTTTTGTGGAACCACCAAGACAGCACTGCCAAACCAGAGCAACCATGTCCCTGTTTCTCTCTCACCTTTTCACAGGCATATTTAAGGGTTATTGCATCTGGCTTGATTCAAACATTGTACTTGGTCCAGCTTGTGGTTGACCACATATGGGTGTACTAGAGGAGGGGGAAAACCAAGAAGCATTTACTTACCTCATTGCATTCCTAGTAATCTGCTACCCTTGGCAGTCATAAGCTCTTGGCAGCCCTCCGTGTTCCCCAAGCACAGAAACAGGTCCAGCCTTGTGCTGGCAAGCAAGAGGCATCAACATCACCATAGAGGGCAAGGGCAATGACAGTCTCTTGCCACCTCTCACCTGGTAAGAAGCGGACAGCTTCTTACATGGGAAAAAGTATAGAACACATCTTTTCAAATAATGGTGTTCCCTTTCATGATTGTTGAACAGTGAATCAGTCAGAGTTCATCCAGACATTTACAGAGAGGGCTAGGGTCTGAATTTACCAGGTAAATCCTGGGCTGATGTAAATAAGTATGAGGGCACTGATCTCCATAAAGATATGATGATGGACACGTACTGAGGATACTCTCTGTAACCTTGCCTGAAATGATTAAATCAATCCAGATTCTTTGATATGAACACTGTAGACAATAACAAAATTAGTCTCTATAAAATGATACTGAGAGTAGAAGTTCTTTTCAGATTCTTTATTTGATTAAAGTGGTTCTGGCTTAATGTCTCCTGCATATTATCCCATGATGTAATTGAATAACAAGATTGAAACAAAAAGTTGCTTCTAAGTAAGGGAATACTTCACTGGGGCTTTTGTTCTTATTTAGTACAGTTTAACAATTCCTTCCATTCACTGATCATGGATGCCTGAGAAACCTGAACGCACCCGCCCTACCTAAATGTGGCTACACTCCATGGCCCATCATGTTTGGAAGCATTCGCATTTGTAATGAGTAAGAATCCAAAATGGTAAAAGTAACCATTTAGATCAAGCTCTTCTCTTCCTCAGATACACACATTAACCCCGGGATATTTTTAAGTTCCAGTGGAAAAAATCTTTAAGTTTTTTTTAATTGTGTCAAAAAGTCAAATTAAAACATTTGACAGCTTGTATGCTGCTCACTGCTAAACTAGAAATGCCTCTATTGCTTCTTTTTTCTTTCCAATATATCCTTCTGTTTTTTCCAGACAACTTATGACAACAGCAGAAAAAAAGCAGAACTTCCTCAGTTATAAACACTATCCCATTGAAATAGATTAATATTAATTAATTAATATTAAATAAACTGACAGTAGATATAAGTATTAAGAATTGATACTAAACACTATGAATTAGATTCCTGCTGCAAGTGAAGCCAGTAAGAATAGGGTCAGGTCAAATACACCTAGGGGAAGCAGTGATTTGATCTACTGATCGAATGGATGTAAGATGTTTAAGGATATGGTCCTCATTAAGCTGTTCCTTCAGTCCACAATGAAATATAACTTAAAAAGCATATAACACTGACGAGATAATTCTTCTCCTTTTAAGAAAGCTGTAAGTTATATATATATATATCACAAAGATAAAAACCTGTTTGCAATTCCTATTTCATTCTTTAACTAATATTTCTAAATTTTTAGTTTTCAAAGCCTTGCAAATCCACTCCGCAAAGCCAGCTACAACATTTGTTGTGTGCTATGGGTGATAGATATAATCCTATAATTTCCAATGCAATAATAAGAGGTTTAATTTTCCATTTCTTCCCTCTGTGAGATGGTGTCTGGCTTTGAATTCTCATTTATGTCTGCATGGGTACACAAACCTGATCTGCATCATTGTGAAGTCAATACCCATTCTGACTTCTTTTTCATTGTTAAAAAGCGAAGTCTGACCTGCAATTCAAAGACAAAAGAAAAGGTTTATCCCAACAGTAGTCTTTCTCTTCTTTGCTTCTCCTCTAATATTAAGACTCATCTAGGGAGCTGTTAAACGCTGTATCAGTTCAAAAAGGTTACCTTTCTTTCTTCTGCAGGCTTCTCATAAAAGGTTAGCAATAATTTTAAACTCGGTAAACCAGCACATTTGCAAACTCACACCAATAACATGCATTTTTTTCTGAGGAACAGAGAATCACTGTTGAATCTGAGACTAATTCACAGGGGACTTAACACAGAGAAAAGTCAGAGCTGTTCCTCCCTGCTGCCAGGGACTGCTGGGACGTGAGAGCTGGATGATTTCCACCTCCCAGAGAAAGAGGGGGAGGCAAGGCAAAGGGCCAGAAAACAGTCTTTGTTCTTCTCACACAAAGAAGGTCGTATGGAGGGTTGTTATTCTCTTGTCTTACTATGGAGCCCTTCCACCTTCCAGCTACCCAGAAAGAGAGCTTTCTTCACTTCTTTCTTAGTGGGAGTTTGGAGGTAGGCTTGGGAAGAGCTGAGAACAGACAGCAACAGCTTATTATTCAAGTATTTCCTGTCCAAAACAAGCTGAACACCAAAAAAGTTAAATACAAAACACATTTACCCATCTCTTTTTATTGCTCTGAGCAATGGTTGTTAGTATTTTATAACTCAGTGTAAAATGCAATGGCTTATCTTTAATACTTGGAACGTCTTTGAGTACATCAGCCAAGTAGGGCCATTTATATTTGCACATGCCTGTATGTGAATACAGCTGCACAACTGTGAATTAGAATGGTGGAAAGAATAGACCAAAATTATTATTTTTTTTCATGAAAAAATAGTTGTACACACAGGAAGGTTCTCAATATGTAGTTTTCCAACAGTAGTGCCATATTTCTACTTACAATTTTTACTTCTTTTGGGGGAAAAAGCCCTCAAACACATGACAGCAAAGAGAAAAAAATGTATTATCCAAAGGTTGAAGATTTTTGCAGGGAAATACAAACATATGTCATTCAGCTGAAGCAAAACATCTCAGCAGTCTTGTAAGCAATGCTTCACTTCAATATTCAATCTGATTCTTGTAAGCTGTCACAATGCTTCATAAGCACTATATTTTAGGAGCCAAACACCCTCAAAGCATTTTCCCAAAGCAACCCACTTCCTCTGAGCTGCTTTCAAACAATGGTTCCCATTTTGTATCACAACAAGTCCCTGAAGTAATCTGTGCTGCAGTACAGGCAGGGAAGGCTGACCCATTGAGGATAATAAGGTATGAGTTGTTTGCACTTCAAATGATGAGAAAATCACAGTGGTGCTCTCGTAATCTGCAGTTAAAAAAAAAATAAAAATTTAAACTATACTTTTTAACATTAAATTGCTCCAGGATGAAACCTTTTGGTTTGGTTAGATAAACTGAGACGTTGGAGCAACTTGAAGTAAATATTTTGCTTTCTGTTTTCACTCAAGGATTTTCATGGTTTTAAAGGAAAAGATAGAATTTTTCCAAGAAAACTAGACACATTTTGGTAAGCTACTACTTATATCACAGGATTGAATTTTTACACATTTACTCTGGTAAAAATTGGGATTAATCCCAGCATACAATTGTGAAAACAAATTTTGGGCCATTCAAGTGACACTTTATACTCAGACCATAAGAAGGTCATCCTCGAGTTCCATAATATGGCCTAAACTGCCTCTTCTGGATGTGATACACTAACACTTCACATAAGGTTCCTGGGATGCTTGAGCCCTGCTCAAGCTCAGTGTAGAGCTATGAAGAAAAGACCTTTTACTTTAAATTCCTTACTATGGCCTTATTCACAAAATCCCCAGGGTTTTCAGTTTATCTAGGGAAGTATTTTCAAGGCAGTTTAGAAAATTTTGATCTGTAGTTGAGAAAATCCAAACATCCTCTTGGGTAAGTATGTATGCCAACTGCAACAATAAAAACAGAGACCTCTTCTTCTACTTCACAATTTCCCAGATCTACATAAGCTTTGTCTGAGCAGATTTCAGTGCCCATTACTCCAAGGCAGAAGGGTAAATATATTTATGCTATTTTATATATGAGATTTCTTCTGGTTTGTTGAGTCACAGAAGCCACAAAACAAATTTTTGAATTCTTGTTTTCATTTTTATCATAGGTCATACGGCTTTTCAAATCCCAGAGCTCTTCCTGAAGTAGTTTTGGTATGCTTGGGTAAAACCAGCACAAGTAAAGTAAAATACAGTTTTCCTAAGCAGTAACAGATAGTTGCTTATTCTGGAGCAGCCCCATGCATTATTAAAACCATGATACTATCATAATTGTTTTTAAATGTTTATCTTTACATACTATCTTGTTATCAGTTCAACCTGCTGCCCTGCCAAGAAGTTGCTTGGTCTCTGAAAATTTACTGGCAGGCGTTAGGGATGTTTGCACCAACAAAGCTACTCATCCACGCTCCACCCCCCACCCCCTCCTTGAAGTTTCTCATTATTTCTGAAACACTTTGTTTGCTATTAGGATTACACAATCTATTTGTTCAGATTGGGAAGTGTTTTCTTGATGGACTGCTGTGTTCAGTAAACAGCTCCCAACAATAAACAAGGATTTAAATAATCACTGTCTAATCAGTAGGCACCAGCACATCGAATCTCATCTCTTCAAATCCAGGTAGCTGTCCATCAAATCAAAACATTTATCACACTAAATGTTAGATGCTTTGCTGCACCATGAGCGTCCTGCCCCCTTCTTAAGGATTCTCAGTGATTTTGCTAGAAAATTATGATGGACTTGCTGGTTTTGCATGGATTCTGCTGCAACACGTCAGGTTTGTCTTGAACTTAGCATTAAAGTCCTAAGCAACACCAGGAGTAACAACGCCAGAGTACAGAGAGGTATTGACTAGCTATATCCCCCATCCCATTTTGTGGCTTGGAAGGAATATGAGACTAATCAAGTCATAACCCAGCAATATTTGGCCTTAATTAAACACTTTCTGACAGCTGCAGCTAGTATCATTTAGTTTGGCAGGTAGATGCTTACTTGATACATCTGTGTGTAAGATTGCTGGTCTCAAGTTTTAACAGGAAGAAATAACTGCTTCAAATCTAGGCAAAACAATCACATTAAGCAGATAATTCAGAAATCTAAAATAATCTTCTTTTATACTATTAAATCAGCTTCCAATTTTGATTGTACAGGCTCAGTTATTTTCCAACACCTAATGTATCATCTTAAACATTTTTGAATTCCCACAGCACAGCAAAGCATTTGCATTTGAGTTTAGGCAAATACTGATAAACTTTATTAAAAAGACCAGAGTAGTAACTTGCGTCTGAAGCTATAACTTGGTTGCCACTGTTTCTCCTGGCTGCAAGAGCCCAGAACACCTCAAGGAGCTCAAATAATAATGAAAGCAACCTCTGAGCTACAAGGTGTTGTATGCACATGTCAGCAAGCGAATCCAAACAGTAGCGGAGAAGCAGGTTTCTCACATGCTATTTGCTAAGTTCTTTCATATGTAAAGATTCTTGGTATTAAATCAATAAAGAGGAGAAGAGCACGTAGAAGGAAAATTTATTAGATGAGATAAAGAAAAGCATGACTATCGATAAAGAAAAATTAGTCACGTAAAGTGATCCTTCTAGAGTACAAAAAGTTATTTTAAAATTACTTATCTGATTAGTGGGAGCTAATCTGTCAAGTAGAAACAAATTCAGATAAATATTATGTAAATTGAATATTCTTTTGTCACAGAGCTGCTTTAGATTTTTGGTGTTTGGGGTTGCTTTTTTTCCCTTGGAATGAGACAGCTTATTACATTTATTTCAGTCTCCAGAATGCATTCGGTAATGATGTAGCTTTAATTGTCTGTCATTTTTATTTGTATAAAGTTCAAAGCCAGACACTGACATGAGTTAGAAAGAAAATCTGATCTCAGATCTGAAGAAGAATCAGCTACAATCCTGTTCAGCAGTGTACTAAAATACAAGCTGAAGCATGTGCCTAAGCCCTCCCATATTCAGTAAAGCATGTAACCTATGTTTAATCTTACCTCTAATGGGACTTAAACAACTAAAGAAGCAGCATGAGGACCTGCACCTCTGTTGTTGTAGTTTTGAAGGCGTGCATTGTGCCTTACAGATGCACACAAGCATAAAGAGCCAGGGATCTCTGCTCGTTAACATGTCAAGAATTTATTGCTCAGTTGCTGTTTGTTTTCTCTGACAACCAAATGTTATGCAGGGCACTTTTGCCAGCTGCAATCTGATTAGGTATCACCTTTTCCATAACAGTGCCAGGCCAGTCAAACTATGGCATACAGAGAGTTTAACCTTTTGTAGAGCTCATAATAAACAACTTCAAGTTTCAGGAGAAAATCTGTGATAGAGAGAGCCTGAGTACAGCTTGTAAATCAAAGCACTCAGATAAGATGTGAGAGCCAGACCTCTCAGGCTTGATCATGCTGACAGTTGAGCTTTAAATTCTTGCTTTATAAATCACTTCTTTCCAACCAGCTGCAAAATTAGGATTTGTAAACCAAAAAAAAGGAAATTAAAAAAAAAAGGAAAAGAAAAAAATTAGGTTTTATTTTGGATTTATTGGTATGATTTGTAAATCTGTTGTAGGATTTACAGATCTGATTTAAGATTCATTAATCCTGTTTAGGATATGAACTTTTTTCTCCAACTTCCCATGTACTGCTATACTTTAGTAAAAACCAAATGAAAAAACGTTGTTTAAAAGGATGGTCTATAAATCAAGAGTTTGTAGTTAAGATTTGCTGGCACATTCTATAAACTGCACAGTGCGTTTATAACTCAGGCTTTTACAAAGGCAGATTCGTAAACTCAACTTGCAAATTGTCAGACAACTATTATGGGCTCAGTTCTAATCTGACAAACAACAGATGTGCTTCACTGTGCTTGAAAACCCTGTCTTTTTTCCTTTATTGCTCATCTCCCCTGCAGCCATCTCATTCGCACCAAGGGGGAGAGAAGCACCATCGTCAGGGGAACGAGGGAGGAAGGAGACCTCCTGTATCATCCTCACCCTGAAAATAAATAGCTAAGGGGAGAGGAAAGGATTTGGGGGAGGAAAAGCAGGAGGTGAAGTGTCGAGTATAGTTCACCCCCACTATTCCACAGCCTTCTGGAGCAGCCTGAGCAAAGGCTCCCTCCTGCAATTTTAACTGGTGCCTGGGGGCGGATAAAGAGAGCAGGTAGTCCCAACTAATTCCAAGGTTGCCAGGCCTCAGGCACAGTGAAAAATTAAACTTCATATACAAGACAGTGAAAAACAGGGCCTAGCAGGAACAAACTAGAGCAAGTAGAGGAATTTTTTTTCTACACTCCCAGTAATGCCTGTCTGCCTATCTCAGATTACAATGAGGAACTTCTGGGAGAAACCCTGGCTCTGTGATGGCAAATATCCCATTGATTTCACAAGGATAGGATTTCACCCTATAAAAAGGGCATTGGCCAGATTCACAGGAATGCTCTGCCTGCCTCACGCTGCCTTGGCCACAAGAAGCAGCTGTAAACTCACATCCATGCAACGCGCTGCGGCTGAGGCATCCACATCTCCCCCAGGGAGGAGAACAGGGAGCCAGAAACAGAGGCTGTGGCAGCATCCCATGGCTCCAAGCCACTGCCAGCCTGCTCTCCCTACAACCCCTTTTGTGAAGTGAGTACAGAAACCAGCATCCCTCAGTTTCACAGGAAAATTTACTCGGGTACAGGCAGTCAGTATACCTCCTTTTGGGCAGTTTTACAGTAGCCATCAGGGTTTATCCAGAAAATGAGGGTCATAACAGTAAAATAATAGCACTATTTTTCTGCTAGAATAATTGGGGGGTTTATACAATGCAAAAACTGAGTGTGATAAGAGGTGGTTACTCCTAGATCCTGTACAGGAGATACTTAAATGCATTACTGCTCTTGGATTTTTTCTGATGTTAGACTTCTTTGGCTTTTGAAAGAAAGGAAAAAAAGTGATCTAAAACATTTTGTTCTCATAACAAAATAAAAAACATAAAATAGCAAAATATAAATTTTATAATGACTTCTTTTGTCCTTACTGACATTTTAGAATCAAGTGTCTGATCACTGCAAGGCTCAGCAAAATACTCATGTATATATATATGTGTATATACATACATGGAGCTAAATTTTCAGGTAGTTTATGTTAAACATGAAAGACAAGCTACATGTTCAAGTCATTCTAAAAACCATTACAAGGGGAACTGAAGCAAGCAGTGCAATTAGAAAAAGGAAAATTTGCTTTCATAGCTTTGCGCCTAACTGAATACTCAATTCTACATGCAAAATATAATCAGAATTGGAGAATGGGGTTGATGGAAAATGGTTAATATTCTATAACATGCTAAGTCAGCTGTTTATGGACTATACTTTATAAATGTATGAAAATCAATTATATTGCAAACAGATGCAATAAAATTTCTTTCTTTTTCATTGCTCCAAAAGGCAGAGCCTTGTTCATGTGTCTGACACGCACAGAGACCTACAAAAGCGTGGTCTTTTCTGTTGTGTTTGACCTAAATGAAAAAGGGAAAGAATAATATGTTTGCAAGGAGAAAGTCTGTGGGAGGCCTCTGAAAGTCTGTCCTCACATCAGTGGTGAGGAATTGTAGCTACAGTGGGTGCAACACTAGAAATAATTCCTTTAACGAACAGACACTACAATTTAATAGAAATAGAGTCTTCGCATCATTATCTTGCCGGTGATGAATAAAACTCCTTCCCTTGTTATTTCCCTTATCATCATTATTATTGGTGGTAGCAGCACTGGTTTGTGTTATACCTTAGTTACTGAACTGTTCTTATCTCAACCCATGGGAGCTACATTCTTTCAATTCTCCTCGCCATCCCTCCAGGTGCATGTGGAGGAAAAAGTTGGGGGGTGAGCAAGCGGCTGCATGGTTCTGGATTGCCGGCTGGGCTTAAACCATGACAGTTCTTTTTGGCACCCAACGTGGGGCACGAAGGGTTGAGATAATGACAGTTCTGACTGGAGTGTGTCTAATCATATTTGTGATAAGCATTCATTGTTTTGGATTAATAGTCACTCGTCACAATGCTGATTTATTGGCTCTCAAAGTTGTTGCTCTTGACCTTGGAGTTTCAGTATGTCGTACCTTACTTATAGCCCGTATTTGCTGGTTTAGTGTTTATCGGCTGGGGGCCTTGGGCTAAGGTTCTTGTTTTATCGTACTTTGTGGTAATGACTTGTAATACAATAGACTCATGATCATGCAACTGGTCTGGCTTGCTTTCCCAGTGTGGTCAGCACCTCTATACTTTGGGAGGTATATAATGGAAGCGTTTAGCAATGACACATCTCTTTGGCCCTCCTTGGGTGGTCAACCTATGACAGAGACATTCCCTTACACCCCCAACTCCCCCACCAGACTATTTACAGCATCATTTGAGAGTTCTAAAAAATCATAAAATCTATAGCATAAGGAGAGGAGCAGGAAGCACCTTATTGATGCAGTAATCAGTTTTACAGAGCAATGAATTTCAGCTCTCCAGAGGACCAAAAACGTAACAATGAACATCTTTTATTTAAAGTTTAAGTTAAAAGACTTGAGTCTAAAGTTAAACTGAACATCTTCTAAAATTCTGAATATGAAGAGCACCATCTGATCTACTCCAGCATCAGGAGGGGTAAAGACAAAAGTAGTAGAAGTAGCAGAGCAGAAAAGAGGCAAGACAGAGAAACCTCCTGGCTTCCTTGTAAGAAAGGACACATACCTACCAGACTACCAGCTGAGAAGGAGACCACAAGCCTACAGCCTTCCTTTTACTGCTCTAACAGTACCAGGCTTAGAAAGGGAAACAACTCTGCAATGGGTAGAACAATTCCTATACTTTTTCTCTTTAATCTTTTGCATTTTATTAGTTCATTTCATTTCTCATCGCAGAAAAATGAAGCTAACGTATTCACTACAATTTTTAGCAAAAACTCAGGTCTTCTAGGAACAGTAACTACACAAAGCAATATACATCTGGTATGCACAAGTCCATACATTCATCCTCATTTCAATTCGATCAAATTCAAAATAAGAAGGAGCAATACTGAAGAAAAGACTGTAAAATTCTTTTTTATATATGCGTTCATCAGCAGTGACAGCAGTAAGCATTTTTTATTGACACTATCAAAGGCTATGAAAAGAGGTAAGAGTGTCTTAATAAAGTTTTTATCAGAATTTTCCCTTTCACTGGGAAATATCAAAGCTGGCAATTGCAGTTTGTCATTTACCCTGTTACGTTTTTCCAAAGGTCAGTTCAACAGACATGATCAGACACTACAGCTCCATGGGAGCAGTGGAAATTAGCTTCAATGTTTGTCTCATTGATGTTCTGAGTCTGTGGTGGAATTGCAATAAGCACATTTCATATGTGCTGCTTGCCAACTTGAGAGCAAATTCTTCAGGTGAATCATCTGATCTTTTTGTTTACAATCCTTTTCCCCTATAACTGCTTGGATAAATAAAAACTGGTCTACTGAAAGAGTTTGAACTTCAAGTGAGGACTGTAACTATAGAGTTGTCCTTATTCTGGAAAGCACTGGGCATTACGAGTTTCAAACATGTGAAACCTTAGCCTTTTCACATACAGTGCCTCACCTGGGTTTTATAATAAAGATTCTTCACTTCCTTTTCATTAGCAGCCTGAGGCTGATTCAGGCTTATGGCAAAAAGCTCCTTGTCAGCTTGCCAGCTGATATTCACCTTTTGTTTCAGGTCAACTCTTACTCTGCAGCAGAGGAACCTGCTACTGTGCAGACCTCAAAGTAACAGAGGAAAGCTCTTCAGCCTGGAACTGACCCCAGAAATAACACTTACAGGCAGTATACAGGAGCCAGATTTTCCTCTGGATTGCCTCACAGGTCATCTCCAGGTATTTTTTTTCTTTCTTTCAGCTATACCAGTGCAGAGGTGACACAGGCAAACCTACCATGCTTCAGCAGAAACAAAGACAATAGTCCTGCAGTAGTCTGCTACCTCTTTATGAATAATACAGCCACCTCAACAGAAAAGGCCACCCCATTCTTGGGTTTGACATGGGAGTAACACAGCCAAAAACACCTCAATAGCATCTCCATTGGTCTGAAATAGCCAATAACACTTCCATGACAACATGAGCACCCCCACATGAGACGAGTTTACCCTCATTCAAACACACATGAATCACACTCTACATAAATCATGAACACTAGCAGCATAAGACAGTTAGCCCAAGAAAGGAAAGTCTAAATTCTGAAAAGGCTTTCAAACACCTTACTGTCTAACCTGTATCATATTTTAAAACAAATGTCCTGTTCTTAAACAAAAGTGAGAGTGTGTCATCTAATTCTAGCACTACCCACATTACCACAATGCTGTTGCTCTCCTATTGCCAACACGCAAAACGACCATCAACGGCAACTGGGGAAAGCAGATGTATCTCCACATTTAAACCATTGATCATGGAACACCCCAAGGAGTTGAATGATACTTGCTCTTCCAAGGATGCCAGAGAACACTGAAACTCTGGCACTTGATGAAGCATGACCAAATTTCAATCGATTTACGGGTTACCCTGTCAACCAAACCAACCAATTCCATAATGTGAATGCCTTTAGTGCATTCCAGTCACAACTGCTAACTTGATTCTCAGTGAAAAAGAGTGAACCTTGACAAACTCAAGGCTTGGCCTTAAACTTTTATCATTTTGCTACTGAGGTCAGCTAAAAGCAGGAAAGCACTTTTGGCAGAATAACTTCTCAGGTCATCATAATTCAACTGTGATTACTTGAGTCCCAGTAAGTGATGTGGCTTTTCCTTAAACTTGAAAGTTTGAAAATACTTTAAAAGTTCCACTTTATTAAAAATTGGAGGAAAATATTTTAACCATTACAGAGAGTGAAATGATAAATGGATCGATCTTTACTAGCAAACAGTAGTAATTAGGTCATACCTCATTTCTTTATTAGAAAAAGGCTTTGGTGTTTAATCATCATTATATAATCATTTAGCCTTCTCGAATCTCTGTCTTTATAAATATTGCAAACTTGGGCCCTGAGCCTTCAAATGGTTCTGCACAGGAGGAACCCCACAATCAGCTATTTGAATCAACTACAGGATTCTGGCATTATGCCATGTTTTCTTTTTACAGTCTGTGTTTGTAACAATAACACAGATAAAACTTCCTGAAGGATGCTAAGAGGAAATTTAAAAAATGAAACATCTCTAAATGAAGACATTTCTGCAAAAATGAGAGAGCCTGAAACCTTTAGTAAAACACGAGACAAACCTCTCCCTATGGCATATAATCTTGGAGAATGTCCAATTGCCCACTATTGTCTGAGGACAGATGTACAATCCATCAGATGTACTCTGTGTTTGCTTTAGCACGGATCAGTGTTCAACTGTCCATTTTTCAAAATAAGCCTCCGAAATCCTAAAAGAATAGGAAACATAATGAGTGAGTTCTGAAAGAAATAAACAATATCGAATCCTCTGAGCCTATGGTTTTCCTCTGTGACAGACAGTTTCTTAAACCCACTTTCTTTTAAAGGAACTAGGAACGTTCCTATTGGTTGGTAAAAAGTCAATCAACAGCCACTCATGAGGTCAGCAATGATAAAGTCAGTAAGACTTACTCTAATGGGAATTTTTCTTTACCAAGACTTCAAAAATCATTTTGTTTTACAGTGATTGGTACAAGGAAGAAAATGAGATGTTGACTCTGTTAGTTTCCTTAGTGAGACAAGTTCACACTTCACCACCTAATAGCTAATAGATCTTTATCAAACACATGCTCACCTTCCCTGCAGGGGTGCTGGACACTGCTGCTTTTTGTAAGGAAAAAGAAAAACAAGTAACAAGTATTAAATCTTTCTGAAAATCCAAAGACATTTTAATTGGAATAAAAGTCATGTTGGCGAAGTGGACAAAGAGTAGCAACTTCTCCATCAGCATTTTAGTGCGTGTAGATCAAGTTTCCTTTCTAACCACAGAGAGTAAGACCTAAGGCTAACACAAAGGTCTGGTATTAGCTCACCTCTATATTTTAGGGTGTTTTGCTAATCTCTAAGGGTCACGACTGGGGAATCAGAAAAACAGCCAAAGGAAATTCAGTGGGACTGGTTTCATAAGAACATGAAAGTAAGCTCTAAAACCTTCCTTTCTTTCAAAATTTACCTCTTTTGTTAAGCACAATTCATAAAATTAGGTTTAGCCTCTAAGCATCCTCCTGCTCACACAACTAAAAACACAAACCCACCTGAGCAGCTCCTCCTCAAGTCCTGTAAGCCCCCTGTGTCTCCAGCATCAGCAGAGTGGGTTTAGACCTATGTCAGGACTGTATGCAGTGAAACGGGTTAGTTTTACCCTACTGATATGTTGTTGCAATAGTAATCCTGCTCACTAGCCTTTGAGTAACCATCCTAGGAGAAAGAAAACTCTTAACTTCAAACCCAGGCAGATGGAGCTCATCTAGCCATGTTAGGTCTTCCATCTAAGAGAAGAATACTCTAACCAAACCTACAACCTGAGGATTTTGCTGTCACCGTCCAAGCTCACCTGGCAGATAAATCTCAGGTGTAAAGGGTGGGGCCAGTTCTGTAGACACTGTGCCTCACCTAAAAAATCCACTGTGCAGGTCCAAAGGGATTACTCACACTTGCAAAGCCCTGTAGAGACAGGTGAGGGATGAAACAGCAGGTGATACGGTGCACTGGAAGCTGCAGACCCAAGCCTGCATGCAGGCGGTTCAGGACATTGGTGGCTTGAGATTGACCCAGGAGATGACAGTCTTGTTTGGAAACATCCTAAATGACCAAGCAGTCTTTTTTCCAGCCAGATTTGCCTATCCCACATTGCCCTTTTAGTCCTCATCACACCTGTAGTAAGCATGGGTAAAGCCCTTCCCAAATCTTCATTCGTGAAGCCAAGTCATCAATCAATGCAGTGAAACCCACCTGTCTGGACCTGCTTCTCAGTAAACATTATAATTCCTAGGTCACTGCAGCTTCTTTTCAATTTCTTCACATGCCTGGCTATGGTCACCACATTTACCCTCAAGCAAGACAGGGAGCACCATGTTGCTGCTGGATGGAAAGGTTCCACCTCCTCCTTTCTGCAGGCATATTCCCTCCCCACACACAGTCCTGCCCTCTCAGTTTCAGCAGCCCTACTTCTCTATGTCCTGTTCTTCTTTGGTCTTTTTTTTCTCTTTCTTTTTAGTTCCCCATTCTTTTGCTAAGCTAGCTTTGGCCATTCAATGTGCTGAACCAAGCGAAAACTGATAGTGGGGATGAAGCAGGGAATGCAAGAGTAGAACTGCCTCCTTTGTCTGCTGGAAGCTGCTAGAGCAGGACAGTTATCTTGTCAAACAGTGTTTTTTCATGACACAGTCTTTCAGCTTGATTAGTCCTCAGGTCCCATTTCACAGGGTGTCAGATGACTAGTTGGTAGTCCAAAAATAAAAAGAAGGTCCCACAATCTCTGTAGAAAAGGAACACTAGAAAATATTGGCACTACTAAATTGGAAGTTGTCAACAGCCACTGAAAAGAAAAACAGAATATAATGGAATGAGACTCCAAAAATCCTCCTTCCACAGGATGATTTTTCACAAAGTTCCTGGCTTTCTGCTCCCTTCACTGCTGACTGCATGCACACAAACCTTTTGAACTCTTTCTGCTAGCTGAGAGAAAGGGAGGAGGTGAACAGAGCCATCACAGGAAAACACTGACAGCACTTATCACACATGACCATATAATTATGCATGGGATGACAGCTCCATGCCTACACTAGCTGGACATAGATGATGTGTCTTGTAATAACAATTCTGACAGAAATTGTCCATACCAGCAGAATCTATTTCTCATGCACAGAATGAAACTAAAACTAAACCAAAAAACCGGCATGACTCAGTGGAGGGAATAGAGCACTTCTACAGCCCAACACATCCCATCCCAAAGTGCATGTAGGATACTAGTCTTGTCTTAAAATTGTTTATTTTTCTCCATTAAGATAAAGGGAGATTAGGCTGGCTAGCTCAGGCATAATGGCTCACATCACAAACATCTGAGGTAAAACAAACCTCACTTCAGATTTGTGACATTACCCCATGGCAAACATGGTGTTGACTTAGTTGAGGTTGGGCCTTCATGAGCATATCCAGATACTTCCCTCTCCATTTCTTAGCTCTGGATTTTCCAGTCTTTCTCATTAATATCCCTCAAATGCCTCTTTCATCACAGTTCCTTTTATGACACTAACTCTTCTTTCCCATTTCTCTTCTAAAAATGCCTCCTCCTTTACTGTTGGCTTTCACTGTGGAAGACTTTTGTGGGCCTGAGTGCAAGGAGATGTGTGAGGAACATCTGCCATAGAGCCTTTTGACCTAAAAATCAGTGACCCATGATGGCAGGTAACTGGACTCAGTGTCTCGGGCACTGCCTTTCATGTAAAATCTTGTATTTTAGGCAAACAGTAGTTTCTACCTTTCTTTAATGGATCACTAATATATACTGTTAAAACATCACAGCGCTGCCAGAATAATAAACTATGAATTTATAACTAATAACCTTGTAAACTGTAAAAGTAAAAAAGACATTTAAAGAATAAAATGAATGAATTTTGAACACCCATTCTGAGATGCAAATTTAGTTTTCTTTGGACAGTTTATTCATCTGTTACTGTCCTTGTCTCAGCAGTACTACCCCAATAATATTATTCCATATCATAAACTAAGTAGCCATTACAACCTATTCAATATAGGCATTAGTCTGCACTCTTTAAACACAGTATATGAAGAACCAGTGAAATAAATAGGGATGAAATTACATTTGGTTTTGTATTTAATAGAGTGATATTCTTTATAATGGTTCTCTGGAGCCCATCCATTTTATCATGGCTTTCACTTATGTCAGGAGATAGAAACCATGCTCTTCCCAAAGGAGACCTACGCTGGAGTCTTCTGCCTTCACAACACAGTGACATACGATCCATTCCAACGGGCATCATGGGCATTCAGGCACGCTTCTCTACTTCAAGACAGCCTGTTCTAATGAACAAACTTCAGAAATATTCGCCATACAGCCCCATGCCTAACAGTATGTGAATATATTAAATGCTGTTTAAAAAAGAGAAAGGCTGTGCTAAAATGCCTATTTGCCCTCTGCTGCTTAGCAATATTAAAGACTAGAGACAATTGTGGTTTTTTTCTCAAGAGCCTATAACGGCTTCTAGAGAAGAACATGTCAGCAAACTAGATAAGGTTCCTATTAAATTTTTGTTGCTCTGGACTGCTGACTTGGGTCATTATACACTTAAATTGAATTATTGTCATTGTTGTATAATGAAACAGAGAGCTTTTTGCCTCCAGTAATGCAGCATATCTTTTAAAGAATGGGCTCTCCTGGATGATTTATAAAATTGTTCTGTTTGCATTACAGTACCAGGCTGCTGGGTGTTTAAAAGTGATTTAGATGAACTGTCCTAAGAGTTCATTTGTATTTTGAAAGACAAATAGCAGAGTCTTGTGTGAACCTGCTTCCAATAATCTTTGAAATTTATTGAGTGACAGTGAAAGACATAGCAAAATTACAGCCCTCCTCTTTCGCATAATCTAAGAAGTTTTCATTCCAGAGAAAGTGCTGAAGAACTTGTGGGGTTTTTTTTAATTCCTGCAATTATTTGTTCAGATTTAAAAAAAAGGACTTGTCCTGGTTCCCTCATTCCAGCAATATTAGTCTTCTATAATCCCAGCTTTTTATTCTTTAAAAATCAATTATGTTAACACACCTAAATTTAAACAAAGAATGCGAACAATTGAGGGATCAGATGACTGTAAAAATGAAGTACTAGTCTCTGAGCTACTTTTTTTCAAACAAGGTATACTGCTGGGGGAAACCATAACCATTCAGTTTCACCATTGTCTTCACTGGAGCCAGGATTTCACTATGCACATTTTCCACAGCTTTTTCCCCTTAAATTCATCTAATGGCAGCTCAAGACATTATGAAAGCATCTAGACATATGTTATTTTACTTAAATACTTTTAATTCCCCATGCCTACCCTCTGAATAACTGCCAAATTTTAAGAGAAATTCCATGGTGAGTAGTAAAAAAACCTAAACCAGCACATGTACGAATATCTGACTGGAAGAGTCTCATTCTTAGCAGTCTCAGAAGACTACATGCTCAAGCGATACAGGCCTATGCTAAATACTTTCTCAGATTTCAATTTGCTTGGCTAAAAAAGACAGGGTAGTTTTGTTTGCCCTCCACTCCCCCAGTCATATTCCTTGTGTTTCTCTGCAGCTCTTCTGGCTTCAGCTATCTTTCTCAAACACAGGTCACTAGGGTTGTACACTAATAGTGAAGATGTTTCTCCCCTAGTTACATCTATTTTTCCCTCCCTTTGTTAGCACTTCTTCAGTAAACACATCCTAGAATCAAATTTTCTTACCGTAGCGTTGCATCATTTATGCTACTTGTGTTATTCTTTGATCAAGCAAATAGCTCTCTTCTTATGTCTGTTCTAATAGTGAGGTCCCAAAGCATAGCAGAAAACCTTTGTATGAAACCCTTGTACTTTGAATTTTAAATTCCATCCCATTTCTGTGATCACAGTTCTCAAGGTCATCTAGCCTTGCCACTATCATATTATAACCCACTTCTTCATTAATGATGTCACCCCTGTTTATACCAAACAAATTCATCAAAAATTAATTGTGTTCTAAATATTGAGTTTTTATACAGACATTGATGAAAAGATTGTAGGGGAGAGATACATTTCAATAGTTTCTCCAGAGGAAGTCTAACAGTAAACCTCAGCCAAAATCAGGACAGTACCCAACATTATAGCTATGGCTATCTCCCTTTTTAGCCAGTTCCTCTCCTGACAGATTTGGTGAAGAGGGAGAGGGTGGGGTGTTTACCATCTTCACTATCAGGTTTAACTAACAGGAAATTAATATATTTTTATTGACATTCCGATTAGTTAGGTATACTGTATTTTCTTCTTTTACTATTTTCCTGGTTTTCCTTGTATTGCCTACAAAATAAGTCATACTACAGAAGGTGAGTGCATACGCTTGTAGATTTCAATTCTGACAAAATGTTGTGATGTTTTATCCAGTTTCCCATTTGTTTTGATGTCCTTATTTATTTCTTTCAAAACATGTTCAGAATTTTGTAAAATATTCAGTTAACTGATGTGCGTTTCTTTGGTTACTTTTACTTATAAACAAATCATATACCCACTATAGAACCATTTCAAAATCAAGAAAACCACTGAGAAATTTTATATCGTATTTGTGTTGCTGAGGGTTGATCCTTTCACAACTCTGCAATAACAATTATCTTTTGTCTTGAAATTGTCTGTTTCTTTCACTTTGGAAATGAAAAAGTCTATTCTGCATCCAGCTCCTCTTACTTATCCAGCTCTGTATTCATGCTAGGTTATCTTAAAAAAAGGCCCCAAACAGAATATTAAACTGACTTTGGGGGCATAGCATTAGATTTTGGGAATCTTAATGTTCTCATTGTGCCTGGTGAGTTTTGATTCTATTTTTCTTTCTCATCTCCATACATGCTTAAATTAACAACCTCCAACTATCTTTCCAATATTCTTTACAAGGTTTACTTCAGATAGATATTCAGAAATTTGAGGTTTACCCATGTGTTTTCTGAACTCCAAGATCTCTTTCTCTGCAGGCTACTTCTTTTAAGTCATCTGGATCATATAATGCATGAGAAAATACAGAACAGGTCTCGTTTATCTTTGGGAAGGCTAAGGAAGAGAATGCTATTGCTGGGAGGGCTGGCCAGAGGTGTGGGATCTCTGTCCCTGTAGATACTCAAAATTTGACTTTGCTAAGTCCTAAGCAATCTCTTCTAGCTGATCATGCTTTGAGATCAGATTGGGCCAGCTGACTTCCAGAAGTCATGGCACCATAAGTCCATGGTTCCCTATGGCTATTTGACATTTCTAGGGTATATCCCTTGCAGTGAATATTAACACAGATGAGTTTCTAATATATTTTCCTCCTTTTCATGGGACTGAAATTCTAAACTCATTTTCTATGTTCCACTTATTTCTGAGTTTCCTCCTCAGAGAAGTCTATGTCTGCTCTTCCTAACCAAATCCCATTCACTGAAAGAGCTTTTCTCCCGTTCACCCTGAGAACAATGCAGACTTTCCTTTGCCTGTCCTTTCATTCACAATGAAAGGCAGAAGGGCCTTTCAATTCAAAGTAATCTTCTATTGTACTCTCAATCATCTTCTCTTCATGTAAAATAAAACTTAAAATAGCATCAACATTTGCTAGTTCAGTGGTTGTTTGGGAATAAAATTAGGAAGATCACTCTTAGAAATGAGGTGGTGATGGACATTCTGGATGGATCAGAGAACAAAAGCTTTTGTTCTCTAATCTATCCTCAGGAAGTTAATATTTAACTAAATACATACATTTGGTAAATTTAACACCAAATCCGCAGGTATCACCAAATCCAGCCCTGATGGTCCATCACCAATATTATGGCTTTTATCATCTTTCTACAAAATAATTTTGACTTTGAGATTGTTTTATCCACTGTCTTTGGTTTTCGGTTTTCACGGGTTTTCCTCATTTGCCATTTATACTAAATACTGAGTGAAGGTATTTGATTCTGACTTTTCTAATCGTTTAAACCTTTCATAGCTTTCACTGTCCTAGCAATGGCCAGCATTCTTTCCTCTGTGATATTCAATTTCATCCTGTACTTTAGCAGTTCTAATGCCTCCATTTTTTGGCCCAAACTCCCTGTATTGCTATTTCACATATTCCTTTGTGACCAGCCTCAACCCAGTGCCTACCTATTAATAGCTCCTTTTTCTTTTCTTTGTTTTCCCACTTCCCAATATCCATTTACAGATATAAGAAACTTGTAATATGTTATTGTAGTAATGAAAATCTTGTATAAAGACTATGCAAATTTCTGAGAGTTGTCATCTGCCATTTTACAGTTTAAAACCCCTCTAGTCTTTTCACAAATCAGAATCTAAGCACCCCAGTTGCTCAGGCAAAATCCATCTACAAAAAAAGTATTTTTCTGTGAATGTCTTCTTGGGACTAAACTTAAAAAACCTTCTTAAAATACCCATCTTTGTTCCATGATTTGATCTTATTATTTTGTCATTCTTTGAGCTCCTTATAGGGAAAAGAAACATTTCACTGAAGGTCACCCGAGTCCTCATTTTTTTTCTGTTTTGATCCATTCCAGCCTAAATCTGGATACATCATTCTTTTTCTCTTGTGGTAAACAAGTAGTTAATTCTTCCCTGCTTCTGTGTGGGTGCTGTTCAGCATGGCATCGAGAGCTTAAGCCAAATTTTCTGAAGAGCTTGAAATCTTAGCCCTGGCCATGTCTGAAAAATGCCCAGAAGAACCATATGTGAGGGTATTGAATATGATTTAAAAAAATCTTTCCTTTTATTTAATGCCAAGACAGGAGCTCGTTTATTCAGAAAATCTGTTACATTTTAATTATTTTTTTTTTATGATGGCCACTGAACACTGTAAAACTTGAAAATCCTGACATAATCACTAGCATTCGTCTATAGTAACAAAAATAAATCTCTTCAATAAGCTCAATTCTCTGTGGCTTTATATTTTTCCAGCAAGCATTCTCTTCAGTAAGCTTCACATCATTTAACATTGCATATTCAGAGGCATTCCCATCATGTTCATGTGACTAACAGATATAGTAAGTGGATACATCTGTCGTTTTAACAAAAACTTCTGGAGTTCCATGAACGTTTTTGAAGTGCAAATGGCAAAATCTTTTGCAAGAGTCAACAAATTATAGCCAGTTTTACATTTATAAAAATACATATAAGAACTAAAAGGTTATGCACGAAGATTTAGTAATTAGCTCCAATCCATCAATATTCATTGCGAATGACATCTCCACCAAGGGACCCAGTTAAATCAAACAACCTTTCTTCTGGCAAATGCTTCTGCAGAACCACCAGCCTTAGCAGCCAACATATACAGGTTTCATCCGACCAGAGGCAGATTGAATATGACATAGCAGTTATTCAACGAGAACGAGTTTTCACAAGAGTGCTGAGCTGGTCTAACAGCTTCCTACCACTAAAAATATGGTTCAGCTTTCCCCTTTTTCTCCCTCCCAGCTGCGTGTACTTACCGCTTCCTTTGTGATAGCTCCAACAGTTTGATGAGTCAATTCAGCTCACTCAGCAGGCAAAAAAGAGAGATAATTTTCTGCTTGTTGAATAAGCCAAAATGTCTCATCAACGGGTCAGACTGGCTTCAGAGGCAGCAAAAGAAAACATACAGGATCATACAGAGTGCAATGGGAAGATGAGGCACAGGATCTCCTGTGTTGACAAATTAGCACAATCATCTTCTGAAACACACATTTCTTGTCATCCACATCCCAACATTAAAAATGGGAATGTTGACATGGGCATCTTCAGATATGTGCCAGGTATTCCACTCTCCAGCTTGCTAAGCTCCAGCAAACACCTCAATTTTGATATCTTGATATAACACAAACAAAACTCTATTGTCTGATCAACTGGGATACTCATAATTCTAACATTTCCCTCTCAGACAGGTTAGTCAGATATAAATATTCAGTTAATAATTTTCTTTTAGCTGAAAGCTACATTCTCTGGTGGTCTGTGAAGAATTTGACCAATCCCATGACACAAGATTCTCTTTCTTAGCTGCAAAGATCATTAAAAATACTTGAAATGACTAATATTGTTTTACCTGTGTAAGTAGTGGTTTCTTTCGCCACACAGACAGCACAGGATCACATGTAGCAGTGGAGATATTAATAAATCAACATCCTCTTTGAAATTTGTCCACACATGAAAAAAAAGTCAGGCAATCCTACTTTAGTGAGTTAGTATGAAGAAAGAGTGTTACCAAAACATATCCTTTGATCCTTACTGAAGAATCTCCTACACAGACCAGGAAAGGTGGTCTCTATATGTGAGGCTGCACCTCAAATACTGCGTTCTGGTTTGGGCCCCTTGCTTTAAGAAAGATGTTGAAGTTCTGGAGTGTGTCCAGAGAAGAGTAAAGCTGGTGAATAGTCTAGAACACAACACTTAGGAGGAGCCTCTGAGGGAACTTTTGTTTACCCTGGAGAAAAGGAGGCTGAGGGGAGACCTTATTGCTTTCTACAACTACCTGAAAGGAGGTTGCAGCAAGGTGGATGTTGGCCTCTTCTCCCAAGTAACAAGTGATAGGACAAGAGGAAATGGCCCCAAATTGCACCATGGGTGTTTTTGATTGGATCTCATGAAAAATTTCTTTAAAAAAAAGGGTTGTCAAGCACTGGGACAGTGGAGTCACCATCCCTGGAGGAAATTGAAAGATGTGTAAATGTGGCACTGAGGGACATGGTTTAGTGGTGGACTTAACAGTGTTAGGTTTACTGTTGGACTCAATGGTCTTAAGGGTCTTTTCCAACCTAAAAGATTCTATGACTCTATTTTATCTGTTGGTCCACAGCTCACTGACTGTTGTATTTCATGCTTTGTTTATTAAGAAGCTAGAGGGGAAGGCTGTCCATTTGATTTGTGTGAGGTCAAAGAAAATTCTCTGTAGGGAGTGGTGGTCTGCTTCAGAGCACACTGACCTCCTAGATCCCTGGGTGGGGAAAACAGAGACCCTGAGAAGCAGGGCAGACACACAACCAGAGGTCAGATCAAAGGCCAGACTTTTTATAGAGCATTTGCTGTAACCTCGGAAGAGACAAAAACTGAGAGCAGAGCTGGGGGAAAAGACCTGTCCATCAAGGGGCAACGTTTGAGAGAAACAGCTGTTTTCAAAGCTTTTCATTTTTGTTCTTATGTATCAGACTTGAATTATCTCAGTTTTAAAACTGTTGTCTTCAAAGCTGTGTTCCAGTAAACTAAAGCTTTTAGATACCCAGTGCCCTTTAGTGCTCACTAGAGGAGAAATGTGCAGGCAGCTCCACCTCAGCATTCCAGCTCCCTGTGCATCATGTCAGCAGACTGTGCCCATTGTTATCCATCCGTGCTATCCCCATGCTAAATCCTGACATCCTATCCTTTTATCTGCAGAGTAGCTTCTGTCATGTCTCACCTTGAGTGCAAGCTTCCTCCAGCAAAGGACCTGCCCATGAGAAACATATTTGCTCCCATTACCTAGAAACAGTTCCAGACTTGCTCTGCATTCTGCAGGTAAAACCCATCCTCTCTGCACCAGATAATCCGATATTTCACTCCAATCTGGAAGTCAGGCACAGCATTTATTTCTGCATTAAACTCAATGGCTTTTTTTTTCATAATAAATCCTAAAATATTGATTCACTTCAAACAGGACTGCAACAGGCATATTCTAAAACTAAATTAAAATATTATTAGAAAAGCAAAAACTTTTTCATGAATAAGCTTTCTATACACTTGAGAGCAAAATATGACATACTGAAAGGGAAAGTAATATTAATCTTTGAGAAAGACCAATATCCTAGTCAGCAATAATTTTCCTGAAATTGTATACTTTTTACAAAAAAAAATTAATTCATTGAGCTACTCTGGAATCCTTAATAGCTGATAATTAAAATCTAAAATATTATTTTCATTCTGTAATAAATATAGTGAACAATCAAGATAGATGAGACAAAACTAGAAAGGTTTGTTGGATGATTTAAGTTGAAGAGGTTGCTACTAAAAAGGGCATGCATCATTAAAAAAGAAGGCTCTGTAATTAATATGTTTTCATACAACCTCTCTTATTTCCCTTGAGATCACTAACCAAACCCTTTTAAAAATCGATTAGTTCAAGCACTTAGCTTAGTACCACTTTAGATGGGAGCAATACAGATATTAGCTGAATTTAAAATTATAGCAACTTTATTTTTAATTACTTCTCAAAATGCCAGATTTACATATTATTAAATACATTTCAGTGGCAGAACTGACCACTAAGCATTTTTGGTCAGGGCCTGAAAAAATTAATTATATTCTTTATAAAAAAAAAAAATCACTTAGCATTCAGAACATCTGCATTGTTGTCAGGGATAATAAATGTGATTAAGCTTGTATAAATTTCACTATATTAACCAGTACAATAACTCAATAACTTTGCTGAACTGAGCTGATGCTATACATTGCAATGCTGAAATGCCTAAAAATAAAGTAGGGGAGGTCTAGGAAAATTAGTGAAGTTTGGAGGGAAGAACTGTGTCCTCTCAAGGACAAATTCACCTCCTCAAACTGTCAGTACAGGGAAAATTTCTGGAACTGAGGAATTTTAACAGAGTAGGTTTAATCACAACTCATGCACTGTCAAGGCATAACAATACATTTGTCCAAGAAGTGTTAATATGCTAATATGTAGTTCTCAGGGTTTGTCTGAGTTTATCAAGGAAAAAAAAAAAACAAACAAACACAAAAAAAAACAACTTGTAGCAGGATATCATTTATGTTTTGAAGCATTATGGTTGGAGGATCTTGAAGGAATTCTGTAATATCCCTATGCTGTTCTACAGCAGGCTTATGGAACAGGAGTGGTGTTTTGCCCGTACGATGAAAACATACTACTCAACACCTGCATCCTGAGCAAAGAACAAAACATAAGTAGCAATAGATCCAGGTAAAAGTTATTCTAACTCTAGCCTCCAGAGCACTCAGTCAATAAAGTACCCTAAACATATCTCAGAGATCTGATACCTGGTATATGCCACTGGTGAGACAGGAGGAGCTCAGCTGGGAGCCAAGCAACCACACTTGGTGCTCCATTACATTCAGTGAGGGTTTGCTTGGTGTAGGAAAAGAAGATAGTGAAAGCATAAGCTTGACATGCCTTTTAAACTTAGGTTATGAGAACTAGACATCATGGCTCCCCCATATGCAAGAGAAGGACTATGAGTACCTGCAGAGGACAATTTCTCTTACTTATCTTAGACTCCTCTTTTAGGACAAAATGACCCAAGCTCTGTGGTACCTCTTTCTCTGTCTCTCACTACAGACAAAGCTTAGGTGACAAAAAAGAGATGACTTGCCTGTAATTAGATAATACTGAAAGAATCTCCATTCTGGTATTAGTTTTACATTATTCCAAAAGACTATGCAAAAGAACAGCAAGAGTCCTATGGAATGACATCCAAACACTCCATCTTAAAAATATAGTCCTTCATAGTTACAGAAGGCTACTTGAGAACCTCACTGCTAAAGTGCAATGTAGACAATGTGCATACAAGAGGTAAGAATGGGAATATGTGGTCTCTGTGATTGTCCCAGTCAACGAGGATGGATGATATACAAACAGCACCACCCAGTTAAGGTCAAAACTTGGGAGAGAAAATCAAGTAACAGACATACTTATTAGAATAAGAAAATGTTTTGTCAAACTTGGTATTTCCCATTAGTCATTACTATATGATGTTGTCAAAAGTTACCGACATTAAACAAAGGGAGAAAAGCACCCAGCTGATCCAAAAAGATAAATTATTGAAGGAGAGTTGCAAGTAGAAGAGCATATGCAATGATGCCATGCAATTTAGAGGATGAGGGAAAGATTGAAGTAAGAGGAAACATTTACAGGGGTCTAAAAGAATATTTGAAAGCTTCTAACCCTTTTTAAAAAGTCCATCTCAATTAGCACAATACCCCTCTGAAGTGTCACAGCAAAGAACATTTTGCGGTGAGGCAGTTGTCTGCTGCAGGGTGGGGCAGGAGTGTTGAATGACTTCTTTACTTTACATGATTGCTTTTGTGTGACATGGCCATGAGGAGGCAAATAAATATTTCCATCCACAGGCAGCAGCTTCTATATGAAGTTGTAATGCAGCCATTTCTGAGGCAAAACTTTCAAATTGCCTTGTAAGACATGGTGATGCTCTATGGTAATTCACTAATTGAAATCCCAAGGATAGCTGGGATAAATTACTCCAGGGTTTAGCTAAACTATAGCAAACAATATAGCAAGAAAAGCAGAGATTAACTTTTGTATTAGTCTACCCAAGCAGAGACCCCTCTATTCTGTTTTGCTTGGAAGACAGACGTATGTTGCACCAATCAGTGTGGTAGCTGAGCACCTTTTGTACATACCAAACTTAAACACAGTATTGACAGAACCAAAACACTGCATAGTAAGTCCTGTTTGCTGCAGCACGTAGGCTCAAACAGTTATCACCAAATCTTAGCTGTGTCCTTTATTCAGGACAAGGAAGGTTCTGGCTTAATCTCTAGGTAAATCCAGAGACTGTGTGGTCCCAATTCAGAACTTTTTGCATTCATCAGGTACTTCCCCAAGTCGGGGGAAAAGGAAAGCCAGGGAGATAAAATTCTCACCTAAGTAGCAAGGAGACGAAGAGGCAAAAAGAGAATGGAAGCTAAAGATATCCATTCTTTCCCCCCATGGGGAAGATTCCCTCTGTTTCTTTTTCCCACCTGTTTCCCTTCCAGGCTTGGGAAGAACGCACACCTCAATTTGTCCCCTTCTCAAGGAGTGAGTAACAGGAGGTACTACAGGAGGACCCACAGAGTAACAGTTCTTGCAGGGGCAAAAAGGTAAGAGGGGAGACAGGAATAAGAGTAGGGACTATCACTGCCTTATCTTAAACACATGATGAAAAGGTAGCATTTGTGATAGAAATAGAGTAATTTACAGGCATGCACATTCACAAACATGCACACACACACACTCACAAACCATGGCAAAGGGCAGTAGGAGTTCAAGAATTAAAAACTAGTCTAAGACATAGTATACTATTTTAAAAACAAATATTCACGTTTAGGGGCCTGCCTCAAATTATGGGCCCTGACTACTGATTTTTGAACCTTTAATATTAGCAACACAGCCCTTTATGCTGTAAGTATAGCAGTCTTAATTAGATTGGAAGATTGCTCCAAGATTCCTGAGACACCTTCTGTAACAAATATAGCTACCTTCAGGGCAGTCATATACATTTATGGAAACAGTAATTTAAATAACAGCTATAAACAGATTAAGTGGGTTTGGTAACATCATCACAATGAGAAATTATTTTTGACAGCACCAGATGAAAAATAGTTTTTAAAGGGAGTCATGCTCATTTTTTTACTATATCAAAATACACTGATGTGATTTAAAAATACAGCTGAGGGAAAACAAATATTCTTTTTCACTTAGCAGCTACAGCACTTTTTCTGAGTAGGTTATTAAGAAGTTGTATAACACCAGAAATAGTTCTGCATACCCTTCACTGCACCATTAAGAAGCTATTTTATGCCACCCTTAAACTGCAGGTTTTGCTTCACAAGTTGCATGCATGAAGTTATCAGTTCTCAGGGTGAGATTTTGAGCACATTACTTTTTGCTCTTGTTTTCCATTTCTTTCCTAGTATTTTCTTTGCTAGCCAAATCTAGTTTTAACAGCTATGAGACAAGGATTTCATTGCATTGCATTGCCAAATTCCCTCCTACCAAATTATTGAATTACTGAAGGCAATCCCTATCTCAGTAGACCTTGGTTGTTTTGCTTGACCTCCAGCAGGTGTCCAATTAAATCTGAACAATTTATATGATATCCCCTTTCCATTGATAGTTCCAGAATTAAACTGATGAGATCTCTAGAGAAGGATCGTTGGTGTTACACCTTTCGTCTTTAATTACACCAGTTGAAGATGAATGAATGTACCAGAAGGATCCCAGCTGGGAAGTAGCACTCTTATTAGATAGTTGATAATTTAATATACGCTCTGAATTCTGATTATTTCCTTTAAACATCTGAAGAGCTTTCAACATATGACAAAATCTTAGTATTTATATAGCTGGTCACTGTATTCTTTTCCTTTTAAAACATGTTGCACAGATGCATGCAAAGAACTGTGGCTGGCATTAGAGAACAAAGATTTTTAGACAAGGTGAAAAGGTCCTGGTTAATGCACCCAACCTGTTTTTGCTAACAAATGCATAAACATCATCTAAGAAAGCATGTAGAGGAACAGAGCAGACCTCTAAAGGATCCTCTAGAGTCCTACCATAAAAGCCCCCCACTCCCTCTGCTCCAGCACCATATCTCCAGATCCTCCTCATGTATTTTATTTCTGAAAACGCTTTTATTGGAAACAAAATTCTAAATGAGTTCTGATTCAATATGAGTCACAGCAAAATGAATTTGCTAGGTAGAGTCTCTAATGTAGACACCTAACACTAAGCTCAGCAACTAGATGTCTACATCTGAGCTACCTGTCTGGACTTCCTATAGTCGGTTGAGAGAAATAGGCACGAATGTAAAACATTTCATCTTTGGGAAGAGGTACTAAAAGAGTTCAGATAATACTGCAAAAATACCATCCTCCAGGGTCAGGCGAATTATTTTGATATTGCACACTTAAAAAATATTTAGGCCTCACCCAAAACCAACTTAAGTAACAGCACTAGATTTTCTTCAAAGATATCAAGCTAAGTAAGAACATGATGACCTGTTTTACTCAAGCAGACTCACTGACATGAACGGTGCCTTTTTCATGTCCTCCAGGGATTCCCCTGGAACAGAAATTGTATATCGTAGCCTAGTGGCTGTGATTCTTCCTTCTAGACTCCAGTGCAGCCAAACTGAACTACTGAAGAAAGCATATTCTCTGCACCAGAAACTAAAATTCAGATCTTTTACTCTCACACTTATTTCATTGGTAGGCACAGCTCAGAACAGAGATATTTGGAACAACTGTGTGGAACGCTTGACTAATCCTCCCACTGGGCATATTTTTATGTTGTATTTTCATGTTCTTGTTGATTTGTTGTTTCTCAGTTGTCCAAAAATGAGCTAAGCGACTCACACAACCGAAGAAAAGCCTGATCAAGGATCACGTACATTGAACTGAAATGCAGCAACTGAGAACTGAAATGAAAGTGACAGCACTAAGGTATAACTTTTCTGAATTGGCTGCACAGCCCGCCCACAATATTCTTTTACTTTTGTTGTACAGAAATCATTGTCCTTTGTACGAAGTAGCAGTTGGCTAGGAGTAAAAAAATGAACCAAGAGATAAGAAAACAAGGATTCTTCTTTCTACCCCTGGAAATCAGAGAGTATTATGACATTTCAGAGAAATACTGTGATGCTTGCTTCATTTAAGAAGTTGTAAAGAACTTGAAGAGACTGTGCTTCAAACTAGATTTTGTCCACTGTTGTGTCCAAAGCAATCAGTGATAATAGTCACAGTTACTTTGAGAAGCATGTAATAAGACCCTGCATAGATGCATATGAACTTTTACAGAAGCATGCTCATACAGCTACAAATGCCTTACGCTCTTTTTTTTATTATTATTATTCTATACAGAAAGAATCATCCTGCTATTTCAGCTTCACTCTGTTATCAATTATAAATGCTTTACAGCTCAAGCACAAGATCAGTCAACCGAGTGGCTTAGTAAATGTGTTATTTATACAGTTATTTGTTAAAATGAGCTTCATTGCGTTACAGAATGTTAAGACAAATTGTTGTGCCCTTTAGATTCATTATAGATGACAAAATACTAAATAAATCTTAAATAGGTATTCACCTTTCATCAGGCAGGAACATAAATGGTTAGATCTTATCAACAGGGGAGTCTTTTTAATCTTCTTCCTTTATTAACCACAGTAAAAAATGACTGTTGGTTTCCCTGGCTTTCTCTTTAAAAAGTCTGATAATCCTTGTTGGGGGGTTAAAGCAGACCTTCTTTCAAGGATCAAATCAATCTCTAGTGAAGGAAAGCCTAACTAGCTTTACTGACTTTGGCCTGACAGGTACTATCTCACAGTGAGACATAGTTAAGAGTCAAAGGTAAGCCAGCTTTTCATAAGGGTACTTTATCGCACACAAGCAAGGAGTGCATAGCTTATCATCTGGTCTTGTAACTTCCTGCTTCATTGTGCTGCTGCAGATTTAAAAAAAAAAAAATAATACTTAGGGCATAAATGTCATCTTCTGTGTCATTAACCCAAAATCTATTAGAATTTTATTACAAAATAAGTACTAAGACAGTACAGCTACATTTCCTCCCTTATGCTGTGCTAAATTGCTTGTGAAAGTGATATATTTTGATTCTTACACTGCATCCATTGCAAAATATTGAAGAGAAGCCCACATACTGTGTGCATTAAATGGTAATATTACATTGGCAATGAGGCAATGAACATCTCCCTGAATCTCCATGCAGGTTCTACAAATTCCCTTTTGTAGGATACCAATAAATAAAGAAATTGTTTCCATCTAGGAGTGAGCAAATGGTACTAGTAAGCTTCCTTGTTGAAATACCCAGGTCACAAGCTATTAACCTTTTTTTTTTTTGAGACCAGTTTTTAATGACTAAGCAACAAAAAAGGAAGTCTTGCTGTATTTCTCTGCTTGGGGCAGGCAGTTCCTTCATTATTCAAAGTAAGAAAAGCCTTCAGAAAGAAAACACATTCTGAGCCAAGAATATAGAAGCTATGAAATGTTATTAACATTTATGCAAAAAAAAGAAAAGGTCTCAGCTCATCTGGATTTTTAAAAAACACATATTGGAAAACAGAAGTCAGGAGGGATTCAATTTATTCCCACATAACTGGTCAGCACAAGGCTAAATAAAGAGGTAAGTTATGCATGGACTTCAGGCTACCTCCTCAGAAGTCAGTTTTACCCAGAACACAGCACATGAAGACGCTGCAGTGGGTAGATCCAAAAAAGCAAAACAGTGCATCTGCAAGTAGCAGGCTTAAGCCTCTCTTGGGAGCTCTTTGCTCACAGGTAAACTTGGCAGTGCTGAATTTTCTGCATTAGTGAACAGAACGCCTCTATTCTTGTAAGATGAAATCAAACGGAAGTCCTGCCTTTCAGGACAACTGCTGCGAGTCCCAGCCTTCACCTCCACAGCAATCCACAGCACTCTTGAGCTATGGAGTCTCTCTTCTCCACCTTGAAATCACCCTGTTCTCCCAGCAGGGCCCAGGTGGCCTCTGTAAAGAGTCCATTTCTAATTCTCCTGCTCCCATGGCTGCGGATGGTGATGATAGTCCATGAAGCTTTCAATCTGCACAAAAGAGCACTGGGAGAAATTAAAGCTCTTCAGGCTGGAACTGCTACTGTAGGATATAATCGACTTATCCAACACCAGCAGCTGCTTTTCAGCCTTTGGAGATTTGAGCATGTGTAGCAGGACACTGATTTTGGAAGTTAATAAAGCCTGCAGAAGGGAACTGAACTAGCATGTTTTCAATCCAGTCTTAGTTCAAGTTTAAGCTGGGACTAGAATCTTACTAGTTTGCATCCCAGTTCATGCCCGTAACAGATCATGATTAGGTCCAGCAATCACTCACAGCATTTAACACTGAAAAATACTGCCTTTAAAAATAGGAATGGGCACATGACAAAGGCAAAAACTCAGAGCACAGCTCAGCCAGAGGGACAGTCCTTGCTCTCCCCACAGCACAGCACCACAGGGTCCTTGTTCTCCTCACATCTGCCTTAGAAGATGGAAACTGTGGTGCTGTGCAGGTGATGCTCTACTGTGGAAGTCAAGCAGAAGAGAGTCGAAAATAACCCTTCTGCTATATGCTACATCCCACATGTACAGAAATTCATACACATTTATACAGTGATGTATCCCGCAAGACTGCAAAGGACCAAAAAAATATATAAAGGGCTCTGCTCTAAACAAATGTGTTGCTCCCTACTGTAAGAGAAGATATAGCTAGGTGACCACAATATGTACCTAAATTAATAAGTACCCACTTGCATCTGCCAAGCAGCACGGACTTGTGTCATGGTTCAGAAATGAGAGCTTCTCCTGCACACGCAGGGGAAATCCATGGCAGGGAGAGTCAGAGGAGGAGTATGAGAAGATGAAGCTCTCTGTGATGTGGCCATGTATGTTATAAGGTACAGACAGCCTCTGTGCTCAGTAACTCCCCAGCAGAGATGCCTCTTCATGGTCAATTCAGCATTTTTGAAGTGGTAGCTATTTGCTGGTTCATTCCTAAACTGGGTATAATGATTTTAAAGTGATGGTTTGGTATCTGTTTGTGTCACAGGGATAAACAAGGATTTGAAACAGTTACCTGCTCAGAGTTAGTGCAAGGTTTACCTCCCTGATTTTGAAGAAATGAGGGGATAAAATACACTCATGTATGGAAAACAAGATCCATTTTGCTTCATAGTTGATAAATTGTACCTGATTCTCTTTGTCCAGACAGAAAAAATAACTGAATCTTCAAAGGTTCTGGCACTGCTGTCACTGTCAGAAAGCCTGTTTGTAAGCACACTTCATCAAAGGACATTTCATCTCTGCATACACACTCTTCACATTCTGCTGTCAAAGCAATGTCAGGCTGGGTCATATGCCTTCAAGGCAGCTTTAACTTGGGCACCCTTCTTCAAAAGATATTAAAAACTATTTACATTTTTCCTCCCTAAATCAGCATTTCTGGTATCATTTGTGTCAGTGCCAAGTTCCCCTCATTCTTCACCTCTATTCTGACTCTCCTTTCCTCTCCCTTGTGCTCTCCTGAATACCAGTTGTGTGCCAAGAAACCCATACTGATGCATGCAAAGTTTGTTCAGTTTAGGAGAAGAAACTATATTGTACAGCCTTCTATGTAACCTACACTAAAAATCTATCTACTGTTGGCTTAAATCTTCATGAATAGGAGTAATTTTTTCTGAATAGGATACTTTCTTTACAAAAGCACATACCCCAAACTTTGACTTCAGCCTTTTTTTTTTTCTTCTCATTAAATTTCTTAACTCATATTATGCAGTTTATGCCAAGATGACAGAAAGTGATACACTGTGACCTCTATCCTGCCAGAAGGAGGCTGGGACTTGATGCAGCCTTCTGGATTTTGACTAAGAACTCGGGCACTGTGGTAATTATTTCACACTGATTACTATTCTTTACTCGATGATACTATTTTCCCTGATGGGTTAATTTTTTCCCATCGATGGACATTTTCCACCAAGGTAAATTATTAAACAATTCATTCAGTTTGTTTGAGGGTTTGATTTGGGGTTGTTTTTCCTTTCTCAGAAATAAATTTAATTTACCATGCATTAAAGTGTGAAGCAAAAATCACAGTACAATTTCAGGAGAAATTATGCAGGGAACAGGCAAGAACTGCACATTATTCATATTGCACAGAACTTGATAATAAGTTATTATTCCTCACTCTCAGAGGAGCAAACTGAGCCATGAGAAGTGATTGCTGAGATATTCCAATGCTTCTATGGGCACAGTGGTGTGTTTCCAATATGGCTCAGCATACTGTCTTCATTTGTATTTAACACCAATGCCAAGCACATGACATGAGGGCCATAAAGTCCTTTCAGATGTTGATGACTCACACTCTTTAAACACACCACATGCCCAGACAAATCCACCTTGCCATAGAAGGCACCACATGCCATTAGATGAAGCAGTAGTTCCTTGCCAACCTGACCATGACCGTGACATGACCCCCATCTGTTTTGGATTTATCAAATCATCAAAGGCTCCTGCTCTTGCCAGTAAGACCTGGAGCAGGCGATTCAAAGAGGTCACTATATAGTGACCAGCTGCCTGAGTCAACTGAGACAGGAAATACCACCTCGAGGGGAGCTGGGCTGTTCCTGAGGGAAGAGGAGGCCATGGAAGCCAAAAAGGAGTGTCCTTTTCTACCAGACTGCTGACCCACCATGCCTGAGAAGAGGGAGCCTCATGACTGTGAGAGCTATCAATCAGCTGATGACTATTGGACAAGGTGAACAAGTCAGAGTTGGGGTTCATCCAGGAAGGCCTTTGGGAGGCTGGCTGAGATTCCTTGGCTATCACATATTAGAAAATCACTTGAGAATTCCGGATGCTACGTGGGACAAATTAAGGACTGTATTAAAATCTATAAAGATTGGACTTCCTTATGATTTTAAAATACTGCAAAGACTCGTGGGTCATCTTAATTGGGTTTTGCCATTTACTAGATTCATATACTTGAATGGAGCATAGGTCTTGCATGTCTCCAGAAAGCTCCATCTGGAAGCCAAAGCACAAGTAGACAGTCCTCAGTCAGGACTGGGGAGCTGTGCTGAAATGAGGCTCTTTGTCTATAGGCAGGGGATGCATGGGTGGTGATGGCAACAGGAGCATTTGAGTGCCTTTATGGCCCTGCCAGCATCCTTCCCCTTTCAAAGGGCAGCAAATACCAAGTTTAGCCAGCAAGCTTCTAGGATGCTTCCTTAGTGTACATACACCAGAATGCAGGCCATCACAAACATCTGGAGGGTAGCCTTTTCTGTCAACCATGTATCACATCATACCAAATCACATACCAGATATCAATCACACCTTCAAGAAGAGAGATCAAAGTACTCAGTCTTTGCAATTCTATTCCAACAAAATCTTGGAACCCCGAGATCTAGCAATAAAGCATTTTACCATAGACAACACATAACCCGCTTACTAAGAAAAGATGCCAGAGCTGCAGTCACGTAAGTACTAATAATGTCAAAATGACAACACGGAATACAGAGGAGGTTGTACTCCCACATATTTACTCAGTAACCTATCAGACGCTTTACATATGAATCACATTGTGAAACAAGAGGTAAATAATGAATAAAACTAGCTGATAAAGAGGTATTGTAGCAGTTTATTTAAAATGTGGACTGTGTCAAGTCCCTTATTGTAATCATGAATGGAATAATTTCTGTAGCTATGAGAGAGCAATTGGAGCACTTGACTGCACAGAAAAGACCCTCTTTATGGAGTGATCAGGCACTAAGAACTGCTCAGCCAACAGTCCTTTTCTGCTTGGGTGCCATTTCCACATGCTTCACGTTTTGTTGTCAGAGAATTACACAATCAAATCCTAAAATTAAGATGACGGTGTTTGTTCCACATAAGGCAAGTGCTTAAATGTAGCTTTCAGTCTCATATTGTTTTTCAAAATTTATTCCTCATCAGGTTTACCAAATATTTGGCACAAGCACCTCAAGGTAGGAAACTTTCCCCATTATCAATAGAGGGAAAAATATTTTGTTATCTTACATTTTCTGTTGTCTTTGAGTTTTATAGTATCATGGTATCTCACCAACTCTGGTGTAGGGACAGTTTCCAACAAAGGCAAAATCAGCAATTACTTTGGACAATAGACCTCTGAAAAGTGCAAATTTCCTATGAAAACAGGGGCTGATGGTGCAGAGAAAGGATGGAGCTGCCTGGAGTAGGCAACTATATAGCATCAATTGCTCCCCAGTCTCAGGCCTGTGTCTTTCCCTGCTCCCTCACCCCACCTTCCCCATCCCATCTGCAGAAGTCACCTGTCCTCCCAGGGGGAAAATCCTGCTATGCCAACACTGTCCATAAGACTGGAGCAGATTCTTGGAGCGACAGGCAAGAACCGCTCCACTGAGTTTGGTGGAAATTTGCTGATGAGAATGCGTTCTTCAGCAATAGTATGCAGCATTCTGCTGAAACCCCAGTAATAACTGACTTGGCAAATTTCTTTTCCAGACAATCTAGCTCAAAATGGCAAACAGACTCTTTCTGTATTGTTTACCTGCAAGGGAGCAGGAAATAAATGAAGCATGCACATGCATGTGCACAACTTTTGTATATTGGGAAAGTTACCTGTCCTTCACTTTCTCATTTATTAAACTCTTATTTTGACAGGTTCTTGCACACATGCTTGGACAATTTTTAGAAGTATCATCAATCTAACTGCAGTTGAGTTGCTCTCTCACCCCCCTTTGTTCAGACTGTGACTGAACAGTTTCTTTTAATAAATGAGTGATATGGCTGGGTGTTATCAACTTACTGTAACATTTAATAGATATTCATAACATATATTAATCATAAGCAAGTTTACAAAGGATTCAATCCTGCAAGGTGTGGAGAACACTCAAGTCTCCTTGAAGTCAGTGAAAGGTTGAGATTTTTGCCCTCCCAGGTACTGCATTACAAATGCCAGGTCTTCCTTCTGGACATTAAAAAAACGAGCACAGCTTTCTGAAGCAATGCTGTGCCATATGGTCAGTGTGTTTTACCAGTACCCTGTTCCTTGTGGACTGAAAGATATATTTTTGTTTTAGAAGCAGAACTAGAAGAAGAAGCCTTCCACCAAACTTATTCCAGGTACAGAAGTTTGCCTTTAAAAAGAACTTTCTGCATTTTCTCTGGCTGCTTTGTATCAGAGAGATACTGCTTAGCATATAAACACCCATATAGAAAATAGAAATGTTAGCATTTCTTTCCAGATGCAGAAGTCAGGAAAAACTTTGTGCATTAAAATTAACCAAGTATATAAGAACAATAACACAGCTTCCTAAAATTTATCAACCTATTAAAGTGAAATACAGAATTGCAAATAAGATTAATGGGAGCCACCTAGAATGAATTTCAATCAGTTTTATTTTGAAAGTATGTGAACTCCTGTTCATCATTTATATGAAATTATCAAATCTAACCTCATTATTGCTGTTTCTTCCTGATCACATCAAATATAAAGCATGAACACAGAAAAGAACACTGTGTTCCCACAAGCACAATGCACCCTTCTTGACTTCTTCCCACAAAAGCAGACACTAAAGAAAATACTACCCTATGCAAATGTTTGAATACAAAGTACAACAGATCATATCGAATAAGTTAACCTCTACCAACAAAGTACCACGGAACATATCAAGTAAGTTAATCTCTACCGTGCTATTCAAATTATTAGGCCAATTTTTTAATATGGGATTTTAAGAATAAAGTTAAAATTCCTAACTTATAATAAAAGTGAAAGCAGATAAGAATGCTTGGTTGTTGATTTTTTTTTCACAACAGGAAGGTGGCACAGCTAAGATACACACAGTTGTGTTCACTAAATATACACCAATTTGTCTAGTCTGTTTAAACATGTTGATGCCCTGCCCGGTGTTCAGTCACTTCTTGACTTGAGGTACTAAACTTTGATATTTCATGAAACATTACAAAATGTGACACGCAAACTCTATGCACTACAGGAGATGATGTTCCTTTCACCCCATCAGCATTTCAGTTCTGGAGTTCATTTTCATCTTAAGAAAGTAATTTTCTGTACCACCTGCAGCCTTGCAGCTTGGGTCTGGCAATCTGCTGCTTCACTTTCAAACTGAAGAGGTTACAGGTAAGGTCTTATATCTCCATAGATTATATTGAACAACAAGCCTGTTGTTTGTTATATACTTTTCTCCTGAGAGGGAAGTCTTGACTTCGGAGCAGCTTCTTCATAAAGCAGTACTGAAATTCATGGAGCTGAATGTCAGAAAATCTAAGTGGTTCTCCAGTCACTTTATTCTCCTGAATATTTCTGTGAGGATTTAAGCATGATAAAAAGTATATATATTACTCTCTTACATCACCAGAGTTAGTGAAAACCACTTACCATTAGAACTCCTAGTTTACTTTTTTTTTTTTTTCCCAGAAAGCAGAAAATTGAACCTAAAAAACTAGGTAAGGCCTAGGAATGGGATACTTTGGGAGATGAAGGAGGTCATACTCTGGTCCCTGACCAGTGTGAATAATAATATTAAAAACTATCTTCCTTTTTGCTTCTTCTGTATTTATACTTTGGGCTTATTTATTTGTAATGTCTTATGCTATGAATGTTTTACCTCTGTAGCCCATGATGAAATGTCACATTAAATGATACTGTAAACTTGCATAATACTTAACAGCATGAAAAAGATAATCTTCACTCTCTTCTGGCTTCTGTATGTTAATGTTTCCTTGTCTCCTTCCACATAATCTAGGTTATTTTAGGGGTTCTTTACCTCTGGACATGCTTTCAAATCTCATTACACAAAACCAGGATATGCCACATAGGCAGAAACAATATATTCAAGTTATTAAATGAGAAATATGAATTCTTCTCAAGGCACTAGATACACAGTAACAGAAATTAGAACTCTTAACTGAGAATCAGTTTTCCAACTGTCAGTTTAACAAACAAAAATAGAAGGTTTTTTTAATCAATTCCATTGGCTACCTGATGTCTCCTTCAAAAAAGAGGCATTTTTCATATGACAGGTTCTTGGGCGAAAATATGACAAACCCCATACATGTGTGCAGAATGCCTGTAACAGGAGACATCCTGATAACAACAGCCCCCTGTAAGATCCCAGGTCCGATACCCTGCAAGGGGGTCAAGCAGCAAGTGGAAGGTGTCCAGTGTTGAGTGAGAAGAGGAAATGGGGAAGTATAGTTGCAGTGAGCAGAAAAAAGCAGACGGTGCCAGTAGGCTGTAGACTGTTGATTTTGGTTTGTAATTACAACTGGTAATAATTTTGAACCACTGCTCCTTTTTTTAATTATTGAGCTTTGATTACAATTACAAGCCAAAATCAACAACCTTAATAACAGAGCTCAGAGTCTTCTGATGAAACAGAAAAACCCCCAGGTGCTTGGAACCTGACCTTACAACCCTGAAATTTAACAGGAAAACCTATTTAACAAGAAAACCTTTTGGATCATAGATTGGGTGCCAATGCACATACAGCCTACAACTGTAAGTGTAAGAAGGTTACAGTGAGGACAGTTGAAGTTTTCTTTTAGAAGCTGCACTACAGTAAGCAAAGGCAACACTTACCAAAATGGCAACAGATTTCATGCACCATTTTGCTGTAGAGCCTGGCTTAAAGCAACTGGGTGTCTCAAGATGAACCAAAGCCTGAGGTTTTCTAAAACATTTTTTAAGAGTATGGCTGACTTCTGACTGTCTCACGTATACAATAAAACTCATCAAACTTGTTAAGCATTTGAAAAGAGGACAGAATTATTTTGAAATCTACCTGCTAGGTCTGTCCAGCACCACAAGCTCACACAGGATGCAAAAAGCCCATTTTGAGCTTGTGCAAGGGAATCACAAGCACGTATTTGATCACCTAAGTGCATATCAAGTCCGTTTAATCTTTTACTGCTAGCTAGCATGTGGTTCACTTCACAGTCACTCGTGAGGATGAACTTCATCTTGAAAGGAAAACAAAAATAGACTAAGCAAAAAAGTTACAGAAAATTAGACTACTGTGACCTCAATCCTTCTTCCGGATTGGATTGGGACTATACCTAAGCCATGCCTGATGGAGGAGTTCTTCAGTTAGAGGTCCTACAACCTTTCACAGCTTGTCGTATGGTTTCCCTCTTTGCTCTCATTACATTAGTCCTGACTTTCAACATGAATCCTCATTGCTCCAATTAAAGCCTGTTGTTTCTTGTTCTATCAGTAGAATATGAAGGGAACAGTTTCCCATTCCCCCCTCCTTTAAGTGGTGCAATTTATGTTTCCCAATTATATTCTCCTTTTTTTACTTATCCCAATTTCTTAAACCTTACTTCACAAATCACATTTTCTACTCCTACAGTTACTGCTTCCATCAATCTCTCCAGTTGAGCCAAGTATTTCTCAAAAGTTAGTACCCAAAACTGGGCATAATATTCCAAACAAGCCTCTACCAAAACTTACTAGAGTGGGAGAGGATTTCACATACCCTACAGGTAATATTCCTGTGTAACTATCCTATTAACTCACAAAAAAATTGTATTTTTTAATCGTGTTCAGTATGCAATGCACTGTGACAGAAGATCCAGCCTAACTTCTTATTCTCCAATACTCAGTTCTCCAACCTCCGATCTCTCTGTGTTGATGTAAGAAGATTATTCCTGTCCAAACCTAATATCTTGAAATTCTTGTTAATCTGCATTGTGCTGGCTTAGACTGCATATTTAACTTGTCAGACTCTTTCTGAAGCCTAATCCTGTTCTCCAGTATGCTCCTTAAATGGTGGTACTATCTGACAGTTCATGAACATACTGAAAAGTGATAGTGATGTTTTGACAACTACTTTCTAAATACAGTTTTCCAAACAGTGTCACACTAGTTTTATGATAATTAAATCTATAGAGTGCTTTCTTAGCTAGTTTATAAAATGTTATGAAAGTTAATATCAGAATTTATCAGGCGAAAGCAGTAGGTCATTGCCTCTTTCTTCCCTATGTATAAGGGCGGGGGGGGTATGTGTGTATATATATATATATATATAGTTCCATAATAAAATAAGATGACTGACTTCATTTTTTCTTGGCAAGTCCATAATCATTGTTAACTCATTTCCTCAGTATCTTCCAGGTGTTTAAAAATATTCTGAATATTTGTTCCAATATTATTCCAGAAATCAATGCTAAGCAGACAACTCGATGATTTTTAGTTCCTTATATCACCTTTTTTCAAAGGCAGACACCATGGTTTCTCTTTTTCAGTTTTCTGGAAGACTCTGCGTCTTCTAGGAGTTATCAAAGACAACCATTAATACATGTAAGGTTGCTTATACCAGTCTTCACATTACAGTGAATTTTCTGAGACATGAAACCTCTTTTCTTCCTGAAAATATCCAAGAGTTAAATATTGAATGGCCTATCTCCTTTCTTATTAGTTTCATCTGAGGTTAGCTGTGTCAAATTTATGTGCACAGCTGACCACTTTAGTGAGGAAAGTCACTAAACACGTCAACCACCTCAATCTCATCTTTTGGCAGCTTATTTTATTATAATTCTTTAAACAGCGAATCCAGTTTTCTCCTTGGTCTTTCTCTTGCTTCTAAATTGAAAGTTTTCTTTCTAGCTTTTCTGTCCCTTGATACTTTAACGTGGTGATTACTGAGAATGTGGTAACTCGAGCATTAATTCAAACAGCTGGTGTAAGAAGTACAGGGTATATTGTGGTACTTTCAAGTGCTATTACGGTCAGCTGGAGTGAGTACCTGCAGAGCAGCCTGCCTGGCAGCAACCACTGGCATTAGTGGTGCATAGTGGAGCTGTGAACGTTCACAAATGTTCACAAATGGAATGAGAGCTGGCATCATGTCACATGCCAAGAAGAGGCATTGACAAAAAGATCAGAAGAGCAGACAGAACTCTAATGTACACCACAGCATCATCTGCCTCCTTCTCCTTTTGCTGAGCACACTGAAGGTCAAGTATAGGACTGGAAAGTGAGATAATTATGAACTCGGTGGGCTTACTGCACCTTGTGAGACATCCCACCCTGCTGCACCTACCTGCTGCTACCTTTGCTGTGCAGGTGATGAAGGTAGGCACTGTTAGCCTGCCCCTGCCCTAAGCCACAGGCAGGCTGAGAGTGCACCAAAAGGCTTCATTTCTGTCTGTTTTCTTGTCAGTACATCTGTCTGTAAACAATGGAAAATCTCTCTCTACCAAGCCTCCACCTTTTTTCTAAGCAATGCAATCGGAGCTGTCAGGGCAGCTAGTTCTTTTTTAGCTCTGATTGCACAGTAATGAAAGGGTGGGAAACAAAGACTAGCAGTTTCTGAGATTAATCCCCCTTCTGTTCTCAGCTGTCAGACTTACTTATTTTTCATTTTTTTTAGCTAAATCAGGTCATTATACTACAAATCTTTACTCTGAATGAAAGATTAAACTTAGGTATTTTATTTTCATCAGGGCATAATATTCAGCACAGAATAATTTGCTATAGTTTCATCTGAATATTTGTATGGGGCCTCCTATCAAATTCCACTAAACCCTTACTGACCCTTTCCATTTTGTTGAATTCCTTAAGATCTAACTGTAGTAGAGTCCTGGCAAACAGACTTTTGCACTCAATTATACCTATCTCCACATCTAAAATGTCATGTTTTCACGAAACCTCTTTAAACAATCAAGAGAATTAAAAGGTCTTCAGGGCTGCTTTGTAATAAAAATAGTAATAGAAAAGAAAAAAAATCCATAACCTACATGTTTGTCCTTGACATAGCCAGTAATTTTTACACAATGAGAAGGAAAAAAAAAAAAAAGGAAGAAAAAGAAAAAAGCAGGAAACAAGAAAAGTCTTTCAGACTACATTTAACTGCTTCAAAGCCAACAATAAAAGTACTATAGTTAAACCAGAAGACCAAAAAGGCATAAGGTCATCAAAACCAAAGCTCATTGAACCAGTGTATTTGGATAGATGTCATTTCCACTTTGTCTGTACAAGGAGGGTTATATTGTACATGGAGAGCAGAGCCCATGTTGCCATAAAATTAGAAACAAAAAATATCCATGGTCTATTATGGTGATGTTATGAGAAACAGGCAGTTATCTTATACACGAACAGACCCTCTGGTGTGACTATTGGACCTACCTTGGTGTTTCTTACTTCACTGATTACTTTACTGATAGTGTCTTTTTTTAAAAGACACTATCACAGAGGAACATATTTTCTCAACCAAGAAGAACTGGCTTTATGCCACTTGTGCTCTACCAGAAATCAACCCAACACTAGCTATGGGATTTAATTTAAACACAGAGAGAAAAAGCATGACAAAAGCATGGAGCATAAAAGCATGGAGCAAAACACAGGTCTCTGGTAAAGCACAGGAGGTCTTTGCTGTTGCAATAAATCAGAACATTTCTAGATCTAGTGGTTTTGCTCATGTTTTGCTTTGTTTTCTCTTAAAAAAAATATTATCAATTAAGAAGCAAAAGTCTTCTATAAAAAAACCTTTAGAAGTAATAAAAGGTAATGAGATTAGCTGATGTTTGGAGCCCTTGTAAAGTTATTCCTTTTACATTAATGCCTAAAAAATGTTTATGAAACATTTTGGGTTATTCCTCTCAGAAGTATCAGATTTTCATAATATAAAGGTCATGGAAGGAGTTCATATCAGACTAGGTCCTGCACAGGCTATTTTGTTGATTCCTTTCATCTCTTATGAATAGGTAGCATTTCAGGCACATTTTTAGAATATGCAGCACAAAGGTGGGTTTAGTCCTTGTGTTGTAGGATATGGGCAGCACACTGACATTGGGCAGGAATGCCTTAATGAGAATTGCCAGAAATACTGCTTGAATCAGCAGCTGCACTAACAAGTTAGAAAGGTACAAGGTAAGCAGTATCCTCTGAATGTGGAAATCTACAACTCACCTCTCCAGGTTATGCATGTCTTCTTTGATTGATATCATTGAACATTTCTTTCCATTTTCTCCTTTGGTAGAGCTTTGAGTTTCTCTTCCGGTTACTTTTATTTCCCAGGGCTGGGAAACAAAACATCCCACCACGAGGAGCATACAAATAGAAACAGAGCAAGTACCATGTCCCAGACCAGGAACAGCAAAGCATTGTTCAAAGTATGCTGCTGGACAGGGGTTAAAGGCACCTCAAAGTCACTGCTTAGGACCAGGGAAATGCTTTCACATAAACCACCAGCATGCGTGACCTTAAAAAGCCAAGCCACAATTTATATCCAGTGTAACAAGAAGCTTCATCACCACTGAGTGAGTGAACCATAGGAATAAGTAAGGAAATCATGACAGGTAAAAAGTATTTGTAAGTATGATTCAGGAATTACTTGGTCTTCTAGAAATTCTGAATTTCACTCTTCTGTATTTAGTTACTGGTTCTCTGGGTGCTACTCTGCCATACAAGATGTGCTCAAAATGGAGTGCACGTTTGGCCCGAATTAGCCTGTCATTATCACATTAAATGCAGCTTCTTATTGCATGTAAACTGATGATCTCAAAGTGTCAGCACCGCTCATTAGCTCACGTCAAACATTTTTCCAAGTGGGACAGATCTGATTTGTGTCCTACCCTGCTAGTATGCTTCTCTACACCATGCATTCTGAACTTCCACTCTCTGTAAACAGAGGAGGCATTGCCTATCTGCCCCTACACTCTTAAATGTCAAATGTCAAGACTTGAAATAAATACACAAGACTCAAATACAAGGCTTTTTCAGAAGGATTGACCTGCAAAGTAACTAGAAGCCAGTTTAGGAGACAATGGTGTTATTCACAGAGGTAGATGATAACCCCTCTTGCTACAGCTGCTATGGTCATGGCCAAGATCACCACTGAAATGCTCCTGTGGCAACTATAGCTTATTTAAATATGCAGGTCTGAAAAGTAAAGTAGTTCAGAGATGTTTAACATGAAATTCACTAATCACTGTCACAGAAGTGGCAAACTGAAAGAGCCCTGCGACAGCAAAGCTTCACCCATTTCTGCTGACTCTCGTACCCCACTGTCCCATTTCCAAAGCGATTTATGCACCTGGAGGGTCCGTGTGGCTTGTGCCTTGAGCTCTTTATTCATTCTTGAAAACTGCACTCACCTCCTGTATCACCCCCTGCCCTAAAGCCAAAAGGTGCTCATAGAAGATGGCTGGTTCTCAGCTCTTTCACTGGTAAGTGCAAGAAGGCATCTTCAGACCAAAGGAAAAAAGTAAGATAAGAATAATAACGGATTTACAGTTAGCATTTTTTTTTTAGGGAACAAGTTTCCCTCCTTTCCTTCTAATTGATTTAAACTGAAGGCAAGAAAAAGATAATAAAGTTGATCCCAGATATCTAGTAAGGAGGGGTCATTCCCTGACATCATTCCACAGGTTCCTTCAAGTGAAATTATTAGCATCTTTTATGCTAAGAGTTTACTAGCATTCAGAGACCCCCTATTCTATGCATATCAGAAGTATCTTTAAAAGTACCTTTAACAATCTTGCCTCTGAGCCTCAGTTTCTTGCCTCATAAGAAACTTCCACTAGTTTCTTACCTCATGGGGAGTACTAGGTAATAGTTTAACATTTGGAGTTATTCACATCATACATTGATGAGGGCTGTATATTTATCTAGAGACACGGGGTGTCTAAGTAGGTATGGGTAGCCATACGCAAAATGATGCTACGTAATACTCTGAGGCAGCTGAAAGCTATACAATCTGTCCTAAGTGAGTACTTTTTGGTTAAAGCAAGAGCAGGTTGGCTTGTTTTCATCCCATAGGCATTCCTATGGACAGTCCTGACACAAGTTTCAAAGCAAGTACAGTTTCAGATGCATCCTGGAGAGCAGTGGATTGATGAGAAGTTACCAAACTACCCAGCAAGCTCCTGAAGCCCTCCAGAGGCTTGTGGGATTTGTGAACAAACTTGCTTGCCTTTGAACCTCTGAGGTAGTCACACAAACACTACACCACTGTCACAAAGGCAGAATCAAATCAAAACACTACTGAAAACTTTATAAAAGACAGTGAGGAAATCCTTCTTCCATTTGTTATTGAAGGCTGCAGGATAACCTTCTTTATAGTGCCCTGAGGACTTATTCAATAGGATGCAGTGACACTGATGAGTAGGATAATTTATTCTTTACACGGTTGCTTAAAGATGTGAGGCACTGCATAAATACTCTGGAAAATATCATTCCATGGAAAAGCTCTCAATTATCCATCAAAATACTTCCTGCATCAAAGTTATTCTGGACTTACTCTTCGCATCACAAGCTACATTTGCAACGCTCAGAAGGTCTGACTGCATCCATTATTTCACAGTAACTGATTTGCAGTCAATGTAAGAACACCATAGTTTCGAACTGGTATTCATATAGTACCAGTAGTCTGCAAGACATATTGATAATGGCCTTCACACATCTAGAAGATAAAAATACCAAGGAAGCTACAGGCTTATTTGACAGAATTAAAAAAAGAAAAAAGAAAAACAAAAACTGTATTAATGGACTGTGGAACTTGCACTCAGAAGTGATAAAATGGTATGGTAAGGACTGCATGAGCAACAATAACCTGGTCATTTTGTGTAATCATGTTAAAATATAGCATGTAATTACTAGGCTGTGTATGAGCTCAGAAATTTCTTAAGTAATAAAAGACACAGTTGTGTCCATAATCTCAGAAACTCCTTATGTACTTCAGAAAAGAAACTTTATGTGTCTTAGAGACAGATCAGACAATACAGTACACAGTGCAGAACCTCTTGTGATCATCTTCAACTCTTTTGATCTTTCATTATTGTCACTGACACACCAAATAAATAAAGTTTCCTTCACTTGGGCTCTTGGTGAGTAGCACCTCACTTTACAGTAAGACCAGTAACAATACTGATTCAGTGATCGGTTAGATATTTAAATTAGTCATATGGCTATAAGCAGAACAATTCACATCTGTAACTCTTCACGGTGGAAGGACCTGCTGTTTGCCCCATAAGCCCTTTTGGCTTGTGTTCTGTGCATTATACTTCTATGAAAACTTGGGGGTTTTCCCTTTTCTTATGTCTACTGAATATGAATTTTTATATATTTGAAGCCTGTTAAACCAAATACATCTAAAATAATTCTACATCATACTGCTTTGTCCTCTAAGCTGCAGGTCCCAGGGTCTAACTTTTCCCAGAGGAAATGTGTAGTCTAATCTATTTTACAATGAATCAATAACCTCTAATCAATAAAGGAGAAAAGACATCTCTAGAGACTGATTTTAAACACCTACCACAGGGCAAAATAAATCTTTCTAATAGGCACCCATCCCTTTGTTCACTCCAGAACCAGCCACTCAAATAAGGTACCTGATTTCTGGTGACTTACATCAGGGAAACTGACTGACACCATCACTGGGCTCAACTGAACTAAGCTATAGCAAAGTTGTACTTAGCCCATAGCTTATTAACAGGACACTGTTTGGGACACTAAAAGTTTGGGAAGTGGGAATGCTGTCTTTCTGAAGCCAGTAATCTAATTTATTATTTATTTTTTTTTAATGGGAAAGGGGAGGGAGAGAAAGAATATCTTGTGGGAGACACAGGAACAGAACAAAGGGCATCTGGGGGTTTTACTGCATTTGCAGAAAGTAATCCTCAGTGATATAACTCCCAAAAAGATTTTGTATGGCAGAAAAGATTTTCTGCGAAAATCTTCTGGGCAAATTCATCTGGGGTGTATTAAGGCAAATCCAGTTATACTGATCTATTACTTCTGTCTGAGTACTTAGTTTTCTTCAAATTAAAAACAACATAAGGGAGTAGGAAAATGTTTAAGCAATGAGACATGACATACTATACCATGCTGCACTGTTGATTAATGTGCATCCCAGGTATATGGGAATAAGACAAGTGCCTACACCATATGTGACGAGTGCATTAATCAGTATTAACATGTATTAACAGGTACAGAGAGAGGGAGAGAGAGAGAGAGAGAGGGGGTACTGAAAAAGGTCTGGTTTTGAAGTACAATCCTGCTGTGATGGCAATGGGGGACTGAACACTGTTGACATGAGGAGCCAGCCTGAGGCTGTGACCTTAGAAAAGCACGTGCATTTGATGAACTCCATGCCACAGGATGATACAGATGCAAAAAGCTTACATAGATTTAAGGAGCGGCAGAGCAGGTTCACAGATCAGAAATACTTTCAGGCTATAAATTCAAAGAAACAACTCCAGATCAGGAAGTCTCTGAGCCTCAAATGGTTAGAAGCAGGAAGAGCACCCAGGGAAGTGTCACGTATCACGCACCCTGGTTTTATACCTCTTCCCTAGACATCTCCTTTTGATGGCCATCAGAGGCAGGACAGAAAGGTAGCGAGCCATGTGGTACAACCCTCTTCAGTGCCTTACAGTCTGATTTTTTGATGTCCCAAATTTACAACATACACCTAGTTGTCATTAATTCTATGCAAGTTGTTCACCACTCAGTGGAGCAATACATGCAGCTATATGCATACCTCCACTGATAAACTGAATCACATCAAGACTTCTAGGTAACTGGCTCAGTGTGAACACCAGCAGGAATTCAGCACAATCTTCCACCACTGAGACCAGATACCACCAAGCATGTGCTGCCGGTGGTGCAGCAGCTCTCAATTCAAAGCTCTGGTGAGGCACAGTGCCTCGAGAGATACTGTCTGCCTGAAGGTGAGAGACCAGACAAGAGACATAACTCAGTGCATGTCACGTACGAGGCACTTCAGGAACCCTGCAGCACTGCTGGTCCAGGCGCGAGAGAGGAGTGGGTTCCCTCCTTGCTTTGAGGCAACAGCCCTCCCTTTTCACTGCGTTCAGAAACATCCCTGTTTTCTACTCTGCAGAGCAGACCTTATCACGTAACTGCCATGTTAGCGAAACCAAGGAAACAACAATAGCACATTGCCTATTGGAGCATATTAACATGCCCCACAGCAGTCTCATTATGACTGTTAAGTATTCACCCAAGATACTGAAATAGATGTCTTTTTTATTCATGGCCTCCCCTCTAGCCTCTCTTTCTTCCAGCCCCTCCTACCAGCACAGGAGCCAAAGTGGTTCAATAGTCCAACAGCCAAATAATGCTGTCAACTGCCTACTTTAAATTTAGCTTCTCTAATGATTCTAATTTAATGTATTAATGCTTTTCTCTGATTCATGTGGTCCTGTGCTTTAAAATCTTTTCTGAGAGGCTGAGGCGGTTTTTAAATTATACTTTCAACTGATATGTAAATAAACAGATTTGAATACTGATCATTTTCCAGCACCATGATTTTGAATTAAAAAAAAAACCTACTATTTTGAAGGTGACTGGCTAAAGGTGAAGAACTCTAAAAACTGGGCATGTCAGTAAAACAACTCAGCGCTGTTTCATCCTTTGTCTTCGTTTTAGGTAACATGAGGGAGCATCTGTAACTTACCTCATGCTATTAGGATCTGGCCCTGTGTGGATCAATAAAGACTGCATGACTTTACTCCACACTCCAGTCCAAAGCTTTAACTACCCGCTAGACAGCCTGTAATTTCAGCAAGGAAAAAGAGCACCTGCAGGTGTTGAATTAATGCACCATGAAAGCAGAACTCTGCTGTGTTGCAATGGAGCTAAAATCAGGCTTCTGTGGCATTGCCGACAGTACTCAGCTCCCAGTGTATTTCAGACTTTGGATACACACAGGCTACCTAGCAATTTTGTCGCATTTTGAAAATAGATCAGGGGGAAAAAAAAATCCATTTCGACTCTTACATCCATAGGTCATATTTATCATTTGCTAACAGACTGTTGTGTTGTGAATGGAGCCTGCTTCTTCAGTCCCACAACACAGAAAGTTTCTTTTGCATCACTAACATTATAAGGAAGGAACTCAATCACAAAAGAGCCAGTGATTTCTAAGAAAAACAGTCTAAATCATGATGTTAATCAAAACATCATCAACAGAAATTACAAAAGTATTTTAAAACAAAAAGGTGTCAATTGTGAAAGTTTAAATTTTAAAATCAAAGGTGAAAAAATGTACTTCATAATTCCAATGTTACTAATCCCATTGACTTTGGATGAGAATACTGACAAAGGCATTGAAGAAAAGCCATCACCCAGGCAGCTGCTTTTCAAGCAGACACCTGCTCAGCTATGCCTCTGTGGGTCGCATCTAGTTGCTCTTCCATATGTGTGACATTTCAGAGGCCAGCTTGTGGTTTTATCTCCCACCATCTCAGTAAAACTGTGAAAAATTAGATGTCTGACTACGACCATGCTGACACCTGTCTCTGCTCCTAACCTGTGCCACTAAGCCACCCCACAGGGAGGAACAGACAAGCCTTCAGTATTGAGGTGAAAGTGAAGATGTCTGCTCAATAGTTTGAATACAGCTGCTCTGTTCCCTGGAGCAAGTTTGCAAGTCTTGAATGGAGCTAGTCATGAAGGTGAGGTGATGTAGGCAGCTGCCTCAGGCAGCAGGCTTCCAGGGTGAAAATAAGCCATCACTGCCACTACAGCTGGAAATGTGCAGGGCAGCAGCTCCTTGTGTGGGAGAATGAGAAGACTCATTCAAGAGGCAACTACTGCCCCTACCCTTCCTCTTGGTAAGTTAGGCTCCCCAGGGCTTCCAAGACTCTCCCTCTATTTTCTCTGCCTTGGTTTTACCCCTCTCCTTGCTAAGAAATCTTAGATGCAAAGAGATAGACCCTCCCCGAGTAACTGCTACAGACTTCTGGTGTTCCAGTGAGTGATATAGCTTAAGTTACCGATGAGCTTCTGCAAAGCTATGCCAGGCAATATTCAAATACTCTAGTTAACAAATCTACTCATCCTGTCATTCCCCGAATACACACTGCAGCCTGGTTCACAGACTTATACAGTAGTAACAGTGTTGGTTGGTAGAGACCTCCAGATGTCACCTTGTCCAACATCCCACTTGAAGCAGGTCCTCCACAAGCACTAGATCAGCTTTGCCCAACTGTGGGGAAATATCCAACATTAAAGATTACACAGTCTTTCTAAGTAACCTGCTCCAGCACTGCACTTACAGCAAGAACATTTTCCTGATGACAAACCTGAATGCCATCTCTGGCTGTTGCCCCTTGTTGTATGATTTGACACCCACAAACATATAACATGCCTTATTCTGAGACCTTGAGAATCAATATATCCCTGTAATTACAAGAGAATTTCAGGTGTTCAGTACCATTTCTCTTTATCACATATCTTCAGTTCAAGAATCATTATTGTTTCCTTCCCTGCTTCTTGTTCCTCATTGCCTATTTTTTATTGTATATACTAGTACAAGCCTACATCCTTCCTGAAGCATCTGAAGGTTGCTCAGTTTATTTACATCCAGTAGCACATTAATACTTTCCACTATGGCACATTAATACTTTCCATTATGCAAAATGAGCTCTTAGCTATTCCTTGGACATTAATTTAGTTGAATATGATAGTCAGAACTCTCTGACATTGTTAAAGTTAATGATCTGATACTTTACAAGACAAGAGACATTTCAAATCAAATTGATCATATTAATAGTTTTATTGAGCAACATTAAAAGAAGTGTGTTGTTCCACAATGTCCTCAAGCAAAGCCTTTATTGGCACATTAATGGTGACAGAATGTCCAAATCCAAAGTAGGAGACACTTTTTATTTCTATAACATACAATTACAGCTAGCCTAAAATTCTAGATTAAAAACTGATAACCATATGGCTGTGCTTGAAAGCCCTATCTTCTGTTGAAATGTATGGATAACTGCTGCACACAAATCACCCCACTTTATTGACCGATTCTCTCTGTTTCCAGCTGCTTGTGCCAGGGAAGAGGAATATCTGGTAGAAAGGGGGTGAATTACTTTGCTCCTGAGGTATTGAATTATCTGGGAGTCCAGTTGATGTTAGGGAGGGAAAGGTAGCCAGTATCTTGAAAAAATAAGGCTTTTTCTAAGCTGTAAGGTGTTACAGCATCTCAAGTCTATGTATTAGATGCTAAAGATAACATAGTGGGAAGAGAGCTGGAAAGAGCAGGTAAGCTGTATGTGAGTGACTCAAAATAGGCCAGTGTGGTGGGTTGACCCTGGCAGGACATCAGGTGCCCACCAAAGCTTCCACAGGGTGACCATCCTTCAGAAACAGATTGCTCCACTGTGGGTCCCTTCCACAGGATGCTATCCTTCAGAAGCAGACTGCTCCAGCATGGATCCCCCACAGGATCACAAGTCCTGCAGCAAACCTGCTCCATCATGGGCTCCTTTCTCTATAGTGCCACAGGTCCTGCCAGGAGCCTGCTCCTGCACAGGCTCCCATGGACTCACAGCCTCCTTTGGTCATCCCCTTGCTCCAGCATGGGGTCCTCCCTGGGCTGCAGGTGGAGATCTGCTCCTCCATGAACCTCCATGTGCTGCAGAGGCACAGCCTGTCTGCACCATGACTCACTGCACAGAAAACTCTGCTCCAGTGCCTGGAGCAACTCCTCCCCTCCTTCTGCACTGACCTTGGTGTCTGCAGAGCTGTTTCTCTCATAGTCTTACTCCTCTCTCTGGCTGCAATTGCTCCTGCACAGTAACATTTTCCCCCCTCTTAACTATGTTATCCCAAAGGTGCTACTACTGTGGCTGATGGGCTTGGCTGTTGCCAGCAGTGAATCCATCTTGGAGCTGGCTGGCATTGGCTCTGTTGGACACAGAGGAAGCTTCTAGCAACTTCTCACAGAAGCCACCCCTGTAGCCACCTTCCCTACCGCCCCAAACTTTGCCACAAAACCCAATACAGCCATCTTCACAGGCACAACTTAAAGCTGTTGAGAAACCATTCCCACTGTAGTTAACTATCTCAGTCTACTGGACCTAAAAGGACTTCTTCATGCCAAAGGTTTTCTCAGCTAGAGGAGTGCTGCACTGGCCCTCACACACATTATCAAAGGAAGAGTTTTCCACACAGGTCACAGGTCAAATTCAACAAACTTTTTTCTTACAATGGCCATGTCATTTAGGTCAAGAGGAATGCCAAGTATCATTAAAACATTGCAAAATTTTCAGTTGGTAAAGCTTTCTCCATGTCAGATCTCCAAGTGATGTTTTCAACACAGATATACAGACATCCTCTCTAATGCTGCATTACTTTGAACATCCAAATGCTGAGGAGTTCACCATTCAACAAAATCTCCCTTATCTAGCTTTCCTTCTCATTGGGTGTATTTGCCATTAGGCAAATACATGGAACATCCAGAGAAGAAAACTGTTACCCTAAATAATAAGGGTCATACATGATATGAGTTCAGGCTCCAAAGTGCTGACCACCCACTGAGTGGGATCTCCATTGGATGCTCTGACTGCTTCTCTCTACAGATATTATTAGGCGGTAAGTAACCTGAATTGCACATCCCTCCCTCAGTGTTAGACACCACCATAGCCACAAGGCTTACATTAGGCAAATACATTAAGCTGTCTGATTACCATGCCAAAGGGGTATTCTGGATAAGCTTTGAACCTTGTAGCGGTGGTCAGAAGTGTGGTTTGCAAGGGCTTTCAGTTTTCAGCCTGTCTTCCTTTATAGTGTTTTTAATTAAAAGTGCAGTATAGCCTATAAGAAGTGGTGAATGTGCTCATAACCCATTGAAGCAAAAGGCTTGGGAGCCATTGCCTTAGAAGAGTAAGATCCTATCAAATCATCTAAGCAGCCTTTCGTCACACAGAGTTTTGGCACCCTGCTAAAACAACAAATAGAAAAGGCAATAAAGACCATCCCAACTAATAGGGGAAAGAAGTCTACGTGGCAAAGCCTTTGCCATTTCTTCTATGTTTTGTTGTTTTCTCTCCAGGTGCAAATGATTTTCTCTGCCTACAAATTTCAAGAGAGAACTTTTGAAACTGTGCATGATACGGCAAAGTTTGACAACAATCCGGCAAGGTCTGCAGCTGATAAAGGAGGCAGTGACAATCAGGGGAGAACTGCAGACAATTGCTCCACAGCCACTGTTGCCGATTTGTAAGCCTGTGCTTGTGAACTAAAATATCTATCTCAGATAATTGACATTTATTTGATTGAAACAGCAGGGTGCCCTCCATCAGAATGGGAGGAGACCATATGGAATAACAGTATGAGTGGAGATAATGTTTGTCTGCTGAGTGTGTCAATGTGTTTAGAGATTATTCATCGGGCTCTAGGGATTCCAGTATGGTAATGTTTGAGCTAAATTAGAATCAGATTAATTGCTCTAATCTAATGGAAAGACAATGTTTATCAAATTATTTCTCCTTCACCACATGATATTGCAGTGTCATTACTCTCCAAGTTAAAAAAAAAAAATAAAATCAAAAGGCTCTCTTGTATCACATCTGCTTGAGAACTCCACAACAGTGCTGATTGCTACACAGGAGATCTAACGCAGTTTATAACTCTGTGAAGGAACTAATGAATTAGGGTGAAAGCTTTGTAGAAGATAAATTCTCCAGGTGTGGGTAGGGATTAAACTATATTAATTAGAATGACTTTCCCTTGTTTGGGGCTTGGGCTTTTTTTTTTTTTTGGAGGGAGCTCTTTATTTTTGCTCAAATTTTGATACTTTTTTGCTTGTTTTAAATTTTATTTCAGTGGAATAAGGGGTTTTTATAGTAAGAAGCACTAAAATTGAACAATTTAGTAGCTAATTAATGTTTTCCTCATGTTCTTTCACCTTCTTTATATTCTTTTCATCTGAAAATTGCAATGAAATTACTAACAACTGAATGAGCATACAAGATGGCTAAAACCCTTTAGGTATACTTTTCATTATTTAGTGCTTAGGGTCATTTTAGATCACCTGTCAAATGCCTGAATAGGCACAGAGCTCTTCAGTTCCTTTAAAATGTAGTGGAAATCTGCAGTTCTGGTAGCACTGCACTGTAAGTGTTCAGTACCTCAGAGAGTCAGAAGCTCCTTTAATTGCTCAGAGGCTTGAATGGTGCAAGAACGGGTTCCAATTACATCTTTTAAAAGCCAGTTCAGGTTCTTTTACCCTTAGAATGTTTTCAGTATACACTATATATGTTAAAGCACAACATTAAACATTACCCTTTTAAAAGAGTATCTAGTAAGGACAATTCTCAACACGGGTAAAAGCATGATCTCCTCCCAAAAGTGCTAATAAACCAACCCCTCCAATCTGATTTTCCACTGCGTTACACTGATGTCATGCTACAGAAAAGCCCTGGAGTTCACAGGATTTTGTGTATCAAACTGGAACGATAGAAGACAGTCAGGCATTTTGTTTCTGCTTAATTTATAATGGTGACACTGCGTTTGCAAGGCATTCAGGCTGCATGCTTAAGAGAACACTGAACAAATATTTTCTAGGCTTCTATAGTAACTAATAGTTGCTCCTGCCTTAAAAGGGTCATATATCCTCTCAAGATATATTTCACCGAAATTCTATTTAAGAAAAGTGAATACCTTTGTTAGTGAAGGGTCCATAATATATATTAAAACACAGTTTACAAAAGTAGGCCAAACACAACCATAAAAGTGATTCAGTGCTGAGCAGAAAGCAGTGCTTACACATTTTGTCCTCAGTAGCTTTGTCTTCCTGGTACAACCCGGCACAAAGATGCCGTTTTTAAGGCACAGACCTGTGGTGGCAAGGTGCTTGATGCGCCAATTCACTGTTTTGATAACCCATTTCCCCATGCATGTAACCCATATAAATGGGTTTTCTGGTGCTTCTGGAGAAACAGACCTTCCCTCAAGCTTTTTTACTTGTGAGACATTAAAAGTTGATGGCAACTCTCCCACCTAAAGCTTTGAGTTTTAAGCCTTACTTTACAAAACACAGATCAAAGTTAAAGTGGCATACACAATTCAAATCCGGCTAGCATAAACCAGATGACTCTGAAACCATGATGAGAAAGCCCTAGCTACTTGCTGTTTCCCAAGTTTCATTACATAGCCAAGGATTTTTACATAGCTGTTGTTAAACCCTTTTTGGCTACCCAGGGTTTTGTATATGTTTGAAAATAACAAGAACATCTGCCCTCTTTCCTGGAGTTTTCACGCTACTTTTGATGTGAGTAAGGCTCCAGAAAGAGCTGTGGTCTATACAGAGAGACACTTACTCTGTCATCACTCAGTGCTTGGATCTAACTTCATACCGTTTGTTCTGAGAGCTTCAGCAATAGCTTCCCTGTTGTTTTCCCTGCCTTAGGAGCTGTGAACCTCCAGCCCAGCCATTCCCTGCTGGGCTTCTGAAGTCTATGCAGCATAAAGATCCATAGCCACATCATGCCAGGGATGGGAAGACACTTCTCACAGATATATATAACTTAAGGATGATGTGACTGAGGAATACTGTGACGCACTAAATAACCCACAGAATGAAAACACTATTCAGGAAAAATATACTGGTTTGGTACGGATCTATAAACTTTGAAATACAGGTGGCTAATCTAAATGCATAATTTAAATAAATGACTTATTCATGATCTTTAAACTATCCACTACCATTATTTGAAATGATTTAAAGTAGCTGTAGTCTCACACAGAAGAAATGGTAACATGCTGTTGGGGAACATTTGTTGGTAAAATATATAGTTTTATCAGTTTTAAGGAAAAAAAATGTTGCGCATATAGGACACTCCATGTGGCAGTGAATTAGAAGATTTGCAAACGAGCAGCAGGTGATAGTGTTTCTGAAGGAAAGTCCTTTACTAGAATCTGCAGGGTACTTCAAAATTGCTATTATTACTATCTATTAAAAATGACCGTGCTAAAAATGCATAGAATGCTCTACAAAAAAGATTAATGTTATAGTTTATGCCTTGCTCCAAAGAATTTGAAACACAGTTCTGCCTCCAGAGACACTGTTGCCACACTCATGTAAGCCTGAAGGACCCAACAAAGTTGACAGAAGTTGCCACATGATAAAGAGCACGTCTGGGCACTGATTTTATATAGACAAAGAAAGCAAAGAAATGAAAGAAAAGCAAAGCATTTGGGTCTGAGAATTTTGACCCTGAATCCTCTTACAGTCTGGTTCAATTACACTGTATGAAATCCTGTTCTTACTGGGAGTCAATGAAGTTTTGTCATCTATTTAAATATGAATTCTATCGACTTTGAGGAAGTTTCTCAATTTAGTTATATGTGATACTTCAAATCAGCATAATTTGGGCCTGTACACAAGAGGCACTGCAAAACAGACCACCTCAACTGTTCCTCAGGCTATTTAAGAAGGCAGGATATCTCCATAAATGTGTGACATTCACATGCATATATGTATATTTGTGTACACTTATGTTTGAATAAATGTGAGTAAATTGTGGAGAATTTTTTATTTTTTATTTTGGCATTACAGTTTTCTGTCACCCAATGATTGTCCAAACTGGTACATGCTAAGAAAAGACTTATGTCTCTTTGGCTTATATACCAAATTAATGTGAGAAGAGAAAGATTTCCAATAATTCATTTTTACTCCATTTTTGTTCAAAGTCATCATTCACACATGTATACAAAATTCCTAAAGGTATGTGGTCTTCCCTATAGAAAGTCAGAGGCAGCTTTAGACTGAGAAAGGCCAGCCGTGAGAGAAGAATAAGGAGTATCACCCTACTTACTTTCTTGTAGTATTTCTTCATTATTTTGGAGCTGTACCAGCAGAGCAGAAGCCTGTGCTGGCACAACATGCTGAGTATCTCACAAGTTCAGTACTCATGACATCTGCAGGGCCACCACAAACTGTGGCGTCAATAAGAATGTACGTAATTTAGTTACATTTTTAACTACATTTAACTTCTCTGATCTCTAATGCAGACACGTAACATAGTAAGGGCATAGGTTATGTACATGCTATGCAGGCAGCAGCATAGTGTTGCAGCACAATGGCAACTTTGTACAGTTCAATAACTCAATTTTTATCTAATTATCACAAATTATAACATAATTTCTGAGCCAACAATACTGTTGTAACTGATTTTCTGCTTGAGCTGTACAAACACTAGAAACCACCTGAAACTGGCAGGTTCCTGTGTGTAATTGAAACAAACCTAGTTTGTGGTAAACAAAATGAGCCAAGGTTTTTCACCTGGAGCAAATTATTACAGTTGTTAATAAAACCTATTTAAATAGCTTTCATAATGCATGAGAAACTGCTCAAATAGCTCTGGATTTGGCTCTTTAGCTTTGTCTCGCGGGAATAGCCTCATGATTGCACTAGAAATAAAGTGCCTGCAGAATTCAATATTGCAGGACTGGTGACTCCCATTAAGAGATAAACCTATTGTTGTTTTCCACATCTGGTGTCCTCAACATAAAAAGGACATGGAACTGTTGGAACAAGTCCAGAGGAGGGCCACGAGAATGATCACCTCCCATATGAAGATCGGCTGAGAAAGTTGGGGCTGTTCAGCCTGGAGAAGAGAAGGCTGCGTGGAGACCTCATAGCAGCCTTCCAGTATCTGAAGGGGGCACATAGGGATGCTGGGGATGGACTCTTCATTAGGGACTGTAGTGACAAGACAAGGGGTAATGGATTAAAACTTAAACAGGGGAAGTTGAGATTGGATATAAGGAGGAAATTCTTTCCTGTTAGGGTGGTGAGGCACTGGAATAGGTTGTCCAGGGAGGTTGTGAATGCTCCATCCCTGGCAGTGTTCAAGGCTAGGTTGGACAAGGCCTTGGGTAATATGGTTTAAAGCAAGGTGTCCCTGCCCATGGCAGGGGGGTTGGAACTTGATGATCTTAAGGTCCTCTCCAACCCTAACTGTTCTATGATTCTATGATTCTATGATCTTTGCCAGACACACATGTAGTTTGCATCTATGTCAAAACAAAAACCAAAAAAAGAAAAAAGAGCCCCCAACACTTCTTCAATTGATTTGCCCTTTGTCACTGTCACAGATATGTTTTTCCTATTTTGACAGGTAGTTGTAATTCTATTAGCAGCCCATTGACTTCCCCATGAAATCAATCTGTGTTGGGCTAGCTGGGTCTTCTTAAACTAGCTGATTTACTGCTTTTGCCTCCAAAAAAAAAAAAAAAAAAAAAGAGGAAAAAAAAAAGGAAGAAAAAGAAGCTCCTCTGCCTCCATGGCACACAAAGTACCTAAACAATGTCTGAAAATGAATAATTTTTAGCCTGGATGCTGGTTGTCTCAGTGGCAGATGAGCTGTGACCTTTCACCGGCACTTTTGCTGAGATGCCTGCTGATGCTGGCATGCGTAAATGATTGTCAATTTCCCTTATTAATTTACCTGGCTGCCTCATGTATAAACTAGATCTCATTCACCCTAAATGTCTTCAGCATCAATCTATCATATTTACCTAATTTTGTGATTTCACACTGGGCTGCCCAACTGCCTGATACAAGAGAACCTCTTGAAACACGTTCAATGCCTATTCGCTCATGCAGAGAGAAAATGGGGGCACACAGGTGAATTTACTGTTGCTGGCATTCTAGTTTAGGTCAGAGAAACAGGTTATCATCATACTCTTCTTATTCAGTGACATCTGGGGTCACGAGGGTCTAAAATTATGTCCTGGAATTTTAAATGATGTCCTGGTATCTGTCTTGGTTGCATTAAGTCTTTCTTCTTTCCTCTGGGTCAGAAAAATAAATTACTTTTCTGCTGGCCAAAAAGCAAGTTTATGTTGTCACAAGTTGTTGTGTGGAGCTTTTCTATTATCTGTAAATATGAATTTTTGACTGTGAATACAAAGAGATACAGAATATTTTTGTGTACTTGTTTATCTTAAACAAAAGCCAGTTCCTTGCTGTTTTTTCTAATAAGGTGTATGTCATGGTTTAACCCCAGCAGGCAGCTAAGCCCCAAACAGCCACTCACTTACCCCCCCTGCAGCGGGATGGAGGAGAGAATCAGAAGAGTACAAAGTGAGAAAATTCATGGTTGAAATAAAGGTAGATCAATAAGTAAAGCAAAAGTTGTGCACACAAGCAAAACAAAACAAGGAATTTGTTCACTACTTCCCATGGGCAGAAAGGTGCTCTGTCATCTCCAAGAAAGCAGGGCTCCATCATGCATAACACTTACTTGGGAAGACTAACACCATCACTTCCAGTGTACCACCCTTCCTTCTTCTTCACCCAGCTTTATATGCCATTATGATATCGAATATCCTTTTGGTCAGTTGGTGTCAGCTGTCCTGAATGTGTCACCTCCCAGCTTCTTGTGCACTCTCAGGCTACTCGCTGGTGGGGTAGGATGAGAGGCAGAAACAGCCTTGACCACTGTGTAAGCACTGCTCAGCAATAAACAAAACATCCTGTGTTATCAATACTATTTCCAGCACAAATCCAAAACATAGCTGCTTACCAGCTACTACAAAGAAAATTAAGTCTCCCCAGCCAAAACCAGCACACTGTGGAATCAAAGTAGAGATTTAAAGAGGAAGAACTATGGTTTGCAAAATTCAGTACCTCTCTTTTTTTATATAATGGCAGGGTTATTAGTTTTTTTGTTAAGCACATGCAATTGGTTAACCAATTCATATCTATTCTTATCATTTACTAGAAAGGGCCACATGAGTAAGCACAGAGATTTTGTACTGTAGGTAACCATCAAGAAGAAAGCTGACCTACCCAAAAAGCTGCAATAGTGAGTTACTTTCCTTCCAGTCTCCTTTCCTTTCAACTCAGTTCAAGATCCATTATGGATCTTAAAGCCACCTTAATGCTGACTCAAAAAATCCAAAGTGAAAAATAAAAATGACCCAGCAATTATGTGACTTCCAAAAAGGAGTAAGATGCATAGAAGAAAGTAGAAAAGTATGCACTGTAGAGAAAGGAAGAAAATCCAATAACAACCACTTTAAAAATAGTACTGCTGGAGGTGGGTATTAAGGTTGATACACTATACTTAGTGATGAGAAAAAAAAAAACAAATCAAAGTAAGATTGAGACTGGTAGGGAAAGAAGGAGGTATCGTGCAATACCTACAACAGTAAAAGCATGTAGGAGGTCTAGGCTCTATTTTGCCATTTCAAATTTTAAAGCTTAAAAAAAAATATGCCAGACTACAGTTTAAGTCAACACCTTTTAGGAAGAGACTGCTGGCAAGAGTTTGAACAAACTGGCAGAAATTTCTCAGGTTAGATCCCAACGAAACACCTCAGACCAGAGTGCTAGAGGTACGTATAAATAAAAGAAGCTACCAGTGAAAAAAAGCACAGCCTGAAAAAAGGCATTAGGCAAAAAGAGAGGTTAATTCAGCGCACCTTTCAGACAGGACTGCACCACCAGCCTCTGTTCCACAAACAGAGCTCCCTGCTGGCAAGGAACCCCTAATTACCCTGAACTGGATGGTAAAACAACCTGCTGCGCAGAGATGGCAACGGGATGTAGACCAGATGACCTCCCACTTTTCTGGTGTATCCACCTCCACCAAAGACCCTTGTTTGGGTTTTTTTCTGTTGGTGTGATGCAGGCTAAGATTTTGTCAAAAGACAGGAAGGTATTTCCCACCAGGACTTGGGGTGGAGCTGGGGAAGTGTCGGGGAGAGTTTTCAAATCCCTACTTACTTTAAAAGAAACATTCGTTTTCTCACTTGATTTTTTTGTTGGCAGATGTAACAGCAGTTTTGTTACACAATACAATGATTTCAAAGAACAGCCAGGGGGATGTTCTGGATAAAATGGGTTCTTCGTTACTAGGTGAGGAACTTTCTTTTTGAGCATCTATGAAATCCTACATTACTTGCAGAAGAAGCCAATTGCCATTCTGATAAATAATGACCATATGTGGGACTCTCTACAGAAAACAAGGACTTGCCAACCCTGGCAGTTGCCCAGCTACAGCATTTGACACTGACTTCAACTGAGTATAAATATAGAATAGTGAATAATGGACATTGGCTCTAACAACAGAGAGACCTTGAGTTGAATTCAGTTATTAAAAAAAACAGGTTCTACCGGAGATTGTGTTGCTTCTGGAAGGTCACAAAAAATTCTTCTCCCTTCCCTCTCTTCCCCCAAAGGATGGGACTATAAAGCATAAAGCAAACCTTTTTGGTTTCTTAGAGATATATGTAACAATGTAAGACTGGAGGAATGTAGTGAAGAAAACAGGAACACTAATATAGCAGCAGGGCCTGCTGGTCCTAGGGAGGAAAGGAAACCATAATGCACTAACCTTACAGAATTTTAAAATGCAGTAGTTCAAAATGAGTAAAAGGGCATGTGACAACATCAGCAAAGTCCAGCAATACCTGAAACATATTTTTGCAACGTGAGGCATTCATCATATATCCCTGAACCACAGGCTACCTCATATGAAGAGAAAGTTTAAAGATCAAGTCTACCTAACCTGAGTATCTGACTTTCAACTACATTTTAGGCACCAGAAGTGACATTCATCTCATATTTAGGTCTATGCAGCATAAACGAGTAGATCTGAGTTTATATAGGGAGTCCAGACACCAAGTTGTTTGGCCTGCATTTGTTCAGATGAATAGAATCCATTGACAGTCGCGGTTAGATGGCAATGACAACAGGAAACTAGGCATATACTCAGCAGTGGACATCCCCACCTAAAATCAGGCAAAATTAATTTCTTAAAATGAAAGTGTCCAAGCTCTCTGAGTAGTGAAGACATGTACCCTTGAGGGATTTTTGACTTAATTTAAAAGTCCTGGAGAAAAAACTTGTTAGGGTTGGTAAGGAAACAATGCAGAAAGTAATTAATTGGGAGCTATAATCACAGTGTGCTTGATTTGTTTTGCAACACAGAACAAATCCTCAAGTAAGTACTGCAGTAAACCTCATCCAGCTTTTGAAGGGAATACAGCCTGTTTGTCTTCACTGAACCGAATCCTCAACATGCAACAGCTAATTAAAGACTCCAAAAGTCTGTAAATACTTTGACAAATATTGATATATCTGTCTGAGATCCTTAGTTGGCAAGTTGGTCAAGTCTTGTCCCATTTACTTCAGTGATGCTGAAAATGACTGCGGTGATTCCATCATCTTCAGCTCCTAATAAAACAGCTTGCCCAAGCGAAAAGGTGTGTAAAGAGGATCTTTCCAATATAGAAACCAAAGAAATTACTTCTGATAAAAGAAGAAAAATGGAATCTCTCACTGTTCATGTCGACAGCTGGGAAGAATATTTGCCGAAGTCCTTTTCATTAAAATGAGCATAAAACAAGGGATCAAATTCAGAGCTGACTTACAGCAGAGAAATATTATGAAGAATATGACTGCTAGAGTCACACTATTTACACCATTTAGGCTGGTCTGGCTTAAAATGTGGTCAGTTGGATGCCTAGGGTCTGATCCCTCACACTACCATGTAAGACTTACATGCTGAGGAATATTCTTTCTATCCATTTTCCTAACTCAAAGTGCCACTGGCAGCAAAAATCTGGACACCAAAATCTTTCAAATTACAACTAAAGTCTACCTATGGTATCAGGTTTTATTGTTTTCTTATCCGCCTGATGCTAAACCTACCCAAAGGTTATAAACATAATACAAGTCAGCAAGCAAAGGTACATAATTAAGATGCATATAAAATACCCCGTGCAGCAAGTAAATATTTTCTTTTTAATTATATTATTACCTGGGTTTATGTTGCTAAATTGCTACACAATTTTATATATAATTAATTTTCCAAGAAAATTATTACCAAAATGATTCTGTAGTTCAAAACAGCATGAACTTAATAATATACAAACAATTTTTATCTCACAACCTATAGTCCTGCATGGGATTTGTATGCTGAAAAGTAATATTCCTTCATATTAACAGCAATTTTGAATGTAACATAACAACTCAATGACTTTTTTTCTCCGTATTTCTTAAGAAGAATACTAACGGTTCCTCCTGTGAGGATACATTTTGTAGGTGCTTTTGCAGATTATGAAAATAGTTGTGAGGAAATATTTGGATAAAGGAAGACAAAGCTCCAGGTAGCAATAGCTTTCATACTGAGTTGATAAATGCAATTAGGGATCAGAAGGATGAACAATTACTTCAGGGGAGTTTTGATACCAGAATGCAATATCAGATGATTAGAAAACTGGAAAAATATCATCTTTTTCCTATTGCAGAACCACCCAGCAGCCTCAGTACAAGTGAAAAAAGAACACCGTGCTAGGGCAATGGATATTGAATTGCCCTGAAGTCTCTACAGGCTCAGTAATCAAATATGAGAAAGGAATACTTGCCTGTTTTTGAGAAACTATAAAGCTGCATTTCCCAAGAACAATGCAAGGAGTACTGTGAAGTGTTAAAATGAAGGAGATCTGAGGGAGATCCTTCTTGGCCCAGAGGGTTGGAGATGGGTGGAAAACGTTCCCCTGTGTGCAGGAGGAGATCAGAGCAACCCAGAACCCAGCACTGCAGTCCTGATGAAGAGGTAGATTCACTTCAGAGCCACTTTTAATGAAGGAACTACAGATTTACCAATGTTAATATCTCACCAAATCAATTATAGCAATATCATAGGGTTTGTGTTACTAATTGCTAGAATTTCTCATATAATTGATTCTAGGAGAACAGTACTGCTGGCAGCATTCCACCGTTGCTGTCAGATGCTGAGCACATCAGTGCACTACCAACTGCATTGAGGTCCTGATACCTACATGGGATGCACAGCCTCTCCCGGAATGCAAGACATGGTATAGGACTTTGCAGTTCTTCAGAGCTGAAGCTTTTGTTGAAGAATTAAACTGAACTTGGTAACTTAACTTCTAATTTGGTCTCTTAGAACTTGGAGGAAAAAGCAATGGGATAATAAAATGTGCTGATTAGCTGAGCAATTCTAAGTCAGTTATTGTTTCCATTATGTGGTTAATAACCTCTTCTGAACAGGCTTGATTTTTGTATCTGTTTGCATTAGAGTCAATTTGTGGTATGAGATTGGTATTATTTATTGAATGCTACATCCAGCTGCAAAGTTAAAAGTATGACAAGCTTTTATGAATTTAATTATACTACTGTGAGATACAGGCTTGTATAGATGCCCTAAATTAAGTTTAGCAAATATCACTGGTGTGGTGAATGGTCAAATGGAGGTTACCAGCTCCATGAAGTTGTCATTTCAAAAGCTTTACGGATTGTTGTTTTGACCTTAGTTGACCAGACTTTTGGAGATTGCTTATTTTGTGCAGGTCAGCACCGAAAATCGTGTTAACTTTACCTAAATATGTAAAGCTAACCTAAGCCTGAATATGCTCAGACTTGGAAGCAAGTTAGGATTCAGTGTCCCTGAGCAATGTGGCTATGCACTGCTGTTTCTTTAATACATTTGAAGCTGCAGATATTTTTCATTACTAAATATACTTGGTATTCTGAAAGGCAGAATAAATCTGATATCAATAAACATTAGCCCCTTTTTTTCTCTTTTGTCTAAACCCTTCTGCTCTAAGTGCTACAGTGAGTTTCTCTTTTCTTGTTCCGATATGTAATTGACAGCTCTGCCCAATGTCCTTTTCTACCTTTTGATTTTTGCCCTGGCTGCTAATAGAATACACCATTTTATACAACTCCAGTCTATTAACCAAGTGCCTGACCTTGCGGGATGCCGAACACCTGCTGGAATACACTCAGCACCCGTAATTCTCATTGATTTCATTATGAGGGAGAGAACTTGCTCTCTCCCAGGTCATTTAGGCTGACGAACAAAACCTCACTAGTAAAGACAGAGCTCTTGGTGGACCCCTGTGGTCCAGAAAGTCAGACAAACACCAGATGTAGCTGCTTCCATAGCACCCAGCCTGGGACTGATGCCAGACAATATTAATTGTCAAGAAATAGAAATTAGGAACACAGCTACTCTTCAATTCTTACACAGTCAGTGGTGGGAAATGTTATGATATACCCCACTGGGTCTCACCAGTAATTCATCTAACCCAGTATCATGCCTCTGACTTGAGAAGAGAGACACTACTAAGGAACCACAAGCCAGGCTGCTTTCTACAGGCTCTTTTTGTGTACCCCCAGCACCCGCAGCTTTTGCTGTAGTTGTGTCAGAAGATACATTTCTGCCTCTGGTACTGCCCTCTGTAGATGCAGCAGCACAGGGCTTGGTGAACAGCAGCATTTCTGACTTTACCTTCTCTAGTTCCTTGGTGACTTTGGAAACCTCAGTCACCTGGGATTAAGGTTTTTGTTTCTTGGAATGATCAAGTCCTCACAAGCACAGCTCATTTCTGCAGATTACGCCCCAAACTGTCATACAAACAGACCCTGATTTCTTGAATTCCTTACGAGCCCACAGATATGCAACATGAATACCCCTACATTCTCAGCTTTCTCCTTTCTACCTGAAGAATCCCACATCTGTTAACCCCTCCTCATTAGGAAGCAGCCCCACACTGTTACTTATTTTACTCGTCCTTCTCTGCATCTCCTTTAACTCCTTTATGTCTGTCTTGACACTGGGCCAGAACTTCACACAGTGGTTAAAAACAGGGCACATCAAAGATACAGCAGCAAAATGGTGCCTTCTGCTTCTGCTCTGTTCTGTGATGGAGGAACTGAGCTGCAGAGGTTTGTGTTTATACACCAGCAGCCATAGCAGCAGTCGCACCTACAGCAGCTGTGCACATCCAAGCCAGTCACCCCAACCTCCTTTTAAGGACTGCCCCCCTTCAGACATGACTCATCTGATATATTTTCCATTTATTTTAAGATGAAATAAACAGCACCTTCTATGTGCATGCTCCTTCCTACTGCCTGCAAAGGCAGCTTACACATCTGAGGCAGGCATAGACACCTGGGCTTTGGCGGTGTCTGGTTCCTGTACCATTCCAGGCAAGAAGATGGAAGAGACAACAGAAGAATCCCTCCCAGCTTGGCTCTGATTTCCAAACCCACTCCCTGCCTCCTTGTGTGGGGATCTGCGGAGAAGTGATGTAATGGACAGAGTCCTAAACGCATCATACAGTGAATTAAGACTTGTTTTGACCCAGGCAGAGGTTACAGAAGAAAGGGAGATATTCTCAGCGTACTTTTATCCAGGTTGAATGTTTGTTGGGCAGGTGTGGCTTGCGCTAGGCTTGGTTGAAAAAAAGTTTATTTGGCAAAAAAGGAGCAATTGAAGCATTTTGCACAGTGAGGTGAATGAGAATATAAACTAGTGATAAAGAAATATTGAAATACGATCTAGTGAAGACTAGGATTAAGAAAGAACAATGAAAGTGTGATAGATAAATACCCCTCCTTTTGCTTTGCCATTTCCTGAAGAGTGTGTTTTTCATTTCAGGAACATGACTACTTTAAAATGAATTGTGGGGAGTGACAGAGAGAAGAAGATTGAGTGCTAACTGCTATCCCACCAATTATTTGTGCCCCAGTCACTACTGCAGGAGTGACACATTCTGCATTAGTTTACATACATAGATTTGGCACTACTCAAGAAAATAATTTTGAGTTCAAACAGAAAAAAAAAAAAAGGTTGAGTATAAAAAGATATAAAATACCACTGCTGCACTCCAGTCCAGCCTTGTTTTGAGTATCCTCAAAGCTTGCACAATGAATTACCTCCACAAAGACATTTCATGTGTGATTTATTAGGCATCTTGCTTTGGTTTTAGTGAACTTTCCTGTAAGGGAGCACATTATAATCAACTTTGAAACACAGACTTAGTCACAACCTCCAAGTATGAAGGCACAACCATCCCTCCATAATTTTTACTTACTAGCTTATTTATTTCCAATTCTCAAGATATTAAACTAATAATAAGCTCCCACTAAGTCACTGAAAGTGATAATGTCCTTTCACTGACACCACTAAAACATATAATCATGAAATATAAATGTTTTAAAACCTGGGAACTGCAAAGATCAAAGGTGAAAGCTAAGAAGCACATCTTAGAAATAACAACAGATGGCCACAAAATGAAAACAAATTAAATTCTTAAAGCTCTGCTGCCATTCATAAACCATTTACACTGGAAGTTTGTAGTTTATGACTTAACTGGGTGCTTCCAGAAAAATAAAATCTCATCTTCATAATGGAACTATCATTTGTATCAAATTCTTTACATGATCTGTATCAAATTCTAAATGTAATAAATACTTGCAAATTTATTTATTGAAATTTAAGATGTATTTACCAGCAACCATTTGCTCTCGTGTTGTTTGGCAGGTACAAATCTGCAGGACAGCATTCACCGCATGATCTGATAGCACATATACCAATATTCAATTACAAATGCAGTGCTGACACAAGGGTTCCTTTGCTGTACAGTACTCCTGCTTATCAGGTCCTGCCAACCTTGTTGCACCCTTCCCAAAAGACGCGAAATAAGCAATGAAAAATGGAAAACAGTATGCCTTTTGCCAACTGCCATTCCTTGTGTTCTTTTCTCTTCCCATTTGTAACTGAATAAGTAAAAACAAAGGTCAACATAAGCAGTATAGCTGTCCACATGCACTGTTTACTTCTCTGTTTCTTTGGCTTGTGTTTTTTTTTGCCCTAACCCTAGAGACGGTTAGTTTGAAACATTATGCCACTTGAGAGTTGAAATACTAAGAACTGCATGAACACATTATTACTGTAAAAGCCTCTAGTAGTCACAATGTACATTTTCTATTTCTTTCCATTCCTTATATTCTCTTTCAGACTATTTTACTAGAGCTGTGAACCTCCTTGTCTCTTCCGTCTTCTTGCCTGCAAGGGTACAGGAACCAGCAACGCAAATAATCATCAATGTAGAACTTAGGCCTGAACTATTCAGACTGCTAAAGCATACTAGCTTGGTCCTATAAGTCCTGGGCCTTTGTTAAGAAGAATGTTTCCCAGCTTCTGTTCCTGCCACTATCAGTGTATGCAAAGTGTTTAATAACTTGCAGGCACATACAGTGCTTTCCAGGAACACTGTCACTGTAGCATTTTTAAAACCTCCTAACAAGTCATTTGAAGTGGAGCATCACACACTTTGTACGTACATGGCACACATGGGATAGTCCTTGCCCCTTCTTTTCTCTACCTCTATCAGGAGGTCCTCTATAGCCTCCTCCCTTAGCCACCTTTATTCAAATAGAACAAAATGGACTAGATGATCATTGTAGTAGGTGTCTTCCAACTGAAATATTCTAATTGCCTAACCAGTTCAGGGCTGACCAAGTCAAGGCATGTTGTTAAGAGCATTGTCCAAATGCCTCTTAAAACACTGATAAGCTTGGGGTTGACCAGCACTCTAGGAAGTCTGTTCCAGTGTTTCACTACCTCCTCAGTAAAGAAATGCTTCCTAATGTCCAGTTTAAACCTCTCCTGGTGCAGCTTTGAACTGTTCCCACAAAACCTATCACTAGATACCAATCTACACCCATTTGTAGATTGTAATAACACTGGTTAGCTTTCAGGCAGTGGGAACATCCCCAGAGTCCTAAGACTCCCAAGACCTTTGATGGATTATCAACAGGAGTCCTGCCATTAGCTAGCTCCTTGAGTACTCTGCAATGAATCCCATCAGGCCCCCTGGACTTGATTACATTCAGCTGATATAGCAGGTCCTTTATATAGCAGGTCCCTTACAATTTTAGTGTCCAAATGTTCCCATACTTGTGATCCTCTGACTTAAAGGACCAGGCTGACCAAAGTTTTATCAGTATTGTAACAGACTGAGGCAAAAATCACATTGAATGCATCCACAATTCTTCATCGCTATTAGTCAGATGACTGTCTTCAACAAGTGTCGATCAGTCTAGCATATTCTTTAGACATTCTCTTGCTATTAACATACCTTAAAGAGCCCTTGTTGTTAACTGAAACAACACTGGCCGGTTTCAACTCTAATTGAGCTTTGCCATTGCATGTCTTCTCCCTGCATAAATGAACCACAGCTCTGTACTCTTCCTGGGAAGCCTGACCTCATTTATGAAGGTCACAGTGAATTTCTTTTTCCTCTTGAGCTCTATGAGCAGTTCCCTGTTCAGTCATGTTGGTATTCTTCCCTGCTTGCTTGACTTACAACACAGTGGAATTGACCACCCCTGCTTTTCTAAAAAGGGGGTTATTTAATTAACACTCACGGACTGCTAAGCCCGTAAAAGCAGATCCCCAGGGAACTCTGATAAATAGTTCCCTGAATAACTTACAATTTGCTCTCCTAAAGTCCAAGGTAGCAACTCTTCTGTGGTTTTTTCTCATTACACTGAAAATTTTAAAATCAACCTTTTTATGATCACTGTGGCCAAGACAGCCACCTACTCACATTCCCCATGAGTCCTCTATCCACAGATAATAAGCCTAGGAAGGCACTCTTTCCTAGTTGGCTCATTAAGTACCTGTGACAAGAAGTTCTCTCTTACAAACTTCAAGAATTTCCAAGACATGTTTGTTACATCATCATGCTATCTCCAGTTATGTCTGTTAAGTTATAAGTCTCCCATAAGGACAAGGGCTACCAATCCAGAAATATCTCCTAATTGCCTACAGAATAACTCATCTGCTTACATCCTGGTTGGGTGGTCAGTAGTGGATACCCACTACCATATCCCCTTTGTTCTCCATCCCCCAAATCCTTACCCAGAGACTTTTACTACAGCATTATTAACTCTAAGGGCTGTGCAATCAAACTTCTTGCTTATAGTGCAATACAGCCTCTTCACCTGCCCTGGCTATCCCTCCTGATCAGCCCGTAGTCCTCCATTCCAGCACTCCAATAATAGGACTCATTCCACCAAGTCTCCCTAACACCAGTGGTATTGTAGCTCTGGGAGCTGACTAACGCTTCCAGTTCTCCCTGTTGGTTCCTTAAACGCACTTCAGAAAATTCATGCCATACCACCATCACTGTTTTTTTCCTGTCTTTTTGACTGAGGAATAAATACTTCAGGGAGTCAGCTCTTCAAACTGTTTTGGAAGGATAAGCAAAGCTAACGTGGACAGTATAATTATTTTGGAAGAAGTGAGTGATTGCTATCAACCTGTCCTTTGATCTATAAATAATTAGAGCAGTGAGTGAAGCTGCTGAATCTGCTAATCATATGCCAGGTATTCACATCTTCTTTTGTTTTCTTCTGTTGTTGTTTTGTTTTGTTTTCTCCAATTGTTACCTGAAATCAATAGGGTTTTTTCACTGACAATTGAGAATATTCCCTGAAATGCCCTGAGCTGCTATGTAGAAGTTTCTCCTTATAGAGAAAGGAGAGAAATGCCACGCTGAGTAAAGAAGCTTATTTTGTGCAGAGAAGAAACAAAGTGTACTTTTTCCTCCCCTAAACAAAGTATTTTTAAGAGCAGGAAGGAGAATGCTTAAATCAATAACTATTAAGAAGCACAAAGCTGCTAAAGGAATACATGTTTAGAGAAAGAAATATCAGTCTTGACACAGAAATTACTGGGTGAAATTCTATTTATGCAGGAGGGGTCCAGATTAGATGATACTAATAGGCCTTTTTGGCATTGCAGTCTGAGAAACTATGAAACATGAGAACAACTAAAATAAATATTGCTCATCTCTGTCACAGCTTTTAAAGGACACTTCCCCAGTGACACAAAACTTCACTCATTTGCTTACTGGATTGAATTTATTTTTGTTCTACGTACAATTTATTAGATAAAGGGTTTCATATTTTCATGATCATGGTTTTGATGACTTATATTCCTTCTCTTCTTTTCAAAGGGAAATATAGAAGAAAGTAAACAGAACAGCCACATCAACAGACAGCATTGTCAAGAGCTTGAGACAAATAGGATACAAGGGCAGGAAAGGTAAACAGCACTTCTTGGCTGGGAGATGCTCAATAGCTGTTAGAGCAACCATTAGAGCCTGGAAGCTTGCCTTGCAAGCAAAGAAGAGCCACCATTTAAAAGAGAGTAGCCAAAGAATAGGAGGCAATAACCTGATCCTGCAGACACCCATGCGAGTTTTGCTGTTCAGTAAGGTGAGCTTTATATAATCAAATACTAAATAACTACTTTAATTGCCACAAGTGTTACAGATATTGAACTAGATCCTGCTTAGGTTAAAACTAAAGGTTATTTATACAAACAGGAATATATACAGTCTCAAACAGCTGGAAATCTCACCCTCTATCCACTAATGACTGGATTTCCAAGATGTTGGGAAAAATCCAATGTCTGCAAAACATGAAGGGACCATTCCCTGTTATCCCTCCATGCTCAGGTAACACTCCTCTTCTTGCTTGGGTGGTGTGTTCTAACACAGGTAAAAAAAAAACTGCTGTGACACCCTACAGTTTTGGCCTATGGACAAAGGTAACATATAAATGGCCATAATGGTGGCCATACACCATTCATTCATCTCCCTGTTCCTATTCTGGTGGGTCACTGTGCACCTGCACCTACAGCTACTCAAACACTTGCATCCTGCCCCAGAAAGGCCGCTTCACTTCCTGCAGACAACACTGGGAGGGTGCACACTCTGTGCTGCTCAGGGGAGTTACATTTTCCAGGAAACTAACTCTGTGTTGCACTATGCACAGCTCACCAAGCATCAGAAGACTTCTATAAATGCACGCAGCTATCAGTCTGACTTCTCTAGGTGCCTCTATATATTAAGGGTAGAGCAGTATGACTTATGCCTCACGTTTCTTCTTAAATTCCCTAAAGGATACCTAAATATGTGTAATCCCTCTGTAATGTGATGACACAGGAGATATTACTGCGCTTGGGGTGTAAGAACATATTGCTTCTCCTCACTGGTAATATGTCAAAGCCTTTAGAACTAGAAATACCCCCACACTTTTTTTTTTTCCCCTCCATTTTCTTCCTTATTTGCATATCATAAAGCATGTATTAACCATTTGTAAAGGTGATGTGCACAGTTCAAGACCGTAGTGTTTTCATGCTATTAACTGTATTAAGCAGCAAAATGAAGCTGAGATTTCCACACAAACACCAGCCCTGTGATGTGAACGAATTCATCAGAGGTGGGGGCCAGTTCAAGATCCTGCAAGCATAATTTTTAGTGTAAATTTGACTATTGGAATTTCATTAAACTTTAAATTAACACAATTTATTTCCAAACAGTTTTAATCATAATTACTAGAGTTCAGATTCTGATTACCTGGGGAGTATACATTCATCACACATTTGCAGCCTAAACAGAAGCTAAGCATACCACAGTTTGCTGCCAATTGGCAAAGATATTAGAAAAACAAAATAAAAATTAAGATGCAGCTCAAAGTGTTAAAACCAATATTATACTCAATATTTCACCCATGGTCAAAAAAACCTTACTGGGTACATAAAGGCATCTTATTGGAGAGGAAAGCAGAAGCACGAGGACACAAACAGCATCTAATCCCCCTGTGGAGTAACTTCAGTAAACTTCACTGTAGTTATACCACTGTCAGGATTAGCCCACAAACTTTGACTTAAAGTATGGAACATGCTCTGACAACACGATTGTAATTTTGTCATTATTTTAATCCTTGATGAGAGAAAGGAGTTGTACCAATTCCAGGAGCAGAAAAATACGTTACGTTTATGATCCTCCAATTATGGTTTATGAGGACTGCTTCACAGCCATCTCTTCACTCCCATGAAGGTTTTATAACAAGGCTTTTGAATAAAACAAGTGTTTTCAATAGCACCAGCAACATAATAACATACTTTTGTAAAGGAGGTATTTTCATTTTCCTTTGATTCATGTCTCAACTTCTGGAGAAAAAGCCTTCTATTTGTTCAGATAGCTTAATCCTCACTTACGTTCTCGGTTTAAGTGGATACAAATTAAAAACCCTCCTAATACTGATCTTTTCTATTTCCACTCCCCTCCCTTACAGTATTGCTTGAAAGAGGACATACTTTCAAAGGAATGAGATGTTAAATAGAGAAGAAATGCAAATCTTCTTGTATACTCTGCTCAGCCTGAACAACTCTCATTGGGGTCCATGCTGAGCAAAACTGTCTTCTTTGCATCTCTACGTAGCTGTGACAGTGAACCCTGGACCCAGCCAAGAGTTATCATGTACCAGCTGATCTTGGTCAGGAGAGCAGGAAGGAACTACTGAGGGTTTCAAGGTCCATTTCCTTTACAGCTGATGTTGGAAAAGCAGAAAAAAACAGTAGTTCATAAATTTTCACAAGAAACAGTGCTGACCGTCTCCGTGATTTTATCACACACTATTGTGCATGAAGCTCCTATATTGAAACCCAGGTCAGATAAAAAGGAATCAAAAATTTAGAACTGGTCAAGATGATATTATTGATTCATAGATCAGAAGGGTAGATTATGATATCATATGATATACAATATGTGTGATCTGTCTTTTCCCCACGAGCTTTAACAACTGACTCTTGCATCAAGTCTATAATGCCTCAGTGATCTATATCCTATCTCTGAGAAAAATATCTAATATTGATTCAAAGACATCAGGCTATTGAAAAGCCATCATATTCCAAGTTAAACTGTTTTGTGGATTAATCACCCTCAATAGTAAAACCACACATTTGTCCATCATATTTTCTGACCAATGGATCCCATTATGGCCTTCCACTGTATTAAAGACCTATCTCCACAAATATCTTACTTACGTAAGTGTAAATGATAAGCAGTTCACCTCTTAGCCTCCTCCTGGAGAACCAAAATACATCAAGCTTCTTATATGTCTACATTTATGGTATGTTTATAGACTTGAAAGTGTAGTTGTTAAATTTTGGTGAAAGGTTTGTGGTGAGGGCAGTGACATTTCCCTGGGTTTCAGTATCCTTTCTGAAGATATTCTAGCCTGAATTATTATTACTTTGGTAAATATTTCCCTATCGCTGAACAATGTGGAATACCTGGTATTTCTTCGCTACACACAAAAACATTGTTTGTTCTCTGTCCTTAGCACTTCCCAGCAAATTCCCCATTCAGTAGCTAAGCATATTATGAACCCTAGCCTTTTTTCAGTCACACTGTATTTTAGGATATAATACTATGATTTTTCTTATCATAATCAGCCCAATTTTGCTGAATTTACTTATAGGAAACCCTGCAAAGCTACATAACATGTTCTGATTCAGTCAGTGAAACTCTGTTATCTAAAGAGGCCTAACTCAAAGAGCCAGGTCACAACCAAAATCAATGAAGAGAGTTCCCCTCGCCACCCATAGCATGACACCAGCCGACAACAGTGCAAGATTTGGTCTCAAGCATTCAGCATGTTATAGCAGTTATACAGCTATTTCTCCCTCAATCCTTCAAATCCTTTTCTACTAGATAGGACAGAAAAAGGGCAAGAGTTCAACTGAGTTTCCCCCAAACGCATTTGGAAAGCAGGTAGATGACCTTCTTCTCACCATCTATGAGACCTGACCTGCTGACATGAAGGCTCAGTCAAGTGCTAGGTAAGCAAGATACTGCACAGAGTTGATGCCCTTTAGTGGAATAAAATTTAAATGTTTCTAATGCTTCATTCCACCACAGCAGAAAAAAATGCTTAGAAAAAAATCAGCTAACTTATAGCTGATTATGCAGCCCAGTGCAACACCATAGGCTTCTCTTTCTCTATCCTGATGGCTACTTTAAGTTCTGACAAAATCACATTTTTGTAACCTGCTCCTTTCTAAGCTGATAAGCTTTTCAGCTCTAGAGTTCCTTCTGCTTAATAAGGGTCATCAGCAGGGACCAAGGAGGGACAAAGAGAGATTTTAATGTGAAATCAGAGACACCGGTGAGAAGAGAGACACTCGAGAAGTCTGCCAATGTTCATGCCATAGAAAATAACAGACCTACATTTAAAAATTATAGCCCTATTAAAGCATGGAGATATTGCACTAAAGGTGTTAAAATAACCCATTAGACATGCAGTTTCAGTCCTGAAAAAATACAGAGCATTTCTGTGGAAAAAAATACCACTGACAAGAATTCACTGTGACTGCTGGAAACCAAAATAAATAAATAGCTTTAATTGGAAAAGGAATATTTCAGACCACAGTGCAGAGTTTTGTGGGCAAAGTGAATCTGTTAGCCAGTCTTTTAATAAACCCACATCATCCTGGATTCAATTTAGCTTTTTCCATGAACATGGACATAACTTGTTAATAATTTAACACGCCTCTGGTAAAGCAGGAATGCTGTACATAAAATGTAAACAAACAAAACAAAAGCAGTGCTTTGCTTTTGCAACTAGATGGCAAATTGATGGAAAAGATTGTTATCACAACACAAAGTCTGAAAATGCTATAACACACAAAAATCACGAGATCCAAAGCTAAGAGAGGCATTAGCATTATCATACTGCATAATGCATATGACATGTTTTTCTTCTGGAATGGATTTCAGGTTAAGTGTGTGCTCTTAGTCCTGCTCACCGACATTGTTGTGGGAATTTCACTTTATGAAATTCTTCACTGCATTTCACTGCAATTATTTCTCTGTCTTTTTTTTATATATATGGACAGAAGCAATGCATATGTGATACAAGTTCTGAACACTTGATCAAGGAACATGAATGTATGATTAAAACAAAGCTTTCATACAAGCAATTATAGGTATTGGATGCTAGTGGGAAAAAAAATAATTATTTAAATGAAGAACTAGCAATAGCTCATAATTGCATCAGGGGTAGAAAATCACTTTGCATTAGTTAAACTACTTCAGCACGTTACACGTTTTACTTGCTGATTATTCCAAGCTTTGTGCTGAGGGAAGCTGATGGAGGCCACAGAGTGTCAGCCCATGCAGGTGTTAATAGCCAGCTGCTGGGGTCACTCATTGCTCTCCTAAATTTCTCTCTCTGAGCAGGCTCCTAAGGCTAACCCAGGCCACATGCTGGCAACCTGTTCTGAATAAATCTGCTGCGTTAGCAAAAGCAGCATAGCCAGGTTAGGCTGCTACCAGCTAGAGATGGATAAATGGCGTACGCAGTGAGCTAGTGTGGAAGACTCCTCTTCCCACATGTCCACTGAGGGTGGTGGGACTGCAGGCAGCTCCATGCATCTTCACTTCCAAAGACTCCTGGGGGCTGTCCCTGCAGACAGCAGTTCAGGTTCACTGGATGTTGTGGTTTAAGTCCAGTCGGCAACTCAGCCATGAAGCTACTCGCTCAATTCCCCCTGCCCTTTCTTCCACCCTCTCCCAGAGGGATGGGGAGGAGAATCAAAAGAATGTAACTCCCACAGGTTGAGATAAGAACAGTCCAGTAACTAAGGTATAACACAAACCACTGCTGCTGCCACCAATAATGATAATGATAAGCGAAATAACAAGGGAAGAGAATACAACCACTCACCAGCCATGGACCAATACCCAACCCAACTGAGCAGTGATCTAACCCTTTTGGGTAACTCCCCCCAGTTTATATAGTTAGCATGACGTGCTGTGGTAAGGAGTACCTCTTTGGCTAGTTTAGGTCAGGTGTCCTGTCTCTGCTTCCTCCCGGCTTCCCCTCCTCCCTGGCAGAGCATGAGACTCAGAAAGTCCTTGGTCAGAGTAAACATTACTTAGCACCAACTAAAACCATCGGTGTTATCAGAGCTGTTCCCAGGCTGAAAGTCAGAAACACAGCACTGCACCAGCTACTAAGAAGGAGGAAAATGACTGCTACTGCTGAACCCAGGACACTGGGACATTGACATTCTCTGTCCTGATGGTCCAGGGGAGCCAGCCCTCCCTGAGGCAGCCCATAAGCCCAATCGCTGGCCAACCCTTTTTAGAGGTGGGATAGCCTCCTGGGATCCATCTGTACACAGTGACAGGGTTCTGTGTGCAGCCACCTCAAGCACCTTCTTCGTCTGAAGTTACCTCCATGTTATTCTATTTTCCCATTCCATCCCACTCATCTCTCACTAGAAGCAGCTTACAGGCCCAGGGAGATCTCAGCTGCCAGCACATTTCTGGCTGCATTTGTCACGCTCCTGCAGTGCTGTGGGTTTGCAGATCCCTTTTGAACAGCCCTGGAGGCCAGCACTACTCTGGCTCCGAGGAAGGCAGTCAGAGGAGCACAGGGATCCTCTATGGGATAATTTCCCTATTTATCAAGCTCTCATAACCTTCCTTCCATAAATCTTTCCAGTTTCCTTTTCACACAGATGTGGCTCCCTGCCTCAGCCATTAAATTTCCGTGGAAGGTAAAACTTTAAGTTTACTTGTATTCTGCAACTTGGAGCAGAGCAAAGATTTGATTACTAAATAGAGCCCCATAATCCATAACCATGTAATTGTATGTTACGCCAGTGATTTGTGTTAGCAACTGAACTCGGGCAGAGGCACCGAGCTGACACTGAGACAGAGACTGCTGCTGCTGGGAAAATGGAGGGGAAGGGGAAGAAAGGATGAGAGTGGAATGGCACTGAAAATATGTGAGTCCTGGAAAAGCTGTAAAGGGGAGCTGCTGGAAAGCGAGGTTGAAGACAGACTGGTGAGGGAGGCTTTGTGGCAGTGCCGTTACACGAATCCTGGAAGAGCCTGCTGGACTGGGTGGCTGATGTCAAGGCACCCAGAGAGACCACAGCAGGGAAATACAAGGACTGGAACATTGGTGTGGTAGTTTGTTCCCCTGAAAAAGTCTCACCTACAAGAGGAGGGAATCTGGGAAGCCAAGAACTGGGAAGTCACCCAAGTGTGGCATGTCCTTTTTGTGTGATGGACATCTCTAGCAGATATGGAAGAGTTTTAGATAAACAGCAGTGCGGGGGCACATGGTTAGGAGAAAGCCAGATAAACCCTTTCCTGAGGAACTAGAGCACAGGCAGAGAGAAGGTGAGAGCTGCTGCCTCCTGACCCATCTGGTCCTGGAGCACCCACACAGGGCTGTGATGGGTTCATCTATACCAGCATGGAGGTGCTGTGGGAAGATGGCGAGGACAGGACCTAGCAGGAAAGGCAGGATTTGCCTGCAGTGCTTGAGCTTTGCTACAGGGTTGAAGAATTTGTGTACCCCATATGGTGATAAGCACACGCAAGCAGCAGTGAAGGCACTGGAATATGTCTGATCTTACTTCTTTTATACTGTATTATTCTATATGTCCCTTCCCATTAGACATGAGAGGATCCCATTTCCAGCTTAGGATGCATGACTGAGAACAAGGACAAAAAGATAAGAGAACTGTGCAAAGCCTCAACCCTCTGGTTTTTATTACCCTTGTCATCTATCAAGAGACTGAGAGACTGACTGCTTCTCTTGCTTTTGCTTTTTTTCTTTTTCCTCCAGCATATCTGTAAATGTTATTTGCTTATTGTCACTAGCTCCTTTGGGCTGTCTACTTTAATTTTGTACCATAAATTGTGACCGGCAGCGTTTTGTTGGTGCTGCTTTCTTTATTAATTTGTATCTTACTGCTCCAGCAGCAGTAAACAGTCTTCAGCCCTCCCACAATTTGTGCTCCATTTTGCATCAAAATGTCACAGGAATATTTATAGTATTCCAAGCCTAGCATGGTTGGGGAGGAACTGTGGGCATTGCTACGGCATACCCACACTTCTGTTTCATATCTTGATCACTTTTATATGGAGGAAAATATTATGCAAGAGTATTATTACCTCCACTTCCGCATTTCTCTTTGCATCACTAAGCATCAGCATCAGCACATCACTGAGATGCATATTTTGCTAGCATTTGGAGTCGCCATAGTTCAGTATGTTATATGCACACAAAAATAATGTTTCACCCTGAAAGCACTTGAGAGACACCCACATTTTTTTCTGAGCCTTGAGCAGTTCAGAAGCTCTTTCCTGAGTCAATATTACATACAGAATTTCTGCCATCAGAATTAATATTCTACTCATGTGAATGGCCTCACCAAGTTTCTCTAGAGTCAACATGTCAGTGGTTTATGTGCCAATGAATTGACTGCTTTTTATCTGTAAATACTGTAATGGAATTAGACGCTTGTCTCTTTCCCTGTCTATTTAATACTCCCTTTCTGACAGTCATCATTCTCAGTTCTCTTAGTTTTAACTATCACATTATCTCCAACCAGACTGTAAACCTGAATGTGATGGTCTGATTATTAAAAATTATTGAAATCATCTTCTCTTTCCACACTTGATCTTCTTTAAATATCCATGTCTTGTCACAAATAAAATTTGTAAGAACAATTCATAGTCCAGTCTTTGTGTAATAAAACTAATAAAAGCAATAAAAAGTATTTTTTCTGTCATGGCAAACTTGTTTATGTGTGCAGAGTAGGCATATAACTGTATTACAAGACATTTAATCATGTCTCTTACTGGGGACAATGCAGCAGCTACATCCTATGAAGGAAGTTCTCCAGACACATTTGGCTACAGGGATCCCCAGAAGGCACATTGTATTGCAGCAGTTCTAGGTTTTTATTCTTTTCCACTAGCATGAATTGAAACTACTGCCTCTACAGTACAATATATTACATTAAAATGTAAGGCAGATACAACTGAGGGGAATAAGAGGAAGGAAGTCCAGAAATCTGTGATATTAACCAGGATGAATTAATTTGTTTTCAAATGTGTTTGATTCTAAAGGCTTGAGTTACCATGTTTTAAAGCATCACTCGTTTTCTTAGAGGTATTAGTCAGGGTACATGAGGTGCAAGATAAAAATAAGATTGGATAAATGTGTCTGAGGCTCAGATCAACATCCACTAAGCAAGAATCTGCCTGTCATTGTGTCTGCTTTGTATGACACCACTGTTGATCCCTGAGTGCTAGGATTCATGGCATTATCACAGCTTCCTTCTCTAGACCTAAATGCTGGCTTCACCACCATTTGTTTTTTTATTATTATATAGTAGGAAAATTGAATGACTCACGCTGCCCACACACACTGGCTTATGCATTTGTACACAGCTGTCATAGCCAAGGGTTGTCTAAATGACACACAGAGTGATGCTTTGAAAATTCACGGTAAAATGAGATCCCACTCCCATTTCGAAATTACTGTTCTTCCTACTTGCAAATGCATATGACACATCCACATTAGGAAACAAGCTTTTTTGCTATACCAGGGCTGATTGTTCAAGTGAGGACTTATTTCCCCAACACATCAATTTAAAGAGAAATATATCCCTTTCATTAGGATTTGTAGCTCTAGAAATACATAGTGAAAACATCATTAAAAGGCTATTAATAACTATTGTTTAATTCTTAGTGGTTTTAGAGCAATTTCTGTAAACCACTATTACATTTTCATTGAACTTGTTCAGATTTTTAAATAGATTTTAAGGCTAGAAGGAAGTGCCAAATCATTTAATCTGACCTCCTGTATTGATTTTAAAAGAGCATCCAGGTCGTCCTGTCTTGAGCTCATTGCATTTGCTTGTTTGAGTTGCACACATCTTTCAGTTTCACCTCATTCATTCTAAGGGATCCCTGGGTAGAATTGCCCTTCAAAAATATCATGGAAGTCACATTTGAACTGGAAAGAAAGGAATCCTAGCTCTTCTCTCCCAAAGACAAAAAAAAAAAAAAAAAGACAGAAATGAAGAGAAATAAAATTTCTATAAAGTACTGCAAAGCAAGGCAATATCAATTACCAAGATTCCTCTCAATAAGTAAAGCTATAAATAGTCATCTTTTGTCCCCTAGGCTTAAGCAGCTTGTCCCCTGGCCTGGACTAATTTAGGTCACTAATTGTGAAACTTCCAGGTCTCAACACCTCTTGTGTATTTGAGGTATCTACTTTGGTATAAAACAAATTGCAGCCCAGATGAGCCTAGTTTTCTTCATTAATTAATGAAGGAAGGTGATTAGTTCAGCTACAGACAGCTGCGTTTGGGCAGATGAGTCTCATTCACAATGACTTGGTATTTAGCTGTCAAAAGAAACAAAAATTAGAAGACCGCTATGTAGTATTTCCCTGCTTCACATACAGCAATAGAATCTTCAGTATACAGATAATGAGATCCTATAAGATCCCATCAGGGGTAAGCTGAAAGTGTAACCTGTTAAAGGGTCTGACAGGTATTGCTGTCCTGCCTAGAAAAGAAAGTCATCATGAGGAATACGCTAAAATAGTTGCTTATTTCAGGGTTAGAAGCACCAAACAAGCATTAATGAGAAAATTGCTTGTCCATCAATAGACTTCTTAGAAACTGAGCTCTGCAAGAAACAATTGTCTCTCAAGGCCTTGTCAGTATCTAGGTGTAGCCATGAAATGGTGGAGTCAGACTACATGAACCGAAACGACAATAATCCATTGACAACACACAGCACTGCATAGCTTTTTTTATCCCTACTCTTTGTTCAAGTCACAGCTGCACGAGTGATGGCTGAATGCACTGACTACATCCCCAAACCAGTAATGAGCCACACCATAAAGTATAAAAGTATATATGTACACTTTATATGTATACCATATACCGTATGGTATATGCGTGTGTGTGTATATATTTATATACACACACACCATAAAGTATAAAAGATGCCATGGGTGGCCACACCTTTGCTATTGTGGAGAAAGCTGGGGAGATGGGGAGGATGAATATACTGGCATCACCACATAAGCCAAAAGTAGTTTGTCTTTGAAAAATGACTAGACATGCTGGAACTTGAGAGACACAAAGGTTATGTTGGAGGATCTGCTGCATGCTTCAGAAAGTTTGCAGTCACTCAGCAATATCCTTTCTTTGACAGTGCATGCCCACAGTATTTAGTTTTGGTTTGGATTTCTCATTCAGACCAAGCTCCCAAGGAGCTGTATCCATTGATAATGCTTTCTTTTACCTCTGGCTGGTTAAAAGACTCCATCCTAAGAAAGTCCATCTTAGTAATATATGCCATTATTAACTCCCATCTGGATGGTAACAGTGCATTTTATTTGAACATGAAGCAATCAGACCTTCAGAGACACTTACTAACTGATTACAGTGAACAAATTACATTACTTTCTCCACTGACTCTACAAAATATTGAATTAAGCTCAAGATTGCAGTGTTTCTGAGGTCCAGGACTCCTTGGACCTCAGAAAGTTCTGTCAAAATGAAGCCTTACAGGGTGAGAAGAAAAGGTATTTGCCTGAGAAAGAACTCCCTTGTGGTCTAGTCTGCAGCTCCTGAATCCCACAGAGCACCCCACCACTTCCACCAAGAGGTCTATGTGAAAAATTAAACATTCTACAAAAGCTAAAGCTCATGAGCACTGACCCCACTTCCCCAGGGATGAACCAAAACAACAAACCCCATGCAACAAACATTACTTGTGGCAGGAGATACTTTAAGATTTCGATGACAGTAAAACTGCTGATAGAGTGTACACATTCTAGACTGCCATCTCTGATAAAAAGATGGATTAATAATAATAGAAATTATAATAATCTTTCTGCATTTGCTACATATTAGCTATTCTTTTCCTGACTTTTATTGCAGTTCTAGCTATGTGATTGACCAGAGAAAGTATATGCAAAGTAATCCCTTCTTTTCTTAACGAAATGAAAAGGCAATATATACCGTGACTAAATTGCTTCTATCAGAAGTTATAATTCTTCAAGCAGACACATGAAGGGCAGATTTTGCCCAGTTTACCTCTGCTCAGGAAGGACACGCTTCTCTCCATTCTCTGCCAGACCACTCCTGAGGTTTATTACTAACTGAAAGATTATATCTGTAATAATGTTATTTTCTACAAGATAGTGCCCACCAGGAATAACAGATTAAATAGTGTTCTATCTTAGACAATTGTTAATGCACACCACATGAATTCTTTCCCGCCAGCTTCAATGATTCTTCCTGAGTGTTTACAGAAGCCTGTTTCACAAAAGTTCTTACTTGCTTTGCAAGCCTTTTGCATATAGGAAACTGGGGAGGGATGGATTGGGGGGGGGGGGGGAGGAATAAGGGAAAGAGAAAAGAGATAAAAAATTAATTTGCAATGCACAGAAGGATGAATAAGGATGCACAAATTTTACTGCCTGTAAGGGACTGTTTCTAGCTGCAAACAGTGATTTCTGTGAGATGTCAGGGATTTGCAGGATCCTCTTCCCCAAAACAGATTCCATGGTGTTTTGAGTACCTTTAGGAGAATGTTAGCTTTGAAGGCTGAATTTCCAATTGGTGTACAATGAGGGTCAAGGCAGAGAGGACCTCTGATGGGGAGAACTGTGAGAGGGGATCTGAAACCCTTCATAGGGCAGCAGCTATTAACAGTGCTTTCCAAAGAGACATGGTGGGAGAACAGCAAGCACTGCTCCTGAAACCAAATGCATCAATGTCAGTGTTGTCCTTGCTAGCTCAGATCCACAGCTTTCAGATGGCGTATTTATTATTAATTATTATTAAATATATTTATTTAAATGTGCTTTGCATAGATAGACACACTGTCAGTCACCAAGGACTTAATATCTAAATTAGTTAGGACAAACAAACACAAGATGAAACAACACTGTAGCAATGAGCATGTGAGGGGATTACTAATGAAAGGAGAAAGAAGTAATGGTTTGAAGTGGTGGGTTATTTAAGTGAGCTCTTGAAGAAGAATCCATGGATTATGATCCATGATCAATACGATCATTATGATAGTCTAGGCCAACCACTTTATACAAATGCAAGAAGCAGGCTGTAATGTCAAAATGGACATTCACTGAAATATTTCAACCTAGGTCTTGAACCAGCCTCACAGGTAGGATTCAATTCCACATCTTACCACCTACTTCCCTGATATTGTTGTTTCCAGATGAATGGAAACAAACATCAGAAAATGAGGACAAAGAAGTTTTCCTGATACAAGAGAAGAAGGGGTGCAGATAGTGAAGCACAGAAAGGAGAAAGGGAACAAACAGAGCAAGAAGGGGACAACCCAAATGGGCCATTCAGAGGGAACTGGAATATGCATATACTCAACTAAAAAATACGCAGGGTGTTCCTAGGGTATACAGCCTTACAGGATTTTAGTGAGCTTACTATTTAAAAAGCTGGAGGTAGAAAGCCAGTTGCAGAATTAATACTATATGTTTAGAGTAGCTGAAAAGGATAATAACTGTATCAGCAAAGCACCACTAGATAAAGAGAGGAGGAATTGAGTAGGGCATCAAGGCCAAATGAGAGCTAAAATGTCTTTGGCTCTTTAATAAAGAAAGGCTTTTATCTGAGGTCTTTTTCATTTCCAGATAGAACAGACCAGCAATTTATATCATTTATTAGATAAACGAGAATCCATTCTTCTGTGGGTGACTAGAATATATGTTTGAATTCTTTCAAAAAATGATAAAAGCGGTGGAAGAGGAAAATACATGGACTCCCAAACTTTTGAGGATCAGCTACTTCACCCCAGAGCACCATGTAGACATACTGGGCAAAAACAACTGAGAAGGAAATTACAGGAGAAGAAGAGACTTTTAAAAGGTCATTTTTTGTATCTGTTACCTCTTAAGTGCATTCTTAAAAGGTTTCTTATAATCTTGATCCTGCTGCCCCCTTTAGTGAAAATCTCAAATTGGTGACCCTTAATTTTCTTTCTGTAATACCAAAGCTGTGCTTTAGTAGAGATTCCATAAAGCCCAAAATGGCTCATAAAACACTGGGGTTTCTGGTTATTTTACATCAGAGACTGCAGATGTTTCAAAGTGAATGTAAGCTAGGTCTGGCCTGTGTAGAGGTGAGTCCATTGTAACAGTTTTTCAGGCTTCAGAGAAGGAGCATTTAAGAACAGAAACCAAAGCTAGCAGCCACAGGGCAAATATTTATAGTGTCTGCTACTCTTTGTGTGATATTCTTCTACTTTCACAAGTACGATTCTTAAAATTGTGTTGTATGGCTTCAATTCAATTTCTGAAGTGCATTTTTATAACAAAGAAATCCTGTTACCGCGATTCAGTGCCATGGGAAACAAGATTCTCAGTTTACAGGGCATAAGCACACCTCCCTTCCTAGCTACGTAGCTCACTTTTCCCCTGCAAAGATGACTTGTGGCACCGACAGCAAATTCTGACATGAAAAAATGATGTCAGAGAAGCATTTAATCTCTTTTCACCTGTTTTTTATGAACTCTAAGTCCTGGAAACAAGAACCATACCCATGTTACTAAATATCCCTACCAGCAATCCTATCTATGCACTATTGACAAAGCACTTCAACAAGATTCCTTCTAGCTTATTTCTCCCATCCTGCAGTCTTAAAAGCCCACCTAGGACACATACAATACTTACTCTTCTTTGTCAGATCTCATTCAAATATATCTGAGACATTGCTCCCAGGTCAAGAACACCTTCACAGGGCATTGGATATATTTTTCTCTCATGTAGAATTAATGTTCTGAATTAGCTCCATCAAGAAAAAGTTGAAATCTAAAAGAACCCACTGAAAGTGTTATTTTAAGCATGCACATTTGTAGGAAAGTCACGAGATTCAGGGGACTTCTTTGTAATGGGGGAAAATAATACAAAGAAAGAAGCCTTTATCAACAATAACTGGTGGAGATTGGCCAAAAGCAGAGCCAAAAGCTGAAAATCCTCTTAGGTAATTTTCTAGGTAGGGTGTACAGACATCTAATAGACTATAGCTTTATGCTTTGAGAAGATAAAATCATAGAGAAATTCCTTGTTAGGCGTCTGATGCCTAGAGAAAGGGTTCCTATTTGTGGAGTGTACAGAATATCTGAGTAGATGTGTCTTGTGTAGCTCCTCCTATCCTATGCCTCTAGCATAATAATACGACCATAATATTGACAGCAAACCCCACTGATATACTTTGCCGGGGAACTAGTGGCCTTTCAGCTCTTTTAGCCCCTATCTGCTCTTCCTGTGTCTCCCACATCCTGACATCCATGTTGGGAAGTCACATATTTCTCAAAAGAGGAGTATCTTCTATCCTGTTTTCACCACAGCAGGACCAGCTCTCGCCTCTGACCTAGAGACCTGGAAGAGCAGGCTGTGGGCATTAGAAAACAAGGCTTGCTAGAACTGCTTGTGGATTTAAGGCATTCAATCTGCCTCAATAAAAGAGGCACAAGCATGACTCAGTGGGTCCTAATGGCTACATTGATAACAGTCAGTAAAATGGATCAGAACCTGTCCTCTAGTCTTGAGACCAATAATCACTGCACAGCACATACCAGTATAGATTACCTCTCTTCCCTGTAAAGCACAAGCTAGGGTCAAACGCTGATAAACCCTGACAAACCCTGACTGGGGGAGAATTCGGTGTCCTGTGCCAAAGCCCTATCAAGGACCATGCTGACCATTTAACAGCGTATAGACCCCCAGACTAGTGCTCAGACCTCTACCTTCATTACATCTTCTAATATCAGCTACGAACTACAGTAGTGTATTAGTATAGCCACGACCACAGAAATAATGCATGTTCTCAAATGCAATGGTGGGTGCATGAACAGATGGAGCTGTTAGTGATAGATATTACAGATGCCCACAAGCAACTGGAAGAACCCCATGTACTGCTGCACATAAGCAATTTGGGTGATATGGTTTAGAGGGAGGTGTCCCTGTCCATGGCAGGGGGGTTGGAACTTGATGATCTTAAGGTCCTTTCCAACCCTAACTATTCTATGATTCTATAATTCTAATTAATTATGTTTTGTTTCTGTGCTTGATAGTGGTTAGGTCTGTTTTCAGGGAGGAACTGCATTCTCCTGAATATTTAATTGTTTTAATTTATTTTAATTTCTGTAATTAATTGCAGGTCCTCTTTACTTACATGTAACTAAAGGGCGGGGGGGGGAGAGACGAATTTCTGAATAAACTTACAAGAGCTATTGTTTTAGTCCAAAAACCAAGGGAGTCTCAAATAGACTGATTACATTTTTTTGAAATGCAGTAAAAGATGAAAAAGCCCAAATAGCAAAAATGGGGTTTTTCTGACAATCTCAACTTGCAATAAAACCTATTTTTAATGAGACAAAAAGTGAAGAAAGCACCCCAAAAAAGCCTTAAGAGCCTTCCACTAAGAAATTTGATTCTAACAACAAAACTGTCGTATTCACAGACAAAGATCTGTCCTTAAAATATCTGCAGAAGGGTTACAGAAATAAATCAGCTACAGCCAAAACAAGAGTTCTATAGTCAGTACCACAGTACCACCTTGTGGGGAAATAAAAATGGCGTCAGCATTGAATTGCACTGCACAATTTCAGGAAATACCCATCATATAACATAAAATTCTAAGACAAATGAAACAGACTCGGTCACCAGCAGCATTATGTGATGCATGATTTCTCCCAGTGTCAACTGAGTTTTTTGAAGAATCCGCGTTCCAGCCAAAATAGCCCAGAAGTCTAATGTAAAGACTTTCCAGAAGAAAAATGTCTCATTTTACATTTGTTTGCATTCCTTTCTTAACTTCCACTTGCTGCAAAATTTATTTCTCTAGTTACACTAAATCAAGAGAACAATTGCATCAGGCATGTCAAATTCCACCCCCACAAAATGCTTCATAAAGTTAAAGGCTATGACAAAACCAAACTAATGCCAGGATCTTTGAGATTACTTTTTTTATTGCTTTTCTGTAACTGATGTAGAGATTAGAGACAGTAATATTCCTGAGTACATCTGAAGAAATAAGGTTATCAAATCCTCAGATGCCCAAAGGGAACTATCACCTGCTTTTCTCCATTTCTTTCACATAGCCAAAGAAATTTGTATGATTAAGTAATTGCTGGCTGTCAGAAGAAACAGTTGCCTAGTCATCGTATTTTAAGAGCTCTATTAAATGTCATTTTCACACTTTCAAATATAACTTCTTACAGGCATCTCTGAACTTAATTCCACCAATAAAACAGAGCAACCAGTTCTTTCTTACCTAAGTGGTTTGAGCATTCACCAAACAAAACAGGCAGGATTCCCTTTGCATTTTACCAATGAGCAGCACTCTTAGCTCTTCCTCACATTTCGTTTTGGGGTATTCTTTGCTGGAGACCAACAATCAGGTCAACTTAGGATAAACTGTGCCAAAGTATATATAATAGTCTTTAATACAAAGTTGGAGGGAGAAGGCAAGGAGGGGAAGGAGAATTGGCAGTGGGGAGGGGGAGAGAGATAAAATTTTTGTTTGGTTAGTTGTTTTAGGGTTTTTTTCCCCCAATAAAAAATAAAGTTTAAACCTTTTTGCATTCACACTATGGAAAGTCTTCCATTAATGGAAACAGTGCAGGATCAAACCCAGAAGAAACAAGACTGTATTCAGTTTTACTCTTCACACAAAGCTAGGCCGTGAATTTAGACGTTCAGAGCTCTGGAGTGATCCATCTGAAGTTATATTTTGCTGAGAGAAGACTGACATTGGCTTTAACTAGTTTAGGGTCAGATGCCAATGGTGGGATTCCTCTCACCTGGCTTTAACTAGAAACTTTACAATCAGTCCAGTTGCCCATACATACCTATCTAGTGTCATCTCAGGATTCCTGGACCTTCAGCTCATGACCTACGTCTTATTTACCAGCCCCATGCAGAGGTCTCCGAAATCTCTGGGTGCCTCCAAGGTCACTAGGTAGCTATGGGTGGGAAGCTGAATCAAGCCCTAGGTGTCTAACCGAAGTCTATCATATAGACTCCATCTACAGTCAACAGACAAAGAGACATCTCCAAATAGCAATTCGTCACATCCTATCATATATGTACAACAGACTACAAACTTTCTCCCTATTTTTGCATCCTCATAATACACTCCAGGTTGCACATTGTACATACGATTTGGAAAATGTGGTTTAAACTATAACGTACACATGATGCCACAAGCCTCAGCAGAAGGATATCAAAAAGCCAGCTCAAGTCCTACCATTAGTGGTGGCCTTAATCATCATCAGCAGCAGCAAATGTGGTCTTATTGCTAGGTAGTGTTCATATGCAGGAAGCAATGCCTCTGCACCCATCTGCTCTTCTAGGATACCATGCTGTACAGACCCACCTTCCCTGTTCTCTTCCCAACACAGGCAACATCTCTCTTCTCCAAACACACATTTCAGTTGGCAGAAAGACTTCAAAACCGATGCCTCCCTATCACCAAGTTCTTCACCTCCATAAACCAATAACCTGAAGTCATAGCCTTCACATTTCCCAAGTTCAATCTCCACAGCCCTAGTCTTCATCAGGGTGGATCTGTCACACATGCCAAGAGTAGATATCATTCTACAAGAGCCATGGCTACTGCCATCACTTGGCACATTTACCTTGGAATGCCTGCTGTGGCACTAGAGAATGTGATAGACATCTGCATATTTAAAGTTTTTACAAAAATTTCTATTCCTTCCTCTTTACGAGTAGGGGTCAACAGACACAGACTTAGATTCCCAAGAGGCCACAGGACTCCAACTCTCATCAAGGTAAATGAATTACACAATTAAATGCCTTTGAGAATTTGATCTACCTGGCTCCAGCAGAAAGGGATGTGGGCAGTGGTATCAGTTTGTATTTCAATGCGGACTCTTCCTGGGTGCAAGAGAACAGCTGCAAAGCACCATGTAGCCAAGCAGTGGTGAAGGGGATTCACAGCTGCACCTCTAGTTCTCCTTCTTCACATGACACGAGCCAGTACAAGCTTCTCAACTTGACAAATAAGCCATTGATCTGAAACATTTGCATGCTGTGTTATTTTCAGGTTTTTTTAATTGTTAGGTTTAATGTTCTGGTATAGGGTTTTTTTGCAAGAAAATCAAACAAATTCTGTGCTGGAATGACCAACAGCAAATGAAGAAAAGTATCACTGTTACAAGCTCTTATCTAATAGTTCAGTCACTGTGCAATAGACCACCATTCAAATTATTTCTCTGCCTGAGGGGACGCAAACATTCATCAGACATTCATCTCCCAAAGAGGTCATTAAATACCATTTTTAGTGTTCTAAGTGTTTAGTGTTTGGAGTGTTCTTCATCCTGTCTTGTTCTGCTTTGTGTAAAAAAAAAAAAAGGTGAAAAATCAATTGAGTCAGGGACTAACAACACATTCTCTGGGATCCTTCCCTTGCTTCAGTAAATGGCAGATCATATGGGGTGGAAAAGCAAAAACGGAATGACTGAGAGCACCTCCCATGTAAAACATTCAGTGTCTTTGGGGCTGGATTCTCCACTAGCAGGCAGCATCTGCAGGCTAAAATTCTCACAATTTTTAAAGAAATTGAGCCTTGTTGCAAGTAGTAAATTTATGAACTACCAGGTATAAAAGAGAATAATAATTTTACATTCAGCAACTTGACCTTCACTGAGAAGAAAAATCTCTCAAGTGTCATTAACATCTAACCTACTGCTCTGATACCAAGAGATAGGTACATTTATGCTCACTGAAGAATTATATGTTTAGATACTAGAACTTGTTGAGGTTATGCCAAAAATTAGGTCTTAGCAAGTTAATTGGCTGAACACTTCTATTACATTGATCTGGATGTTGAAGTAATGGCCACAGAAATGGCCTGAAGAATGACTGGCTTTATGAAACACTCAGTGACAGTGGACAAGTACCACCTGACTGGAAGTTTCTAAGGAGGGGTGGGAAAAATTCTGGTGCTTTGCCACTTTCAGTTTTACTGTGACTTTTGCTCCTATCTGATCTCATTTAATTGGGAGCACCATGTGCCTTGTGTCAGAAGTAAATCAGAAGACAATGTCTGCTTTTCATTACAAAACAAGAGATACAAGGATATAAACACCTTACTTTCTTCTTCTATGATCATATTTGATTTATTTTCCACTGTTAAGAATATGTTATCTTGATTACAGATGATTTGGACTTACCATTTTTAGAATACCTTCCAGAAACATAGACCATCCTAATGACATACACGAAAGCACAGTAACTAGTACCTCTTTAAAAAGAGCCAGATCTTGGTGATTTTTATTGCACATTTCAAAACACTGACTTTTAGCATATTTGTTATATAACATGTGAATCAGATATCAATGGTGGTTTTGGGTCCTTCGTACATATACATATCCTGTAGGTTTGCCAAAAACACATCCACAACTGATGACCCCAGCCAGGCTGGTCTGTGTTCTGCACTGGCACTATTGAGAACCACACAAGAAGCAGCCTGCTTTCTGCAGAGATGTTTCTAGCCTGCTAGCACATTACCTAGGAACATAGAACAGCCAATGTTGGAAGGGACCTCAAAAGATCATGTGGTCCAACCCTGTGTGGGAAAGGAAGGCTAGATGAGATTGTGTAGCACCCTGTCCAGCTGTGTCTTGAAAACATTCAGAAATGGATTTCACCAAGCCCCTGGGGAGGTTGTTCCAGTGAGTGACTGTTCTCACTGTAAAAAATCTACTGAATGAAAATGATACCTCTTCCAGCACTTGTACCCATTGCCACTTTTCTTCTCCATGTGGCTCTTCATGAAGAGAGACTCCATTCTGTTTGAGGTCACCCTTTAAGTACTCAAATAGTGTCATATGATCCTCTGTTGAGCATTCTCTTCCCCAGGGAGAAAAGAGCTGACTCCTTCAGACTTCACAGGGCATGTTCTCCACTTGACTTACAGCTCTACAAGCTCTTCATTTCTGTTAGTTCTAGCTGGTATGAACCAGAAACTAAGTACACAGAGCATTTATTCCTGTTTCTCATTTAAACAGAATAATAGATCTTCCAAAATGTAAAAAATTTTAAGACAAGCTCTTCATCCACAGAAGCCTTAGTGTACATGCATTCAGGCTACATTAGTCTTTATCATCATTACATGACGGAAGTAATGAACAGCCTTCCCCTCTGCTTCAAAGCCACTGCTTCCAGTGCTTTGTACACTCCACCCTTTTGGGTATCTTCCATAAATCATACAAGGCTGTTATCCCCCTTTTCTAATACTGCTTAAAAGTAATACCTGTCCTCACTCTGACCCGTTGTGGTTTAAGTCCAGTCAGCAACTCAGAACCACGCAGCTGCTCGTTCACACACCCCCCTTCTCCCTCCCCCGCTCCCAGAGGGATGGGGAGGAAAATCAAAAGAATGCAACTCCCACGGGTTGAGATAAGAACAGTCCAGTAACTAAGGTATAACACAAACCACTGTTGCTGCCACCAATAATAATAATGATAAGGGAAATAACAAGGGAAGAGAATACAACCACTCACCACCCATGGACCAATACCCAGCCCAACTGAGCAGTGATCTAGCCCTTCCAGGTAACTGCCCCTGGTATATATAGTTGGCATGACGTGCTGTGTGTGGTATGGAATACCTCTTTGGCTAGTTTGGGTCAGGTGTCCTGTCTTTGCTTCCAACTGGCTTCCCCCTCCTCCCTGGCAGAGCATGAGACTCAGAAAGTCCTTGGTCAGACTAAACATCACTGAGCAGTAACTAAAAACATCGGTGTCATCAGTACTGTTCCCAGGCTGAAAGTCTTAAACACAGTACTTCACCAGCTACTAGGAAGGAGAAAAATGACTGCTACTGCTGAACCCAGGACACTCATGAGTGTGAAGCTTTAAAAGATAAAAAAAATCTGATATCCCTTCTCCAAGAAATAAAAAGTAAAAATCCTCCCTTCCTCCAAACTTCACCTTCTACTTCAGAAAAAGGCCTTACTCACGTATTTCGATCAATATAATTTTTACTTCATCTTGAGAACCTACCAGCTCATTTCATTGTATACCCAGCTAAAGAAAGACCATAAGAATTCATTGTAGTACTTACACTTTTAATAGCACTTGTTTGGCCAACATACAATTGGAAGAGACCTCCTTAGGCAACAATTACAGGGCTCAGTTCTCGCAGACAGTTACGACAGATAAATGATTTCACTGATCAGGCACCATCCAGTGAAACAACTTTTGCCCTGATGGCAAGAGACATTTTTCAGGTTTCCAATCAGCATGCCTCAACAGGATTCCTGTGCCAAAAGAAGTTTCCTTTTGCTTGAACACCACTTTTCCATCAGTACTGTTCACCCAATATCTTTAACTTTCCAATCTCTTTTAAAAGAGGCAACATATATCTTCTCTTTGTTTTGCAGGATTAAGCATGCCAAGTTGTCTAATTTTCCCTTGTGTGGTAAGCCCTCTCTTATCCTGACCATCTTTCTCACTTTTCTCTGCAACTAGTGAGGTCTCAACTCATTTTTTCGTGGGAGAAAAATAACCAGTGCTATAGAGTCTTTCAAATGAGGTCTTCATAACCTTGTATTGCTTCACTGGATACATCATTCAGGGTATATAAGCTTGCATTTTTTTTAGGTGCTGAAACTGATGTGGCCTATTGTGTACAAGGGGGTTAGATAAAATGTACAGGGGGGTTGTACAAGGGGGTACTGCTTTAGTTATAGCTTGTTTGACAAGCTCAGCAAATGCCTTATCAGGCAGTACCAGGACAGAACCTCCTAATGAAGAGAATAGCTCATTAAATCAGTTGGACATAGACCAGAACCATCTGGCTCCTAAAGAGCATGTGTGAGGACCAGAGGTAAAAAGTTCAAGCCTGAGGAAGACTCGTTTACTTCATCTTGAAGACCCCTACTCACAAGAGGAAGACTACTTACTTCATCTGAAGACCCATGCCCAAGACCACCAAGAGGCAGTGCGCATGCACGGAGAACCTTTTACCTCATTATAATACGAAGCAGGGATAGAATATAAATATGTATAGGCATATTGTGCAACTTAATACATATGTATCACAGTATCACAGTATCACAGTAGGTTAGAGATTGGAAGGGACCTCAAAAGATCATCTAGTCCAATCCCCCTGCCGGAGCAGGAACACCTAGATAAGGTTACACAGGAACATGTCCAGGCGGGTGCTGAATGTCTCCAAAGAAGGAGATTCCACAACCTCCCTGGGCAGCCTGTTCCAGTGTTCCGTCACCCTCACTGAGAAGAAGTTTCTTCTCAGGTTTAAGTGGAACCTCTTGTGCTCCAATTTGTACCCATTACCCCTTGTCCTTTCATTGTTTGCCACTGAGAAGAGCCTGGCTCCATCCTCGTGACACTCCCCCTTTATATATTTATATACACTAATAAGGTCACCCCTTAATCTCCTCTTCTCCAAACTATAGAGACCCAGCTCCCTCAGTCTTTCCTCATAAGGGAGATGCTCCACTCCCTTAATCATCTTAGTTGCCCTGCGCTGGACTCTCTCCAGCAGGTCCCTGTCCTTTTTAAACTGAGGGGCCCAGAACTGGACACAATATTCCAGATGAGGTCTCACCAGGGCAGAGTAGAGGGGAAGGAGGACCTCTCTCGACCTACTAACCACCCCCCTTCTAATACAACCCAGGATGCCATTGGCCTTCTTGGCCACAAGGGCACAGTGTCGGCTCATGGTCACCCTGTCGTCCACCAGGACCCCCAGGTCCCTCTCCCCTACACTGCTCTCTAACAGGTCGTTCCCCAGCCTATACTGGAACCTGGGGTTGTTCCTGCCCAGATGCAGGACTCTACACTTTCCCTTGTTATATTTCATCAAGTTATTCCCCGCCCAGCTCTCCAGCCTGTCCAGGTCCCTCTGGATGGCAGTACAGCCTTCCGGCGGTCTGGCCACCCCTCCCAGCTTAGTGTCATCAGCAAACTTGCTGATAGTACACTCAATTCCCTCATCTAAATCGTTGATGAATATATTAAATAATACTGGTCCCAGTACCGACCCTTGAGGCACTCCACTAGATACAGGCCTCCAACTAGACTCCGCCCCATAGACTACAACTCTCTGGCTTCTCTCCTTCAGCCAGTTCACAGTCCACCTCACTACCCAATCATCCAGACCACACTTCCTCAATTTAGCCGCAAGGATGCTGTGGGAGACCGTGTCAAACGCTTTGCTGAAGTCGAGGTAGACCACATCCACCGCTCTACCATCATCCATCCACCGTGTTATTTCCTCATAAAAGGCTACAAGATTGGTCAAGCACGACTTCCCCTTGGTGAAGCCATGTTGACTGCCCCTCATAACCCTCTTATCCTTGATATGCCTTAAGATGGCACCAAGGATAAGGTGTTCCATCGCTTTCCCAGGAACGGAGGTGAGGCTAACCGGTCTATAGTTACCCGGGTCCTCCTTCTTGCCCTTTTTGAAGACAGGAGTGACATTTGCTTTCCTCCAGTCCTCAGGCACCTCTCCCGTTTCCCAAGACTTGGTAAAGATGATGGAGAGCGGTCTAGCAATGACCTCAGCCAGTTCCCTCAGCACCCGCGGGTGCATCCCATCTGGACCCATGGATTTATGGATATCCAGATTGCTCAACTGGTCTTTAACCCATTCCTCATCAACTAAGGCAGACCGCTCCGTTGACCTATCTTCATCCGGGTATGACTTCATAGGATAAATGTAGAAGGAAAACTGCACTGAGGTGTGCATGCCTTTTGGAGGACCAATCCCCTGTGTGCCTTCAGCTGAATAAAGCTTACCTACTTTACAACTTTAACGAGTTGTGAAGTTTATTCCGCTATCAGGTGCATTATCTACAAGACTCATAGTCTTCCTAAAACCAGTCAAAACATGCAAGTTGTATTCTTTTTCACCTCTTCCCAAAAAGTCTGTTATAGGATAGCAAGATCTTATGAGTTCTCAAATGAATTCATGAACTTGCACTATAATATTTTAAATACTAGCCATTTTATTTCTCTTGTCCTCGGAGTCATTTAATTTCTCCCATTTGATATTCTTATCCTCCTCTCTATTAACTATGCTGTCTAAACTTGTGCCACCAAAAATCACTGCCACTTTCCTAATTCTCTTATCAACATCGTTAATGAAATTATTAAAATTAGCAAGGTTGCTCTCAAAATTCAATCTTGACAGGAATCTATTAGTACCTTCATTTCAATACTTCCCTTTTAATGGTCCCTATAGTCTTCTGACTACTCCCCTACTCTCTCTACCCACTTTCAGTTCTTTTAATGATTCTTATCATGTCCAGCTTAATTAATAATTTCCCACAGGGCAATATATCAAATACAATCAAGATAGTTATATCCATTCCCTTTGCCTAAAAATATCACAGAATTTATCAAAAATGATCTTTTGTTAATCTGAGGTAATCTACTTTTGATTAAAAAGATGTGACATTTCATTCCATTTACCTCCATTCTCTTCATTATTTTCTCCTAGACATTTCATTTTAGAGACTACTGAGAGCAGACCAACCCATACTTAGATGCCTGTATCAGTTTCTGCACCTTTCTAAGACATTTGCTACTTTATAGTTACCTGGTAACATTTCTGCCTTTCTCTAACACATCTTGTATCAGAAACTTCATTTACCATGTCTCAGACCTCCCAGTTGAAGATTAGCCACTCTACTGTCATCTGTCTCCCCTTCTTTTCTCTGTGCTAAATTTTTAGTACCTTTTCCCACTAGTCAACTAGTCAGTCAACCCCAGCTGCTGATAGCTGCAATAGAGGAAACACGTTAGTTTGGTTTCAGGACTTCATCTAGATAATCTCTCACGTTTACTTTGTCCTTACTGCACAGTGGCTGCATTACTCCTCTTTCCTAGCTCTCTTGGTGGTTCAGGCTGCTGGAAAACTACCTCCTCATCTGTGGCATGTTATATCTCTCAAGGTAAGGTTCAAAAACAGTTGCAACCATTTGAGTTCCTGTAACATTCATACAAGAGAGTTATTTTTTTCCTTTAGCAAACTGAGTACAGTTCCTTGTATATGGCTGCGTGTACTCTTTACCAAAACAGCTCATACATTTATTTTGCAAGGATTTTTTTTAACACGGGCATTTTATTACAAATGATAAGGCACACCTAATTGAAGGAACTCACAGCCTTTTAGAAGACTACATAGCATGGAGAAGTCTTCCCATAAAGGAAAGAAATAAATAAGAAAACATGAAGCATGCTGGGGCTGCTATCTCAGTGTATTTGGCATAAGGCACCCTTGTGCTGCTTTGCAAGAGTTTGCAGACCACTAATGTAAGACAGAACTGGTGAAATCATTTGAGATTCATAGTGAAATCTGAAACACAAAATGTTGCAACTTGCTCTTGGGAAATCTTTGCCACAAGAGCCAAAGGAGCTACACGAGAAGAGTGGATTAGACAACAACTGTGCCATGCTGAGCAACAGCAATCTTTCAATATCACCATGGTGATTTGTCCTCATGAGATATTTTCATTGTATCTGCACTGGAATAAGAAGTGGGCTTCTCTGCACTCAGTCCTGGCTGGGACCTGAATTTGTACAGCACATGTGTTTTATGGTGTGCTCCATACTACTGGTCAGCAGGGACCTGCACTGGCCTCACACTCACAAGGCAGTGCACAAGATAGTTCACCCACCAGTTCTTGTCATTCAATCACCCAGACGAATTCCTCTCCTTTTCATTTCTGCAGGTTTCCTATAAACACTGTGCATTCAGACACTTTCCAACACAAAGGTGAGATGTGGCTGATCACTCGCAATCAGTTCTACTGCTGGTGCCAAGGACTTCAATCACACAGGGATTCCATGAATTTAAATGATATAACCTCATATTTACAAGACAATATTCAACAAGAAAAAAATAGTCTTGTCAGAAACCTGAACTATTCCTATGCTGAACTATTCCACTTATTCTCGTAAGTATGCCAGTTGCTGAGACCATCCAACATCTTCTACCACTGTTTTCTAGAATTAGTCTTCTATTGCTTCAAGTGAGATATTTTAACCAAGAGAAAAAAAAAAAAAGAAAAGAAAAAAAAATGCATATACTGAAAATACAACACAACCTGAATCTTTTTTCTAAATTAAGTTAGAGAAAAATAATGCTGGTTTGCTCTTCTGAAAAACTCCTACAACTGCTACACAGAATGATTTTAAGGGAGCTGGATAGAGGGTAGCCAGGATAATATATCTGTACCTTTGTCAGTACTCGTAAAAATGTACCCAAATTCTAAGCTGCAACATTCTGTATATGTTGGATAAATTTTAGCAAAGATATACCGATGACTGGGCTAAGTCGCAGGTTTGTCAATTTCGCCATGTAGACTTACTTTATATTTTGCATAAGACCTAAGGCCTCATCTTCTGAAAAAATATAGCCCATAAACCTGCCCTATGACAGGAGCTACAAACAACTCCCCAGCAGTTATCTCAGGTTTCAGCATTTGCATGTGCTCTGACCATTGTATCCTGATACTTGAATAGTCTGTAAGTAGTCACCTTCCTGGCAGTGTAACCTCTTTCCACTGTTAAGAGATAGGTGACCAAGATCCAGAACATGGGCTTCCCAGGGTTTTCTCCTAAACACAAAAGCAGCTTTCCTCCAAACTGAACACAGTCTGTGGCAGAAGCAGCTTTTCTTTTCCTTCACCCTTCAAATGTGTTTAATAGATGTTTAAAATATTCTATATTGGAGGTGTATAAGTTATACCCAGTCTGTGTCAGTCAAAAAATCTCAAAAAGTAATGTCAAAATTTCCACATCCTTAAAATCCCACCTCATCTTCATAAAAGTGACATTTTGATAATGAAGACTCTGCCTTCACAAAGAGAGAGCTCATTTTTTGAGACACATATTTCTATATTAAATTCTGAAAGGAAATGAACCTTACAAGCAACTATAATTGGAATGCTCTCCTCTGCACTCTTAATTCTCATGAACAAAAAAAGATAAAGGCAACAGAAAAATCTCACTACTAAAATATAAAATAATACAACTGTCACTTGTCTGATGTATATTCCCAGCAAAGGTCTTTGAGACATAACAAAAGCCAAATACTCAAGATATAATTTACTTTTACTAGAGATCACCAACTGCCACCTAAAATACCACCATCTTTCTAAAAAGCACTGATGCAGTTCACCTTTCCCAATATGCAACATGTCTAAAAAAGGAAAAAGAAAAGAAGTTTTCAGTTCAGAATTCTGCCTGAAACCATGCTCAAGATTGCAACTAGGTATCAAGATCAGCAGTGATAGAATTCACAGGTCCTTTTTTTCTTTTCATTCACTCTTGTTGACTTTGTGTGTTGGCTTCCTTGAATATTGAAAGTGCTTCAAAAACTGAAGCATTTCATAAAGCACTACATGTTTACCTGAGAAAAGTGTGGTTTTGGTCTGATCCACAGTGTCTCCATACCTCAGAAATCCATCGTCTTAATCTTTCAAAAAGATTGCACACTCAGCAGCTGAGACAGTAGCAACTGCTTACAGAGAAGAGATATGCTTTCCTTTAAGAATTCACCAGGCCCAGGTACAAACAGAGCACTTTGTGACTCTGTGTCACAGAATGAGCAAGATGTATAATGGTGGCTTTCATGAAAGTAACTCAACGCACCTTTGGGTATAAGCAGGTGCTTCCAGAGACTCAAGAGCACCAGGGTCGGTATGAACATCTAAACTTATACAGAGCCTCTGAGAAACTAGGGGCTCTGAATAATCCCATTCCTGGATGAAGAAGGTATTAGCAGATTTCATGATACCTGGAACCTTCCCATGTCTATCAGAAGCCTCTAGAGATATTTCCAGACCACATCATATCAGGAAATCAAAAAGCAACAGGAACTCAACACATTCAGGACATGAGTCTGCTCCCCACGCACACAGATAGTTTGGGCAATGTAACTGCACCAACCCAACCTGTTCTGGAGACTAGTTTCATCTTGCATGCAACGGAGTCAACTGGTACATGTACCACTACTGCTTGCCTGGGATTTCCAGATTGCCAGCCACCTGGAAATCCTGGTCAAATCACTGAAGCTGACAGAAAAAGGCAACAGGGGAGCAAACACCCCCAAACAGCAGCCTTGTAGTAGCTCTGATAGAGGCACTTTCACTTTAGCTTTTCTAATAGCAGCTGAACCATCACAAGTCACTGCCCACGTTCGTTCTGTGAACTTTTCTTTCCTGCTCAGTTGCTTAAGCAGCTTTCTCAGGCTAGCTCTGTAAACCAGCTGTATCTCCCATTTACGATACTGCATTAGGAGGTACAGACTTTCACTAGCATTTTAGTGGAAAGCTAAGAAAGTTTAAAGATCTACTAAAATTACATACTATTAATAGCATTCTAGAAAAAATAACTTTTTACATATAACCCCACCGGAGGCTAAACATACCAGAATGAAGCATGGCTGTTTCACTGAAACACAGCAGCTACATCCGCTTGTGCCAGCACTGATTTCACACGATGGGTTACCCTTCAGGTGCTGGAAGAATAAGCTGAGATTCCCATTAACTGGGGACAGAAGAAGTGAAGCAGTGGAAGTTCATTCCCGAGTCCTAACCCCTCTGCTAACCCCCACTTGCTTAATTACCCTCAGCTTCCCGACCACCCTCGTACACACACTTCACCCCGACAAAGAACCGCTCAAGAACATAGGCCATGCAAGGCTGTGCTTCTGCCTTCAGAGAAACCTTTTTCCCAGACGCGTGTCCCCCACACGTATACTTTTCCCCCGGAGAAACACCTTTAATACGCATTATGGAACCGTACATTCAGGACTGAGGCGTGCGGCCTCACATCCGCACGGCAGTAACTCGCGGGGGGCGGCGGCGGATCGGAAGCACCGCGCGTCCTCGGGGAGGCCTGCCTGCCTTTGCCCTCGCCCGCCCCGGCGAAGACGCCCCGGCGAAGACCCCCCGCCGAGACGCCGGCGTTCTTCCTGCCTCCGGGTAGGGCAACTCTGTCCGCCTCTGCATCAGCCACCGGCCATCAGCAACTCCCAACGCTCCCTTGCGCCAGCGAGAGCCGACCGCAGCAGAAACAGGAGACACGGCTGGGGAGGCGGCTGCGCCCCCTGGCGGCAGCGGGCGGCGGGGCGGGGAGCGGTGGGGGCGTGTCCGCCCCTGCCAGGCCGTGGCCTCGTCGCGGCCGTCTCAGTAGCAGTGTTTGCTGCCGCCCTTCTTCCCGCCCCCTCCTCGCTGTTCCCTCCCCTGCCGGGGTAGCAGGAAGCGGCTCTGATGTCAGCGGCGGCGGCAGCCACGGTGCGGCTCTGAGTGGCTTCTGTACCCCCACCCCGCCGCGGCCCCCCTGCCCGCTGCTGCCGCCGCTGGGCTGGCAAAGGAGGCCGTCTGGGGCCTCGGGGGCGCCCCTTTCTCCCCGCTGGCGACACGCGGCTGAGGCGACTCCTAGACTCCACAGAGGCCGCGGCCTAGGGTGGCCGGCGCGGCGCTCCGCGGCGGTGCGGGAGGGCGCGGGATGCGAAGCGGTGCTGCCGCCGGCGGGGCTTCCGCCCGCCGCCACTGAGGCCCCCGGCCGCCGCGGATGAGGCCTCGCCCCGCGCGGCGGCCCAGGCGGCGCCTCGGCCAGGCCCCCCCTGACCTGCGCCCGCGCGGAGGGCAGGAGCCGCCTCCGCGTCCCGCGTAGCCCCGACTCAGGCCCTCGGCTGCCCGGCGCCGAGCCCTCCGCCTGCAGCCGGCCCTGGCCTCTCCTCCCCCAGGTGAAAGAGGAGGGATGTCCGCTGCCGCCTCCGCTGAAATGATTGAAACCCCCCCGGTCCTCAACTTCGAAGAAATCGACTACAAGGAAATCGAGGTGGAAGAGGTGAGTGAGGGCCCCACCACTCGGCCGCCTCCCCCTGCTCCCCAGACGCGGCCTGCTTGGGGGGCCGGAGGGGCCACGGCGTCCCCCTCTCAGCCCCCGGGGTGGCCCTCCCCAGCGCTTGCCCCCGCTACGGAAGGGGCCGCGGAGGCTTCCTGAGTGTGTGGGGCTGCCGGGACACCCCCCATTGTGCCTGTGTGGGGGTTCCGTTTTCCGGATGCTACAGCACTTGGCATCGGAGAACAAAGGCGTTATGCCTGGGAGCCGAGGTGCCAGCTTACTTTTGCTAACCCTGGTGCTTGGTTATGGGGGGCTGTTTAAGTGGGGTACATTTATTTTGGACTTTTAAGTTTTGAAGATTCTCCTCCTGTTTTGCCACCTACTTTAGTATGGTTGGCAAAAGCTGTTGTCAAACGTTGACTTAAGGGAGAACTGTTAATTCCGATACTTCTGGCTCTCTATTTCTGTAAGCTTTTTCCTGTTGCCACATAACTGGACCATTGTATATATAATCATCATACCAGTGTTAATTATTTGTTAAATTAGAGGTCTCTTAGATGTAAAGACATACAAATATTTTTATATTATTATTTTTTTCTTAATATAGCCTCGTGATATTTGCAGTCATGGATCTGTAACTTTTCATTTGTGACCTGTACATGTTGCCCAGGAAGTGGCATTCAGTTGTCATATAACAAAGCTAGAAGCAAGTATTTCTTATATAGAAAGTTTCATAGTAAAGTTACTGTTTTAAATTCTTTAAGGCTGGAATGGGATTGGTGAAGTGCAGAATTTTGGATGTACCTCTTATCTGTTTGGATTTCCTGTGAAAGTAGGATGGGATTGATGTGGGATAGCTTATATGCTTTACTACAAGGGCGCAGTGGTATGCATATATCACAATGTTGTTTACCTCTCAGAATCACAAAAATAACTGCTGCTGTTGAATTTCTTCCTCCCTTGCTTCACACAGATCCTGATTTTGATGAAATCAGAAATCCACACTGAATTTGATGAGGCCAGCTTATAGATGCTGGACCTAACAGACACCCAAGACTGCTGAAACCGTCTTTGTGCTGTTATTCATAGATTGACATAATTCTCTCTCATTATTAATTGCCCTCTTTTTCTTAAAAAGTTTATGTGGAAGTGAATTTAGTTTTAAGGTGTAGGTTTTGTAGGTATAACAAACAGTGTCTCATGTTTTTAAAAGGGTTTGCTAGACACTATTTGTCATTACTGTGTTGGGCTCACATGGCCTAGGAGAGTTTACAGAACATAGAATCTCCAATATTTTCATACTTTGTTGTGTTCAAGTAGTATTGCGGAAACCTTGATTTTTCACCATAGCAGACACTGAAAGTTCTCAGAAGATGGTGTCTTCCAAAAGATTGCCTCTTCCCCTCTCTATGAATATGGCAATCATTACAATATTTGATTCTAAGTCTAATCTTCCCTTTGTGCATTCAACTGTTCTGAAGTGAGAAAATTTCAGAGTGTTTGGGAACCGAAAGTATTTTTGCATTTGATGGTTTTGCAACACTTAGTAATGGACACGGATCAAATCACGTTTTGAGAGAAATGGCTTTTCTTACCCAGAGAAGAAAATGAAGTTCATGTGAATTTATCCATCATAAGAAACATGCCCTGTGATGGCTCATAGAATGGAGTAGCACATGTAATATGTTAGGCATAGAACTTTAAATTAATAAAATGCTATACAAATCTTTAATCCTCATGACACCCTTGGGAAGGCTCTTAGCAAGGATTATATTGCCATTTTACGTGCAGGAAATGTGGAGCTATATAGTGTGTAATTAGTGTAACTAGAATTTATTGTTCTCAGGCTTAGTGTTTGGAGCTTGTCTGTGTCCTGCATACCTGTCTAGCACCCTCAAAGACAGGGGTGTAGGCACAAAAATATATGTAGAGACAATGCCTAAAACAGTATTTATTTAATATGATTGTTGCATTATCCTCAAAGTAGTATTCTGTTGGAGATGACAAAACTCATGGGATATAAGCAAGGGAGCTCTGGTAAAGTGTTTGCTCCATAAGAAACTGATGACAGCTGATGTAGCATTTGAAGTTATACTCAGGGTACCTGTCCTACCAGAAATTCTTGTAGACAATGGGGATATCCCAGTGCTGAACACAGTTTAAAAGTCATTGCACAGAGGAAAAAATAAGATCTACTTTACAATAAAACAGGTGAATTAGAGACCATACTTAGACCTTGCTTTTCTCAACTGTGGGTGTTGACCTGTTACCTATAATGCGGTTTCAGCACAAATAGTCAACTTTACAGTCATAACAAAACACGTAGTTACTGAGGGTTTTCTGTGCTCTCACTTCAGACTTGGAAGTTTTCAATGACTTTTAAATGGCTGTAAGGACTCAAAATGGTCAGGTTTTGATATGCTTGGCAAACTTCAGATATTTCAAAACGTATTGTCAACAGACCTACACTGTTAAGAGCTGTAATGAATGCTTGTATAATCGTAGCTTTGCTGTTGTATTATCAAGGCTGTTTTGTCAGCAGATAGCAGTCCCACTCTGCCACTGGTTTATTAATAGATATTGAAGTTCTGGAATAGTTGCAAGCCCTGAGTACTTGCTAATAAATGTGAGATCTGTAAGTGTGCCTTCATTTAGGTTTGGTTGAACTCTGCTGGATAAAACCAAGAACATACCATATTTCGTTTTAGCTGCCATGCACATGACTAACTGTACTGTAGTGTTATTTCCCACCAGTCAAGCATGTCTCCAACTTCAAGCTGCCTTTTCATTATTTAAAATGCTTAGATTGAAGTAAAATATAGAGATAATTATTATGAACAAGTTGGAGTCAAATCAAAATCTGTGTGACACAGTAGGAGCATCTTCAAAACTAGAAGGAGAGAAATGGTATAAAACTTGCGTTTAACAGAAACAAACCCTACTTTACTGTGGAAATTTTTGACTGCTAGAATGTCGCCTCTGAAGTTTTCAGGTATTAGACAAATCATTAGAAACTTCATACATAAAATTGCAGAATTTATCTGAAAACTTAATATCACTGAAATCAAGTTAACAGTCTGACAGCTCTATTTTAAAATCTCATATTTTTTAAATCTAGGATAAAACCTATTGCGTTTTCTTCCCAGAAGAGCTTTCACATCTAAGCAGTGAACAGACTATGATTTTGGATTGTTCTGGCAACATGCTCCCTGCCACTCTTTCCTGAAAATTGCACAGCCTTTCCTTGGTCATGTAACTTGATAACAGTCCCATACATGACCAAAACGCAGACTTCTTTATCACATGATGTGTGTATGCCTTGGACTGCATGGCCAGAAGATACATGTCTGGTCATGTATGCTGTGGCCCTGCCCATGACTATTTGATGTCACCAGGTTGAAAACCATTGCCATATTTATGTAATTGCAGGTTACTTTTGAACAGTCTGAAAGCATACATTAGTTGAAACCTATTAACGATCTACTGGTAGACTGTGGTATTCCGGTATGTATTGAAATTTATTTCAGCAATCTAGTTGAACAACACTAGTTAATTCTGCAGGGGTTTAGGGTAACTTTTTCTTTAAGATGAGCAGACAGACTTTCTAAATATTTATTTTAGAAGCCCTACTTAAGGTGCCAGCAACTAAGGAAATGCAATTTATGGCATTTTAGAAACAGTTGAATAATTTCATTAGCTGTGCTGAGATCTGCATGTGTACCTTGCAATTACAGAGCAGAGCAGTTCAGAGACAAGAGAATGAGGAATACAGCGAGACAAGTGGTTTTTGCTCCCCTTTATGGTAGTTAATTTTTTAAAAGTTAATGAGATGCAGTGACTAATTAAGTACGTTGCATTACAAAGTAAAGCAGATTTACATTTGCTGAAGTTGCTGCTGAGCGTGGAGTTCTTACCCACCTCCATTGTTTTAATGTCCTGGGGGATTGTGTCCAGTTGTAGAATACCAATCTTGAAGTTCAGATGAGAACCACAGGTGTGATTTGAGATCTGAACAATATTCTTGGATATCTGACATCAAATACAAAAGGCTTGGTTTTCAAGAGGAAAGGCTGATGGTTAGGAATTTATTTCAAGTCAGTCACCTCTACAATTTCTTAACCTTTTTCAGAAAGTAAGCCTTCAAGCTGCAAAGTTGGGCATCCAGGAGGGAAGGCAAGAAGTTAGTACATGGTGAAAATATACTCCAGAATCCTCTGTGATTTAAATCACTATTTAAATTTAGTTTAGTTATACCAGTGGAAGATTCTCTTCATTCTTCTACAATGAAAAACAGCTGAAATGTCAGCCAGAATGTGAATTTATACTGGTGGTTACACAACACCAGTTTCATGTGGATGAAATTTAGTGTGCAGTAGGTGTTAGAAGATAGCTAATAAGCTTGTTAAACTGCTAACATAAGACTTCACACTTATTTCTACACGTACAGATTTATCCAATGAACCAGGCTGCGCCCTATATAATAAACTTGTATTTTACTCTCATAAAGAATGTATGTGAAAGAAACCTCACAGGCTTTTCTATTCTAGTGATGAAAATAAGATGTGTTATTTATGAGAAGGTTATAAAATGAAGTTCCATGCCTAATGCAGCATCTAAGATCACAACTGAGTGACAGCGTAACTGCGATCAGAACCAGGGGTAGAAGGCCTTTTCCTAAGGAAAAACTAAAACAACAGAACAAACTCAGTGTGTCCCTTATTTCTCCCACCCAGTGGATTCTAGCAGTATTGTACTAACCGACTGCAGAATGATTGTTTTTCAAAAACCAGTATTTCCAGACTGTACCTGCTCATACCGGAGTCTTTCACCCTGAGTGCCTCATAACCCAATATTTTGTGTCTTAAACTAGAATCTCTTGTCTGGGCTGCTGTAACAGAACAAATGGATTCATACTAGAATATGAGGCAGGTGTTGTATTAATGTTTTTAACTAAAGACAGATGTGTAAAAGGCTATCAGTATGTAAAAGCTGGAATGGAAGTATGACCTTGATAAATTGTTATCTTTGCTTGAGATGCACACATTTCTTAGAATGACTAAGCTATTAGTGCAAGGGGGATTAGTCGTGTGTTTAGAGCAAGCAAAAAATTTATGGAAACACCCATAGTTTTAGGAATATATGGTGGTATTTTGATTCTCTATGACATGTTCTGAAGAAGTTGAAGAGAGAGCGATTTCTTAAAACAGAACTACATTCAGATAGCTGAGTTGCTAAATAATAACTGTAAAGTGCTGTACCCTAACAGATGATGCCCTAAATATGGACCAACTGTATTAGTCTGTGGCAAGCAGAAGTTATGTATATTAGTTGAGGATATAAGTTTCTTTTTAATAACTGATTTTTTTCATTAAGAAATGTGGGGTGTTTTTCCTATGGTGTTTTGTATAACTTTGAAGTTGAAACTTGGAAACTCAATCTAAGTTATTTTGTTTACTTAAAGTTAATGGGATTCCTTATGGATTGAGAGGGGATGACAGTCAGGTTTGGGGTTTGAATTTTTCATTGCTGTTTGAATCCCAGAAAGGGAAAGCAGCATTTAGAAATGTACAAATAAATCTAACAAGTCAAAGAACATAGCTGTAAGAATTGGCAGATCTGAACTCCTTCCTAAAAGTGCTGCCAGGGTATTGGCCACAGTCATTTGTGGCATGGGGCCGATTTGTTTCAACCTGCTTAATAAAGCATAGCATACACAGAGGAACCAAAGTTGGAATTTGAAGCTGGTTGAATGAATGGTAGAAAATGTAGGCATGTATTTTTAGGGGCTGTAAACGGTTGTTCATGGCTTCTTTTGGCACTTCTTTTATCTATATCCTTTCCATGTGTTATACAGGCAGATGTGTGAAAACCTGAAAATATTAGTATGCCATATTGGTACTGCCTGAACTGTGCTAGGTGGAAAGAGTAGAAACAAGTAAATTTAAAAACATGTTTCTGGTTTTGCAAAACGTTGTAGAACTTTGTATCTATTTACCTTTTTAACTTACACGAAGTTCAGTTTGCCTAAACCTTTCATCTGCAAGTATACCAAAGGGGCATTGATAATAAAGATAATTTAGAGACTGCTCTCTGTTGAGAAGCAGGTTTTGTTTGGTTTGTGTTACATTGGGTTTTTTTTAACTCTGCTTGTCTTGCTTCTCAAAATTGTAAACAAACATGGCATGTAGATGCTGCAAATTATGGAAGTAAATCTCCAAAGAATCTGCTAACTAGGGAGCTATTATATTTTATTGCTGTCTTATGTATCCAGCAAGGTTTTTTTTAAACAGAAAAGTACTAGGTATCCAGCATACAGAGCTAACTAACATGGAAACTTCATGAAGAGAGATGTAAACTTTGCATCTTCATATTTTTGAGTGAATACTAAACCTGTGCTCTTAATGAAAGGGTGAAATCAATTCTTCCTGAGTTTCAACATTTGGTAGGGGAACAGGGTACATCTGAATAAACAGATGTGTTTTTGTTGTTGGGAGGAGGGGGGGATATTATTGGTCACATCCCTTAGGACAAAATACATCCTAAGATTTTAATGTATCTGCTGTCTTTCCCGCATTTCTAGTCAACATATTTACCAGTCGATATAGTCTTCATACTTGCAAGTCAGTATCATGTATCTTTGTTTATGTACAGCATTTGATACTATTTGTATGCAGAGGCAGTGGTAATGTTGGTTCCAGGGCTCTTGTATGGTTCATATTCTTTAAATAAAACTCTAAATACATAATCTGGAAAACATGCACTTTTCTTTCACCGTGTCGCTTTACTGCACAGTAAAACATAGCTTTTTATTGGTATGAGTTTTATAGGGACAAGAATAAATTTGTATATGCTTTTCAGTCTTCAAAGCTCTTTAAGCTTTTTTGCCAGTTTAAAATGTATCTGTCTCGTGTACTAACTGAGTGGTTCTTGACAAACTTGATTCTGTTCTGCAGAGAAGCAGAAGCACTGGTGTTCTATTTCTAACCGTGTCATCTGCGCCGTATTTTTCTTTTTTCTCCTAGAAGATATTTAGAGGGCCAAAATCATTTACCAAAACATTGTGTGTGTTTATTTTTAGATCATTTTCCAAACATATACAGTGCTACAGATCAACTGCTGTTTATTGATTTGTTGTGTCAATAATTCCATTAACTGTGCTTCATATAATTCAGAATATGCACTAGTGCCCAAACATATGGTGTGGCACCAACAGCAGGGGACAAGAAGGAATGAGCATGAAGAAACTAAAGTTCAGGCAGTGCCTCCCTCCTGTGCTATTAAGTTACTTAGTTCCAACACACGGTGCTGAAGTGTACATAGTGTTTAAATTGTTCTGACAGATTCTAAGATTTTTAATTTTCAGTGAAATCTTAAAAGGAAGAAAATAAGAAATCCACCATAAGCTGCATTCTGTCAGTTATAAGGGATGTTTTTATGATGAGTAAGGTAGTACTTTTTCCAGATTAAGTAGGAAAGACATACTGGGCTTTCGCACAGGGTAAACTCCAAGTTTGGATTGGATCCGTCATTGCTTTTGACGATTGCCCCTTTCGTATGCTGTCCAAGAGCTGAGCTGCTTTACTCAACAGCTCTTCTGTTTTCCCTGTATCCTAGGTAAATATTCAGTGCATTCGTGTCCTCTTCTCAAGTTCAATCCTCTGCCTAAGCAGGCACCAAGTCACTGATAAATTGTTATGATGCCTTGACTGCATAGTCATTTATCAAGCTCTTCTCGCCAACTATAAGATTTGTATATCTGATGGTCTCTTAAAACTTTCTATTATGTAATTAAGGTTTAGATTGCTTGGTAAGCTCTTCCTCTTGATGCCTGACATAGATAATGTTATTATTATTGTTGTTGTGTTTGTTATTTTATTATTATTATTATTGGTTTTCAGTCATCAGCAGGACTTCATAAAGTACATCTGATTGTTGCAATTTATTATACTTTTCAACTAGAGCCCAAGTATTGTGACATTCATAGCACAATATCAAACATTACATTAGGAGGTATACTCATATATCTTAGTTTCTTTATTGAATAGAAATGTTATTTAAAAATGGATCAACATTGGAAAATAACATTTCCTCTAGTATATGAACTGGAAATACATGGTACCATGTCTTGGTATTAAACTTGCAAATAGGGATGCATCTTAAGGGGAATAGAATATAATTATATTGTCTTATGGGCTGAATTTTGAATTTGAGTATAGAATCATAGATTAGTTTGGGTTGGAAGGGACCTCAAAACTCATCTAGTTCCAACCCCATGGACACATCCTGCTAGATCAGGTTGCTCAAAGGCCCATATAACCTGGTCTTGAGCACTTCCAGGGATGGGGCATCTACCACTTCTCCGAGCAACCTGTTCCAGTGCCTCACCATGCTCATAGTTAAGAATTTCTTCCTAATATCAAATCTAGATCTCCCTTCTGTCATTTTAAAGCTGTTACCCCTTGTCCCATGCCTGCTTGTCCTTGTAAAAAGTCTGTCTCCAGATTTCTTGTAGGCCCCCTTTAGGCACTGGAAAGCTGCTATAAGGTCTCTCCATAGCCTCCACTTCTCCAGGATGAAGAACCCCAGCTTTCAGCCTGTCTTCATAGGAGAACTTGTGACCCCTGATTTGCCAAACCAGTGTCACTGGATTAAATGTAACTGAGCTGTAGTCAAAACCCATGAAAGTACAAGTAAAGGTACATTAAGAAATTGAGCCTTTAACAGGAGTCTCACTCAGCCTTGTACCAAAAGGCCAATTGTACCTAGCTAGGAGAAATCATTATATGCACACCTCCTTTTCCCAAAGTGGAGGGGAGAGTTTTTCACAGTTACTTGGTCAGTTTGGTTTCCTTCATACTGTAGGGGAGCAGCTGTCTTGGAACTGAATTGCTGCTGCCAGTGCACTTTGTCCTACCGAATTCCTCTGTGGCATCCTTCTCTTGTTAGCTGTCTAGTCTTAGGACTTCCTAGGTGTGAACAGAATGCTGACTGAGTTACATGTGCTTGCATGGTGGATAATTTCCATGTGGTCAGTATATCGCACTGCTGTGAAATGCAGACTTAGGGCACAGACACAGAATGATGAAATTTTTCTTTAACTGTAGGTCTGGTCATTTTCTGTGTGAGGTGGATAGAGGGGTTGTAATTAGCAGTTTTTGTGCGAGGGGCAGGGGGGGTGTGAAACCCAAGAAACTGGGCAATTTTATTCAAAATGTGGTCTGAGAGAGAAGAGGAAATACCAAGGGAGGCTACTTGTACTTGGGACTTTTAGGTCTTCCAGTGACTCATTGTTTCCAATTTGTTTATATGTACTATTTTTGTAGGCTGCCTGACTATCATTCATATGGCTTGGTGTTTCCAACCTCAGTTGTGGACTGCAAGAAAATAGTTGGTGTGTGTTATACAAGTGAAGAGTCAAGGCCCTCTACTGTAGGTGGGGGAGGAGGTTACACTCAGCAGGTGCCTTTTTACATTGGGCAGAATGGAATATGTTCTGTGGATCTGCTGCATATATTTGTGATAGACTCAATCTGTGAACCCCTGTTGTGGAGAGTAAAGGTGAGAAGCCAAGAACTCCTGGAAGGCTAAGTGCATGCTATAATGTAGAAGAGAAAAATTGTTATTTGTGTGTAGTAAGGAAACCAGAAGGAGAAAATGCTGCTGATCACCATTGCTGGGCATTGTCTCTCCTATCCGTATGTAACCCTTCAGAAATACTGAACATACTTCGCCTTTTATAATCTTTCTGAATGCAAATTCTTGATTATTTTTTCAGTTTCTCTTTTTACTCATCTTCAAATTTGGCCCTTGACTGCAGGCTTTCTCATATTCATCATGAAAGTTTAGCAGGTCTTGAGCTATGCACCTGCAGACTTTTCCACCCCATTCTCAAGGGAAATCAGCTTCGCTATTTATTTATTTATTCATTCATTAGGAAAGCATGTAGTGGGAACCTAACCCAAGCATGGCTTACATAAATGATAGTCAGTTTGCTTTGACATGGAGCTTTGACAAGTACGGTCTGGTGCTTGTACATTCCTAGCTACTGAGTTGCTTTCTCTGGATCAGCCCCTTTAATTTATGTTCCAGATTATTACTATATTGGGGGACATTAAAAATAAAATATTAAATGTTATTCGCTCAAAGGATAAGTATTCAGGCAGCAGTCAGTTGGCATTGTTTTAGCATTGGGAATGTGTGGTCATTCACTGATTGCCTACAAATCACTTTTAAGAAACCATCCTGGTAAGGAGTGAATTCACTAGTAAGCCTGTAAGAATAACTTTGATCACATTGAGCACCTCATCATGACTGTATCAGAGTCCTGTGCAATTGTTTGAATTCCTGTTATTAGCAAGAATAAAAAAATACAGTAGATAAATGCAATTTCACTGGTCAAATCTATAAAACTAAATTTGTCATCATTCTGCTAATTTTCTTCTGAGCAAATCTTGTTTGAAATAATTAACATCATCTTTTGCTGACATTCTGTTACTGCATGTTAGTAAAATATTTGTGTGTTTTCAAATTCTTCTGTAAATGATCTCTGGAGTAAGCTTACCTAAGTGCTGTTTCCAAGTTAAATTCTTTTCCGTCCCTGAAGTCCTGTGTAGTTAATGAAGCCATTTAAAGTTATAACTCAAGTGTTTCATGTTTTGTTCTAGGTCGTTGGAAGAGGAGCCTTTGGTGTGGTCTGCAAGGCAAAATGGCGAGCTAAAGATGTAGCCATTAAACAAATAGAAAGTGAATCTGAAAGAAAAGCCTTCATTGTAGAGGTACAGTAAGTTTGCTGGAAAATACAAGGTTTGGTATTCTCTTAAATTCATGGTAGCATTCAGTACACCCACCTACAGACACTTATCTTGTCTGTATTACAAGATAAATGCAGCCTGTGGTACCCAGTAGAAGCCTGGACCCCTTATCTTGCAGAGCAGGACACCTGTCGGAGCACATTGCAGCTCCTTTAGTTTGCTTCCCATAAAAACTGGAAAGCAAGGGAGGAGAGAGGAGGGCACATGGCTGGGGAAACACCAGTTCCTAAGTTATGTCCTAGTGCAGAGTCAGGGTGCAGCTGAAATACTCACCAAAATCTCAGAGCTGATTAACACTTCCGGGGGCTACAGCATGGGGTTTTCATACAACCAGCTCCATACTTGAAACTGTTTCTTTGTTTTGTCAACAGTTCTAATAATTTAATTCTCTTTTCTTACATGCAAGTTCATGAATGCATGTAACTCAACTTAAGGGCAATCACTCTTTTAATTCAATTGTCTACTTCTTCACAAAGAACTTGAGTAGTTCAGATATACTGATAAACTTTCCAAGATATGCAACATTTTCTGAAATCAGAAGTTAGACATGTAATTTAAATGAGATATATTATGACATACTGCTTGGTATTTAGTCAGTGAGGGTCTTGGATGTTCAATATATACAAAATATGTTTAAAAACAAATCTCAATTTTGGAACTAAGAATGTGACACACTGAAGGGTTAAAGGAAGCATATTTGTAATAAGCCTTTGTGTAAATATTTATATGTTGTTCATTACCATGGAAAGTTTTTAATGTTACTGATCTGAGTCTAATTTAATACTGAGTAGATCTAATCAGTCTGTTACCATTTTTGTTAGAAAGAGATCTGAGAAGGTAATCCCAGAAATGCTTCAGTAGTTACTGGCATTCAGGATGCTGTACTCGGGGCAAGCATCAGTTGTAATACTTTGCTCCATTTTTTAGAACTTATGAAGTATACAGAAAAGATAACATTAGCTCCCTAGACAATGAACAGCATAAGCTACCCACAAGTCTGTGTAAAGGGGAAAAAAAAAATTCCTTCCGATTTTTTTTTTTTTTTTCCTGTCTACTACCTACTGGTAAAGAAAAATTCAGTGCAAAATAGTCAGATTGTCAATTAGTACAAGCAGTAGTAGGTTCTTGGAACTATGTCACATTAGTATTAAATTGTCTGGCTTATTTTACAGGGCTTTGGGTTTGGTGGGGTGGTTTGTTTGGCATGTGTTTTTTTGTTGGTTTTTTTTCTAGAACAGTATTCTGTATTATGAATTAAGACAATATGGTTCAGATTTTTTATGTAGTCAGGCAATCAGGATTCCAAAATTGGAGGCTCCAGGAAGAGCACAGAACTCATAGAGGTCATAGTTACACAGTGCTTATGACTTGAGTGATTTTAGTATACCATGAAAAAAATACTTTCTTTAAATTTATTTTTTTCAGAATTTCTTTTCAAATACAGTTCCAGTTAGACACAACCCTAATTACACAAATTAAAATGCAAATAGTAATACCTAAAATCACTATCTAGGGTTATGCATATGTATAAAACTGTAATTGATGTTGTGATGTTCGAATTACAAATGTGAAAATAAAGCATTAGCCGTATTTTTTTTCCATAGTTTGAAATGACATGTGATTTGTATTGCAGCTTCGACAACTGTCACGAGTAAACCATCCCAATATTGTCAAGTTATATGGAGCCTGTCTAAACCCAGTAAGTTATATCTTTGTCAATATGGCAAAGGTGACTAGTTCAACATATGCAAGCACCACTGCGCAAGATATGTATTTTATATACAAAAAATGTATATTTTATATATATATAGTATGCTTTAACCATAATAAGGAAATATACAGATACATAGATTGGTTGATATTTTCAGGGGTTTATTTTTTCTTTCCCCTGCTATAAGTAAATTCTTTCAAGAAAACCCCACAGCTATTTTTAAGTACCAATTATACTTCAGTTTGTCAGAAAGGCATCTGATGTATTAAATACATAGTGTCATTCATATCTGCAGTCCTATTAATTGCAAATCAGCAATATGAAAATACATTAACAACACATGATTCATAGCTTGTACATCAGTTCCTATTCTTACATATATAATTTTCAGGATTTGCTTTCTTTCTGCCACAGCTGCAAGCAGTCCACAAATTCTCAAAGCAGAAAAGCAAGGATATGACAGGCCAGATGTACCCTTAGCTATTCTAGTATGGGTGATTTAATTGGTTAAAGTAATGCTGCATCCTGTTTTAATTAGTACTGGTGGTATTCTTTTGACATAATGTTTAAAGTCTATTGTAAGCCACTAAAGTATAGGCAAATGAATTGCCGTTTGAAGGCAGCATTTGCTTTTCAAGCCCGAGGAGAGGGAGGTCATTCTTTCTTAACTTACAGTGGGTACTAAGTATAAAACTGATTCCTGTTTCTTATATGTAAATATGTACCATTCAGACTGACTCTTTATCTCATAGATAAATTTTCCATTAGCTTAGATATGGAGATTTTGCAGTTTCCCTTAAAGAACTTTTCAGTTTACAAAAGCTGTGTTCTGCCTCTATATTTAAAACCTTCCTATTTTTTTTGTCCCCCTCTCCAAGGTGTGTCTTGTTATGGAGTATGCTGAAGGAGGTTCTCTATACAATGGTGAGTATCACTTCAACATAGTGACTTCTGCTAGTGTTAGGGCAAGCATGATCTAAAATATGTGTTATTTCATACTTATGTCTCCATCCTTGGAAATACTCAGATGCCACCTGGACACAGTCCTGGGCACCCAGCTGTAGGTGGCCTGCTTGATCCTGCTTGGTGTACTTCCAGAGGTCCCTTCCAACCTGAACCATTCTGTTGTATTTTAAAATTCTTAAAATAATTTTGAGGAGATTGGAGTCCACTGATTTGTTTCTTGATGCTAGTTTGTTATGTTTTATGCAACTCATTTAAGGTTTTCCAGTGGAACATCTGAAGATTCCTCCTTAATTTGTAAGGCCCTGAGCATTTGCTTAATACTGACTTTACCAGGGATAGCTGAGAACAAGCAACTCCTTTCATACTGAATTCCCATAAATGAATATGAATAACATACTAAAAAATGAAAAATATTTTTTGTATTTCTGTTATTTCAACAGTCTGCAGGATATTTTCAGCTTCAGTATTGAGACATTGATAATTAGATCCTGTAGAACTTTCTGACTGGTATGTTGTTAACTCCGTTGTATCTGTTGTAATATGCAATAAAGTTCTTTTTAGTTTGTGCCTTTGTTTTGCAGTGCTGCATGGTGCTGAACCTCTGCCTCATTATACTGCTGCACATGCCATGAGCTGGTGTTTACAGTGTTCCCAAGGAGTGGCATATCTCCACAGTATGAAACCAAAGGCTCTAATTCACAGAGACCTGAAACCACCAAAGTAGGTTTATATCTCATATTTCATATTTTCTTACAATTGGAATTTAAGATCATTTATAATAATTTCATTGCATTTGAAAGAAATACCCTCAGTTGATACTTTTTTGGGTGTACTATATGTATATGGGAGTGATGAGGCACTGGAACAGGTTGCTCAGAGAAGCGGTGGATGTCCCAACCCTGGCAGGGTTCAAGGCCAGGCTGGATGGGGCCTCCAAGGCTCCAGGGTCTTGGAGCAACCTGGGAGGTATCCCTGCCCATGGCAGGGGGATTGGAACTAGATAATCTTAAGGTCTTTTCCAACCCTAACCATTCTGTGATTCTATATTCTAAATGGAAGCTGCGCATTTGAAACTTCAGTTACAGAATGATGGTGCACACTACAGGAAATGAACTGTACTGTTATTTTCTGTTAAGCAGGAAAAACATCCTGCTTCTGCCCTGCATCATGAAAGAAGATTTTGGTAGGGGTAGGGCTTCTAATCAGAGGCATTTGAAATGCCCAAAATTTACAGTGGCTGTGGTGTTCAATGTTAGGTGGGGGCAGTTGTTTGGTTTCTTGGTTTTGACATTATATTTCATTGGATATATTAGAGCAGTTTCCCCACATGACATCTTTTTCAGTCCTCTCTGTCAGCCTGTTCCACTACCCCTGCCGGAATCTCCCATCATTTTCTACCAAAACAAAAATAAATAGTTTTGTGCCCAGGCAGTTTGTTATCTGATTCATTTTACAGCTTCAGATCTGGCTCCACTGATTAGGTGGAAACAGATTTGGGGATCAGCAGGGTCATTTCCATTTGGTGGTAGCCTGCAGATATTACCAGCTAAAATTACAATGTGAAGCCACCCTTTAATTCTTGTATTCCCAGTTTTGATTTAGAGAGCTATTAACATGTAACTTCAAGTGCTTTCATTTAAATAAATAGCTACGTTAACTGACATTAGTGAGAGTCTTGATTGCACTTCTTTTGGTAAAATTGTTACAGCACTTGCTGTTTTGCAACCTCTGGCATCAGAAAGACCAATTTTGTCAATTTATGCTTAGTGATTTATTGTGTCTAAAATACATATTGAAAAATCTAGCATGTAGAAATATTAATAAATTACAACATATTTGATTATTTTAGAATATCTGTTCATATTAGGCACAAGTGACCCTATTTATTTCTCAAATTGTGAAGCTAAGCACTGAAAAGCAAAGCCATAGATACTCAATTGTATTAGAATGATAATCGTTGGGATAAAGAAATTTGGTTTACTACCAGATTACTTAATCCTATGATTAAAAAATTTTATTTACTATTTTCTTTGACAGTTTGCTCTTGGTAGCTGGGGGGACAGTTCTAAAAATCTGTGACTTTGGTACAGCCTGTGATATTCAAACACACATGACCAACAATAAGGGAAGTGCTGCTTGGATGGCACCTGAAGTTTTTGAAGGTAACAATAATCTACAGTGTCAGTATTATGTGTTCTTTCTAGGGATGCAACTGTAAATTGATTTGGTGCAGGAAATAAGTTCATCGTGTAATCTATCAGTGTTCTTTCTGTCAGTGTATTAAAGTTTGAGGTAACAGCTGAAAGAGTCTTGGCAGAATTTATTTACAAATCAGTATGATTGTGTATTGCCAAATCATGACGCAGAGTTTTGAAGAGCGACACTGAATTGACTCTGTCATGTTAGTATTAGTTAATTACATTAACATGTGGAACTTTTATTTGTGTTATTGCTGAGATTTACATAAGGACCACCTTTAGACAGCTGCTCTTGTTTTATAAGTAAAACATAGCCAGAGGGCTATTTCCCTGTGATTGTGCTATTTCTGAGATTCTTAAGTAATTTCAAACTCTTCTGACATTTTAAATATACTGTCATTACTTTAACTCCCTATTCTGATCAGCTTTTATCATTAGAATTTTCCTGTTAGTGTCTCTGAATTGAACATAATTGACTTCATTTTCGATCCTCTACTTTCTTGTAACTCCATCTTCATCTTCTTTTTGTGTAATCTAGAGATTTGATGTGCTTCCTTTTTCCTGCATACTGAGGAACTTGATGTTAACAGTTAATTTAGTTAAGTAGGAAAATAAGTTATTTTTTGGAGTGTAGCTGGGGAAGACTGATGACACTTGATAATTAGATAGGTGTAATTGCTGCATGATTATCAGAGAAAAGATCTAGTCAATATTAGATTGCAAATTAAATACCTTTTAGCCAGTCAGTACCTTAAATTACTACTGCAATTAGCAGAGTGGCCTGGAAAAGTCATCTTCCTGCTTTAGGAAGCAGGTGTCCTGGCTTTGATATAATATTTGGCAAGTGCCTCTGTGCAGAAATGGTTTCCCAGATTCTGGATCTAAGTGGCCTCTTTTACATCCTTGTTGTGGAGGGAAGCAGCAAGTTATGTATGTCCATACACAGTTGTAGGAGGTGTTTTCTCTGGAACGCCACTTTTTGTATTCAGTAAGGCAGGACAATGAATTCTTGTATTGCAAATTTATTGTTGGACAGAGCAAAAGCCTTCAGTTTACAGTTGGTTTTATGTACTTTTATCTGAAAGCTAGTGACACAAATCTTTACACAAGAGCAAGAAAGAAGGGAATCTAGTAGCTTCTGTCAGGTAGCATATCGAATTACTCTTGAAACAGTCATTAAACTACTACAGTAATCACGCCAAATATCAAAATTGTTAAAATTTGTTTGCTTGTGCTACTGCATCAGAATTCAACAATGGAATAAATGGCAATATTTTAGTACTGTTCAAGTACTGACATTTTTCGATAAGAGCAATAAAGGCACAAGAAGTATCATTTGTAGGTGGTAAAGGGTTCATTGAAGTTCTTGCCCTAATATTAAGATTTGTTCCCCTCCACTTACCCCCTGAGCCCCCCCCATATTAAATATTAGGACACCTAAAGTCTTGTGCAGATCAAACTGTCTAAATTAAAATAATACTTAGATCAGGATAAAGTGAAAGAGAGCAAGTGTCCAATCTGGGAATTCCATGTATGAAAAACTATTTAAAAATTCCTTTGGGATAATAAGGCAAGGATTGACTGTGTCATTGTGTCTATCCTACCATGGTCTGTTACATAATGAAATAATACAGAATACTCTTTCACTTCTTTTGGACTCAGTTTCCAGAATTAATTCAAGGCTTCTCATCAGCAAAATAAATTTCATTGTTTAAACAGGAGAATAGCATTTCACATGTTCATCTAGTTTGATAAAGTTGTAAGGAGTTTTGCAGATGCCAAGTTCTTAAATGATTTTGTAAATGCACTAGCTGGGAGAAGTACAAATTAGTGCCTTAGAATTTGTGATTTATGCTGCAGCCCGTCTCTCCTGTCTGCCTTGCAAACTGGCTGGTCTGCAAGAACTGGCCTGTGAACATGCTGCTTTCTTTGCACAGTTTGTCAGAGGTATGGGGGCAGAGGAAGATTGCTTACAGGCAGGATGCAGGCTGTTGCAACTGGGTGTTGTATGGTGCATGTCCACATGAAATTAGGCTTCTTTAATTCTGCTATTTATTAAATTGTCTTGATGCTTTCAGACTACGTATTAACAAAAAAATCTCCTGGCCATTTGATGGCAATTTGATCCTTGTTTGAAGACAGATGAACAGATCTCTGTCACGTTCACACATCTGTTATCATACACATGTTTATTATCATGTCATTATTCATTCATGTTTCTTTTTAGTATGCGTAAGTTATGATTACAGAGCATACATTCTTTCTTTGCAGTGTCTGAACATTTTTATTCAGTATTCTATATACCTACATGTCTTCTGCATCTTCAGTGGGAGTCTTAGAAATATTGTACTTTTTGCTGAAGAACTTTTAGTAATGACATGACGAAAAGAGTAAGAGTAATAAACAGGGAGGAAATAAGATGGTGAGGAATTGAGGAGTCTGACAGTTTGTACATATGGTAACTTACTAGTTCTGCTAAAGACTTGTAATAAAGAGCAGTGGATATGACAGAGGTGTTATTGGCTGGATATTGTGACTAACATGGAAGAAGTGAGTTGAAGAATATTTAGGGGAAGCAAGCATAGTCAGTTATCTTTGAAGGGATCTTTGAAACTTAATAAATGTTATAAATATGACATAAGAAAACTGACACATTTTATCATTTTGGGATGACTCCAAGTGAAGAGGATTGATTTCCAGAGGGAAGCATCTTAACGGTCCTATGGTTAAATGATTTCAGATTTAAGTTAGCATGAATTAACAGTCTTTAAAAAACTTTTTTTTTTCTCAGCAAAACAAATGAGAAGTGAAAGGAAGCATATACAGAGCTATTTATCAGCTCAAACTGTTCTTTTTAATGTGTTATATAATAAAGAGACAAATTATATCAATGGCTTTCTTCCAGGTAGCAATTACAGTGAAAAATGTGACGTTTTCAGTTGGGGTATTATTCTCTGGGAGGTAATAACCCGTAGGAAACCTTTTGATGAGATTGGTGGTCCAGCTTTCCGCATAATGTGGGCAGTTCACAATGGTGAGTTGAAAATACTTAATTGCAATTGAATTCGTGTATTTGACCTATACATTTGCTAAACACTCTTAACTGTGTAGCTTTAAATTACTAGGTATTCTATTTTACGCTTAAAATATGCATTTTTCTCATAAAGACTTAATGCTTAGATACCACCATTTTTGTGTCAGTGTGGGGTTTATGTTATTTGGCTGCTGCAGTGCTTGCATTTCCTGCCCCTGTAACTAGTGTATGAACAAACAAGCAAAAGGAGCCATGTTCTTTTTTTTTATGATGCTACATTTTAAAAGTGATCTGAACCATATGCTAAAAAATACCCCCACAGCTCCTCTGTCTGGATGAAAATTTTAGTAGCCAAGTTGTCTTGTCTTTTTCTTTTTTTCTAATTGTTTTTCTAATTGGGCATCTGCAGTAAATGTATGAGTTTAAGTAGCTTGACCTGTCTTTAGAAATGCTAGAAAACGTGGAACTCCTGCAGGACCATTAGGCATAGACAATGTTACTTTGTTTTTCATCTGCTTTTATCTTTGTCCTGCTGTTTTAATTGTTTTAGGTTTTTATCTAGGTACCTGCAATCATGGAGCAGGACTCTACTGTGCTAGGTACTACACAGACCAGATTCTCAGAAGCTTAGAATATAAACAGAAGACAATTGTTGGAGTAAAATGGACAAAAGAAAGCAGCGATACAACGTGGGTCAGAATAATAGGCCATAGTTATCTTCATGCTAGTGGTGTAACTTTCTTAATAGTGTGGCTTTAGGTACCATAGCAAAGCAGTTTTCAGAAAGGTAATGATAGTGAAGTAGTTCAGCGAATGTCTGCAAAGAGTTTCTGCCATTTGTGAAATCAACATTAAAGAAAGCACAGACTTGTTTGGAAGGTGTAATGAACAAACAAGTAGTGAAGGCCTGCACTCTGCCTAAGTGTCATTGCTTCAGTACTAAATGATAAAAGCATAAGGTGAGCACATGCATCCTGTTTGATGAAGAAGAGAAAGGAGCAGTTGTTGCAGATGGAATGATGCACTTCACTCAGAGAAATAGCATTATGTTTATTGATATAACCAGTTTATTTAACAAAGTTTGGTATTAAATACAGCAGTGGTTTAACAAGATTCACTTGCAAAGTACACTCAATTACTTACTGCATAGAGGGACAGGGTCAGACAAAATTGTCAAGGAGACATTCCATTGAGTCATGAGGTTCAGAAAGGACTTCCTTGTGCTCTAAACTACTTCTCAGAGGGGAGTTTAGGTGTGGCTCAATCCAGACTTCGTCAATGGTTTATGTCTAAAAGATTATATGTGTACAATCAATCCTTTATATCACTTAGCTAAGATTTCAAAAGTTTCAGCACACTCTCAATTCAGCTCTTCAAGTATCTGACATAAGGATTCTCTCAACCTCAAGGAGTAACCTTGAGAGACCTCCCTACTCAAGGGGAGATCCTGGCACACAGCCCTCTGCCATGCAGGAGAGCTCAGTGAGCCGTGGACTGTCCACTGCTCATGCAGTAAGATAGTTGACTCATAGTGATATTTGCATACTGACTACAGATGTTGGTTTCTTCCACACTTGGAACTTCAGTTGCACCTTGACCAACACTGTAGTTGGGTGGGTGCATTGCTTAAATTAGCCCTTGGCTCTTGTGGTGTTACCAGTCTCCCCTGAATCCACTTTGAGTCAGTTGCAGTCATCATAACCAGACGCATCCAGTATGTCCGCCACTGTTGGTTATCACTTTAGTGGAGTTACAGGAAATAAAGGTCAGGTTGGCAAGGGATCACACGATTACAGGCAGACGGTGATAGGTTGGATGAGCATTATAGTTGTAATAATAAACAAAGATAGATGTTTGCAAATGGCATTTCTGAACGAAGGAACCGATTGTCCATTTCACTGAGCCATTGAGTTTAAGAGTGATGAGTGTCTTGCATAAAATAATTACCTGTGCAAGGAAGCATAAATGTAGTTAGTAGTCATAAACTGGAAAGCTTTGGTAAGGTGTGGGAGTATCCTTTAGGGGAAGACAAATCACCTGTCTGTCCCTATTTTTGTTTTAAAAACTTACCTGTCTTTTTTTATCCCTCCCACAACTTTTTTTTTTTCTTTCTGTATTACTTGTTGCAGTTAATACATTTTTAAATACTCACTGCTTTCTATGCAAAATGTCACTACATCTCATGTATTGAACACAACTGGATATCTACTCATTGCGATTGTATTCATTGTTGAAATAGTAAAAAGAGTAGAAACTTGAACCGAAACGCAGCTGAATAGTATTTTACATTAAGCATTGTATAACAAAACTAAAAATGTGTATAGGCCGTGAAAAAGTCACCTGAAATGGTACTTCAGTGCTTAATAATTTTTCAGGAAGTTCTTAAGAACAAAATCAGCCCTTAAAAATACACACCTTTTTTTTTTTTTTTTTTTTCCTGTAGGGCATTAGGAACCAAGTTGCTACTTGATTCCTAGTTTGTTCTAAAGCTTTATTTTTTAGAAAATGATAGCTTATTCATTAGCCATGGTAATACGTTGCATTTGGTCAGGTCATGAATTTATTCAAAACATTACTGAAGGAAAGTTTAATTTTCTTACTATTTGTTTGTAGTAATTGTAACTTGTATGAAAGACAAAGGAACTTGTGTCAGTTTTTTTGTTTGTAAGAGAGAAAATCAAGTACAGGCCAGTTCTTTCAGACTACAATTAACTGTTTGGTTTTCTATATTTATTTATCAAAATACCAGAGAGAGATCAATCACTGTCAGTCATCTTATAGTCTAACAAATTGTTTTTTCTAATTTAACTTACAGGTACTCGGCCACCACTGATCAAAAACTTACCTAAACCAATTGAGAGTCTAATGACCCGTTGCTGGTCCAAGGATCCCTCACAACGACCATCCATGGAGGAAATTGTTAAAATAATGACACACTTGATGCGGGTATAAAAATTTTAGTATCTTAGTAATTTCTTAACCTGTGAAGTTTGAAAGTAGAATTATAAACGGCATGCCTTTTATCATACTCAAAAAGTGGGTTTGCATATTTTCTTTCTCTTATCTTTTTGATAGAGATTATCAAGTTACTACAATAAAAAAGGGAAATCATTCCTCTATTTATGGGAGACGTATACTAAATCATAATAGATTTTGGGAAATAAATAGAAGAGTCATAGATGTATTTAAATGCATTACTAAAAATAAGTAAATGTCTTTCTCTTCTAAATAAATTAAGCTGTAATTTATATTTACAAATTTTATGAGTTACTATTTAAATAATTTCAAAACAATTGTTAATTACTTTCTTTATCAAATCATTGCTGATTTTTTCACAGTACTTTCCAGGAGCTGATGAACCTCTGCAGTATCCTTGCCAGTATTCAGATGAAGGCCAAAGCAACTCTGCTACTAGTACAGGTATGCTTGTATAAGTAAAAGAACAACATGAAATTACGCAGATGGATTATAAAGCACATTCTCATGCTGATTCTGAACTCAAACTGGGAAAGGTAACCTTTCCAAAAACTTAAGCATTGGCAAAAAACTGTTGTTTTTTAAGACCTCATGCCACATCATATTTAGTGTTCTCAGCCAAATGGTTTAATGAAGTGTACCTTTACTGGAGAATTGATGTCTTGGCTTCGTGAGCAAAGATTTGGGAAGGTCTTTACCCATGCTTACTACAAGCATGATGACTAAGGACATGTGGAATAGGCAAGTCTGTTTGGAAAAAAGGCTGCTTAGGCAGTCAGGAAGTTTCTGACCAGGACTGTCATCTGCTGAGGCAATCTTGAGCAACCAAAGTCCTGATCCACCTGCATGCAAGGTTGGATCTGCAGCTTCCCATGCGCCTTGTCACCTCCTGTTTCGACCCTCACCTGTCCATACAGACAAGTGAGAGTGAGCCCTTCCAGCCTGCACAGTGGATTTTTTAGGTGAGGCGCAGTGTGCGCAGAACTGGCCCCACCCTTTACACCTGAGGTTTAACTGGCATGGCCTAGATAGCTAGGACAGTGACAGCAAAGTCCTCAGGTCGTAGGTTTTGTAAGTGTCCTTCTCTTAGATTGAAGACCTTAGAAGGCTAGATGAGCTCCATCAGCCCAGGTTTGAAGATAGGAGTTTTCAATCTCCTATGAGGAAGGCCTGTCTTCGCTAACAAAGATTCAGGAAGGGCTTTACCCGCGCATTCTGAGCAAGATTGTCATCTCCTGGGTCAGTCTCAAGCAACCAGTGACACAACAGCACAGCATCAAACATCTAGGAGGGATTCTGACTTAGAGGCGTTCAGTCATAAGCCTGCAAATGCAACAGGACATTGTGGGCAGCTGCCTGAGATGGCAAGAATTGGTGGTAGGGTGGCTTTGGAGGATACACCCTTCAAATGCTGTGCTTTGGTTGTCCTGGCAAGCTCGTGATTTAATCCACATTTTTCATGCAAATTGAAAAAGCTGGGGGTTTTGACTAGGGAGATGATGGTTAAAGCTGGAGCCAGGCTGCAGTGTGAGATTAAACAAAGCAACAGTGTTTTTACCCACACGCTGTGGCTGTGGAAGTCAGTTTTGGGCTGATCCTGCAGAAGCAGGTCATTCACTTTTTCCAGGGTGAGCCTGCCTGAGATCGGTGTCACCTGTGGTACTCAGCCCCCTCAGTGCTACACCTCCATTACTGGTGAATACACATATAATAAAAGCTGTCTCTGAATGTCCAGGTCCTCCTTTTTTATTTCCCCCCCATGAAGGTTGCTAGCAGTTGACACGATTTCATTCACGTGCAGTGTTTAGGAGCTGACATTTTTTAATTTTTTGCCATTTTTGAAAACTGCACCTGCTTTCAGTTATGTTCTCCACAATTTAAACTTGCAGTCGTTTTATGTTCAGGTGCAGGAAATGCAGCCATTTAAATGTAAGTGCAAGGAAATCCCTAGAAAGGAGAAAGGAACAAATTGCAGGATAGATTTTTCGGGTAGTCTTGCCCTCAGAGGAATTATTTTAATAATAGAAAATAAAAATTATTTGATCTTCTCTAGAGTACAGTTTTCTCACTTCAGTTGTTTTTAATCATAGCTGTCTTTATTTTCCACTGCTTGGTTGTGCTTGCTTTTTTTTTTTCCACCTCCAGACAAATTGCTGTTACTTTGGTTGAACTTTCCTTGGCTATTTTGCAACTTAGTGACCTATATATTTCAAAATCTTTTCATCTGTAACATTGTACTGACTGTGCTAGCTGTTCTCCAGCCCTCAGCACATGACTTCAAGATACAATTTACGACTTGAAACTGTGAATATGTATTGCCTGTTATTTTTCAGGTATTTGTGGTCCTTTATGGTTAACGGTAGACTTTGTCATTAATTGTGAATTAGATTGCTGGCTGTGTTGTTACTATAGCATCTACCAAAACAATTTGAGAGCAAGCTAAAGATTGACTTTGGAATGTCATTATAGTACTTACTCGTGTATTCTTTTTTACTCTTTTTACATTAATGGATCTGTTGCAGTCTTGCAGCTTGCCTTTCATTGAAAGTTTTCGAAAGTCGTGCTTTAAAGCAGAGTTAAGCTTCTGAGAATGCTCAAACGAAGAGAAGTATTTTAGTATTTTTAATTAAAATCCTCAAGTATTTTTCCATGTTACTGATTTTTAGGTTCATTCATGGACATTACTTCTACAAACACAAGTAACAAGAGTGATGCTAACATGGAACCAAGTGACTTCCAAGGAGCTTCTACAAATGATACTATTAAACGTTTGGAGTCAAAATTGGCACAACAAATGAAAAATACAGCTAAGCAGCCGGTAAGCCAACATGTGCAGTTTTGAACCATAAAGATGGACAAAAGTGCCGTAACATCTTTCAAAAATACAAAATTGGAGCCAGTTAGTTATAAGAAAAGAACATGAAAAGTTATGAAGAGTAGTGAATGATTTCAGAAAGGTAAGCTGGAAGTCTCTAACATCATCTCAAATGAAATAAAAACCCCAGTTAATTTTAAAGGAATTCTTTAGGTTAAATATATGTATGTATATATAAAATATATGTTTGAAAATTACTGCCTTAATTTAGAATGAAAGTATTAGTATAATATGAAAAGATTAAAGTTATGTGAATTTTGAAAGTACTACGTTTTGTTTTCAAGTAGGATGAAAAAATACAAAGATTCTCTTGTGACAATATCGGCCTAATTATACTCTACTTTCATCTGCATAAAGTTAGACTTTTCAGAGCATTTCAGATATTTGGTTCCTGCAACTAGTAGCTATATTATTACCATTTCTTGAATTATAAATGTTAAAACTTGTCACTTTTAACCAGCACATTATTAGAAATAGATTTTAATGTACATACTGGGCATATATCATGGAGGGGCTTCTGCAGGTTTGGGGTTTTTTTCTTTTTAAAAATTTAACTTTTGAAACAGGGTGATGCTGGCCGCTTGAGTTTACCCCCATCTCGTGGGAGCAGTGTGGAGAGCTTGTCAGATGTTCGTGCACGACCACAGTCATCCCTTGTTTCAGGAGAAGCCAAAAGGATGAGTGCTGACATGTCTGAAATAGAAGCAAGAATAGCTTCCATCACAGGTAAAATTAAAGGATGCTTGGGGGATAAACTAAGGAATTGGAAGGAGGGAAAGGAGAAAGGAAGATGTAGAATGTGCATAGTCATAGAGAATGTTAATATCATTCACTTTTCATGTTGTCTTTATTGTCCTTTATTAATTGTGGGGAAAAATAGCTTCATTCATGGTTGAGTATTGACAAGGTTGAGTATTTTAATTGGATGCTTTTAAGGTTGTGGAAGAGATTACTTTTGCTGAATTAGACTTTCAGCTTTTAAAAAAAATCGTTATGAGACTTCTAAATATCAGTCCTATTTCAAATGCAAAACTTTCTCCTTTGTATCTGAAACCATGTTATACCATTTCTGCTAGGGTAAATTATTTCTGAAATAACATTTCCTTCAAGGTTATTCCTATAGTATTTTAAAATTGAGTTGCGTTTAAAGTTCAGCATGTTCCCAGATAAGTTTTAAAATTCACTTTGACAGATTTCAGGAAAAGAAACACAGTTAAAATTTTTAGTGGTCCAATCAACAAAGCATTGGTATCTTTTCTTTAAAAACAAAACAAAAGCTACAGATGTTTTGCCAGGTTTGCTTTAGATATTTATAAACTTGTGTGTAAACATTGACTCTTTGAGTGAATTGGAATTGATGTGTAAGTATAAATACATGCTTTCATGGTGAAAACAATCTTTATTCTTCCTAGAAGAGAGTTAATAAAAATGTGTATACTTGGCAAACACTTTCTTGTCTCTTTTCTTCATCAAATATATTGTTTCTTAATCTATGCAAACTCCAGGTGATAAATTTCTTTTATGAAGCTTGCTTTTTTTTTGTTACGGTATATAACCACAGAATAAGAAACAAAATTTCTTTAGTTAGTCCAGGGTTCTTTAGCTGTCCTAGTATTTTTCTACCAATGTGAAAATTATGGTAATCAAGGAGCAGTAATAAGGAAATTTACATCATATTCTGTCTTTCTTGTGCACCACAACTGTTTTATTTTTGTCCTTCGTTGTATTATGATTACTGCAGAATCTTGTTTTACTAAATACTGAAGTTACTCATTAAATAATATTTATCTTAGCCTAAAAACATTTTTTACTTTTATGTTCTTATTTTAAAGCCTTATTTCAAGATTTGTCTTTTGTATTGTCAGTCTTTGACTGAATGATTGTGTATCACATCTCACCGTGAATATCTCTAAGGGTTTCCTAACACAGAAGGCAGCTGTGTACTTACCTGATAATAACAACATGCTGGTTTTATTTTCAAATATGTCAGGACTCACTTTGGTCGCTGACACTCTAAAGTCAGTATAAGTTTTTTAACTTAGTGGAGATAACCTAGCCCTCCTTTGTGTGAGCTTTTAATTTTCCTGGTTTGTCTTCTTAAGTACATTGTCCTGAATAGTAATTATTATTTCAGAATATGCTAAGGTTTCTTTATTTAGTTTAATTACTGTAGGGTTTCTTTTTCTTGAAACAAAATTATATGCTGAGTATACTAAATTGAGGGTTGTTTTTCTTTAAGAAATTGCTTCAGGCCTTAGTGGACTACTAGAAATGAGGCCAAACCCATCTGACTATAATTTTTTCCGAGCTGAAACAGCACTCTATTGATTTTGCTTTGTTGGGTTTTTTTTAATTCTTGTGAACTGTGTGACAGAAATAAGAGCTGTGAACCTGAAAAAAAAAAAATAAAAATTTGTGGTTGGGAGAGTATTGAGCTGTTGTTAAGAGTAAATTAGATCAAGAATTATTTAATCTTCCTGTTCCATCTATTGCTAAGTGTAAATCGGATAATGCACATCACCATTCCTTAAGTTTGAGATGGATACGCTGCAACGTTCTAACTTTGGGAAATGTATTCAGACTTTTCTCGAAATGGGAGCTATTTATCTTAATCTATACAAGTAGTAAAACAAAAATAAAAAATGTATTATTAGATTTTATTACAGAGTAGATGATGTTTCTCGAGCATCATTCAAAAATTAAAAGGTTGCTAGTGATACCCAGTTTACAAAACAAAAATTCTTCACTAATAGGTCAAAAAAATGGAAGGCAGGAATTATTATCAAATGTAATTATAGAGTATGCACTTTTGCAGAGACAGATGAGATTTCATTTGAAATGAGGTAATCTAAAGAAACAGAAGTACCCAACTATTAATATTGTTTATAAAATAGTTTGTACCCAACACTAAATAGAAAATGTTAAATAAATACAGGCAATCATGAATTTATTCTGAATATGCAGGTGATCTGAAATAATTTAATATGTTCTCTTTTTGGATAGTTACATTTGGTTTTCCCTTCCTTATTGCCATGCTGCTTTCTGTGTTTGACTTTTGTGTTGCTAACTATAACTAATTACACAGTGTTGTAATGATGGCTAGTTTTGCATTTTTTGCTTTTTAACAGTTGCTTTACTATGTGTAAGCATGAGTGGAAGGCAATGCAGTTTATTCTGCATGACATTTTTGCATGAACTATAGTTTAACCAAGTTTATGAAAAATGCAATATTAGGAATTTAATAATTTTGCTATTGCTATTTTAGTGTTTTGCATGTGTATTGTATATGTGTATTTTTTCAGCCTATTCCAAACCTAAACGAGGCCATCGTAAAACTGCTTCATTTGGCAACATACTGGATGTCCCTGAGATCATCATACCAGGTATCGCAGACCAGGTGAACGGGTCAGTTGGTTAAGATGCTGGAATAATGATCAGACTGCTAAAATACTTCTTGCTCCAGTTGCTCTAGGACAGAACTAGGAATTATCCCAGCAATTTTTTTCAATTGTGTCTCTATGAAGAGGAGCATGATATTTCACTATAAACCTACTTTTATCAGTAAAGGATTCAGTCTTCTAGTTCAGATTTACTTCTATTAATGCATGATTTTTTCCTTTCTGATCTTGTTCAGAGTCATCTTACAGAGCAAAACTGTACATGCAGTCTTTTATTACAATACCACAGTTGGTGAAAATGGACTTAGGTTGAAAATACCCTCTCTGGGTAATTATCTTGCTCTGATCTTTGTTGTGTTTAAGCACCCATTTTTAATCAAATATTAATAGAACAAAAAATTAAATACATTACATATAGAACTTCAAATTCACATGATACTTGTGATTAAATAACTCGTAATCCACTTAATTCTTATATTTGGCTACAATTTTCTAGAGCTAAAATGTGCCTACATGAGGTATTTCTGTTGTGTTTAAGTTAATGCAAACTAGAATTATTAGGAGAGGCTTCTGTCAGAAAGAAAATCAGTGTAATGAGGCACCATGACTGATAATTTAAGTTGGGGCATATATGAATAATTCTTACATATCCCAAGTCTATAATTAGCTAGCAGCATATCATTTTCATTTTGCATTCTTTTTTATTATTATTTTTTATTTTTACAATTAAAGTGGATTTATTTCCTTCAAAGCCTTGAAAATAAATATAATCAGTCTGAACTGGTATAGCAGCAGTATGCAAGTTGCTTCAGAATTACTTGTCAGAGGCAGCAGATGCAAGTAATACTATCTACCACTAGTCTAGCGATACATTAAAAGCTCTAGAAACCCAATTCTAAATTTGTGTAATCTGAGGAAGTTTCCTTGTAAATCTTGACATTCTTTGGTATTTTAAAGTAGAATGCAAAATATGATTTTTTACAAAAGCTTATTTTGTAAAACAAATTTATTTTGTAAGTAAGTTTATTGAAGTTTACATATAAAGACACAGAATGTAATAAAAAAAAAAAGAAACAAAACAGATTCCAAAGAACAATAGTACTACCCATGAAAAGAAAACTTACTTGGCATTAAGGCTAACAAATCAGTTAGAAAGTTTACTAGTGTACTAATTTACAGTGTAGGTTTCCACTGTAATTTTCAAACTGTCCTGGCCTGCCATGACATAAAGAAGATCTTAAGAGCAAGGAAAGTGAAGAGGTGCATGAAGTTTTGCAGTGTCAACATTTGAGAGCCTTGTAAATAAACTCTAGAAGCTGAGTGCCTCTGGTCTATGCACAGTCTGCTGCATGTAGCAGCACTGAGGCTTCCAATAAGCCTTGAAACTTTCAGAAAGTAATTAGGAAGTGAAATGGAATGCCATGTTGTTTTCACAAAATAAGCTGTACTGGTTTTACTTACTTAGGCAGAGAAAGTCAATTAGCTGTTCTTTACCTGAATTATTTTAATTGAATTTGACAAGATGGGAGTTCCAAGGTGAATTTGGAAAAAGATGCAAGAGAAATAGAAACCTGTAGAAATGAAAAAAGGCATAGGATTGGAGCAAGTGTAACAATGAATTTCCTCAAAATTTGCTCTTATTTAATTCTTACATAAGCAATAATGAAACTTAATGTTAATGATTTATCACAAGCAACTATTCATAAAGAGGAGGACTTCTGGTATCACATAGAGTGAATTTTGTTGTGACTGGGAATTAAAAACAGAAATAGGGTAAAATCCAGGGTCATGCAATGTGGATCATACACTAGCAACACTTTCTGTTAATAAGGTAACATGGGACTTTAGCAGATGCATGCAGGTTAATCCCAGGTAGTATAAGTCACTAATGTAATGCAGCTGTGAAAAACTGAAATCTTAGACTTCATTTCCAGGAAAGATAAGGAAGTCTTAATGCTATTTACAGGCCCTTGTTGAGGTTTCATCATAGATTCAACATACTGTTCTGAACAGCCATATGAAAGAAACGTGTGCCCTGAAATATTAGCAAGAAGAGCTACTAGGATGGTATGGACAGTAAAATGAAGAATGTGAAGGCACAGCTTTTTTAGCCTGCAGAATGAAACCTGGGAAATGAACAATTATTTTCTATAGATGAATTTGCAGCCATAGACTAGCAAGAGAGAACTACATAAGCCAAGAGACAGTACTGGCACTACAGAAAAGAAAAAAAAAAAAAGTAAATTGTCTGCAGATAAGTGTGGGCTGTATATTTAAAGTTTTCTGGTTGTCAGAACAGCTTTTCCATAAGAATCCCAAGGTTTAAGAGGGTTTAAAGAGGTTAATAGTTATGTGGCAGGGATGTGATCATCAGCCCATTAAATTATATTTTTCTGTATACTTAAAGCAGTTATTCATGAGTACATTGCTCAGTGTTGCCAATTTCTTACCTTTCCTTTCCGTACTCTCTCATCACAAGGCTTTCAGCCTTGGACTTTTTTAACATGCTTTTCCCCTTTTAGTTATACTTCCAAGACCCCCAGAGAAGCACCTCCATCTCAATCCCACCCCATTATGTTCCTTAGCACTATTGCCACATACCCAGCTCCCCTGATCTTCCCTGGGTTATGCCTATTAGTGAAGCAAGCAACTTATCTTCCTCCTTGGAGCAGCACAAATGCCGACCTAATCTCTGCTGCTGCCTGAAGTTCTGCTGAGCACATGGTAAAGCAGCTGTTTCCCAGAGAGGGGAGGCGCCACACAGGCATGTTACCATGAGTCAGCTGCTTTGGGGCAGGGCTATTTTAGAAGTATGAGTACTACGTCTGCTATCATTGGGGTTTTCGTAATGTGTTGCCTCAGCTGCTTTTCATCCATGAACTGATAGGCTACCAAGGTCATAAAATGCAAATTTGATCAGCTGAAGGTAAAATGTTGGCAGAACTAGATTTCTTTAAATATCTATTTGATCTTTTTTTCTGTTCACCCTTATTTAAACCTGTTTAGAACTTCCGTTCATTCAAGGTGCTATGTTATGTTAATAGCTTGCAAAACTTAGAAACTGAAAAAGGGATCAACTAATTCTGTTTTGGTGTAACAACATGGCAAATGAGTTTTTAGTCGTCGTATTCAGCACCCAGATGGCAAAGCGAAGTATCATCTTTTAGTGGGCTGGTTTTCAATTTATAGTATATAAAATATATAGTATAGATAATAAGCACCAACATTTATATATATATATATGAAAAATAAAAACCCTAGTAAGTACAGAAGTCTTAAGTAGGTATATGTTTAAAGAAACAGAAAAAATCTTAAGTATAATTTGTAATATGATCAAGAAAAATAATCAGAGCACCTTTTTGATACATACCAATTAAGCAGCATCTTGCAGATACCCCTTCAAGTACAGCCTTTTCTTCACTGGCAACATCAGACATCTCATGCATATAACATGCATTTGCCATTGTAATTTTGTCATCTGAAGCTGTGCTATGGCATTAAAATTTTTATAGCATTGACACTGCATAAATGATGACTCAGAATAGACAGATTTTGTGGAGTGTCTTTAGAAAGTGGATAGGAATTACAGATACCTTAGGTCTGTAAATTTTCTGTCTACTTTTAAAATCAATAAAAGCCAGAAATCCCACCTTTGTCTCCCCAGATCACTTCCTTCTTCTGGAATTCAGACCCATGTTTTAACTTTAAAATGTCTTCTGGCACTCTTATGACTGTGAGAGAAGTTTGGGTCTTGTAGGTGCATAAGGAAGAGAGAGTACTGTGCACAAACAGGAAAGTGTAAAGGGAGACGCAAACATCTGCTAAAGGGCAGGGAGAAGAGTTCTTGGCTGGTCTGAATATTTGGCAGGGGGAGAGATCAGAAGCCTTAAGAAGTCATAGAATTTGGTTTCTCTGGAGTACATAGGGCAAGGCAAGGTAGAAGTTTCATGTTCCTTTTGAATTTCATGGTAGAAAATAAGCAACAGTATGTGAAATGTATTTGGTTGTTGGGTTTTGGATTTTTTTGAGGCCAGGAAGTATGTTTATGATGTTTGATCATCTTTTTTTTGTTATTTTAAACTCCTGTAAGCCACTGAAATCCTGACACAGTGCATCAAGCTATCGTATCGTAACTTCTGTGCAGTTGCAAATCTTTTAGTTTATATAATGAGGAAAAAAAAATTTAAGGAGACATAGAGGTAAAAACAAAATCAAAACTGTGAAAGAGAGCATAGATAAATAGCAGTGATCATTTCTAGGATTCTGTGATTTCAAATAAAAATGATGTATTGTATAATGTTGCAATTGAAGTTTGCCTTGAATCTGGAGCAATAAGTATTTGCTGATTCGTAGTCTGTTTCTGCTTTGTCTAAGCTATTTGCCAGATGTCTGCAGTAGTTATACTAATTAAAATGGCATTGCCTAGTAGAGCTTGCTCTTCTCTCATGCTACTAATGTGAAGATATTTCATTTAAAGGTATTCATTTATTACAACACAGTAATTTTGGCCCCTCCTTCCCTCCCCTTCCCTCCCCCGCCCCCAAAGAGTTTCCTTTTCTTTCTTGCACCCCACCCTGATTATTTTAACTTTTTGGCAGCCATGTCTAATATTTCAGCAACACATGTCCTGGGTTCTTTAAATTCACAAATGTTGCTAATCTGAAATGAGAATTTCAGATATTTTTGCAAGCCTATTTCAGCTGAGCTAATTTTATAACAGTGTTGTTGAATGAAATGTGCGCATAATTTTGTGTCATGGGTGGATCAATCATATCTTGAATATTGAGATGAGCTGTGGCAGCCAGATGAAGTATCCACCGCAGAGAATTCTATTAAATGCATAGTCTTATTTCCCAAATCCTAAGATAATGAAAAAGTTCACCGCAAATGAAAAGCTGAGAAATTTTTATCTAGATTTGTCATTCAAACAATCTCTAATATCAAAGTATTATATGTAATGTAGGCATTGTTGCTTAGGTAAGTATATACTTAGCCTAAATTTCAGAAGCAAAAGATCAAGACCACAGAGAAGTTGCAATTCAGATTTATTTCTAGTCAGGGCAAAGAAATATATTCCTGTTCTAGAATGCTTTTTGACTGTCTCATATGCTTGTTTCTGATAGCACTCTTTAAATTTTAGACTACAAAATGTTGCTACAAATTGTTAAAGTGACACTGAGAATTTTGTATTGCTGGTTTGTAGTAATGTGTTCCTGCATGTAACAGTATCTATATTTCAAAATTTAAAGTATGATGACATTAAAGGTATTGATTGCTATTAAATAGTTATACATTTTAGTAGTAACTGTTGCAAATCAAAACACCTGTCATGATAGGCTGTGGAGTCATATGGAAGTGATTCTGGATAGGAAATACCTAAAAGGTTAAAAATGCGATGCCTGTTAGAGCTGGGTTGTTTGCTGCGTGCAGGGTTGCTGGGTGAGGGGCTGCCACGGCTGCAGTACATGTTTCGGATGCTCCCCTGCAGCAGAAAAATTATGTAATGCAGAGCTAAGAGCAAGAATTTTGAGCATTGTCAGCTGTTACTCAGGACGTTTTGGTGTTTCCTTTTGGACAGCTGACCTGCTCTCAAGAGGCACTATAAACAATCGCCGTAATACAAATCAAAGTAGCAAGGGGGATTCTGTTGCATAATCTCCTTTTATTTTTAAGACTGTTTCCTGGAAATGCCTTTGATTGCGTGTCAGTGTGAAAATTTAAACTGTTTTATGTAGCTGTCACTGGTGGATAATTGCTAACAGGTGGAAGGGGAAAAGGAAAAGGTTACAGCATTGTGCCCAGTAGGTTGATGGTGAGGTGTGATTCAGCCGAGCAGTCCCCTTTTCACACCTCTTGAAGCATGAATATAGGACATGGAAGGGAGCTAAGATCAGAAGGAACCATTTTCGCTGCTTAAGTTTTGTGAGGGGAGTGGCACAGGGCAGAAGTCATTGCTGTGTTCCTTAAGCATGCCAAAGAGCAACAGGTTAAAGCTGGCAGCCTGTTATCTTCGCGGTCTAGGTTTTAGAAATCCCCATAACGTAACGCACTTGAAATAGATGTCGTCATCAGCTCCTGCCCTGAGTACTAAGCCTGACCAAATACATGTGACAGAAGATGGTGGAGTAGAGTGCAGCAGCTATTCATGTGGTAGGAGTGGTTATTGTATTAGGGTATACTTTTTGTTGACAGGCCAGCATGTTTTGAGTTAAAATTCTGCAGCTGTCTCTCTCTCCCCCTCTCTCACTTTCTCTCTGTGGATTTGTACAAATTCCAAGCTCCTCTGAACAGTCGCACCCTTCTTATTTTGTTCTGAATAGATTTCACTGGTTTGTTTTTGTTTTGTTTTTTTTCCCCAGCAGGAAACGGACAGCAGAGGCGTAGATCCATTCAAGATCTTAGTGTTGCTGGAACAGAGTCCAGTCAGGTAACGTCTTTCTTGTCTCTTATCTTTCAGTAAAGTCAACACTGACTCTGTACAGGGAGATTGGTCTGGAAATCTTCACCTTTGATGCTTTCACAGAAATGATGTGGAAGCTTGGCAGAATGTAATGTCATTTGTATTGTATTTAAATGAGATTCCATGGGGATAATCTAATGAATGAGCTTTAGATGAGAGGTGTTTTCTGTATAGCTCTTACTTTTTTATGTATATATAGTTTTTTGTCTACCACTTAATTTGGTGAAGGGCAGGTGTTATGCAGGAAAGCCTCTTCACCTCTCTCCATGTAGAAAACAATTGTAATTGCTACTTACAGTTTTCTGAAGCAGTTATACATACATGAGACTCATTTTTTTTTCATAAAAATAAGACGCATGTACATGATTATTATAAATGTTTTTATTATCAGTCTCTGAACCCTGAATTGTAACTTACAGTTTACCTCTCCATTCCTTGTGAAAGGTTTACAGGATGCTGTCACAAAGTTTCGTTTAAAAAAAGACTGTCTCAATAGGATATCTTATAACAACATAACTTCTTATCTGGTATTGTATCTGCCATGGTAACAGGCACAGTGGTACAGTTCATAAAATTGAAATTAAACTAAGAACAACTGAACGAAGAAAACTTTAAATGAGAAAAGTACAGCCAATGCTTTATTCAGATGTGTTTATTTTGTGTTTTTTTAATTGCTTTGTTGTCTGTTTCAGTAATTCACAGCGGCTATTTGGTCGTTAGTATGAATTTGCAATTTTGAGATGCCTACTGTTACTCACATGTAGAAAACCAGAGCTTAGAATATTCATCAGGTTAATCAGGTTTCCATGTTAACCAACCTTCTTCAGTAATCTAAAATACCTGATAATTTGGGGGTAAAATACATGTAGTTATCAGGAGATCAACATTTGATCCTCCTTTATTTCTGTGGAGTGTGGTGCCACAGAAACCTCATCAACTCCCCAGGTATGATTAGAATTTACAATGTGCAGCTATCAGAAAATAAAGAATTTGTCCTAAACACATTTTAATATCTTCAGAGGATACAGGTTTGTTAGAAGGAAATGCAGCTACAAAATCTGGTTGAATAGGTTAGCCTATTCAGTTAATTGTAGCAATAAAATTATGCAAGGCATAAGGAAAAAAAATATGTGACACTACATCAGTTATATCAAGTAGCACTGATTGATGTATGAATACATTTAATTATAGCTTTATTATTCTAAACTTTTCATTCTATTAATTTTAATGAATAGTTAATATTTTAAAATATATAATATCAGCATTTACTTTAGATTTTAATAACTGTTATAATACTCTTTATTTGAAAGCTATTCTACTGCTTATCTGGATGTTCTAGATAAATTGTTCTTGTGACTAGGAGGATGCAGAAAAGGTTTTTTGTTTACCTCACTGATTTCTGATGAGGGTCTATAGAAGTACTAGCATCACATTATGTTTTCTTGCTTCTGATGTGTACATATTGGAGATCTAAGCATAGGAATTACAATATTCTTTTATCTCGCAGTTTTTGAAATATTCTGATAAAATCTAGAAAACATAATATTTCAACAGGCATGAAAAATGCTCTTGGGAAGAAATTTTTGCACTGTCGCTATAAACAAATAATGTATTTTCATCCCCTTTTTAGTGTGAGAAGAAATAGAAAAGTCTGCTGAAACTAGTGCTCACTTTTGATGTACATAGGTTTGTATATTTAAAAAAAAATGGAAAAAACCTGAAAAAAGCAACCACGATGTAATTGTGGCAAAAGACTTAAGATGACGCTTTATGGGTTTCTGTAGCTCTGAACTGCATAGCCTTGAATTTATTAAAAGTCGTGAAATGCCATCCATATAAGCAATCTACTAACCAGAGCAGAAAAAACTGTGGCTAGTGTAGCTCTGGTGAGTTTATCCTGTCTCCCCATACACACCAGACCATATATAGGTTATCCTGTCTAATGTGAATATCCTCTTCCCCTTCCCTCTGTTCATTGCAGACAACTTTCTTCCCCGCACTGCGTGCCTCCCCTCCTACACACAAGCCTTGTAAGCCCCTATCATGCTCAACATTAAAGGACTGCAGTGATGCCACTTTTTTTTTTAACTATGGGATTGACACACGAAAGCTCATCAGAAATCTTTTTATTAAATGTTATTTTACTGAAGATTGCTGCTGTGCTGATAGAGAATGATTCTGTTGTAACTAATATTTTAATATTTTTTTTTAATCAGGAAGATTTTTCCAGTTTGGAATGGATTTATTTTTTTTTTAAGATGGAGAAAAACACCTCATCATAATAGTACCAATAATATACTGCTAATAATAAATATACCATAGTTTGGATTGCTTACCTGAAAGAGTACACCAGGACTCTCTTCTCCCTACTTAACTGCTGGTCTGTTTTAATCTGACCTTCTTGTATGTTTTCTGATAGTGTGTGTATTTTATTTCTGTGTACTATTAGAAGAAATACTTTTGTGGCTGGTTATTACTTTTTTTTATGCTGTTGAGACACTTAAGGCATTTTCCACCATTGCTCTTACTTATGTTATCAAGTGCAGACAGTAATAGTGCTTTGCAGATGATCTTACTACTCCACTGACCATTTTACATCAACAGTTTGGTTAGGAAAATAGGTGAAGCCAAAGGTTTTCTGTCATTGGATCAGCATTTGGTGTGGTGTGGTGTTGAGAGTGTGTTTAAGTCTGATTTTTCACAGACTTCTTTAGTGCTTGGTGGCCTTAGACTGTACGTTACTCCAGGTGACACTGAGCAGCACTGATGCAACTGTCTCTGTCCAGTCAAACGCTGCATTTCCATTTGTTTCCATCCGTGTGTTTCTCTATTCATTTTTTTCCACAATTTTTTTTTTGCACTGAATTATTTCTTCCACTTTTGTATTTCCCTCTACCTGCATTTTAAAACATCGCGTTGTGCCATCTGTCGAGCACTACTGCACCTGCCTAAACACCTTTGTAACACAGAAGCAGATCTGCAGACTCAGAACTGCAGCCATAAAAACTTTTTGGGGCTTGAAGGAACACAGGAAACCTGCTATTTACCCTGAATAGTCTTTACAGGATTTAGTATTTTATACAGGTACTGAGATTATTTGGCATAATCACTCAAGGACTGCAGGTTATGATCAGCTGTCTAGTAAGGTATCCATGTCCTTGCCTGTGAATCTTTTATTGGGTTAGTTGGTTTGGTACATCCTCCTTCACAGCACTACAGTTAATACCAGACTATCTCCTCTTTCATGCTTTTTTTTAGTAGCTGTTGCTGGGCCTTCGTAACTCTTACAGTTTACTTTGAAGTAGAATAAAAATATATAAAGAAAAAAACCACATACTTTATTGAACAGTTGAGAAGCAAGCTTAGAAGGTACATGCCCACATGCATGCAGCCTAAGCGTGATATTTTTGGGGATCTGATATTATACAGATGAATCATTCTGTCTGCATCATTTTCAGTACTGGTCACAGATATACTTTATTTCATCCCCTTTCACAATGAGATAAAATCCTGGCTGAGGAGTGCTAGTAGCAAGGATTTCTTTAAATTGGGTTGCCCATTTAAATTAAACTGGAGCAGGATTATTCCTCGGAGTGTGACAGCTTTTCAGGACTGGAAGTCTGAGAAATGGAAGTTAACAATGTCATGTGGGTTTGGCAGCCTGGCAAAAATTACTTGAGAATACCTGAAAACAAGTCTGTTTGAGTGTATTGAGACACCTAGAGGAAGCAAGGGTGAAAGGATACCTGTAAAAGTGTAGCAGAAGCTAGTGGCTGAAGAACAGGCTCTGGTTTACATGTCAGAGGGGCTGGTGCCTAGGAGGCCTAAAGCAGCTCACTTAACACATACTTCAGCACTGTAATCTAACAGGTGTTCACTTTGGGGAACTTCCCTTGAATTTTGCAATGCTTTTTATATATGCTTCAGATACCAGTTTTTTGTATCTGTCTCCAGTAATTTTGTCTAAATAATGTTATCAAGGAATCAAAACAATCTGGTACAGCAAGGAATCTGGTATAGCATTGAGAAGTTACCATAACTAAAGTACTTTTCAGGTGCCCTTTGCTGTCAGCTGTAGATACCCAACAAATCTTTGCTTAAAGGACTTACACACTGTTAAATGCTCTGTCTTCTGACCTTTAACATCAGCAGAGTGTGTTTATCTTTCATATCTCAGGACAGTGACAGTAAGCAACTTAAACCTTGCTTGATACTAACAAAGACTGCAAGACAAAAGCTTTTTGAAAATGCCATCATCCTGGTAATATCGTCCATTTGATTATTTCTACAATAACTTATAGCTGTTTTTCTGGCCACTGACATAAAACACTGAATGGTTAATAAGAATTACAGGACAAGCATAATGCAGTTGAAATAATGGATATTTCAGTGTGTAAAATCTTGTTACTCTGGATTGTTAGTTGCCTGAAATCCTGACTTTCAGAAGTCAAATTAAGATAGGATATTTGATAATTAGAGTCATGAAGAAATACAGTTTCTAGGTAATGTATATTTGAGTGGTTCTTTTGAAAAATAGACTCTTTAATAATTTGATGATAAATACACCACATTGAAAATAGGTATATTTTAATAGCATCTTTTTACTTCATTTTTTCCTGTAAAACTCACTGGGGTTTGTAGTCTGAAGCCCTTTACTTGTGTTAACTTTTATGTTAGTGAAGGGGGTATGTGGAATACAAGAAACTAACTAATAATTCTGGAAAAGCAGCTCAGTAGAATAATGAAGTCTTCATGATAGGGTTTTGCACTTTTGGTAAATGAAAGGATTGGAGGAGTCAAGCTGTGTATGTAAAGGAACTTCTTACATAATTTTTAGTTCTTGATCTGCTTTGTGAGAGATGATGTACTTATTTGCTAATTGCTTTGATTTCTTGATCGTTATTGATTAAATACAGTTTTTCATGTTTTCTGGAGATGAATCACATAACCCCTGGGTTAACTTAAGAACCGTAAGAAAACTGTAGATTCATATACTGCAGTCTAGTATAGCTGTTAAGCTGCATTCGTTTAGTTGAATTTAATTCCATTCATTGATTAAACACTGGAAACAAACTTTATTTCTTTGTAATGTTACAAAGCTGCTAGATTTCACTGAATGGAAGTGTAAAATTGACTAGACATCATGTCACAAATTTATATAAAGATCTCAAACATGTTGTTCAGCACTGCTTTGTATTATGCTGAATAGCAAAATTATATCCATTTATTTTATATGGTAAAGATGAAGCAGAAAGGGAGATGGAATTGTCCATGCAATGCATGTGAAGTTTATCAAACTACCTGGAGAGCTTTCAGGGTAAAAGCTTGTGGAAGGGAGTATCTGGTAGGACTGTAGGTTCCGGTTTCTCCACATTTATTTTTCTGTTATTAATGTTTTGTTGTTTTGGTTGCGGTTTTATGTTGTTGTTGTTGGTTTGGGGTTTGTGTGTTGTTTGCTTGGGTTTTTTTGTTTGATTGTTTTTTTTAAGCCTTAAAAAAAAATCTGTTAACTTTTGTCATCTTATTTTACCTCTTCAGGAGAGTAGAAACAGCAGTAGATCATCTAGTCCTAGTGTGAGAATGATCACTACCTCGGGACCAACCTCTGAAAAGCCAACTCGTAATCCATGGACACCTGATGATGCAGGTACTCCTTTGTTCATTAGTTAATTTTTTGCATTTAAAAAATAGGAAATATTTATTAGATTATGGCATGGGATGTGTGCCTAGACATTTAACAAAATTAAGCAGTGAAAGTTGCAGTCCATTTTAGTTCTGCTTTAATTAAAACATTACTGCTTTGTTTTGCACACTGGCTTGAAGGACTTTTTTATACAGATTATATTAAGTTACATAAAATTGCAAGCATTTTGCATTTAAAGTACTGTACATACTGAGATAGTAGTATTTAATGCAGGTCCTTTAGCATGAGTTTTTTGACTGTAGTGTGATTTTAGGGAATTCAGGAAAAAGATTTTAGAGTATTTAGTCTTGTGCAATTGTAGCATGAATGCACAGTTAAAGCTTTCATTTTCTGACTTCCGGAGTGAAATCCTATGTAGGTGAGTATCAGCTTGGTTAATTCTGTTTTTGATCTGTGTTGTAATTTTGCCTATGCAGAATGTACACATGCAAGCAATCTTACTGGGTTTTAAATGAACTAACATGTGTGCAGAAATATTGTAAATATTTCCATAGCATCGCTGTTCTTTTGTTATGAAATTGCATTAATAATCCATGTAATTTACGTAGTACAATTTAATTTCAAAAGTCATCATGCACTCCATTATGAAAAGAACCAGTTCTGTACTGCATGGAAACAGTGGATCCCCACAAATTCTTATTTTTAGCAACACAAGTAAGAATTACATTTTTGTCACTAGAATATACATGTTGAATCTTAAGCTGGTACCTCATAGTGCCTCAAATTTCGAAGTCTCTTTCATGTGATCTGCGTTATCTTTGGCTGATCACTCCTCCATTCTTTTCCTGTAACCAGCTGTGAAATGGAAACTTTCATGTGGACTGACTTTTGCACAAGCATATATATACACACTTGTATTTTACCAAATACAAGGTGATTACATAAGATGTGTACTTTCCCCTTACCGTGTTTTAGTGAGGGAGCAACATACTCTTGTATTTTGCTTCTGTGCTTTTTTTCTTCTGTCCATTGTCACTTTACCTGATTACACTCTATGCCTCATCACTCATAATTTCCCAAAACTCTTGTCCACTGCTACAGCCCACCCTATTCCCTCTTTTGTGTAGCATGGGTCCTGTGTTGCTTAAGCAGTTAGCACTTAACAGCAGTTGCTGCCTTATGTGGCAGCAAGCTCTTACCCAGTCAATAGTTCTTTGGGAACTGAAAGTTGCGGATTGCATGCCAGTGTAAAGACAGTTTGCCCCAAGTCTTTGGCCTTATGTGCAGCACTGCACTAGAGCTAAAAGTCAGGTCCGTTTTCTGACCCACAGAAATTACACACCTTATACTCAGGTAAATACAGAATGTACCACATGTATATTTTTTTTCTTGTTAGGTTTATGCCATCCATGAACAAAGAATCGTTTAAATTTCTAAAGAGAGAAGTCATTTTAGTTTTCTGTAGAAGAGGGTACATTTTGAAGTTAATGAGGCAAAATGATAAAATCGGGATGAGGCCAAATCTGGTCAATCGCAGGTGGGATTACAGTTCTGTGACGAAGTGGTGAAAGGCTCAGGAATGTCATATTGAAGTATTTTGCATGTATCGATATATTTGAAGCATTACACTAATTCCTCTGCTGTAACAGTATTCCATATAGGGTAATAGTTTCATGTAGAGAAGGACTTTTTATACTGTTCTCACTTAAGATACTGCAGTGATGAAGTCTCTGGTTTTAGGGATTTTTTCTTTTTTTTTCTTTTTTTTTTTTTTTATCGCCTTCCAGTTTCCTTACAAGCGTACGCTTAACCACTTTTTCTTCATTTCTACCCTCTTATTTCTGTTTCCTTTTGAAGCTGCTCTTGGAGATAGCATAGTCTTTGAGGGCAACACCTTAGTTTCTCTACCACGACTACTCTGTGGCAGGTGCTATTGGGGTATGGGTAAGCAGCCCCTTTTTTTTCCCCACCTACCCTCCTCTGTGTAATCCTCTAGTAGCGATAATGCAGCTGTAAAATCAGTAGTTTCTCCATGTGTCTTTACTCCTATATCTCTTAAAGCCTAACAGTAACCCTGAGATCCCCAGATTGTGGGCTACCAAAAGATAGGATCTGTAATAATTCAGAACCATGTTAAATCTGGAATGAAAGAACTGGAGAAATACAGAGTAATTGCAATGTAAGAAGAGAGCAGCCAGGCCCAGGAGATAGATTGGTTACTGGGTTCCTTGCTACCCACAAGTATCTCTACAGAGCAGAGAAGATGCCCCAGAGCATGGTGTGAGGAAGATCCTAACAGACTTCATTGGGAGCAGGTTTCAAAACTGAGCAGGAGGTTGTGCTTATTTTGTTTTGACAGAATTGATTTGCACAGCTTCTAATTTTAAAATCATTAGATGCATGGGCTGGCTGGCTGATCTTTCATAAACAAGAATGAAATGACAATTCTTTTATAAATAGAGAGCATGATTGCAAACTGTATAAAAATAGTATTTAAGAAATCTGTGTGCTGTTACGTGGCTTTTAGAAGTGTAGGCTGATAACATTAATCTTTATTCCTTCTCGGTGTGACAGACCGTACTTTGAAGTTCTTAACTTTATCAGAAAAAATGATTCATCTGCCTTGGGATTGGAGCTCTGCTGTTACCATTTGCCTTTTCACATTCAGACTGTGTATTGTGAAAATACTTAGAATTCTTGTTGGTCTTTTTTTCCTGTAAGAAAAGAATTAGCTCTCAAAATACATTAAAATTTTCTTGGTATTGTTACAGAGACCAATGGGTCAGATAACTCCATCCCAATGGCATATCTTACATTAGATCATCAATTACAGGTAATAAATACATGCTTTATTAGATTCTTTTAGTTTATTCTAATATGTGAATTTTGGGCTGCAAAATACAGTGCTATGTGTTTACCTGTGTTTATCTTCTGTCTAACTTTCAACCAAGGCTAAAAAAATATGTAATCTGAGATTGGTTGACTCAGATTTGATCAAGCTATTAAAAACAGGCCCTGGGAAACACGATCCCTAAAACCAAATATAAGCTGAGTTTGACTGTCAAAATAAGACATTATTTGCTGAGTGTTACTGGATTAAATTGTTGGATATACTTTATTTATTGTGTGTGAGGTTAAATACTACTTTGACTTTTGTGATGGAGAGACTATTGGGTCAATAACTATAGATTTGGGGTTTAAGTCAACTTTGACATCATTGCAGTAACATTTTGCAGGGCATGGTTTAACACTTATTTTTAAAAGCTTACTTATTTTGAAAAGCCTTTATAAATACACTGCAGAGACATTCTAACACACTGTATACTAGGATGTCGGTTCATTAGTTTTTAACATGTCTGATTTATTTTCAGCCTCTAGCACCATGCCCGAACTCCAAAGAATCTATGGCTGTGTTTGAACAGCACTGCAAAATGGCACAAGAATATATGAAAGTTCAGACAGAAATTGCATTGCTGTTGCAGAGGAAGTAAGTTAAATGTGTTTAACCTTTTCTGTTCTTCTGTATGTTTCTTTTACACCAAGTCTTTTATCTGTAACTTATTTCTGGCTTTATGAAGTAACGTTTCATAGAAATACTGAGCTGTTCATTACAGATAAGATGTTTAGAGAAGGTGATTGGAAGTTTTAATTAATACCAGGACTCTTCTAGAAAAATCCTACTTCAGTCTGTGGCACATCTGTGTATTTAACATGCTAGTAATATTTGTATCATCTCAAATTAAGAATCTGGACTGTCAAGGAATTTTGGAATTGTATTTCCAATACTGTCCAGTAGAAGAATTTCAGTTTTAGTTTGCAGATAACCACTTGATTAATGGGTTATAGAATTTTGAGTGATATGTCAAAGTTACTCATTTTACTCAGTTCTATCTGACTTCAAGCATTGCATTTACAATTATATTATAAACACACATCTTAAGTTTTTTCTACTGGGGGTGTAGGACCTACTACTTAAAAGCCATCATGTACCTTCTCAGCTTTGTGCACCAGAAATAAACTCTTTTCTCTTAGATTTTGTTTGCCTATAAGTGAAGCAACTGCATGTAATGTTGGATTAAGGCCAAAGTTATAGCTGTTCTAGAACTTCAGTTGTGCTTCTTATAATTTCTGTTTCCTGATGCTTGGGAGCAGCTCTGAGAGGTCATATATACTTCCATGCTAGACCAAGGAATCAGCTTGTTACCCACCAGTGTCTGAGCCAGTGCAGGCAAGCAGTTGTTAATGAGGAGCTTGCATTGGTGTTTGTGGAATAGCTAATGAGAAAAACGTGTGTATAAACCTCTTCTACGTTAGAAATAGCATACAGAATAGGGGGGCAAAGTTACTGTGAGATTGACCTATCATCTATTTGCTTTTGGCTTAGCATCCTTAGTTTTCAAGTGCAACTAGAATTTTTAGACTTCATGAGGAGATGCTGAAGCTGGCTTGAAGATCTTCAATTTGGTTTTATTTCTGTTGTCTCTAAAGGTCAATAAATTACATTAAAATGTATTTCTGTTTCAAAATTGTTAACTTGTTACCTTTAGATTCCTACTTTATCTTTTTTTCTAGGAAGTTTGCATACGTGTTTCTCCCAAACTGTTTTTTCTTAGACCATGATTGCCCATAGGTGTTAAAACAAAAAAACGGTATTGTGATTGATGAATTCAATGCCGGTTAAAGTAGTTATTAGTTCAGTCTTTATAGAATGATTAAGTTTTCTTTAACTGTAATTACAAACCATATGGCAACAATTAATTAACATGAACTTTCTCCTCTACTATTTTGTTGCTAAAATATAGCTGGCAGCTTGCCTTCTTGTCACCTCATAAACAAATAGTAAAACAAACTGCTACATCAGTTTTGCAGGATAATTTATAGTAAGTTTATCAGTGTGTTTGTTCCTCTCAAATTGTTGTTAAAAAACATATTGAGCACTTATGGCATAAATTAAGTGAAATGACAGTTACAAAAATAATTTATTTCATTCTGCTTTTCCACTGCTTTAAGAAGTTCAAGTTCAAATAGAAAACAGCACTTCACTAAAAAGTTACCAAAATTACTGCAATTTTGTCTTTTTAAATTGCCTTTTGAATTTTTAAATACACATGTAGTTCAGCAAATTTAAGAGTTGAATAAATTGATGAGGTTCTGTGTGGATCCTTAGCTGTTTTACTGTGACCTGTAGAATTACATGTGAAAGACATGATATAAAGGACAATTTCAGAGACTGAGGCTATGGCAAGGAGCTATTTTAAAGTTTAAATATGGATTTGATTTGGAAGAGATTTTTTTCCCCAGACTACAGTAAAGAATAAGGTTTTAAATTTTTTTGCACAAAATATCACCATCCGTGAGTTCAGACTGATAATTAAATACTGATTTGAAACATGTGAAATCGTCTTACAAATAGAAATAGATTCTAAATGACAATTACTTTTTTATTACTTTTAGACAAGAACTAATAGCAGAACTGGACCAGGATGAAAAAGACCAGCAAAATACGTCCCGTCTGGTACAAGAACATAAAAAGCTGTTAGATGAAAACAAAAGTCTCTCAACTTACTACCAGCAATGCAAAAAACAATTAGAGGTCATCAGAAATCAGCAACAGAAACGGCCAGGCACATCATGATTTCCTGGGACCTTTCAAATGAAAAATATGCACAGAAAAGACTGATATTTTTTTAATTGTTATTATTATCCCTTATTATGACAACTCATGAGTGTTAGCTTCTTGGTGTGATCTGTATTTGTCTGCTACACTACCATCGTTTAATTTTCTTTTTCCTATGGTGGACATCCAGTTCAACAGGTTAATCGAATAAGGTGAGAGAACAGTGACTTGAATTAACCAACAGCACTCAGTTTAAAGCAAGACCAGTGGCTGTATGCATGCTCCTTGTGTGAAGGCTAGCCTAACAAGTGTTAAAGTGGCTGCTAAATTTTAAGATCTTGTTTTTAGTTTTGGTTATTACCTCGATATGAGCAAAACAAAAACTTCCCTGTCTAAGAATGTTTTTGTTCCAGTGTCTCATCTCAGACTATTAATATGACGATTATTTTCAGGACTTAAACATGCATCAAGGTGCAGAGGTGATGCTGGCCAGCTAGAGTAATTCATGATGCATTAATAATGCCTTTTACCTTTAGACGTAGTATATTTTTTCCACATGCAAAATGGTAGGCAAACTGATGCCAGCATCCTTGGTTCAGTGCTTGATAAGCCCTGCATTTTGACTAATATATTTCTTGTAATCTTGCTTTCATAAAATATTTGAAGTAAAAGTCTGTATTTTCTTTACTTTCTTGGGGGGAATGACATGCAGTTTCTTTCAGTTACTGGGCAAAAGTTAGGAAGAAGATTTACTGGGCACAGTTGTTCGCTTCTGTAAAAGAGAGGGAGAATCAAAATTGTGTGAAAGTGTGTTTAAGACCTTTAAAACTTTTATCCCTACAGCATCTTTGGAAGAAAATTCAGAAATCGAATTAATACAAAACTTTAAATACTTGCTCCCTCCCTTTATACCACCTCTTGGGTTTTGGTTATTTTGGAGTTTTTTCTTAAACCTTATTTGCTGAAAAGCACTTACCATAAATGTAAATAAGTTTTGTTTAGCTAGGGAGGAGAAGGGTTTGGGGAAATGAATTTATTTTAAATCAAATTATGGAGTTGAGTATGCAAATAGCGGAAGCTATTAAGAGAATGAGGGAAATGGCTTAGATCTCCATCAGGAATCTCAGTTATTCCACTCATTTGAACATAGTTCAGAGGAAGTACATCACAGAATGCCTGCTGTCTTCATGACTGAAGAATTGCTTTTAATGAGCTCAAGCAGAATGTGTAATGATCAGTGTCATTATTTACTGTTATTACATGGGAGAAAATAACTACTTGTTTACATTGCAGGTTGGTTATTTGGATTATGAATTAACTTTTAACTGGTGCAAAAATGAGGCATTTCTAAATATAATGAGAAATTATTCCTTACATAAGCTCTTGGTGTGCTCAGTTGTGGGCAGGGTTTTACTAACAAACAGTCTTACAAAAGGAAAACAGAAAATTGCCGTTTAGCTGCTGAGCTCTTGAAATACAAGAGAAGCAATCTGAAATTGGACTTACTACAAATGAATAATTACTCACAAAAGCCCATGAGCAGAACTTGGAAAAATATTAAGGGTAAAAACATCACAGGATTTTTCTCTTCCCCTTCCTACCTACCAGACAAAAAACATCAATACTATTTTGCTTATCTGTGGACAAGAAAGATGACGAACAGTTTACTGAACGGTGTCATCCTGTCTTGAAAATAAATCTGTCACTGGCAAACCCTTGGGAGTCAGAAACCCTTCCCTCATTTTATTTAAATAAAGGAAGGGTTATCATTCCCAAATCCTTAGCAGATAATTTGATTAGTTAGCTGAAATTGATATTGGGATCAACTTAAGGGCACACATATTTATAGCAAAATGTAATTGGCAGAGAAAATAACTGTAGTATTAGGAATAGCACAAGTTATCCAGAGCATTGCTGTTCACATACATCTGTCCTTCTACCAAAATGGACACACGCAGTGATCAGCAGCTTACTTAACACACGCTGAAGCATGAAGTAGGGCAGCATAAATACTGATGCTCAACTTCACATGCATGGTAGATAATTACATACACAAAATCATTTCCCAGGACAGTTTTTGCAGTTTGCTCTGTCGTAAAACATAGACACTGTTTTCAGGTAAATCAGTATTGTATATGAAGAATCAGTTTATGGCAAAGTTAGAGTAATGACAGCAATGCTAACTTGATGGTACATAATACAGAAGTCTTTTCTAACAGTTGCTTATGACTTGCTAGGGTTTACATTGAAAAGGGTCTCAGATTGTAAAATAAGTACTGTGCTGCCATGCGCTGTTGAACTCTGCTCCAGTCGGTAGTTGGGTTATATTGCTCTTGTTCCAATTTTCAAAGGGAATTTGGAGTTTGGCCTTTTGCCTCCAAATTGTCTCTTTCTTAATTCTATCAAAAGTTGAAAAATTATTTGCCCAAGTTTCTCAGTGATGTGTTCTGTGTGGCAAAGTCTCTGTATCATTAGCAAAAAAAATCCTCTAAGGGTAGAATATAGTGGTTTGGGCTAAGAAGAGTTTTAACAGCTTGACTTTCAGTGACCTTTAGTATTTTCATAAGGCTCTTGTTTTAAAGTTGTTTACAAATGTACTTTTTTTGTGTGTGTGTTAAACTAGCTGGAGTTTTCAGGATTTTTTTTGTGGTTTTGTTGTTTTTTTGTTTTTTTCTTTTTTTTTTTTTTTTTTTGTCCAGTTAAAGCTGCTCCTCTAATAATGGAGGTGAAACACCTAGTTTTGCCTGGGCACTGCCTTCTCAGAAAAGATGACAGGCTCTGCTTTTTGTTACAGTATGTGTTCTGTAAGATATTGTGTAATTGAAAGTATGCTTCTGTACACTGTGCAGTTCTGCCAAAATGCTCTTTTTAGGGTTTGGGGTTTTTTTTTCTGATAAGTTGAAGATTGTAATTCAAAACTTGTACATAAAATGGTGAATGATTTCATATGATTCAGGAATGAAGAGTGTGGCTTTCTGCTACAGGGTTTTACTGTGTTGTCAGGAATCTAATTAATAAAAGCTGAGAGACTTCCACAAACATGTAGTAATGCCCCAGCACTTGCTAGGGCATCCTTGATCTCCAATGGAATCCCACACTGGGTGGGGAATAATCATCATGCAGTTGTTCCCACCACTAAAAGAAAATTCTTCTGCTGTTAGCTCTTCCCTTGCTGTGTGCAGAAGTAGGGTGTAGGATGAATAGTCTTACTCATAACTGAGTATCAAGGTATTTTAAGAATGCAGCATCTTTCGTATGCATGTTCCACAAAAAGATAAGCACTTATCTTTCATTGTTCACTTCGGACAAATTCCATTCCATGGAACTTCCCTATTTTGTTTGTAATGGATTTTACTGCTTGAGAATTTTTACTGCCATACCACAGACAGAGACATCCCTCCTTAACGTTCTCATTGCCTGCGAAGAACACAAAATCAGGCTTCAAATCTGTTCTGAGCTGTTTTGAACAACTAAGCTGTTTCATGTGCCCCACTCCAAACAGGGAAGTTTGAAAAGGTAAGTGCAAAAAGAGGTGTGGCACACTCAATCCTCAAAATACAGATTGTCCAGTGGTGAACTGGTTGAAGAGGAGGATCCCTTACAAACGTAAGTCTGTGTATGTGTATACACGCATGTATGTGTGGTGTTATGTACTTATGTGCATAGGTGTAGAGAGCTGGATATATCAAATCGGAATTGATAAATGTCTCTATTTCCGAAATCTGAGCTTTAATAGTTAGCTTTAATGTCACGAGGTGAGTGGTGCTCTAAGCCTGGGAGGATTGAGTTCTATAGAGACAGATAAATGCAGGTGTGCATACATGAGAGTACATCAGCTGTTTTCTGTGCTTGCAGAACCCTTTCCTGCTTGCAGGGATGATTCATATCTCCCACTGCACTTGGACAGATTTGCTGGAAATGTTTTGACTTTGAACCTGTATCCTGGTTGTGGGTCATGGATTTGCCCTTAATGAGAGGGCAGAACTGAATTTAGACTAAATACTTTGGGTTTAATTATTAATTTGTATCTTAAAATGATTGAAGAGCACTGACAATCCTAGGGCTTTAACCTAAACAAGCATTAATGAAAAGGGTTTTTATTAACAGCTGTGTGCTTTACACTAAGTACCTAAACGTTTTAAATACTCCAAGGGATAAAAAAGGCTTGTGTTCACACAATTACACGTGCGTTGTTGATACCCCCATTCTAACTTGGACAAAGGCAGCCCAGTTACTCTTACACTTGGGAATTACTGCCTTTTACAGATAGAAGGAGGTGCAGATCATTGCAACAAGTTAAATAAAGCCTGGCCAGTCTCATGAAGCAAAAAGCACAGGGAGAGGGAAACCTGGAAGCAAGATGGAATGGAGCACTTTGGCTTCCCTCAGACCTTTTCCTGTCCTTAAGCAGTGAGTGCTCCCTGTGTAAATACAAGTCTGCTAACGCTGACATGTAGGCTGGTGGAAATGCCATAGTTTTCCTTTTTCCCAGCTGCTTTTTTCCCTCCCATTGGTGTTGAATGGGAGAGGCTGTGGAGCAGCTGCATGTAGGCTGCTCTTGTGTGCTATTTAGGCAGAGGACCAAGGAGTAACTTGCATTCATATAACCTATGGGCTGAGCGTGTGGGATGTGGCACGATTTTAGCTTATGGCAGAAAATTAGAAGAAAACATTTCCTAGTTGTAGGAGTCTTGAGGATCATATGACGAGGTAGATATGCCTATGAGCAGTATCTGGGTCTCTTTTTTAATGAGGAGTACAAGGCGGACCTGTTGGGCCACCTTTGGGCAATGCCCAGAGAGCCGTTGTGACTGTCCTGGTAGCTCGTGCAATGTGAAAAAAGGGGTGGCCAAAAAACTGCTCAAGAAAAAGAGAGCTGTTTGCAGTGAGCCTCCTGTTGCAGCATTGCTGATGTCAATACAGTAGATGTTTAAGACTGCTCAGACTCACGTTACAAAGATGAAGCTAAGAGAGGGACTGAAGTGTCCTGACAACCAAGGATGTCCATATTTGCCAAGCCACCACTGCAGAAATGTTCCTGTGAATGTCTTTGTTCTCCAAAGCCCCAAAGGAGCCTGCCTGTGCCTGTCACCACAGGACTCCTGTAACAGCTGTCTCCGAAAAGTTAAACCTGGTGCATGGAAATCAGAGTCCTATTATGTCATCATTAGCAATGTGTCTAGAGCATAGCTGGGAATTGTTATGAGGTAGGAGGTGAAGCTAATTTAGCTCATCCTCTGAGGTCTGTCAGGCATGAACTGCTTCTGTCAATGAAGTGCTTGGGTAGGATCTAAGGCAGAGACAGCTACAAGGAGTCATTTTGGTCTGTTCAGCTGTTCCTTACATCAGAGCACAGTGCAATGGCCAAATGTTAGCTGGCCTGCTGGTGAGAGCTGTGCTGCTGGCTTTTGTTAAGACGACTCCAGGCACTGCTCCAGATGTGCTTGCGTGCTGGCAACACACTGAAGCTGTAGCAAAGTGTGAGGTTTAAGGTGATCACCAAATGATCATCACGATGAAGTGGTCATTATGCTCCTCAAAAACAGTAGATACCAAGGGACAGCTGAGGAGGGATTTTTGTTATTTGTTTTGGAAAAAAGATAAAAGGGTGCTGATCATTGAGTGCACTGTATCTCAGCATCTCTGGATCAGGGAAACCATCCTTAGTATTGGCATAAGCCCTCTGAGTGCACTGCCGAAGGAACCAAGCAGTGAAACAAGTGGGGTGGTGGCAGCTTTCATGGCTGTTCTCCTGAGTGCTCTGACTTCTCAGACCTGAAAGAGTAAAAAGCCTTACCACACAGCTGGGGATCTGAATGTGGCTGGCTTGTTGTTTGCCATATTATAGCATGACCTGGCCAAGAAATGCTATAGGTTAAACTGAGTTTTCGATCTCACCTGCTCTAATTCAGTGGTTTTAGGACCATGTATCCTGCATCTCCTGGGCTGCACCTCAGCCTTGGCTGGCTTTGAGCAGGTACAAATGGGCTAGTCCTTTCCATGAGCAAGAGGAGCCAGTATACTCATGTGAGAGTTACCAGCAGCAGCAACTTCTTTTCTCCAAGTCAGTGACTTCAGGTGGAGGAGCAGGTGAATTTGCTTCTCCATAAAGCATTTTTTTTTATCTGACTGCTTCAGGAGCAAGGACCTCAGGCTAAGAACTTGATTTCTTTTTAACAGAATCCTATTGCTGTAAATCATGAAAGAAAGAAGTGAAAAGGGATGAACATTAAGAATCTAACTTGGTTTTAATTGTCTGAGAACTCAGATTCTGGGGACATGTTTTCCTTCTCTGGTGCCCGTCTCAGAGCTGGAAGGGGAGCTAGCTGATTCAACACATCACACATTCGTCTGTATTCTATTCAGCTCCTACAAATCTAGTCTCTGCCACTGAGGCTTACATACAGAGATTAGGCAGTTGCTGAAGAAAGCCATGAAGTCTGATTACAAAGAAGGTGGCTGTAGGGAAGTTTAGCCTTTACTTGATCTATTTGGGAGCACATTTTGTAACAGTGCAGTGAGTCATTTTCAGAGTATCTTTAGTAGGGAGAACATCAGACTAATGGCAGGTGTTGGTATTACAGGTTTTTAAGCAGCACTGTGTCTTTGAGTGCTTACTTCTAGTCTGCGTGTTGAAGTGGCTGCGAAAAAGCAGAGCTTTGGGTTCACGGAAAGTAAACCTACAACGTCCCTTTATGAAATCAAACAGAATGCAGAGATCTCCAGAATTTGCAAGAAAAATTAAGGAGACTGTCATGTGGAAAGTGAATTTACAGTCTATTTGGCATGTTAATCCAGATGTCTGTAACTGGCTGGGCAGGGAAGCAAATGGTGTATTACCTTCACACATGCAGGATGGAGATGGTGTTGCAAAAACCTGACTTTTTCCGGCGCTTGTCAGTTGGCCTGAGATGTTATTACTCTTCCAGCAAACCATGCCTGGCTGAGAACTCTTCTCTGCCACAACCACAAACACTATTGTGCTCTTCACTGTTTAACAAACATCAAGCTTCCAGAATGGTAGCCCTTGATCTGTAAGGGCATGTGCAGGGGCAGGAAGAGGTTATGTTCTTCCACATTTCCCAAGGAAGTCTCACTAATGTCACAACAGCAGCATCAATAGCCAAGTTTCTTGGGAATGGTTTGTAGTGATAAGCAACTTGCTGCTTTTAAGGTTTCTTTCTTTGAATTTTCTTCCTTCACCAAAAGGCAGCATTTCTCAGAATTACTTATTCTCCCCCAAAGAAAACATAAACAATTAAAAGGTGATCTGTAAATTAATACTGAAGATCTTGGTGGTGGTGATTGTTAGAAGAGCTGTCCACTGCAATATGAAATTATCTGTAGTGCTGCCAGGCTCCAAGAGCCCTTTTTGCTTGCAGGATAAATGAGCTGAATGTTTTAAAGGTGCTTAAAAGAAGTTTGAAAGTGCTGACTGATTATGCTCTGCCTCAGCGCCCCTCCTGCTGTGTAATGGACAAGCGTGTGGTGGCTCGAAAATATGCCTTAAATACAGAAGCGTTCAGGCAAGGCATTTATTCATCTGTATTCAAGCCACCACAGCAGCACTTTATGTTATGAGGATTATTGCAAGATCATCACAGGAGATTTCTCAAATCTCACAGCTCCATCGTCTGCCCTGTGCTCCAGCCTGAGAATGTCCAGAGTAGAAAAGTAGCTGCCTCCACAAGCCAGTTAAAAATTGAATGCAACATCAGTGTTATTGCAGTCAGATGCATAAAATATTGCTGTACAGTATGGCAATGAATCACGGGTTATGATGTTCACTTACTAACGTGGCATAAATACAATCCCTTAAGAATCAGATGATGAACACTAAGTGCTTTGAGCTCTCCTGAACCTTTATGATCCAGCAGTTGGTATTTACTTGGACTAATGTTCCCCGTGGTATCTGCTCAGACGTGATCGCTGTTCTGTGACTGATGATAATGCACTAGTGCTGCCTCCCCTTTCTTTCAGACACAGCAGAGTTCAAAATTTTTCAACATGACTGTGAGCAAACCTTGACTCTGGTGATGGCTTTTGAGTTGCTCTGAAGAGACATGGGAAAGAAAGCTGCAGGTTTCTCTTTATTTTCAAGAGCTGAGTGTGCTTATCAGGGTTGGAAAGCCTACCCATAGCCTACCTGCGAATGGAAGAAGTTCCTGTGAGCTTGAAGATATGCAGACTTCCCTATAACAGGGGTCAGGGTTGTAGGGGGACGGTGCTGTCTACCCAGTATATGGTTATTCTTCCCCTAACGACCATTTTCTCAGAGCTCAGTCTCAGAGCAGGTAACTGGAGGGGTAGTAGAAGCATTCACAAAGACGCTTTCTCCTACTTGTGTTACAGGCAAGGGAGAGATGTGTTCTACCACAGTAATTCAATATTTAGGCTCCTGAAATAGATGACACAGAACATACATGTGTCTGCCTTGCAAGTTAGCCTCCCCATAGGATACACAGGTGAATCTGGGAGAAATTACTCTCAGATGCCTTCAGTGTATGTTAATACCCCAAGAACTCTTTGTCAGCATCTGCCAGTGAGGAAAACCAGAGATTATACCTACATCCATTTGACCCATCTGTTGTGTTTGTGCTGCTGAACGTGTTCTAGACTTTAAAACCATTTCATAGACAAATATGTAATTGACCTGCAGTTCTCCCAGTAAGAGTGCACAGCATAACTTTCCCTGTTATTTGAATGAAGGCTGGTGTTTGACATATAATAGCTGGGTGTATCTAAATATGCCTAGAATTAGTAGCATGAAAAGCGGCACAGGCCATGTGTAGCTTTGGTGTGTGCCTGCAGGTAGGCTGCAGGAGGACCTGTGGTACAAGAAGTCTTGTAACCACCACAGCTCCTCACCTCAAAGAGCAGCAGGGGTGTTAACTTGTGGCAGTGTTTTTTGCAAGGTAAAAGCCTATAATGTAGGCTAGCACAGCCATTTCTTCCTGTGTTTGCCACCCAGCAGACAAATGAATGGTGTGAGTCATTGTTGACTCCTACTAAATAAACCAGTGACCTAGAGATGAAAGGCTCTGTATCCAAATTGTTTTCATTAATTGCCCTGTGGGGCAAGGATAGATTCCATTTCAAGGACAGGAATATTAACCTCAATTCCTTTCCTTACTTGAGTGTGAAGAAACAAGAGGCATAAGCAAGGGGAGCAGAGAACAAGGACATGGGGTCATTAGCACAGTCTTCTGGTCTCACAGGCTGCAGCGTCTTGTAAAAAATGTCATCACTGCAACCAGGAGTCAAAGGCTTATTTGGCAATGTGGAGAGCACAGGTAATAAGAAAATCTCCACTAGTGACTGGATTTCCACCAGTATTTAGCTGCACAAGTCCTAGCACAGGCTTATAAAGATAAACCAGCAACTGGAGCCCATCTTGCAGCAACTCGTAGGGTAAAAACACCAGCAACATGCTACAGAGCAGTCTCCATGGGTGGTGCTGGCCACATGGGAAGCATGCAGGGGAAAAGCTTGTGGTCAGTAGGCCTACTTTTATTACTGATGTGTAACACTTGCCAAGTATTTCTCACCTGAAGGCTTCAAATCACTTTCCAAAAAGCATGATTACAGGAAAACAGAGCATCACAACTGACCTTCCAGAAGGTCCATACCTAATCTGGGGGTAATATTGAAGTTTCCTGCCTGTTCATCCAGTAATTTATGTAGTGGGCCCCAGTGAGTTTGTTGCTGATTAAATATCAGTTAAACAGCACATTTCAAGAGAGGTTTCCTAGATCTAGCTTGGCCAGAGTTCATCCTTTTAGTTTTAACAAGGATTGAATACTTCTTACTTTATTTTTAACTCTGGGTTTTTATTGTTACTTTTAGCTGGATTTTGCAGCTAAGATCATTAAACTGATACAAATGGAAGCAAAACAATTACAAACCAGGTCAGCTCTTGTGAAAGTAGGATAGAAATGAAGGAATGGGTACATCTTTTGGATGTGCATAGCAGGATGATGAAATTACATCGTAATGTGAGATAATATGTCTCCTACATATAAAAAGCTTTTATTAAAGACCATGGTTTTGGGGCTTGCTACAGACTAGCTGACTCTGCTTAATCTTGTTCAGGATCATAACTTTTCATGAAATGCAACAATCTAAGAGACAACTTTCTGGTAACGCTCTAAAGAACTTTATAATTCAGGGAGAGGGTAAAACATCCTAAACCAAACACATTGTTACTTGTTAAAAAATCTGTAAAAGTATTTAAAAAGTATTGTCTCTTTTTTTGTTGAAAGCCAAAAGAGAGCTTAGCAGAGATCTGTTTATGCTATACATTTCATGATTGTCCTTACAAGTGACTGCGTTTAATTACATTAAAATGCTGTGCAGTTAGGAAGGAATGTGCCTGAAGCTCTATCTCCACATGCAGCTCTCATCAGAAGAAAGAATTCCTCACCAAGCTCAAATTCTTTCTTTTCTGCTATGTAGAACGCAGCAAATGCAAGATTAGCTTCCTTTCGCAAACCCAGCAGTGACTGCATAGGCATAAATAAAAAAGCACCAGTGACACCAGTGAGCGAGCAAGCAAAACTTAACTAAGTGCATGTTTCACTTATACCTGGAGAAAACCTTTGAAGTGCTGCGTAATAATAAATTCTGCTAGTCTGTTGACTAGCTCAGGTACCCCTGGCTCCCCAGAGACCCATCATTTTGAGAGACCTGTGGCCTACTTGGCTTGAGAAATGAGGCCAAACCCTCTTTACTTTAAATAAATAAAAATTAGTGCCAGAGTTTCTTTCAGTGATCCAGAAAATACAGCTCAATTCAGGAGGGCACAGCCAAAACCCTGCACATTCCAGCATGGCACCGTGTTCGGTGTTTGCTCTCAGCGTACCGTTGCTGTTAGATAAGATCTGACTCGTTGTCTCTTGCTGGGGGGATCGCCTTTTGAGAGCTGCAGAAATCTCTATACATGCTTTGCTTGGGGTGCTGCCACCCCCCTGGGGACTCTTGCCCAGCCCTAGCCAGGAAGCCAGCCAAGGCAAACACCTGTCCAGTGGACTGTGCCCAAGATCTGCACCACCAATACCCTAAATTAAGATTGACACAATCAGCCAATGTTTGTGTTCAATGGCTTCTTCATGCCCAGCTTAGGGTTCTTTTTTCCATGTTCTTCATCACTGAAGTTTAGGCAAGTGCAGAAGTCTTACGCAGTCATCCTCTACTTGTAATCTCTGTTGTAAGGTTGGACATGGTCACAGAGGGGTTATAAACTTATTGCTTACTGACCTTATTTGCCAATATATAGAAATACATGATAGATACAAATTGGCCTCTAAATTCAAGCAAGGTGAAGAAGAAAAATGTGTTACTCCTTTTTTATTGTGCATACTAGCAGACAGGAGCAATATATTTTCACTATGTAAGTGGTAATAAATACATGCAGTTTTTCTGCAGTATTTCTCCAAGTCAGCGTTGCGGCAGCCAAGGCACAGCATTTACGCTGGATCTGCAAGAACCCACAATAAATTTGAAGCAGTTAATTAAGCAATACTGCGACTGCCAGCAGAGGCTAAATTACGTCATGTATAACCTAGGTTTCCTGGAGGACTTCTGCTGAAGGAGGGCTGAGCAGTAGGAGAAAGCTTCTTTTTAGAGCTGTATTACTCATGGAGCTCTTCGAACCATGACATTACGCTCTGTAACTGCGATGAGAACCTGAATAAAGACATGGCAACAGAAAAATGGTGCAAAGTAGGCCTCATAGTCTCACCTGTGGAAGGCAATTTCTCCCTGGCATTAACAAGTCAGAGCGCTGAGCACTTAGTACTTACTTAGGCTTTTTGTTTTGCCGTTTCCCACAGAGCAGTAAATTTTGTACTACTGAACGCTGTGATTATGCAAAAATATAGCTTGGTTTTTTTTCCTGTTGCCCCCGGAGGAATATCACTGCTTTTGAAGAAGCATCTCTGCTCTGCAGAGAGAACACGACAGGCCTGGTAACTTAAAAACGTGATTGTCAATGAGCGAGTCTTCAGTTATGTGCACAATTCATTTCAACACAGTGGCCTGGGAACATTCCTGAGCTAATTAAAATGCAGTAAGTAATCATCTGTGGTGCTGAAAGTGGCTTTACAGCTTGGAAATGGGAATTGCAGTGGGATGGTATCCTCCTTCTGGTCTGGAATTTGAATTGTTGGGAAGGAGCGTCGAGCGGAGCCTGTTCAATGCACCAAGCCTCTCTAATGGGTACAAAATGGTTTTGTGTCTGAATTTAGATATTGTTAATAATTGAAGAGCAAAGAAAATGTGTGTTTGGGGAAAAGCTGGGGTTTGCAGCTACTACAAAGAGCCTGCTTAAATCCCAGGCTAACTCTGATGGTGGCTGGACAGGCTTAGACATAGAAAAGAAGTTGGATTGTAGCAGTTAAGAAATCAGCCGTTATTTGCTTTTAATAAACACCTTGGTTGGTACTTTTGATTTAAGATTTTCCACATAAAAAAAAAAAAAGAAAGAAAAAAAAAAGAACAACACAGTCCCTGATTCACTCAGATTAATTACTAGAGTAGCCTTTGAAATTACTCCAGCAATCAGAGGATGCTTGCAGTATGTGCAGCTGCCAACAAAGGGAAGAAGGACAAGCGCAGAGCTCTTCTGCTCCAGGTGGTAACTGCTATGGGTAAACCCTGGCATAAGCCTCAGACCCATGGTGGCTTCTTAGTTTTAACCCTGAAAGGATTCAAAAAGTGCTTGCTGGAGTCCAGCTTCTGCTTCAGCAGCACACAGGGCTCTTTTGAAGGCAGAAGTGTGGCATTTGCACCACTCATCCTGCTAGCTGGCCTAAAAGATGCAGGCAAATCACTTGGAGATGAGGCATCTCTGTGTTCAGCTACAGCCTGCCCCTGTTTTTCTACAGCAGTGCCACCTTCTAAACTTACCAGTGATTTACCTGAGCATGACAGAAAGGAAAACAAGGTATGGTTTTGCATTTCCTTCTGCCAGATGAGCATGTAGTCTCAAGGTCACCTATGGAAATTGGCTTGGTGTTAAAGTGGATTTTCCTCCCCTTGTTGCAATTTAAAGAAAGTATGTGGAAACTATTTTGGTAGATCTGCAGTCTGTATCTTATTTAAAATTGAAATAGTCCATTGAGTAGGTTTCCACTTACTCTCACAGACCTCTGGTGATTTGCATCAGTTAAGAATCAGCTCATCATTTCCTTTAAAGTTACTTATATCGTTCTGTGGTTATAAGCACTCTACAGAGCATCTTAGCTGCATTTTTAAAGATAAGAAACCCTCAACAAGCTTTCTGTTGCAAATACAAGTTTGAAGTGATATTTCACACTGAAAACATGGTTAATTTTCCTCTTCCAGAGGTTCAGCGCTGTTTTAGGTATAATAATCTGTTTCATAAAATTGGAATGTTTCATCCTGTTGGTCTGTATGTCAATTTGTACTTTATATTATGTTTTACAAAATACCATTATCACAAGCCATTTTATTTAAGCTTAGCACATTAAACATGGCTTTCCTGAAGCTCTGATGTACTATCAATTATTTAATAAGCATGAAGTTTACACCTTAGCTAAAGGTTGTCATCTATGATAGATACATCTGCTTGTTTTCCCCAAAGGCATGTGTTTTGACCTTCTTGCTATACAAAGGTATAAACTATTTCTGTGTCTGTACAAATTATGACAAGACTGTGGTTTTCCTTTTGCACTGCTCACTTTACATGATCTTGAATTAAAAATATAAAAAGGATAAGTTACAGGAGGCTTACACAGGGAAGTAAATACAAACACTCCTGTACTCTAGCAGACATTGTCTTAAACACTACATGAAAAGCAGTTTTGGGCACGGTCAGACTGCAGCACAGAATACACTCCCAAGGACAACACTCCTTTCAGAAAGATTCAATTTTTCTTGCAAACAAGGCCATTTCTAGGAAGACACCACTTTCTCAAAAGAGCCAGATGATTTACTTATCTGAGCGGCATGCTCAGAAGGATGTTTGGCACCTTGGTATCTAGGTGGTCAATGAGTCTTAGTTTCTTACAAGGTCAAGTTGCTTCTGAAGGTGAGCACTAGTTGGCCAGATCATTTTGATCTGGTATCATAGTGCTGTAAAATTAACCAGGTTGTTTTGGCATCAGTAGATGCAAGGCCAAGACCACCTTATTTGTGCTCCTTCTGTTGTCACTGTCTTCCCTGGAGCTGATGCCTCTGCACTTGGGGCAGCAGCACAGTCCACTGAGATTTAACACCTGGTCTTCCAGATACAAAAGTGGGCATTACTGAAGAGTGGTCCAGCAGTCACACAGCTGGGCACTGGGGAACGGCCCTCAGTCACCACCAGTGGCTGAAGGGATCAGTCTTCAAAGAGCATACTTTTTTAAAATGGGACAAAGGCTCTTAAATCTTTTGGCATATGTAAAGTTTTTAGCCTGGTCCCACTCGAATTAGAATTTCAGAGACACATGGAAGAGTTTTGTGTTTGTAATGAAACCCCAGAGCTGCTGCATTTTAATATTTCGAGGGTATTTTTGACCTCTGCCTCCCATTATTCATAACATAAGGAGGAATCTCCCCATTGGGAAGGAAATTGTCTGGACTGATTGATGCTCAGTGCTGTGGTACCTCGGAGTTATGTTTTGGATGTGGTCATTTGAGATGTTTCTCTGGCTTACTCCTAAAGGAATACATAGGTGAGGCTTCATGGGAGAACTCTCTTTGTTCCTTCCACGAACCTGTACTGAAGCAGGTAGGAAACATTAAGTGATCCATTATTTTAACAGAAAGATTGTTTAAACAAAATGCCTGGAAGCACCTTAACTCTAGACAACTGGAAATAATTTTCTAAAACCTCTTATTCAGTAAGAATCGTTTAATTCTTTGAAATGTAGGGCATTTTCAAGTCATTTTCTACAACAAATGGGACCAGCTCAATCTGCTCTTCACATTTTAGTAATTTAAAAGGACATAACTGAATTTTACTTTAATGGTAATTGCAAACTCATGCAGAAAATTTAAATGCACACTTCCCTATTAGCTTGCAGCATAAACCATGGCTTCTATTAATGTATTCCAATTTGTAATTCTTTGCACAGTATGAGATTTGAAAGCTGTGATTAAAATTAATTAGGTTAAGTAAAGTTTATCCCCCCTGAGCACTGCTATTTGAAGAAAGAAATAGTAAAACACTAGCTACATCTGGCACCATAGGAGGCTAAGGCATCACAAGGAGTAGCAGCATTGCTTTTTCAGAAGAGTTGCATGCTGCTTTTTTGGAGTACCTTAAGCACCATGTATTCTTTTCTAGAAGCTAATTGGGAGCTGTTAAGTTATCCTTTGTCTCATAAATGCTCTGGAGCTACTACATCTGTACCAGAGTCTGACTCTTTGTAATACAGTGGATGACACTAATTTACAAGTGGCCTCATGCTACCTAGACGCATTTACCATGGGAAATGCCTCTCCCAGGTTCAAGAGGCAGCATAAATGTTAACCTGAGGGAGCTCCTGGAGTTTTTCCTTGCTAGTTTATTTGGTTGTTGTGGGTTAGGTTTTGATCAAATCCTTTATAAAGGACTTTTCTTCCAAGGACAGAATATTCGGATAAAAAGTATTCAGTGTTGGGAACACCGAGCTTGCTGAGATGGAAAAAAAAGTCATGCTCTGACCTCCCCCCTCTGGTCCAGAGACCAGGACATTGGCTGCAAACACTGTGCAGCTTACCTGTGTGTTGCATTTTACACTGATTTCTGTCACTCCAGAGGTGGCAGCCAATTCTCTGCTCCTTCAGAGCAATGAATAGACTAATTGAGCAGTTCTTTACCAGGTGAAGCCTTTTGCAATCAGCGTCTGTCACAGCCAAACTCCTGTTTTAGTTTCTGGGTATAGAATATACTTGACCCAATAACCAGATTTGTGCTACAACCGGGAAGGTATTTTGGCAGACTGATGTCATTTGGTGACCCAAGACGAAGCTTTCATACTTCTCTGATGAAGGCAGGCTGTTCCCATCAGGGGAAGGTAAGGGCGCTGTGCCAGATGATAGCTCTTGAAATTGTTTTGCCCTGCTGGTGACTGCTCCCTTTGTCTTCTCTTCCAGCTGGATCCCTCCATGAGTCTTCCCTGCTCCTGTGAGCCATGCTCCCATACCTGAAGCCCCTCTGCTTCTGTGGTTACCAGGATGCACCTCAGAAATTCAGTCAGATGGGAGAGTGAGGAATGATAGGAGAGGTAGGGAAAAAGAAGCATCCTTGCAGAGAATGCTCACTGCACTCATGACACCTCAGCAGATAGCAGAGGGGCAAATTGACATAGGGATGACCCCCAGTTAAGCCAGTTGAAAACTGGATGAAACTCAGAGGAATTAAAAACCTGAAATCTAAAGCACACTTCAGGCAGCAGTGAGGTCTGAGAGGAAGTTTTCACATAACTCTCTCTGACACTGCCATGGCATCTGATTAGGAAAGAAACAGAAATGGATTTTGCTATTATTACCCTTGCTCTAGCCCAATATTAAGAAGCACAGTAGTACATGAGTTATGGTGCCTTTCTCACCCAAACAGCTGCTCACTCTCACCTCATATTTCATTGCCTGAAGTAAGGCGCTGCACAGAAACCTCATTCCCAGTGGAAGAACAGGGCTGAGCTGCTGCATGCGGCAGAGGAACCACCGTAGGCTGGCACCCAAGGCAAAACTGCTTGTTTCATTTCTTTGGCGTGAGGGTTGAAAAAAAAAAGAATTGGGAAATCCTGTTAAAATGAAAAGACTTTACACTGCCTCCTTGACAGCAATCCCTCAGAAAGAATTTGTTACTGTCTATGGTATTTCTGTGTTAGAAGGAAAGGCCAGAGAATATACAGTCATATGATCCTTCAGCAATGGAGCTGCCCGAGCCAGTAAGATCACTGCCATTGGGTGGTAAACAAAATGGACTGAAAACAGTAAGACTTTGCAGTATTGTGCAAAGCCACAGGCTTCACAAGGCAATTCATGGTTCTCAGGCTCAGGAAGAAGTTCTGCAATCCCCGGGTCTAGTCTATCATCCTTTTAACTCAGGCCAGGCTGTTACACCCAGTAATTTCTGTTGAAGGCCTGTAATTTACCTAAGGTATGGCCATGTGCTTTAGTGAAATGGCAGGGATAATGGAGGGAGTATCGTTACGCTATAGACATGACAGTAAATCCTGCCTGAGGAAACAGCACGAGGCTATGGTGCCCAGCAGTAGTGGTGCCTCTGAGCTGGACGCAAAGGGAAGACTGCTGCTGTGCCAGGTTTGAAGGACACCCATCCCACCAGGTGATGAGGGTCTTGTCACACTCTCCTGTCCTTGGGGCTGTGGTGACAGGACCAGAGCAGGTCTGAGTCTTGCATTCAGTCAATAGCAAGGAAGAGAACTTACATAAGCCGTAAGCCACTTAACTTGCTACGTACAAAGATCTTGTATTTTTAAATATCACGTTCATCCTGCTCCTTCCAGCTGTTCTCATCCTCCATCACTCTCTTTTAGGGAGCATGAGAAGGGCCAGGCTGAGCCATTACAAAGGACTCCCAGCCCTTCCAGCCTGTTTTTTGACGAATGCTTAGAGAACCATGGCATAGACATGGAGATCTTTCTGCTGGCAGTGTCCTGGCCTTGGGTGAGCAGCTTGGGTTTCCCTTGAGCTGGAGGTTACAACATAAAGCATCGTATTTCATGAACATTCATAACTGCTGAAGTACAAACCAAAACTAGCTGTGAAACATCTTGAAAACTGAGTTCTTCCTATACAACTCTTACCCTAGAGGGCTCCCTTTTGCCATATACCTAAGGAAGACTGCATGTCATCGAGAATTAGGTAGAAGGGGAATGTGAGATTAATTTTTCCTGTTCCTCCATAGTACAATATTGTTTCAACAATTATATCTCTCCAGAGGTTTGCCCAATGTATTTCAACTAAATCTTCCTCTCTTTCCCAATGGAGGTGACAACAATCTAGTGGACCACTCTGCAATCAATATTTATCAAGTTAGGAGTTGTTAGGACAAGTCTAATGACTTACTCTCTGAGTCTGGGACAAACAGCCTATTCTCCCAAGAGCTCATTCAAGGGAGCTTGGCATGAACTGACTAGGCTCCTGGAAAGTCATTTTGCTGACTACTGAAGTGGAAAACAGGCAGTGGTGGAAATGGCTTGGAATTACCAACAAAAGTACACAGGAAAGGTGAGGGGAGCTCTGCCTCACAGTTTCTGGTAAGAGATTGTTGTTGTAAGAGATGGGTTCCCAACTAGGAGGGGCTGTTCATGTATTGCTGGTGCAGAGCCAGCTTTACAGAGATGGTTCATGAGTTGTTGAGATGAGAGCTAATTTGCTTCCTTGTCCGATGATCTTACATGGGCTTTTGCTGCGAGCACTTTAAAATTAGGTTTTGGTTTAGTTGGGTTGAGGTTTTAGGTTGGGGTTTTTTTCCCCTTTATGCCTGAATGGCCTATTTTGGGGAAAAGACAAACCTTCAAATGAAAGAGCCAAAGAAAGGGTGTGATCAAGTGCCATACAGCAGCAGTATAAACTCTCATTGACCTGCATGGTGGCATGGTCCCAAAGTGCTGGATTAGAGAAGTTACTCTGCACGTGGGACTTTGCATAAGGAGAGGCTAATATGTTTCTGCTGGCCTGGCAAAAAGTCATGACAAATCTGCAGTGCTGCTTCAAAGATCACCGTAAACAATTCAGTGCTCTCGTTAGTGTCTACACCCTGCAAATGTTTAAACCACAAGAAACCACAAACCACAAGAAACCTGCGAACTGAATAAACAGCTGCTGCTCCAAACTCAGAATCAAATGTACAAGATTCTGCTAATAGACAGGCATTTGCATTGCAAAAGCAGATTTTGTATTACTGATATCTATGTCACAATTAGACTATAGTTGAGCTTTTAGGTCTTTAAATGAATTCATGATAGTGTACTCAAGAAAATTATAGCTTCCATAAAAAAAAAGAAAAGAAGAGGCTCTAAAATGTCAAAAGATAAAGTAGTAGAGGATGTGGATGTATTAACATCTCAAGTAAGTAGGACTCATTAGCTACAATATTTCATACATTACAATATAAGGTATGCACATAAGAAAAAACTCCCTTGGGTTTTTGTAGTGTATGAGTTCTCTAGGTCTTCCCCTATGTTGTTGCCTGACCTGACTTGTTTTAACACAACAATTCAGTATGTAAATCTATCTGCTCTTCCACTGCAGAAAACACCGCCCGTATAGGTCTGGCTCTTGAAAGTGCTTTTGTTCTTGCATACAGGGCAAGCAAAGAGGAACAGCAGCCAAGGGCACATCCAGCCCATCCCTGAGAGCAGCTGGTGAGTAACGCTTAGGGAACCATGCCGGATGCAGAGCAAGTATGAGGTGATCTTCCTCTCCTAGTTACTCCTCTCACCTCACAGTGACCTGGGGCTTAGGGATCTCTGAAGAAAGCCTGAAGAGTCTGAAGCTCCTTGGTGTGTCTTTCTGCCATGAGTTCCTGTCAATGCTTCCCCAAATCTGATACGTCTTCCCAATAGGCATTGTGAGGAAGGGCAGATCTCATGGGAGGTGCACAGCTGTGCGAGTACAGCCCTTGCTTGCTGAGAGGGAAGGATCAGAGTGTTATTCAGTGAGGATGCTGTCGTCTTCTGGCTTATGAGTCATTTGTCGTAGTAGTTTTGATCATGCTGATTGCAGCTACCTTAGTAAATAAAATGGTTCTGAGACTTCTTTTTAGTCTGACACACATGTTCTCACACCACACAGGTAACCCCGTCCAGCTGCTGTAGCCTATATAGGAGTGGTCCTGAACTATGCCAAAGCATGGACAACAGAGCGCTAGTATGCCAGGACTTTCCTAACTAACGTATGGACAACAATATGCCACTGTTCAGGCCTTTCCCTTGGCCTGTTGAGTTTTGTTAGCAGAGGCATGGCTGTTGTATCTGAACTTCACAGAAGGAGAGGACATAAACCCCAGAATAATGTTGATCAAAGCCATGCTTGTGACTAAAGGAAAGAGTGGGTCAAACCGGAAGAGAGGTCACAGCAGAGCTCACTGTTTTTCTTAGCAAAACCTGCTGTGCTCTGCAGAAAGGGGCAGCAGGGACTGTGGTGGAGGAAGAGATAGGCATGAGCCAAAGCAGGTGAAAAAGCCACTAGACCAGGCTGCTTAAGGCCAGGCCTTGAGCAACTTAGTCTAGTGTGAGGTGTCCATGCCCATGGCAGTGTGGTTGGATCTTGATGATCTTAAGGTCCTTTCCAACCCAGCCATTCTATGATTCTGATTCTAAAAGGAGCTGAAATTCCTGATGTAGGATTCAATGAAAGTGGAGAGACCAGCTAGAAAATAGATAGACGAAACAGAGGAGTCTTCATTAGAAAAACTCAGTGTGACTCTAATATTTATATCAGCAATGTCCACAGCATGGGAATGTGAGAGATGCCACTGGGGAGCAGATCAGGAGGGGAGCAAAGAGAGGCTGCAAGCTCTGAGCAGTGAGGAACTGGGCTTGAGCATATCAAAAGGAGAAAGCAGTGTGTGGGCATTGACAGGCTGGGAGTCTGAGGAGAGCTGGGGTGGTGGGAGCAGAGGAAGCTGGGGTTGCCAGTAAATCTCTGAGAAGATGAAGGGGAAGTCTGCACTGAGGAAAGGCTGGCAGACAACTAAGAGGAGCAATAGGAATGTTCCCCTTCCATGTCAGGTGGCTGTAGGCGAAGAAAAGGAGCAGGAGGTCACACTTTCCCTGGTATATCCTCGCAGGGTATATCCTCGCAGCTGCCATCAGCACTGACATCCCTCTCTTCTTGCTGCCTTGTGGGAAAGAGCTCTTCTGCCAGAGCAGTCTCTTGAGAGGAAGAGTGCTTACTGGGTCATTCTATCAGCAACCTGGCTGTCAATGTCCTCCCTTAGGTTATTCACTGACAGAAGAAGGCCCATCTCTCAGCCCTGACTCTGGCACCACCCAGCACGAAGGGAGGCACAGCCAGAACCCATCTCCCTTGCCCTTTGATAGACCTGCATGTGTGCATTTCATATTTGCTAAACATTAACAGTTCATGGGAAATGGAAACTTGGATCTGAGCTGCCGCCAGCTTTTGTCAATATGAAACCCTAATTTTTTGCCTTTTCAAATTCCTTTTCTGTAATTGTGAAATAAAATAAAGATCTGAGTCCAGAACTTCACCTATTTTTTTTTAAGGTGCTCTAACCCAACACTAACCCTGAAGGCTGGGACTCCCCTGACTTCAGTGTTAATCTTTGCACTGATCCATTAGAAAATAATGTGTGGGGGGAGGTCTGCACAAGAAAAGTGCTGCTGGAACGTCGATCTTGGACAAAAAGATGAACAAATGATGTTGTAAATCTCTCCTGGTCCTATTCTCACAGCCGTGCTAGGGAGGAGAGCTCCATAAACACAAGAGCCACTAGATGACACTGTAAGCATGGCTTTATATTTAGAAATAAGACATTTTTTTTCTAAATCCCAAAGTTAACCATTAAGGTTTGCTAATTTGAATATAGACCATTCAGTTAGAGTGTGCTTTCTTTGTGCAGGACAGCCTTGCTTTAGAACTGCATGTTTCCATGTTTCCTGGGCAAACTTTCTATTACGTGTCCCTATGCGTAATCACCATCCTCACAGACAGCATACATACTTGTGTGTAAATGCGAGTATGTTTTGCCTTTTCTGGGCCATCCTCCTCAGGAACAGCTAAAGCAGAAATTATCTTTTAAGTTCTCTCCTATGTCTTTCAAAAGTACTTCTCTCACCTCTGGCAGGGAGATATTCATGTGTCATCTCAGGCAGAGAAGCGTATTGCAGTATCAGCAATGTACTTTGCCGCATATCATCATCAACCACATTGTGCACTCCTGTGCACACTGACCCCATTTCCTGTATGGCAGGGAAGGACCTTGTCTTGATCTGCTTTCACTCTTATGGCCCAAAGCAGCTCTGCCCATTGTAAGCTTTGTAATGGCCCAGGATCCTGTAGTTAAAGGAGCCTTTATGCCATGAAAAGCAGCTCAGCTGCAGACAGGGCAGGAGGAGAGGTGGGATGGGGCAGCATGAAGGCACTGCACCAAGCCCTCATCACCTCCAGCTGTTCCTAGTGTCCCCAGCACTCTGCAGTGCTGTAGGAGAGGAACAGCCCCATCCCAGGGCTCAGCTTGTGCCTCTCTCCACAAGAACAGGACTATCCTGCATTCCAGGGTCTCATGGTGCCAGGGCACCATCTACATGCCCTCTCCAGCCTTCAGCAGCCTCTTGCCCAGTGCAGAGGACAGACACCCACTCTCAATCCTGGCATGCTGAGTAGTCGCATCGGATGCTGCCACAAGCAGGCTCTTTGATTAACCTCCTTTTCTTCGCGTTCTTGCCCTGGCAGCCAGTGAAAACAACACTGCTTATGAAGGAGAAAGCCTTACCCCCACCCACACATGACTCAACCCAAAACCCTGTGAGCCTGCAGCAGCAGTCAGCATGCTGAACTTCAGCATCATGGCTCAGCCCTCTTGGCACATTCATATATGGGTCATTACTGTTGTAGGCCAAGCTACCAACAAAATTGACCGTGGGAAAAGTAGCTTTTTGTTGCAAACAGCCATCTAATAAATATCTAAAAGGCATCTATTTTAACATGAGATGATTCTCATCAGGGATGTGGAGGTATCTACTGTAATTGCCTATATGTGAATGAATGTAGGTCTTGGGCAAAATGCTTCATTTTCAAAATTCCCAAACAGTTTCAGATGTTCACTATTTACAACTGAAAAATCAAATGGAAACTGCTACTCACTAACAACACCATATCAAGTTTTAGAGCTGCTTTTGAAAAGTGAAGAGGGTATTTGGTTAAGAACTGGTAGTAAATACTAAAGACTTTTGGTTTTTTTTCACACTCAGCAACAATTTCAGTTGAATACAATGGAGGTCTGTGGGATTAGGTGGCAAATTGAGCACTAAGAAAATATACCATCTCTGCTGGTATTGTACCTCCAGTTCGCTACCACATCAGAGTTAACAAAAAAAGCATGATTTTCTCCTCATCACCTTCCAGTTATTTTTCAAATGGAAACCAGAGTCTTTAAAAATGAGACACTTAAGAAGTTTTCTCTTCTGTTTTTACCTGCACAATTGAATATCCTAAATCCAGAGCTCTTTCCCAAAGGACATTAATAAAAACTGATAAATTCACAAATGGATCGGGAGAAGATTGGGTCAGAGCATTTGCTGGGCAGACACAAAAAAATGAGAAGTAGTACCAAATCTCATGTGAGCCCTTTCTCTTGGGTGGTGCAGGCACAGGTGGTCCTCATCTCATTTGCAGGAGGGTTGGTTGCCTGCTTTGCCCTCTAGAGATGTGCTAGCAAGAAGTCCCAAACCTTCCTAAACCATTTGCAAATGCTTCTAAGTGGAGTAGCTATCTACTGAAGCAATGAAAACTTAAGTTTCTTTCCCATGCACCCCTGGGATACTCTCTATTTTGGCCCGTATTCAGGAAGGCAATTAAATATGTGCTAACTCTACGCTCATGAATAGTCACATTGAAATTCAAGGAATTACACATGCCTAAGTGCTTTTTTGAATGAAGCCCAAAGTTTGTATCCCAAAGAGAGCTAGAAACACTGTGGCTGAAAGCCACACACTGCTCTGAGGGCCATGTCAAGGGAGCTGCAATTCAGCAGAAGCTCCCAGCAGGGTGTGGGGAATAGGAAAGGGAGTATAGATTTATGCATGTTGCAAAAGTAAACCCACCTTTTTCCATTTGTAGGCACTGCCCTACTCCTCTAGGGAAAGTATATAGTGTTTTGTTTGCATTCTCTGATTCCCCTTCCCAAACCCCTGAAGCTCCCTGTTCTGCAAAATTCACCTATAGGATCTGTTCGGTCCCCAGCCTTGGCACTGTGGAGTATGCATGAGGGAGACACAAAGAGACTCGGGGGACCTCTGCAAACAAAGTGCAGGAGTTTGGCTGGAGTGGTACCTACCTCTGTGGCCATAGCAAAGACAGATAACTTCCTGCCTCATTTTCCCCACCCAGTGATAATAACTGCCCAGGAGTAGTTATGCTAACAAACATTCTGAACATGGTAAAACTCCCTTAGGGCTATTTACCTGTAGTGCATGCTTGCATTAAGATTCATAGTGTCCCATCTTGGTAACACAGCTGCTGTCAAAATAGAAACTCCTTCCTAATCAGCTACCATGAGACAGAGTAATTTACAACATCTTCTGCCAGGTGACTTCAACCATGAAGACTAAGTTGTCTATCATGTTACGCATCAATCTTGCACATGCCAATGAAGCCCAGCAGCTTGTGTGCACCAGGTTTGGGCTGAATTTGTCAATAAATTTAGAAGAGTTGCTTTGGCTAGGTATCAAATGTATCCCAATGGTGTCTATCATGAGGTGTCTTCCAGTTGCTTCACTTTTTGCTAGATATTCTGATACCCCTGCTGTGTGCAAAATATTTTGCAGAATGTCATCTAGCACAAAAGATCATTTTTTCCCCGCCAAGTCACTTGTGGACACACTCTCCCTGGAGCTGATGAATGATAATGTCACTGTGAAGGGACTCTTTGGTGACTGCTGATAATCCTCATATCATTGCTTTGGCAGCTTCTCAGGGTAGAGGCACTGAAATCAGCACACACCTCCCACAAGCTGGAGTGGCTGGTTCACCTGCGTGCCCCAAATTTCTGTGTGGCCTTGGGCAACGCAGCCAGCCTCCCAGCACCTCACAGACCCTTAGTTTTCACCATTCCTGGCCCTCTTTATCTTTTCCATCTAAACGCTTCACTACATCTTTTACACTGGGAGAAGGCCTAGCGCCATCAGGCCCTGCACCTGGGTGGAGATTGTGCACACTGCCCCAGCAGAAGGAGCCACACAGAGAAGTAGGAGACTTCAGACAAACTTCTCTTCAGCTCCAGCAATTGCTGCCCTTGATTTGTCAGTTTGATAACAGTGACTTTCGAGTCAAACTGCAAAATCACAGGAAAAAAGAGGAAATCATCTTAACACTTAAGACTGTTTTACAACATCATGTATATCATTATCAATATTTTTTCTGCTCAGTATTTACCCTTTTTAATTGCAAAGACTTTTGGTTTCTGTTATGCAGAAAAGTGTTTCATGTAGTGAGTTTTGGTTTCAGTTTAGCTAATTGGTGTGAAAAGGGCACTTTCTTCATTTGGGCTTGTTCATTCACAGTTGAGAGATCAGCGGAGAGTGGAAGAAGCAAAGCTCATTTCCTCTTCAGCCTATGACTAGAAACAGGTGGGCAATGTTAAGGCACACTCATTTTAGAAACATGAAGGATGTGGGTGAGATTTTCCAAACTAGAGCTCAAGCAGGTAGCATTCTCACTTCACACAGCTGTCACTGATTTCCAGTGCAATGCCTTGGGAAACATCACAAAGTGCTCATCTGTATCTTTAAGAACTTACGTCTTTGAGTATCTACTTCACAGTAACCAGAAACAGCCTGTCCATTATTAACTGCAGTTACTACTTCCCTTATTTAATACATCCGTTAGATGTAAGTACAAAACTTGTTTTGATGCCATGTCTATTCAACCTTCCCCGCAAATCGCTGAGCATATTTGAAGCAGCTGGAGCTTTTTTTATTAATAGCAAATGATGTTAAAAGATCTGATCTGTGTACTTTTAATTGACTTTCCACTTCCACCCATCAGCTGCTTGATACAAATCACGGAAAACTAGCTCTTACACGGTGAGTAAGAAATGTTGTAATTTACCATTTGTTGATACAACACTTGTGTGTCTATATGTTTTATATGTACAGTCTTGTTCATGATCAAAGAAGCTAGATGTTTCCCCTGCTCAGCCAACTGGTCCCAAGCATCAAAAAGGGGCTCCTGGTTGCCTGCCACCTGCTGCAACAAGTAGATGTGTATCCCCTTCATGGACTGCCTCTCCAACATGGATTGCCCACCCTTCAAAGTTGCTTTGCCAGGGCATCAGTGAGAATAAAATTCTTTTCTTGGGCCCGTTTGCAAAAGATGACCCCAAGTGGAGTTTTGTCACCAAATCTAAAGCATCATTGCAAATGCTTTCTGGAGGTTTTGCTGTGCTTTAATTTGTCCTTTGGTGAAGTTCCCAAATTACTACCTGACCTGTAACCTAAAACGGGTTCCCGTGAGAAATAGTTTCAGTTTGTTTGTTCATTGAGGTCAGAAGGTAGTGGTCTGGCACAAACGTCCTGTACCTTTTAACAACCTCACTTTTTATGTATAGCAAGCACTGCTGTGAAATTGATTGATTACAGTTGGCTGATGAGCGTTATTTCTACCAGACAGTGAGATCACCTTGCTCGTGTGGAGACTGTTTTGGAGAAGGCTGCTGTTTGAACATCACTTGAGGTGTGCCCACAAGTCTGTTTGTTCTCATGTATCTTATGTGGTCAGGGTGGTGTGCTGAAGTTTTTCATTGCTGAGCAATTTCTTCTAGTTTATTAAATGAATTTAGTTTCATGGAGTACTGGGTTTTCGTTTGTGGTGCTGCTTTTCCTGTTACTGTTGTTGTGGTTTACCGTCCACATTGGGGTGTTCAAACACTGCTCTTCAAACTTCACCAAGGTTGTTTTGTGATTTGTATTCTTACAGTCCTGAACATTTCTTAATCTCGGCGTGCTGAGCATGGGCTGGGACTACCTCCAACAGGAATTACAGTATATACACAACCAGAGCAGCACTGCACCCTTGCAACTTCAGCCCCACACATTTCAGGTCTTCACTGGCCAGGAACTGAGAGGATGTAGAGATCTGTCTAGGCAAGGCTTACAATAGCAGTAAAGCCTTCTTTAATGTACAGATACTGCTAAGGAGTTGCATATCCAGATTGGCTTCTTCTCTATATCTAGCAGTGTGTTTTAATCGCTAGAGGAGCTCACTGTGGGGGGAAACAAGAAATAGCATATTCTTTTCCAGGCTCAAGCAATGATTTAGAGGATGATGTTGAGCTAGGTTTTTCTTGCTTTTGTACTGATTTTCCTATATGCAAGATACAGATTAATCATAGCAGGCCAGTCCCTCAAGGATGTCACAAAGGTTAACTCCTATTAACAAAGTATTCTGAGCTAATAAAAGGTGCTACCCACACGTACATAGTGGGAGGCCTAGCATTTCTCTACTCAGCTGATCTGAAAACATTTGAGATCGTGACTCTGTTTCCCAGACACGAGCAATAAGGGATTTTGGTCATGATGGTGACAGAGGAGTGACACAGCATGAGGACATGCCCTCGGGCTCTCTGGAAAGGGGTAAATGAGGGCACCATCTGCCAGCAGAGCAGGACCTCCCCATTTTCACACACACACACACACACACATACACACATCAGTGCACATTTTCTTAGGCTTCAGACAGGTACTGTTTAAACAGGATAAGAAGCATGGAAAACAGAAAGATGGTCCCCTTTCCTTTGTCAGCAGCTCTGCATCACTTTTTGCTTGTCAAGAGCAACGTATCTGACAAAGCCTGCTCAGTTGGTATTTGTAACCATAACAAAGTCTGCTTGAGTAACGTCACCCCAAGACTGGGTCTGAGCTTCCCTCAGAGGTGCACAGCCACTTCTGGTGGGAGTACTGCCAGAGAGGTGTACACTGGGAGGCCACCACAGCTGAGGAGGAATGGAAGCAGGAAAAGCAGCTGCAACCCACTGCAAATGCCCCCAGCCGTGTCCTCTGCTTTACTATCATCTCACGTCCCCTGCATCAGCCCTCTCTGCTCCCAGCTCTGTGTCATGACAGTAACCCCATGGTCACCCCACAAAAGTCCTTCATTCCCCTTCAGTTGAACTCACCCCACAACCCACTTATTTCCTGCTTGCTTTAAGACTGATTCATCACAGTTTTCTGCAATGATTCCTCTTTGCACAGCCTCCCAACCTCTACCACCGTATCAGCTCCTGCACACCCTAGTCACATCCCAGCCAGTTTTACAGCACCTTCTTGCTCTTAAATACCATTACAGAAGGTGGCTAATTCCCAAGCTGACTTTTCCTTTGTTTTTAATAGAACTGGTGCATTCCCTGCACAATTTCTTTTGTGTGAGTAGTCATCATCACCACCACCATTATTTCCAGTATTCAAGGTTCTTTAAGACAAAACAATTTTGCCATATAACAATGGGAGGCAGAACAGTGCTAGTTTTCTCAGTTGAGGTTTGGTGCAAAGTAAAGCATGGAAATCACCAGCCTAACCAGTTCTTAATCCTATGGTAATCTGCAATATGTTCTGCTGCTCAGTGGTCCTTATCATTAGAAAATGTTTCTGATGGCTAACATAAATCTTTCCTGCTGCAAGTTAAGCTGTTACTTGTGCTATTGCAAGCAGATATGGACAACAGTTTATTACAGTCTCCTTCACAGCTACTTTTTATGTATTTGAAGGCTGTCCTGTCTTTGCTTTTCCAGACTAGACACAGTCTCATCTTTCACTTTTACCCCTGAGTTCACATTTACCAGACCTCTGATCACTCTTGTTACTTTTGTCTGAGCTTTCTCCAGCACGTTAGTAGGGCAGCGAAATATATTGCTGCTCTTCTTTGAGATTCAAATTGGCCTTTATGCTATGAATTATCCTGAGAGCTCCCATGTAGTCTTGGTTACCAGCCTTTCACCTAAATCCTTTGCTAAACCACCACTTTCTAGAATAAAACCCCCATTCCTGTAGGTAAGCTGCCTATACTTATCCCTAGCTTCATGGTCAAAATGTATACTGTTAGACTGACCTTCCTTTAACAAGTAATCCAGACCAATTTTTCTGGCTGACCTATCCCTAACACTTCTTCCCAGTTTTTTTGTTATCTACAGATCTTCCACCAGGACCAGAAAGGAAACCCATGGGACCCTGCGAGTTATATTCCCAGGGTGACAAATTCTCATTTACAGACAACATTTAATCTGTTCAGCATGGGCTCTTTTGACTTTGCACTTCTTATTTATTTTCAGTGTCATGAGCAGTGAAGTCACATATCTTACAAACTCCTAAATGTGTTGTCATCACATTTACCCTTACCAAGCCTGAGATCTGCCCAGAGACCAATATCAAATTTGAAATGTGAAAGGAACATCCAGACTTCCTAGGGAGTGATGAAGAGTTCAAGGAACCAAAGGTGGTGTGTTGCTTGGAAAAGAAAGGAAAAAATAGAGGCAGGAAATCTATTAGACAGGAGTGTATCTGCACTCAATTCATAAAGATATGAATTAAGGACTGGAACTGACTATTACTCTAAATTGATTGCATCTGGTAAGCGTTAACTGAGTACACACTTCTGAGCTGTTTGCTGCCTTTTTGATCCCACTGGGTAGTCAGCTTCTGATATTTCCAGTGAACCGTGTTTAATCATGTTTAGCAATATTTTAGTGATAAGAGCTGGTGGTATTATAGCTCCACTTCCAGTCTTTGATGCAAATGATTATACTACCTCCTTCTTCAGTGAATGCAAAAATCCTCTGGTAACTCATACTAATGACGCCTGAGGAAGTCAGGGCTGTTATTGTTTCAGCGTTCAGCATGCTGCCGTTGCATTGCTTTGATCCATGGCCTTACGTGGCTTTTTAAAGCAGAAGAGGGTGGAGGGAGAAGGGTTACTGGGCTTGTAAACATTCCTATTACATCAGATTAGTTTCCCTGCCATGTACAATCTGCTGGTGTGACTCAGATTCTCACATTTTATAAAGTCAGCTATGTCTGCAGGGACTACAGCCATTCTGAGAAATTCGAGATAAATGTGGATTAGTTTTATTCTTATCTTATTACACAATGTATAATTGTGCAAAAAAAATGCCCTTTTGTTGACTTCCAATGCAGATGTGCAACCACTGGCAGATAATGAGAACAACATGTTCCCCCCTCACCAGCTCCTTTATTCTTTGGCTGTGAGCCTTAACCCAGGTTTAGGACTAACCTGTGCTCATTCATGGTGTTCTCAGCTGCTCTCCACCCACCTCTCAATTTATTTATCTTTTTTATTGAGGCTGCACTGCCGTGACCTGATTTGGCTGCCACCAAATAGGTGGAGTCACGATTCTTAGAGTAGATCCTTCAATCACTTTCATTCTGCAGAATAGGGCATGCTTGTTCCAAGCTACCCAAGACAATATATTGTTGCTCTTGTATCAGTTTAGGGCACTGCCAGTAGCATGGGAAAAGCAATAGTCATTACCATCAAAAGCGTCAATGTCTCATACATACGAATAATCTGGGGCACCACATGTAGCATTTTCACCTCAGGACTTTCTGGGCAGGATTTTCAAACACTCTGCTTTGTGGCAGCCAAAACTTGCAATTGCTTTGTTATCTCCCACATGGTTTTTTGCCAAATGTTTCCACAGTTGTCTGCTGTTCAAATAACGTCTTGTTAATGTGGTGGTCATTTAGAATGTGCTATGTTCATAGATTGTTTGCAGAGAACCTGAGCAATAGCTGCAATTTCTCCAGCATTGGGGCACACCACAGAGTGTTTTTCTTTTTGGATGCCCTAACTCACATAGGTGCATCACCATTTCTCATGTTCCTGGCAATGGTAAATAGCGCCCACTTGATAGCCCCAGTCAGAGGAAGCAGCTGTGCCAGATCCTTGAAGAAAACACAATGATGACTTGGTGGGAGGCCCCAGATACTCCCCAGGGGCCCTGTAATGCATTAATCCTGCTCTGCAGCATGAACTCAGAGTCAAAACAAATGTTTTTGAAAGTGCAGGGTAGGATTCCCAGACAAATAAAGGCAGTGAGTGAGAAAAGAAATATTCGGGAGATCATGAAAGATCCTTAGCAGCCCTGCACATAGTGAACTGAGCATTGTTCTGTAATGGCTAGTCCAGACGCTTCAACTGTGCACAAGTAAGAAACTATTCAAGATGTAGATCAGCCTTAGTAGTGGGCTGGAGCCTGGAGGTATCTGCTAGAGACACACATAAGATACCATTGCCACACACATCAGGGTTGAGGCTGGTCTTGCGTGGGGATGGGAAACAGGACTTGAGTACAAATCAAGCATGAAACTGTATGCCTCAAGGGCAACAAAGATCTAGTCTTCTTTCATTGCCTGAGCTTCCTGAACAAGTTTTTAGGTCTCTCTTTCTGCACCTGAATTTAATCATGCACTCAGGACCAGAACTGAATGAGGAAGCCTCTTGTAGGACACCATAGTCCATATAACCCTGACTTTCTTCAACCACTGAGGTACCCTGGCAAAGGGTACCTCAGTGGTTGGTCCAGGGCAGGTTGAGTGCTGCCAGCCATTCAGCTGATGAAGCTCTTTCATTCAGGATGCAGTAGGCCAGTGGAATGTGGGAGAGGTCAGGAAGCTTTTATCACTCAGACGAGTGCGTCAGCACAGGATGTGAGCCTAAATATGCTCTATTTGTAGAAAAGCATTTTCTTATTAACCAACCTGTATTTGACAGGGTTTTTAGTGAAACAACAGCCTCCCCAGGGCAGGTAAATGTGACTGTGGCAGCAGTTAGCGTTCCCCTGGGCCTTCCTGCATCTAGGATACAATTAGCTACATTTGTCTGCAAATGCTTTAAATATTTCAGTTGGTATGCCATTGATGAATAAGAAAGGGTTTTATGTTAAGAGAGACTCTGAGCACTGCAAGGCAGCCAGTATCACAGACAAGGCATAAGAATGATTTGGGATAGATAATGGTTGTGAGTAATGTTATAAATGATCTCATAGACTTTTTTTTTCCCTTTTGTGAAGTAAGTGACATTCCTTCTTCCACTTAGGGAGCCGTGTGGCCATTAGAGTGTGAAAAAATGTCTCTCTCAGCCAGGACTGCTAAGTACATTTTTACTGAGGTCCACTGGATCATTTTAATGACATCTGCTCATTTTCAGTCAGCTCCTTCATGAGGTCTCACAAGGTCCCCCTCCCCTCCAAGACACTGGGAGGACAGCAAGGGAGAAGGGCTCTCTCACAGGGACACAGGAGGCTTCATACATTTAGGTCTTTCCTTGTTTCTGAAGCATCATTTATTCAGTCCACATCTCACCTTTACCTCTTTGACTCCAGATTCAGTGCTACCACTGTCATCAACAGCAGTAGAAGGTAAACTCCATGACATAACATGAGAACCATGGCATAACATGACAAGACACTACTCCCCTGTGACAGAAAAAAACCCATCCCTCTTTCAAAGACCTGGATGGGCACGTTACCCATGGGGAGATTCCAGTTGGACGCAAGAGGAAATTTTTTCACAGTGGAAACAATCAGATATTGGAACTATCTCCCCAGGGAAGTAGTGGATCCCTCAACACTGGACACTTTTAAGATTCAGCTGGAGAGGGTGCTGGGACATACAGGCTGTGCTTTACCTAGAAAGGTTGTACCAGATTATCCCTGAGGTCCCTTCCAATCTGGTATTCTATGATTTTACGTGAACACAACACACATGCAAGAATGAAGGCAGTGCCAGTTTCTATGAGCGGGAGGAGGACAGGAGCATTGACATGATGCTACCAAGTGGGTTATCAGTGGGTACTGCATGGCGCCAGCAGTTGGCTCAGGCTTTCCACTCACCTCTAAAGGCAAAGTCTTTGCTGTGCCATATATTCCACCCCTGCCACTGCACAAGCAGTCACGAAGCTGTAGTGTAGCAGTCTTAATTTGAGATCTGCCTAGAGGCAGAGCTGCCAGAGAGTCCCACCTTTGCTCTCTTCTTCTGTATTAATGCCATCACAAATGATCTCCATTTGGGAAAGAAAGCCACTCAGGACCCACTTAAAAGCTTTCCTTTTCTCCTTATTTGGTAAACTTTTCCTCCATTCCATCTCTATGGCACACGTAAGTGATGTGAAGAGAAAATAATAGTACCTTCATTATGCCTCTGTTTTCATATTTGCACAGGAGATCTTATGAAAGGAGGCCTTATGCCCTGGTCAGCTTTTATTATTCTGGATTTCTAGTAATAGGTGAATAGCATGAAAAAGCATGACATACTTGTTACACGTTTAAGCATTTGTAATCATATACTCAAAGCTGCTAGACATTGTGGCTGAAAATCCAACTGAGACATCTGTAGGAAGTACAAAACCCCCACAAAAATATTTCAATTCTATAAATTACTCAAATCATTATTAATCTCACCCACTCCACTAGTCAAGGTCAATTTGAAGGAGTCCTGCATGGGATAAGATTCAGCACACGTGGCAACAATTGTGCAACTTCTTTTGAATCCCAAATTGTTATACCTATCACAAGAAGTTTCTTTCAGTCGAAGTCCCTTAGTAAATATGCTTCAACTTATGATTCAACTTAAAACGTCAGTTAGAACACCCCACCAAAACCTGAAGGCCTGCCTCCTTTTCATTTGGGATTTATTCTGGCAAAGCTCCCCTCAAGTAAAAACACCACCACTCTGAACAAAAGCTTCACAATTTGATTCAATAAACTCGTCATATTTGCATAAAGAAATAAAGATGCACACAAGCCACTGTCCTAACATGTCACATAGCTTATAGGAAGGACGCTTCGTTCAGCTTCTTAGTGGGCCACCAGACCCATGCTGGCAGTGATCAGTGCTGCTAGTTTAAACCTTTAGTTGCAGCAGTCCTACAGTGCATTAAACATCTGTGGTGGCCATGCAGGGACAGATGACAACCCAACTCAAGCTTGCAAGTCCGATGCATTTTTGGCACTCACACTGATGTCCCTGTCTCCCACCCTGCCCCATCTCATGACACCATGGGAGCATACGTAGGTACACCTACCCTGAGCAATGGAAACCTGCCAGAAATAATCCCACAAGTCGCCATCACAGTTTTCTGGCCTTTCTGGCAGAACATAACAATTACTTTCCAATGCTTCCTCTTTTTTCTATAGAAAAGGTCTGACAGCACTAGAAAATGGGCTGCTTACTGACACATGGTGAGGGTGGCTCTGGTGCCAGACTATAAGATGTAATTAACATATAGGCAGGTGACTCCCATATGGTGCTAGCTGACCAGTTATGAGAAGAGACCTTATGCTAGACTAGTAAATTGCAATGTCATATTTCCAGGAATAGTAAGTAGATGGTGTGTTTATGCCATATCAGTATACACTCTGTGCTGCATTTGACAGAATATTTATTTCAAGTTTACTGGTGTTTTTCAGAACCTGTAGACCAAAATACCCTACATAACTCATTTATGCTATTCTCAATATCATCAGATATCGGGCCCTAAAATTCACTGGTGTTCAGGGTGAAATATTGCCTGGATTTAAGGTAGATGTCATTGTGCAATAAATTGTTCGTGTTTCGACTTGAAAAAGGCAATGATTTAGTGGAGTATTGATTTTTTAAGGAGAGGACGAATTACGACTGGTGATTGGAGTTAGTCCAGCCAGAGATGAGGCAAAGCAAATGAGAAGATTCATCTACTTACGTTAGTTTCCCTTACTTAGATAATTACTTATCTGCCATTGTAGAAAACCTTACAAACACAAATGCAATGTCTCTGTTAGGCAGGGGAGCACTGTGATCTTCCATAATGCTCACAGCAGAGGCCCCAAGAGGTTGAGGCAGTGCCTGTACAGTTTGGTGAGATCCCTCCTAAAGACCACCACCATGGTGCAAGTCCTTAGAGCACCCCTGCTGCCATCAGACCAGGGGTACAGTTGACCAAACAACTATTCTCCAAGCATCACTCTCAGACTGACATGCCTGAATGTCTTATACCATCTGATCCCAACCCCTGGAAGTGTAGATACGTGAGGTGTCAAAACCCCTGCAGCCCTCAGCTTCCCGCTGATCGTGGCAGACCTTCTAGAAAAGGGGTTAATTACACCACCCAGGTGATCAGACACACAGGGCCACAAGCAGACTGTTCTCCCCTGTACCAGGAGCTCTGAAAATCTCTAGAGTCTGCTTCCACCAAGCTCAGACCTGTTAAATTCAGGGTACCTATCACGAGCCTCACTTGTTTTTTGTACAGATGAAACAGAAGACAGCGTGTGAACTAAAGGGCCTAAATCAAAATAACAAGCAGATGTTGTAGAGTGCAAAAATATTTTTCAATTGTCAAATGCAAAAAACTTCTGTCTTCAAATGCAAGAAAATTGTAATAGTTTCCTCCAGAGAGGATACTGGCAAGGGGCAAACATGAAAAACAGTCTACATTTAATAGCTTTGTGCCATTAAGGACTAAAAATAAAATAAAGCTTTTACAAAAATTCTGGACTTCCTCACTGGGGAATCCACAGTTATAGAGGTATTTTCAGATCACTTTTTTATTTGGGCCAGCTCACATTAACCACAGACCACACACTGAAAGACTGGTCACTCTCTATTACAACAGCCGTTTGGAATTCCCTCAGATTAAACATGCTCAGGCCGTCATTGGCTTATGGCTGGAATAAGTTACTGCAGAAAAACAGAAAGCACGAAACTGTAATGTGGCCAAAACCTTAAAAATAAGTAAAAAGTATAGTCTGGCATTTTAGCACTTACTTGGATTCTGCAGAAGTGATATAAATAAAACTCAGCCACTAGCCTTTTCCGATTTACCGTGTCAAGTCTCAAATCCAGATCATGGGCTATCCATCCATCTTCTTGGTAAAGTGGATCTGTTACCATTACCTATAAAAGAACAGAGACAGAAAGAACACCAAAGGTGTTGGAAATCCAGAAAATAGCCTGATGGTCTTATCTTGGGTCCTCTTCTCTTTGTGCTTTGCTTTACCAACTTGGCAAACCACTGACAGCTCACTTGCCTGGCTCTGAGACCAGTCTCCCACAGACAGGGCTACCGTGACAGAGGCCAGAGGCTCACAGTAGTGAGACCAGCCTGTGTGACCCCTCTCTGAGGGACTGAGGAGGTGTGCGGGGCAGCTATGGCTGTGCATTCATGATCTTGTACAAGGTGGTGCAGAGCTAAGGTCAAGTTCTTTCTGCCAAGCATCCTCAGGATTCGCTGGGTTGCTACTCCTCAGGGTCTTCCTGAGCACAGTAACAGTCCAGATGCAGCTCACTGCTTAAGCATTTGACTTACAGGAGATCTCCAAATGAAACCCGTTCCTCATCTTCTCAGCAACCTCCAGGATGTCTTTTACTCTGTCCAGTCTACCTGAGCTTTGTAAAACAATCAGAAGCCATGTTAATCCCAACAAGCAGACCACCAAGCCAAAGCGGAGACTCAGCTCCAGCTGTTGGAGATCTCCGCTGGGCTACTGATGTAGCTGTGTCAGAAGAATCCCTACAAGCCTGCAGATGTGCCACCTCAGCCACTCACCTCTCCCAGGGCTGTCTGCAGTGTCAGTGGTAGGTGCCATGTGAAGCATCTCACATCTGTGGTGGAACTGCCTTTCCACATCCTTACTTCATTCCTGGGCTGTTCCCACCCCTAGCCTGGAGGCTTTCCTCAGTTCTTCCCTTTTTCTGTGGCATGAATTTATCCATAACCCCTGCTGCCATCAGCCACAGTCTCTTTGCAGTGGTAGCTGTGGCAGGTGGCTTTCCCAAAGCAACAATACTATACTTACTCAGTCAGCATGTAAAGGAGGACACAGGACTTCAGCCAGGCCATAAACCAATATATATCTTCTGTCCGTGTCTCGGTGGTTCTGTGGAGACAAACCGCAGGAAGGTATATGAGGATATGATCAATCCTGTCACACAGTTTTCTCAGACCTTCATGGCTGTGCACAGGAGGACTCAGAGCAAACTCCAGAGAGGGTATTGAAGAGCACTGTTCATCTTTCCAAGAGTGGATGCTGTGGAGGGCAATATAAAGCCAGGTTTCTTACAGATTTCACCCCTAGAGATGCTAGCTGAAATGCACACTGCTTTGACAGCTGGCAGCTGAGCAATGAACAAAACTGGACATTTTTCCAACTTATTAGATAGTGTTTTACCTGAAGACTGTGCTGAAGACGGCTTAGGAAACAAGCACAGAGCAGGGCATTGGAATTTAGGTCTTTAAACACAGCTATCAATATCCTTATCACTGCTGTATCCCATTATGCAGATGCATACACACAAAATAATCCCTATTTAAAACAAAGCAAAGCAAATTTTTTCTTTTCTTATGACCTACCAGGCTTTGTAACACATATTATTTTCCTTCCAAATGTAACAAAACTCTGGCAGGATTTATGGGTGTACCAATAGCCCTTTTTATTCAGCACAGGTGGAAGAACAAAGCAGTGCCTCCCTGCCTGCCCTCAAGGACCTTATGCGGTGCCTATACAAACATTAGCAATATGTGTAGCCGTTGCACTGTGCACTTACAGGGTGGAAGCATCAATCTGGTATCCTGAAAGGGTATTTTTCATGATGTCTTGTTACATAATAGTCTTGTAGCATCTTTAATTTAAAACAAAAGCTCTTGCAAAGGATTGCTCTTACAGTCTTACCGACCTGAAGAAATGAAGTGGGGAGACAGCACACAGACAGCAATACCTTAGAGAATGCTGCTCACACTCTTTCATTGTTTGTTTGAAGGTAATGCACAAAAGGCGCAATCGAGATCGGCATCAGTTGTGCTGTGTTGCCCAAATACACAGACATACAGGTCTGAAAATCTGTACACATATTTAACTAGCTGCTTTTGATCTGTATAGCCTCTTGAGGTAACAGTAACTCTCACTTGACAGAGAGAAGGGCTGAAGAAGCCAGAGGCCAGGTTTGCACAGTGTTATCTTCACACACATGCACTACTGACACTATTAAAACAAGGTGTTGTCAAAGAAAAACTTGATCTCATTCACCAAATCATAGCTCTGTCCATGCACTGCATCCTTTCTAAGGGTACTTTTGGCTGAATTTTGGCTGCTTTCCTGAGCTGATGCTCAAAATCCTCAGGCCACTCTTTGCGTATATGTACATGTAGTGAGTCAGTACATGGGCACCACAACCGTTTGTGCTGTGAAGGCATCTGAGCTGCGAGCCAGCTACTGAGAAATATTTGGGAAAGTTGCACCTCTTGAAGCCTGTTTCGCCCGAGTCTGGGTGCTTTACACCTCTCATGGAGGAATGGACTTGGGCTACGGTGTAGCAAAGCAGAGGCTCCAGCAATACTGGCAAGGCAACCCTACTCTATTGCTCACCCTCACACCACAGCAAACCCTCTCCTCATCTGTATCAACACAACCCTTTGTGGGGTGTGCCTGCTTCTAGACCTAGTAACCCAAAAAATACACACTTGTTTCTTTCTTTCAAACAGAATTGATGCCTGATCTAATTTACAGCATGGACCCACAAGCAACACTGTCAGCACAGTTGAAAGGAAAGAGTCATGCACAGAGGGGAAAAGAGTGGGATAGGTGCTCCTGAAGATGGCATTGACACCAGCACTGGGATGTCTGCAAAACTCAGCCTCAAGAGCATCAGGCATGGGCACTTCTGCTGCTGATGGATAACGTAAGCCCATTCACACTTGTGCCCACAAGAGTACCAGGGTGGAGAGGAGTATTAGAACATACCAAGAGAGGAAAGAGGCCATTAGCTGCACGGGAATGATGGCTTTAGGTACTGGCTGCTATTGCTTTTCCTCTCTTTATTTCTCTGACATGAATAATTTAGAAAATTAATAGATTAAAAATTAATATGTGCCATTGCAGAATGTGCATGAGGACACACTGCCAGAGATGATCTTTCCCCCCACTCATACTTCAGGCCCAAAGCTGACCCTACCCCACTAGACTCAAGTATTTTTAGTTTTCCTTTGTGCATTTTGGATTAAATAGCTCAAGGGGAACTGAACAAAGCTGTGAAATTAAATTACCAGCAAACAAACAAGACAGATCACGACTGTGACATTTTTACACTAAAACCTGAAAAATAAAAGCACAGAGAAAAGAAGGACTGACTGAAGAATTCTGCCTTGAGAACCTGTTTCTGTGTCTTTGGGGATCAAATTAGTCGAGAAGGGGACTGTGGATATATTATAAACGCCTGCTGTTTCAACCGCAGGCTACTCTAAACAACACAAAGTCTTAAAAATACACAAAGCAAAGGCATAAGCCCAAGAGACACGGCCATGAAGTAGCATGTCTGGTGTTCAGCATCCTGTATCTGGTAGAAAAGTTTCTATTTAGCTCAGGTTACTGCAGTTTAAAAAATGCACTTTTATCAGAAAAAGGGAAAATAAGGCAAGCCACGAGTTAGCGACCATTTGCAAGGAATTGCTGCACACTCACCAGGGAGGCAAATTTTGTTACCTAGCCTTTTGATTTTAGTTCCAATTTCAGTAGAACCAATGCAATACTTAATTTTTCCAAGGTAAACCGAGTGACTGACCGTCAGTGCTCGATCTATTTTTACACTCTTAGGCTTCACTGTATTTTCCGAGCAGCTACTGTGTGTGAAATTTATAGGAACTTTTATTATTATCTGTCTGATATGGACGTGGAACGTTTTGGTCAGGGTGAGGCTAAAGTCTGATATGGTGAGCTCAAAACTTTCCACAGTAGAGGGTGTTTTTTCTTTGGCCTGGGCTGGTCAGCTCTTTGTTTCAAATCTATGTAAATTGCTTGTGATCTCTTAATCTTGGATTCAATCTCTGCTTTTCTCCCCACCCATTTCTCCCCTATTCTCATTCCTTCCCCCCTCATCCCACTTGCCTTTTTTTCCACTTGCATTGTGCTTTCCCTACTGGACATATAACCCTAGAAAAGAATGTTCCCATGTTCCCAAAACCAAAACACAAATCATACAAGAAGCATGCAATTAGTTTAGTATCACAGTATGTTAGAGATTGGAAGGGCTGTCATCACAGCATTTACTGCGCCTGAACATTACATCCTATTTCTCCTTGGGTCCAGAGCTAGGTGAAGACATTTTGGCATCTGGGGCCACCTTACTCTTCCTTTTTATTAAACATTGCTTTGTGTCCACTCTCCTCCCCAGTGTCCTGGGTTCAGCAGTAGCAGTCATTTTTCTCCTTCTTAGTAGCTGGTGCAGTGCTGTGTTTTGACTTTCAGCCTGGGAACAGTACTGATAACACCGATGTTTCTAGTATCTGCTCAAATGTTTAGTCTGACCAAGGACTTTCTGAGTCTCATGCTCTGCCAGGGAGGAGGGGAAGCCGGGAGGAAGCAGAGACAGGACACCTGACCCAAACTGACCAAAGAGGTATTCCATACCACAGCACGTCATACCCACTATATAAACTGGGGGCAGCTACCTGGAAGGGCTAGATCACTGCTTGGGTTGGAGTTTGAGTAGCTGCTGTACTTGTCGCTGGGGTTGGTGTAGCTGCTGTGCTTGGAGCTGGAGTGGCTGCATTATCTGTTGTAGTCAGACTTTGAGTAGCTGCTGTACTTGTCATTAGGTTGTATGGGAATGCCTCCCTCATTGGCTGACCACCCGAGGAGGGGAAAAAGGATGTGTAATTGTTAAACAGTTCTATTACATACCTCCCAAAGTATAGAGGTGGTGATCACATTGGGAACGCGAGCCACATCAGTTTCATGATCAACAATTCTATTGTATTACAGGTCAGTACCATAAAGTACAATGAAACAAGAACCTTAGCCCAAGGCCCCCAGCCGATAAACACTAACACAGCAAATACCAGCTATAAGTAAGGTACGACATGATGAAACTCTGAGATCAAGAGCAACAACTTTGAGAGCCAATAAATCAGCATTGTGATGACTGTTAATCCGAAACAATGAATGCTTATCACAAATACAATTAGAAGACACACTCCAGTCAGATCTGTCATTATCTCAACCCTTCATGCCCCACGCTGGGCGCCAAAAAGAACTGTCGAACTGTCGTGGTTTAAGCCCAGCTGGCAATGCAGAACCACGCAGCCATCAGCTCACTGCCCCCCCGTCCAATCCCCCCCCCCCCCCCTTCTTTCTGGAGGGATGGGGAGGAGAATCAAAAGAATGTAACTCCCACAGGTTGAGATAAGAACAGTCCAGTAACTAAGGTATAACACAAACCACTGCTGCTGCCACCAATAATAATAATGATAAGGGAAATAACAAGGGAAGAGAATATAATCTGCTCGGTCAGGCTGGGTATTGGTCGGCAGGTGGTGACCTTGTTATTTCCCTTATCATCATTATTACTGGTGTTAGCAGAAGTGGTTTGTGTTACACCTTAGTTACTGGACTGTTCTTATCTCAAGCCAGGGGAGCTACATTCTTTTGATTCTCCTCCCCACCCCTTTGGGAGCCGGGGTGAGGGAGGCTGGGGGGGAGTGAAGTGAGGTCTGTGTGGTTCTGGATTGCCTGCTGGGCTTAAACCACAACACCCTGACACAAGCACAGAGCATCCAGCTTTAAGAGATACAAGGCAATGGGGCACCCCATGGGCTCAGGGTCAGGTCCTCTCCTCCCCATGGCTCTCTGGCATCACCACTGCCCAGTGAATTTCTCCTCACTGTCAGAGAAATGCAGCAGCAGCAGCTTAATCAGGTAAGGAGAAGGCTCTGCAGAGAGGGGAAGGAAGATCACTCTCCCACAGGAGGGGACAGCCTCTCTCTGCAGTTCTCTGTCACAGGTCTTCCCTGGGTGGTTTTTAAGGGGCCTGGACACCCCACCATGGAGAGGCTGGGGCTCTGCAGCACTGTTGCATGGGAAAGGGAAGTGGGGCCTCTCCCTTCCACAGCTTGTTCTGAAAAAAATAGGATGCTGGGAACATGCCTTTGTATTTAGGGCTCAACCCAGGATGTCTGGTCTCCCTCATCCTCAACCCCAAGGAGTCTCTGGTCCTTCAGGAGCCCTCACAGTCACAAACACCACCAGTTCCTGAGCAGCATCAGGAGCCAGAAGAGCTGTATCATATTTACCTCCTTTTGGCACCCTTCTTCTTAGTGGCATCAAGGGCAAGGTTTCAAGCATAGCCCTTGCCAAGGTTTGGTTCTGCCTGTCTGTTTGTCCAGCAGAATCAGCTGTTAGATTTGCATTGTCTGGCACACTCAAGTTCCAGTTCTGTTGACCCTTTAATGGCCAAACAAACCATCTTATTAATAATTATTAATGCTGACCCGTGTTGTCCCACTCTACATTGTATGAGCTGGCCTTGCAGAGCAGTTGCCTGCAAGCCTAGTCCCCCGACACAGCTGCATTTTCCATGGTGTGCCTGATCTGCGTGTAATTCATGGCTCATCTGGGATTTCTGTGGCATAAATAGCATTACACCACTATGAAATGACAATAGATGCCAGAGCTGTTATCCGTCGAAGTGGAGCCTGAGAGTGCAACTTCTACCAGACTAGCAACAATTAGGTTTGCAAACGTAACCAGATCCTATTGTTAATCCCAGCTCTGTTTGGGCATCTGTAACAACTGGTTTTGTTGTAAGACCATGATGGCTTCCAAGTAAGAAATCACGGCGTCTTCATTATGTGCTGAATGTTCATCGTATCAGATCCATTTCTCAGCATTTAATGTTAATTACTAGCTTGGTTTTGTATTAGCTGAGAGCTAAATGATGTAGTACTGCAGAAAACTATTAAGATCTGCGTCACATAGGCAAACATAACCATCCACTTCCAGAATGTGAAATGGATAATGAGTGGGTATAAAGGAGTTTTCAGAAACCCCAGCTGAATGCATTCAAGAGCAGCGCTTCCTCTTTAATGGGCTTTCTGCCAGAATGACACATCACTCTGCACCACTGAAGTCATTTATAAACTGTCCTTCACAACACTCTTTTCTCTTCTGCATGTACTGCTTCTCCTCTTAGGAATAGTCAGAAAGGGAGGATGCACCTAACCGTAAAATGCTGCACTGTTCAGAATAGTAAAACTCTTTGAGAAAGCAAGAACCTAACTCTCCGTAGGACTAAGCCTAGAGGAAAAGGGAGGGCAGGGTGATGTGAAAAGCAGAGCTACACAGAAGGAGTTGGCTACTAACCAAATTCCCAGTTCTTTGAGGCTGACTTGGGTTTTCCACTCGAAAGCACTGCCTTGGATTCAGACTGTAATGCAATATCTGAAAGCATCCTGTGTAGCTCCCTGCATTCCTGGAGAAAGCCAGGCTGGAGCTGGAGGTTGAAGTAAAGGTCTGTGAGGTTTACACAGCACTCCCCCAGAGGAACGGTGCTGAGGTGTATCAAAGAGAGTGTTTAAAGGGAGGGAAAGGAACTTCTTAAAATCTCCGTGTACCTTCCCCTCCCTTCCTCACCCTCTGCCCAAGCACGCTCTCACACAATGAGTCACTGGTGCTTGTCACAGACTTGGGATCCCCACTGTACTATTCAGCGCACAGTTCTTGAGTCCTTGCTTACAACACAAACATGAAAAACTAGACCCAGAGACAGAGACACAATATGAGCATAGGACAATTTTAGTCATCTTGCTAAACAGGGTCCAACAGCTACCGACAAGATTTTGACCTGCATTGTTCAAAGGAGAGTCTTTCTGAAAACAGAGGCTGGAAGAAAGGGAGAGAGTGTTGCACATTTTTAACAAGGAGTTCCTCCCAAGCCCGAGGAGAAAATAGCAGAGGTGCTTGCTTGTGGCTGATAAAGGTGGAAGCAGCCTCCTGACACTGAACGAAGGTTTATGGGCAGGGTGGGGATAGGCATTGGTAGAGCTTGCAAGTGAAAAGAAATTGTTTCTGCCTGATATCACAAAGAGACAAGACCCAGCACAGGGATGTGATCACCACAGGGAGAAAGGAGCTAGCAAAGAAAAAGCAATAATGGAGTAGTCCAAGCGATGGGCTAAGGAAATGACCATTGCATCAAAGCTCCTGCTGCAATAAAAACATTAAGATTCTTGATGCTAAGAAGCCATGCAGACAGCCAGGAAATGTTAAATGTAGATGGAGTATGAACAAGAAATCTGCAAGGCATAAACTTGGCATGCTTATTTAAAGAGAAAATACCAATTACTTAGGTCATCAGAAAAAAAAAAAAAAAAGTGCTTCCTTCCACTAACATCTGAAAATCCTTATGCCAAAGGGACTGCTATGGCTTTCCTGGGAAAGAAGAGTCAGCTTTTCTTTTGGGTAACTTGCCCAGTGATTACCTGATTCACCGAAGCAATTGCTTTGTCCACTGTCAGCTATTTACGTAACTATTTATACACAGCCCCACAGATGTTCTGTACTTATGGTCTAGACGTAAAGCTACTGTAAAACTACAGACTCAAATTGAAGCACAGACAGGACCATAGCATGCAAAACTGATCCTAAGCAGACAATTTCTAGGCAAAATCCTTTAGAAGAATTTTAAAAGATTGCCCTGCATTTAACCAGTTCCTTGTTATAAGATGCAGTACCAAATACTGGGTTTAAGATACAGCAGGTCTGACAGTGGAGGTTAAAGTGTTAGGAGTTACAAGGGAAGCACAGCTGCTCAGTAGCCAGCTTTATAAAGAGAAACCACATGTATATCCTTCCTTACTTCAGTTTCTTGGTCTTTAGAGGGCCTTTCCTTTTGTCTCTTTGAACATCCAGTACTTTTCCCTAGATGTGCTAGAACCCCTGTTACTTCAAAACCATTGTTGGAAATTTCCACAATCCCAGCCTTCTCTCACAGTTGGAGGAAAAGATGGCTTCTGACAATGAACTTCACATACATGCGGACAAAAGAGGCATTGTGTGGCTTGCCACTTGCCTTTGTTTTCCTGTTTTGCAGAACTTGCTTCTCTCATCAACCTGTGTAGGGCTGCCAGGGACTAATATTGCCTGCATGGTGTTGAATTTGTCAGTCAAATGCTGAGCTTGGAACAAAGAACATTTTCCTTTGCAATTAAAATAAGCTGCTAACTGGGGAAAGGTAAGGTTATCAGCTCCAAGGAAATGTAACTTCTCCAGTAATCTCCTCTCTGTTTCAAGACTTCTTGACCTCAAAGACACTACAAATTTTGCTACCATAGCCTTTTCAGTAATTCAGCTAAATCCTATTGAATTACTTGAGTTATTTCGTTTTCATCTTTAACAGCAGACTTAGACCTGAACACTCCTGTAAATTGAAAGAAATGTAGGTTAAATACCCAGCAGGGATTTCTCTACCTACCCCAAATACTACTTAACACTTTCTCTCCTAGAAGCACCAACTGACTCTTCCTTGTTAAGAAAAGAAACTACTAGGACCACAGATGAGCTTGCAGTGATCACTACAGGGTAAAAGAAAAATGCAGCAGCAGTGAAAAATAAACAGGAAAGCACATAAAGAAAACTTCAGTCACAGCTTCACAAAAATATCTTCAGTTCAAGCATGCTACTTTTCTCACGAGCTTCTGCTCACTCTAAGAGCTCTCACATAAGCAGCCAGTTGTAGCAACCCTTGAGACCAACTAGATCTGCTAATAGCAAAAGTAAAATTGCCTGGAGCTGCTGTCATGCTTTGGGGTGAAGGAGGCAGCCACTGCAGATGTTTACTCTTGGGTACCACCAAGTCTGAAAGAAGCAGGGACTTTTGCAGCCCTCTATCACTACCAAAACCCATCACCTACTTTGCACAGTACAAATGTTTTGCAGGCATTGCTTTGCCCATCTGACAAGCATGTTTTGTGTTTAAAAGATTGGCAAATTATAGGTCAGGAAACAATTTTACTCAAACACTGAAGTGCCGTTGTCTTGTTTTGGTCTGTTTCTTAATAAATTACATACACCTTGTGAATATATGTTGAAAATTCATTTGGGGCAGGCAGCCACAAGCTATGGGTTATCCTGACAGGTGTGCTCTCACACCCATGAACCATGGCAGCACAGGTGAGCCCATTGCAGCTTACCTGCTTTCTCCTCCTGACTTAACTGGAAAATTTATGCTGTTGGAGACTTCTTCCATCCATCTCCAGGATCAGTGAAGTAATTTTGGATTGTTCCAGTGGTGCATCACTTGCAACGGGAGTCTTAGAAAGAGCTGGGAAAAGGACAGCTCAGGGCACACAGGTCCTTGTGGCATGGGAATCCCTTTCAGGTTACCACAGTACCCCATGTGCCCCATGGCAGGAGCTGTCAGGGTTGCAAGGAGCTCACTAGCCAGGGCATGGCAGAAGAACTGAGCTCCTAACTGCAATCCTCATTTCTTGCCTACATTGATGCTGGTTAAGAAGAAAAATCATTACAGTGAGAAGGATGCAAGTAAACTTAAAGAAACCTAATTTTCTCCTGGGTTACCCCAGCTTAGACATACCTGAACCCCTTGTGACTTCCATACAGAAATCAAAATGTAATGTAATCAGCGAATTGCAGTCTGCTCTTCATAAAACCACTGGAAAGTGCAGATGCCGTGATTGCACTGTGTGCTCAGCATGGTGTGGGGCTATCACAGAAAGACATTACCCATCTTCTATTTGCAAGGGGCCATTATTTTCATTATTGCTGCATCACCTGCTAGTGTTGTTACCATTAAATGTCTATTACTGACAATGTCTGTCATTGACTTCTGGATTTAGAAGTTTATAGCTTGGCAACTGTGGTGGTATTTGCTAGGGTATTAAAGTTGACTTACAGAAATCTCAGCCTGGAAACGTATTTATTTCCTAAATTCTCTGGTGTAGCATTGCCATCATTATACTTGGAAAAATAATTTCACAAAGTGGCTTAATTTAAGCAAAGATGCTTTGTACCTTTTATGATTTCTGTTCCATATTTTTATCATGATCAATGGCTTCAAGGTTTCAAGATACCTGGATGAGATTGGAAGGGAGGTCAGGCAACAGCGGTATTCACAAGTGCCAGTTTTCTCCTCCACTCTAGGCTGACTTCAGAGGACAGTTTTCCAAGGGCCTGCCTAGAGTCAGTCGAAGAAGAAAGGCAATTCCAGAAGGCAGTTCAGGGGACCTTAATAGACTTGGACCTGGAGTGTCTTCTGGAGGGCTTTCACTCCAGCAGAACAGGAGCCAAGTGACACTGGCTTGAGGTACCTTTAATATTTTCACCGTGCTTCTTGCTATGGTAAAGCCTGGGAGAGAAGCAGAGGAAGAAAACACTCTTTTCCCTGGGCTGAAGGGTAGCCCTGCTCACTGGTCTGGATGGTTTATTTCTCATGGGCTGTACCCCTCAAGGTGCTTCCATGGCAATATAACAAGACAAAACTTCAACCTGGAGGAAACAGGCTCCTGAGAAACAACGTCTTTCTTGTGAAAAAAAGATGATTTCTCTGACACCTGGGAGGCCCTCAGATCTCCTGGCATGGGACAGCAATGCATAGCAGCTGCTCTGCTCTCCACTTAGTGATGCTCACAGAGAGATGGCAGGAGGCCAAGCAGTGGCTGAACCAATGGGCTCAAGTCTTTCAGGGTTGTCCTGGACCCTGTGGGTCGGGTTGGTTTGCTGGACTATAAGGAAAAAGAGCAGAGCCTAAGCCCCATAGGCAGAGTTTGCACTGCAAAATGAAAGAGAAAGGGAGAGAAAGGAAAAGCCACTCCAGCAGAGAAAGTTGATAACAAAGCTCATAATTAGGAGAAAGTATGTCAAATGTTTCAAGGTTCTTTGACTGCAAGCCACCAACCTGGAACACCTTAAAGAAGAGTAAGTGTGGGTGTTCAGCAGAGACAGATGCCCCCAATTACTAATTATCCATGCTTAAAAGAAAGCTGTTCAAAGTTTGCTGCCTTAAAGATTTCACTGGTAGGGTTACTTGTCAAAGGAAGTACATATGCATAGTACTAATGTTAGCAGTGAGTGGGATTTACAAATGACATTTATCTCCAACATTCAAAGAATAATAGCTGAGGGAGTGAAGGGCTAAGGAATCCTTGTTTGGCTATTTCATTACTCTGCTATTGCCAAAAACTGGAGTACTTTATCTATAGCTTTTGTATTCTGAACTGTGACAAGCTAGTCAAAAGACATATATTCAGAGAGAGAGAGTGCGCTATATATAAATATGTGTGTACATGCTTTCTAGCATAAACTGAAAACATTTTCCCTGATCCCCCTGAATCACTACAGTGATGTCTTTTAGTCTGACTAAAAGTATGAACATGGTGTCATTAATTATGATCAAGATGTATCAGTATCAAAGATGCTGCATTCTGACAAAGAGAATAATAAAACCAAAAAGGATTATAAGAGCATTTGCACTAAAAGAAATGCTGGACAGTGAGCTGAGGTATTAGCAGACTGCTAAGAATATTCCTGGGCATGTCTGGCCCCAAGAGCTTCTTTTGGGGGGGGTTCACACTTTATTAGAGAGAAGAAACTCCAGCCCGTGGTCACAGTGCCACAGAGAAGCAACCTCCTTCAGTTCTGCTCCTCTGACCTACTTAGGTGGGTTTGGGTTGCTATTTTCACGTGAAGCATTTGAAATCAGCCTCATCATTACAGCAAAGAGCATTATCTCTTGCTGTTTTCCATCCAGCCCCAAGAATAACTCTGATGTCAGCGGGGAGCTCTCTCTCTGGCAGCCGTCTCCGCGCTGCCAGCTTGTCAGATAAAAGGTCAGCTGGTTCTGCCAGCTCCTCAGGCAGACCCAGTGTATGTGGTCCTCTGCTCTGTTCCAACCGCCCCAAGCAAAGCAGCCCCAGGAGAAGCCAGCTCCTGCTCCCCACTTCTAAGATCCCATTCAGTTGTGAACTTGCTCCCAATGTTCCAGCCAGATTCAGCCCTCAAAAAGACATACTGCAGTTGGGATGATGCTGGTGGTGCCTCATGGTCCATCATCCTTTGCTGTAGCCACAGTGAAGGGAGTACATCCCCATCCTCATGTCAAGGATTTCCCAAGCAAGCAGCCTGCAGGTAGCTTCCACATCTGTCCTGCTGCAGGACTGACATGGAGGGAGGGGATTATTAAGGCAGAAAGCTGGGACCCAGAGTGCTGACTGGTGGCCTTTGGACATATGGAAGGAGCACAGGCTCATACTGACCTCACCAGTAAAAGCTGGATCATTTTGTCAGTCTTGAGCAATTTGTCCTCCAGCTGCAGTACAGCCTAGAGTTCCTTAAACTCAATCACTACTCTAGCAGGAATATAAGAAACCATGAGGTGATCAACAGTGCCCCCCCCCAGAATCCAGCCCTGAACACAGAGCCTTAGCAAACCTCATTCATATTGTTAACTACAATGGCCATTTTGCCTAAGGAAAAGCAGAGTTAGGACTTCAGAGTTTGGCCCAAATCCTAGACTATATAAATAGATTTCTGTGAATCAAAGCTCCATTATGTAAGACATAAAAATAAGTGAACAAATGAGAGGAAAAATAAGCTGAACTTCAGAGACTGCAGTGAAGCATCAGCATAAGAGTTTGGGCACTGAGTCAAGACACAGATCTTTTCTTTTTTTTTCCCCCCAGTTTTCCTGCTTTGCTTTAAAAGTGACTCATCCACTCACTCCCCCTTCACCAGCACTTTCCATGTTGTTTCAGGCATGCCTGTACATTTTAAAGCTCAAGAGGACGATCAAAACTGCCTGTTTATTGACTGCGCATCTACATTTGCACTTCCAAATTAGAGGGGGGAAAGGGATATGCACAAACGAAAACTGCCTCAAACACGTCGCCAAGGTTAAAAGCACCGTGGTGCGAGGCATGCTGCAGTTTACAATGAATTGAAATGTGACTAAAGGCAGCATGTGACAGCCATCTATATTTAGCAGTGGCTTTTGCTTTTACACTCTTTGAGATACCCTGTCAGAAAAGCATCTATGTTTGTGCATCTCAGCAGAAGAATGAGCCCCTGAAGGTGTAGGAAATCTCTCACAATGGCTTTGTATACATTCCAGTTGTCGCTGGGGCATTTGTTTATACATGTTGCAGGCTTGCCTCCCTCCCCACCTCTGGCACATTCCCATCCGCTCTTTGCTTTGACCAGGGAGTATTTTTAGCTAATGTAGCACAGCCATTTCACCATTGGATCTCTCTGTCGCACCTTTTCCACAAGCTGTTAAAAGACAAGGCTTGAGAGCAAATCACAGTGCCCCCCATAGAAGTTCTCCGGCTATCATCCCCTTAAGAGCTGAGATGCATATTCCATTTGCTTTTTTTGCTTTTCTTAATTTATGTTACTTGCATAGTCAAACGAGTGAGGAGTGTGTGTTTTGCACAAGGTAAATTCATGTTGAACATAAATTGGTCTGAAGTGTTTTCTTTAGCTCAGAGAGATTCCATTAGTCATATATACAACCTTCTTCCAGCAGCAAAAGAAGGAAAGAACTATAAATAATGTTTTCAAAAAATCACCCTGAACTGTTGTTCTTTTGGGTGAGGGAGAATTTTTGTCTTCTTCTTTCATTGCAGCTTTTCTCTACTGTTTGGTAACTAAAAGCATTTCTTGTGTGCACTTGTATTACACGAATCCTTTAGGTTTATAAATAGCGACAGAAAACGATACTTTTTTCATAGCCCCCTTTCTAGTTGGTTTAAAGCCTTGCCTGAATGCTTTTAAAGAGGGCTTAGCAACATTTAGATAACACGGTGATGCATGCATATAAGAACTTGAACAGCACTAATAGTCTAGCTGGGATAAGCATTAGAGCATTCCCAGTATTCCAGATTTCCATAAATAACATAAATTAACCTCCCAGCTATTTATCTGCAGTACCGGATACAATGGCCTTTTCTTTAATTCCTTTTTTCTTCCAATTTGCTAAATCAATATTCAGCCCTCATTCTGGGGATGGCATCCATTTTTTGCAACAGGCTGCACAAGCACAATGGATGTTGCATAAGTTTCTGGGAAACAGTCACCAAAATGTCTCAGTGCAGCCCATTGCTGCTCTATATAGGCCTCTCCACTGGGAGATTTGCAAAACAAAAGTAAGGCTTGTTTTACAAGGAGCTCTACATATTGTTATTCCCAACCAGGATGACAATATCTGCTACTGAACCCATGTCAGCCATGAGACATGGGCTCAGTATACAACTGAGACTATACAACAGTAAAAGTATTTCTTTGCATAGGCCGGGAAGGGGACAAAACTCTCATCCTCCAGACCTTGCAGAGATTTTTGGTCGACAGCCCAGCTCTAGACCTATACTCTGTGTTTCCAGGGTTTGGACATAGTATTTTGTGTGCTACCATAGCAACTGATGCTCACATATCTGCTAGCAGATGGCAGCTCCAGGAAGGAGGCCTGAAAATGTCTGTGTAGCAATTTTTGCATCCCATGGACATATCAAAAAGACTCTATCTTCCAGGCTTCTCTTCCTGATGTTTTAGATATCACTGGTTGGCACGTGGCTTCATGAGGTAAAGACAGGGCAAACAGGGAGCTACACTATCAGTAACACCACCAGCTGCACTGGACAAATCAACAGAAACTTTTAAAAAAGCATAGAACAAGTGGACACATGGGAAAATATGATATAACGGAGAAGAGTCATAATGGTTGTTGTGCAAGGAAGCTGCATCTCACAATTCACCAGAGTTTTCTAAAGGCGGTAATGAGCACGTAGATGTAGTTCATTTGGATGATAAAGTAGGAGTTCAGGAAGGTTTCACAATATCCTTTACCAAGGACTCTTAAAGATGCTAAACTAGGGGGAAAGTTCTCTCATGAATTAAAGGAAACAAAGAGGATGAATAAACTTTAAGTTCCTGTGGAGAACCATTCTGCTTCTGTGACATTAAGCATGTTTACTAACCACCTAGAAAAGGCAATGGAGAGTAAGCCGATGAGGTTTATTGATCATACTAAGGCACTGAAGCTGTAAGAATGAGTGATGACTGTGCAGAATCATAATTCAATGCTACAATACAAAGCAACAGGGAAATAAGACAAAGTCAGACAAAGTTTGGTGTCTGAACACAACATCTACACATACAGGAAAAAGCAACCCTAAATTCAGAGATACAGCAGTGTGGTTTGAATTGACTGCTACACCCCCAAAATGTAATCCTGCATTACAACAGCCATTACATTAATATGTATTCTATGATTCAGCTTTTTCTATGAACATAGAATCATAGAATCATAGAATAGTTAGGGTTGGAAAGGACCTTAAGATCATCAAGTTCCAACCCCCCTGCCATGGGCAGGGACACCTCGCCCTAAACCATATTACCCAAGGCCTCGTCCAACCTAGCCTTGAACACCGCCAGGGATGGAGCATTCACAGCTTCCCTGGGGAACCTATTCCAGTGCCTCACCACCCTAACAGGAAAGAATTTCCTTCTTATATCTAATCCAAACTTCCCCTGTTTAAGTTTTAACCCATTACCCCTTGTCCTACCACTACAGTCCCTAATGCAGCACCAGAAGAGCAAATGGTATTTAATGAAGTGTTAGGAAAGGAACAGAGACCAAGACTCCTTCTTATTCCTGCATCTTGAACCCTCTGTGGAGTTCCAGTCTCTCCATGCATCTTAAAAAATATGGTACAGTTAAAAGAAGGACAGACCCACAACACACATGACTGTGGGAAAAAAACAAAGATTCTGGAAGCAAGTAAACATTTAGGTAACCTTGAATGGCATGGAAGAGTTGGATAGGGAATGATTAGCCACTCTTCCTATACAGCAAGAAGGACACAGCACCCAATTTTGAACCTACCATGCGGCAGCTTCAAAACAAAAGTGGCACTTTTTCACAATGCAAAGCTTATACTGAGGAATTAATTGCCAAGGGATGCTGCAAATGCCAAAAGCTTGCATGGGTCCCAAAAAGCAACTGGACAAAGTCATAGGAAAAGACCATCCTGAGCTACTGTGCACAAAGATGCCACCTCCAGCTCTGGGAGTTTCTAGGTCACAGAGTATGTCAGAAGCTGGGAAAATACCTGTATCACTGTCACCCCCAAACCATTTTCCTACCCACTGTCAGTCACTGTTAGAGATAGGGTACTGAGCTAGCTAAAGCTTTGGTCTGGGCAATCAAAGTCCTCTTATACTGCATCATTTGAGCCATAGGAACTGATCTCAGGCTGTGCTAAATGTAACATAACTCAATGTTTTTCACTGAAAGCTAGTCTCCATCAGCTGCTTCAGATTTACCATAAATTTATAAGAGCCCACACATAGTTATGATACTACTCCATCCTGCCTTGGCATTGCATGCTCTTTTACTTTGAAGTAAAATGTGCAACTCACAGAACACATGAAAAGAAGCAGAACACTTGGTATTAGGCTTTTGCAAACCCTCTGGACCTTATTATTTTTCCATTTTTGTCTTCTTCCTTATTTTACCTGAAATGTTAGCAGTGATGCTTTCTTTACAGAGAAAATGAAGACATACTGATCAGGTAACCTCCCTTGTACATCAGCTGCTCTTCAGGAGGAAATGACTGACTTGGTCTCAGCATTCCTAGCAGAATAAGGAAGAGTCGGACCCTGGAAACTGGATTCAACCTATGCTGTACCTCACTCAAATGCAAGTCATATTGCAATCACTGCCACTGCTCAGAGGATTAACAATTATAAGGTTAATAAGAATGAGAATCAGCCCCTAATGTACCCAGTGTCTCTTTAAGAGTCCTATTTTGTCCATCTTATTGTGACTGCTGCCCCATTAAAGCCCTAAAGAGAACTCATAAATATAAAAATACCCAAGAGCATGACAGAGAATCCTGCCCTGAATAATTGCACTGAAATATTCTAAGACGAACTTAATTTCCTTCTCGATAGCCTCAGTAATACTTTGAAGAGAGAAGAATGAAGGTGAGGACATGCATTACATTCTGTAGAGGTACAGAAAGAAACCTTTTTGCAGCGAATATGTCAGGGGAATAGGTCTAAAAGGGCTTATATCTGTGAAAATATGACCTCTGATTTTGCCAAGGTCAGTAAAACCTACTGTGATTCACTTTGTAAGTGTCGGTCACACAAGTTAAAGCTGCCTTAAGGCAATTTAATTTCTGTACCCAAATGCAACAAGACGTGATATTTCTGAAAGGTTTGCAAAACCCTGCTCTGTGTGGAGAAGCAAGATTATCTGGTCCAACATTTGTTTATGATTATTTATGGATCCAAAACATCTTAGTCCTTTACTATAAATTCATACAGAATGGCAGATCAAAAAGCCATTAGGATCTGTTAATCTAACACGAAACAGGCTCCTTAATTTCAGTTTCCTGGCTCATGCTGTTCAAGGGCGGGTGCTGTTCTTCCCTTAGCTTCTATGGCCATACGTGCCAGAAGACCCTCACATCACACAGGCCTGCAGCACCATTTGTTGAGAGAATATGTTATAATTCTGGATTACACAATTTGCTGAACATTCCTTGAGTTAAAGCTTAGAAGAAGAGGGGATGTGTCTTGCACTCTGCCCTAAATGCCTTTATATGGCTGTTTAGAGGCTGTCACTACACCTCATAATTGCTGGTCTTGGAGGCAGAGATGAGCATATAGGGTCACACCATTACCCATTCCTTCTAACATTCCTGGTTCTTTGTGTCAGGAAAATGAGCTACAGAGATCCACTGCACTTTTGTTCACATGGGATCTCTTTATTGTGTTAGGAATAGCAGGATTTGCATAGAAGGTTGTAACATTTCATGTCCTGTCTGAGAGTGGCCAATTCTAGATGTTTCTGAGAAAGGTGCCACGATCTTTTTAAGTAGTTGTGCAGTGGCATGATCTCCAAAACAGTCTGCAATTTACCTGTACCAGGGAAAGAAAGTGGCTTATCATCTGCAATGTATTTACCTCCTTATATTTTCCAGTTATCCTATACACAACAACAATACACATCCTTTTATTGATGTGAGTGTCTAAATGCCTACTAGTGCCTCTACTTTTTTCATATCTTGTGGCAATGAACTTAACAGACTGTTGAAGGAGTATTTACCATTTACTGGAAAAGGTTACCTTTCAGTTTCACTTCATTTTTAGCTCAGGCAGTGCTATATGCATTGTTTGTGTGCCATAGGATGCTCCTCTCTATCCCCTTTTGTTCACCTCCTATAACTGAGCAAGTCCCTTTTTGTTGACTTTCCGTCAAGAAGTCTCCCTGAACTTTAGTTGGTCTATCACCAGATTTCTGGATCCTCTCTAGAAAGACTGGCCTAACACTAAAGTGAGTATACCTTACATGACAGATTAGCTTGTAATGCTTTTGCAGGTGTAAATGGTATCCTCTCACTTGTGTTGTCTCAAATATCTTGCTTGTTTTCTAATAGCTGTAATACATTGTGTGGTGTCTGGATGTTGCTGTTTACACAGATACTCAGAAATCCTTTTGGTTCTCTGGAAAGTCCTAGTTTGGGCTAGAACTGTACAGTACTCACCAACCTGAACACCCAGCCCAGCCTTTCCTTGGTGATGGGCCACAGGGCTGGTTGACCTCTGGTGGGGCACCATGACCAAGCTGCAGTCAGACAGGGTCACTGATGCCCCGAAGTGATGCTCTGCTTCATTCCCCTAGTTACGCAGTTGCACTGATTCCCATGCTTCAGCACAAGTGCTTCTTGGAACTCTTACTGAGATGAAGTAGCTCATGAAATGGGAAGAAAATGGACATCAGGAGCAAAGGTAAATGGATCAGCTTCACGGTTGGCCTCCCAAGCAGCACAGTGCATGTCAGAAAGAGGGTGAGAGTCCTGGTCAGCAGCAGCAAGCAGGAGAAGGAAAGTTCACCTCTCCATACAGCTGGCAAGCAAGCACCTCAGCAGACCCAAGCCTCTAAAAGTGTTACACCACTGTTGTCAACAGCAGTTTCCCTCCTGTCGTCTCACTCTATCTTCTCAGGTCTCTTTGTTGCTCTTCACTGCCCTCTCTTGAGTCATGAACCAGCAATGGGTTTTGTACATCGCTGTGGCTGTGGTGGTTTCCTCTCCTTTCCAGACTGGCACATTTCAAACACTTGCTCTAGATAATGTTCTTGGAGCTTCTCCTTGTTAGCACTTAGCTACACAGAGAATTGCCAGACTGCTCCTGCCCTAGACTCTCTGCCATCAAATACCACTCCCCTCATCCTGTGACTATTTGTTTTATTAACTGCTTGCCAGGGATTTTGACAAAGGTTTCCTGACAGTGCAGGTGCTCAGGGTCACTGCAGAACAACCTTGGCCATGACTCTAAGGTGTCTGTGGAGCTGTAGTCATTTTGCTTTAAACTCCTGCTTTCTCCTTCGTGTTCCCTTTATATTCAGATGAAGAAGCAATTCAAGAATTCACAGGAGGAAAAAGGTGCACAGCAGAAAGAGATGAGATATGGAGTGTGATTATGCAGGAATCCTGTGCAACTTGAATTGTAGGAAATACATCTCTTCTCCTGCACTGGAATGTCTCCTGCTGATGGGTGCAACCCTTTCCCAGTGACTGAAAATCTTGATAAGGAAAGTGATGAGACACTATGGTGCTCTAAGACTTGGGTTTGCCCTCCCACACGTTTTGGGTGGGCAGGCAAACCACAGACTGTCATCTGTGAAGTCAGAAAGCATTGGGTACATTTAATTACTACATTAGCGCTTGCTAACACTTTCAATGCCAAGAACTGGTTGTGGAGGGTTTTGGGGTTGTTGTTCGCGCTTTGTTTTTACCACAACATAACTATTGGGGTAGGAGCTCACACATCTGAGAGTTCGAGTCAGCCCATTAATAGGCACTAACTGCAATAAGCAGGTCAGGAAATAGTTGTGGCAAAGCAGAGAGCTGAGTGGCTTTGGCTTATTCTCACACTTCTCTTCTCATTGTTTCTTATTCTGTCTTTTTCCACTCACAAGGTTTTCTCTTTGGCAGTTATTCTATTTCCAACAATCTTATGTGTTCTGAAGAAGAAAATAATGTAAATAAAGAATCTTTTCAGTTAAACAAGGCTTTTCAGCCCTTGGGAGTTAGGCAACACAGAAATCCCCCCCGAGAATTTGTGCCTAACCATGTTAACAGAAGCTGTAGGGCTGCTCACTGCACAGCCCATTTATCAGCAGTGCCCCGATGACTGGCCACAACCTCATCAGCATCCCACAGCCTAATCACTCTTTCCCAGAACTCCAAAGAAGTGGGCCAAATCTGGCTGTGACAACAGCAGCCAGATGCTGACCTCCCCCTCTCCCATGGGTACACAGCCCTGGCACGGCTGTGTGGTATCACTGCATGGCAGGGGAGCAGGAAGGGGTTTCAGCATCCCAAGGAGGCAGGGAAGGTTCTCATCACCCCGAATTGTCTGACTCATGCCATCACCTAATTGCTCCCCTGGGAAAGCCGCTGGTTGAGGTCTAGCTGTATGATCTGCTCTGGGCAAGCGCTGCTGGCTCCTGAAGCCCCTTTCCCTAGGACACACAGGCTGAGTGGGATGTGCAGAGTGTGCTCAGCACCTGCAGGAGCTTGCCAGGGCTGCACTCCACTGGAGGCATCACACAGGACTGCTTTGCCTGACACTATGGTAAGTCACGTGGCCTACAGACCTAAACAGTTTTGGCACTGCTGTTTCACACAAGAAAGGGAAATTGTAACTGTATTTGGCGGTTTCCCTGAGAACAAAAACTGAGGTTTCCAGAAGGGGTACGCAGCTGTTCAGGTGTCATCTAGTTAGATATTTGGGTAGGCAAATACCTGAATCAAAATGAGCTTTGTGACAGATTTGTGATCTTTCAGGTTTTTTTCCATACTTGGGATATGTGAAATGAGTCAGCCCATGCAAAATCATTGTTGCTTAATGCTAGGGGATCGGTGACAAAAAAATCCCCAGTTGAGAGCTCTTCTGTTAGTCGGCATTTCCTTCCTGATCCCATGACAGGAACCCAAGTAGTATGTGTGTACCGGAGCTGTGTTTCTCCCTCCCTGTGCACCCTTGCCTCCTGCTCACCAGGGGAGACAAGGGCTGTGTGCTGCAACCCTGCCATCTGCCCCGGAGCTGTGGAAATGTCCTGACACCATGCCTCTTCTCAAAACATGCTCAGGCTTGCAGGACCCATCTTGTCTTTTCTACCTCCGCTGTAAACCTTGTGTTGAATCATAGGGTGAAGGACTGCAGTGCTTGTTGTTCAAAGCAAGATTAAATCACTACAGGGGTCACAATGAGAAGATCATTTCCCTTTCCTCTGTTTTTGGTTTGGTTTGGTTTGTTTTATCCCACATTCCAAATTATCCCCTATTACCAAACTAATAACTTTGAGAGCATGTTCTTTTCTTTTTTATTTCATCTTCAGCTTATGTCATCTGTACCCTTGTCAAGCACAAACATGACTGAACTCATGCATCAGAGCACCACGATTTTACTCCACGGAGAGTTACTAAGCCTGATGTAAACACACTGTTGTTTTCATTTAGCTTATAGGTGAGATATTAAGCAGGTTTTGATCAGTGTGAATACATCTGCTCACTGAATCTGGGGTAGATTTTTGTGCACAGGTATCCTTTATAGGACTTAAGCTTCTACACATAGAGCAAAGTAAGTGAATATAATCACATCCTAAATCGGACCAGGGAGATTTGCACTGATACAATTAAACTCATGGAGATGTGGGTGTGGACAAGCATCCTAACTACCAGCAATCATCCTTCTGCAGAGTAATAAACCATATTAATATGTACCATTTTCTGGAAAGAAGGAGGGTGGCTGCCCCAGAAAGAACTTTGTGGACACCACTGGGTTATGCTTTACTGAGTTTGGCTCACTCATGGGTTCTTTTGAGCTCTTAGTCACAAGCATGTAACAACAGTGACCAGCAGGACCAAGGACCATGTAGACTGACCAAGAAGAGCATGCCCCAGGGCAGGGAAATCACGCAGAGGCAAGGGTGCATCAGCAGCAGCAGACTGGTTCACCTATCAGGCAGTGCTGTCAGCTGGTCCAATCGTGTCGCCTCCACACCGTTGTCGTGCTTGACTCACCCTCCCCACTGTGGTACATCATCATCCAGAACGTTATCACAGTAGGAGCTCTCTTTTGCACAGTGACATACAGTAAAAAACATTCCTATAAAAATATAGGAAATATATATATACATTCCTATAAAAATATAGGAATCCATGCTTTTTCACCACTGACCTCATCAAAGAGACCATTCACAAAACCTCCTGTCCCAAATAGCTGCAGTTATTCAATAGCTTTCTGTTCTGTGCAAGTTCTCAAACATCATCAGCCTCTAAAATGGCTTGGTCCTAACCTGGCCTGACCTGACCTCCTGGGATGCTACCTGGAAGTGCCAGAAATCTACCTGCAGTGGGGAACACTAACCCACAGAGGCACCAAACACACAACCCTTTGGAGTAAGTGGGAGAGCTGACACCACCATCAAGGTGTGCTCACTCCTGCTGACTGGAGTAAACTCATCCTGGGTAATGTCACCCGAAGTTGCAGAGAGAAAAAGGCAGATAATAAAAACAAAGACTGCAAAACAAACACAGCAGATGTTTTCCCTTGCAAATGAAGCTGGAGTGTTCAGGAAGGTGGGTGAGTGCCTCTTTGTCATCTAATATTTATATACATTTTATTCTTATTTATATCATCCTCACAGGGTGTCAAGCTCTCAGAAGGAATTTGGATAAATCATTCCGTGAATGGGAATTATCAAACTTGCTCTTTTGTTTTGCTGAAGCTTTTCTCAGCTTATTATAAACTAGTTCCAGGTTGGTACTGCTACTTCTTCCTTTTACATTTAACCTTCCTGTCACTCTAGTCTTACCATTGTGAGTCTGAAATTCATTCACACAGAAGCCAGCTGCTAACTGGTTTTTCTGTAATGTCCCTTGATTTTACTATTTAATCTTCTTTTCATCTTGCTCATGTACAATATCTATGGCTACATAAATTCAGTGGGGTTATGAAACATCAGATCCCTCCCTCTGCTTCCCAGGAAGGGAAGGAGAAAGGAAAGGGGAGATTTCATCTTTATCCCCTGGTATTATGCTCTGAATGTTATTCACTGTGCTAATATCTGTATCAGCATGTTTATAAGATGATGTGCTTTTAATTGTTTCACTCACTCTCCCATACACATGATGTAAGCACTCTAATGGGTTCTGTACCTTTCATCCTTTATTTTATTGTTAATGGTATCTCCAGCAATATAAAATGACGGATGAGTGCAGTCTGAGAAAAGCGGAAAAATCAATGCACGCCCAGACTCTGTATGAGAGCAGGCAAGGAGCTGCGGCTGCCAAGCACTGCAATCCCTCTTGGGCCAGATGACGAGAGAGAGGTGGTGAGCAGGCAAAGGCACACTGGCAAAACATCTCCTGTGGTGCCCACAGACGGCAGGCAGCACTGGGGGGAGGCAGTGGGACCCAAGCAATAGCAAACTCTTTCCTTGACTCCCAAAACAGAAGTGCCTGCACAGGCAGGGGCTGTGCCCAGCTGCAACCATGGGCAGACCCACGTGTGCTTGAACAGCTGTGCCCTGAAACATGTGATGGTGTTAGAGGGTGTCAAGCACAGCAGCGAAGTAGCTCTCTGTGTCTTATGAGGAACACCTGACAGTCCTACACATAGCTAGAGGGGAGTGTCACATGCCCTCCCCAGGAACACACACAACCATCAGCCAGTGACAGTGTTAATAATGCACAGGGGCAGCCACTTGCCATTTCCAATTCTCTAGACATCTCTGTGTTCCCTATAGGAAAATACAGCTTGATCTGTAGCCTTGGGAAAAAAACTGTTAAAAAAAAAAAAAAGAAAAAAAAAGAAACAAAAGAGGAAGATTTATAATTTTGGTTGTGGTTTTTTTCTTTGTTTGTTTGTTTAAAGGAACAGGAATGCAAAAGTCTAACAGATACCAACAAATTTTAATGAATTTAGGGAAAGAAATACAAAGGTAAGGAGAAGTATTGTTTGTTTTAAGACAAGATCCCACCCTTCATGTCAGGCTGTAGCCTGCAGTGGGTATCGTACTGCCAAGTTATAGGAGCCTGCAGTGGAAATGCTGACAGACCTTCAGCACCACTGCAGTCACAGTCGCTCTATAAATAGGCTTTGCAAATGCCTGGCATGTGAGATGGGTTCAAGTAGCCACTTGACAGAATCTGGCAATCTGACCGATTATTATTTCAGAAAACAATCACAGATGAGATCTGTTTGTCTGCGCACTCATTCTTGCAGCTGGTTGGGGTGCGTATCCTACCTATTCTCCAGTGCCAGATACGATGCATTAAGGATGCTGTTCTGTCAGGTAGAGTGCTGCTTCCCAAACAAAGCTGTAATATGACCTACTTTGCTCGGTCTAGTACTATTCAAGAATAAGTGGCCTCTATTGGGTTTCTACATGTAGACAACATCAAACATGTGTCACTGGGGCATTCAGGTATTGATTTTACTCAGCCTGGGAACTTCAAAGTGGGTTCTTTCCATGTCATCTTGAAAACACATCCTCTTGCTCCCATGCTATAGATTGTCTGTTAGGGCAAGTGCATGCAGACTCCTCCAGCTGCTAGTCATCACTCTCCTATTTGTTTCTAAATTAAGGGCAATTGCTGCATCCCTTTATCCCCTAATGACAATAACTATTGTGTATAGTAATGTAGGAGCTGTCTCTATTGCTTGGCTTCCCTACTGTTACCCAGCCGTGCCTTGAAACACATGGGTTTTTAACCAGCGTGCAATACCAAGCACTGGTCCCAAAGAGGATCACTGGGGACACTGGAGGATTGTTTAAAATTTGTGAGCCTGTTTCTGTATCTTCATGGAGTGTGTTAAGTTTTCACCATGTATTTGTCCATCCCATCATGTATTCTGGGGCTCTTTCTGCTGCTAACAGCTTCATGGAGAATTGTTGTGGTTCTACAATTATAGAGGTTACACTGTTGATTTAAGTTGCTTCATGTTTTCTTGGTTTGGGGAGAAGATATCTGTCAATTAGGTACAGATCCAAGTGCAAAGCGCATTTCGTTAACAGCTATCTAGAAACTAAAAAAAGGACAATCAGATACTTTCAGTAGGGAAGTTAAACACTGTGCCTAAGCCAGATTTCCAAGGACAAGGTGATACTCTTTTTCCTGGAGTTCTCCCAGTAATTTCAGGAGTGGGGAAAGCGTCCCCTTTCTGTCCCAGTTTGTTACATCATTTTCCTGCACATCATTACATTGCTGCCACAGTTCAATCCAAAGCCAGCTGAATCCTGAGTAACTCTGATGCAGAAAGTGCCTTAGAGCCTTTGGTCTTGAAATGTGGGTGTTTAAACAGGCTGCCATGAGCTCTACGTAATTCTGCAGTAGGATAGACAACTGTCATCAGAGGGAATCCATGAAACAGAGACCTGCCTGGTGTGGGCCATATTCTTGCCATGCATTTGAGACTAAAAAAAGTCATTGCCCACCCACAGTCAGGAGGCTTTGGTGTTCTCTGCACCTTGCCAGAGGGGCACAGACCAGTGTTCCCCCTCCTTATTTGCGGGTGCCCAAGTGAAACATTTGTATCTCTCATCCACAGATCCACTACTGGAATTTGAGCATGTGATACATAGAAAAATGAGAGAGTATATGTTCTTTGTTAGGGTCTCTCTTGATACAGAGAAGGTCTTTATATAATGTGTTATCATGGTCCACCAGATGTGCTGTTGTCATTACTATTCTTCCTAAAGTAGGTTAAATGGAAGCTATTTTCTCATAAAAAAATAATGAGTTAAGAGTGGCAAATGAAGACCAACAATCACCTGAAGCAAAGGAGCATCAACACTCTGCTGCAGGAGATCAGCTGTCTTTCCAATATGGCACTTTTCCTTCTTCACTGGCACAAATGGGCGTTCTTAACCAAGTGCTGCTCTTGATTGTTCAGTAATCTTTCTTCCTAAAATTTTAGGGCAAATAGCACACCGTTTATACTCACATATTATTGTTTCCTGCAAGTGTTATCTATTTGAAAGGCCAGACACAGAAGCTGATGTAATATCTCAGTAATACTCAAGGTGATTTGAACCAAAGCAAGAGTAATAACATGGGACACCTCATGAGGAAAACACTGTGCCTAAGAAGCACAGTCGAGGTGGACAGTGGTGATGACTATCACTGGAGCCCTTCACAGCACCCAGGGTTCCTGATGTCTTCCTCAGCTCTCTGCCCTGTCTGCAATAGATGCTCTGCCTGAGGCTCTGGCCTTTGCATGGACACTGCTTTGGGTATTTCTGCGCTATGGTATTGCCAAATGCCACTCACTTAGCTCTGTGGAGCACACGTTTCTTCACCAGGACTTTGATGACAGCAGATGGCTAATCAGCAAATAGTGCCAAAGGCAGAAAGGATGGGGTTGTTGTTTAAAGTCTGAATCCTTACGGTGATGGGGGATGTTAGGGCATTTTCAGCATATATTATAAAAAAAAAAAAAAAAAAGAAAAAAAAGAAGAAGAAAAGAATAAAAAAGAGACCACAGGTAAATTGGGACAATTTGATCCTGCCAAACTCAAAAGCTTCGGCTACTGCATTTCTTTATGCATGACACATACTGATTAACAATTGAATGCTTCTTTCAAAGGAGCACACACGATCCACTGTGGTTTAAAGAAGGTGGAGAAACCCTGACGGAGAATAAAAATGAGATACAAAACCTGTAGTAAAGGAATGCCTCAGTGGAGATCACTTTTCTGCATCCTTCCTGCATCCCCTGGACCTAAGCGCAGCACTGCACTTAACTCAGGACCAGATCCTGCTCATTTTTTCAAGGCCAGCCTTCTTTCGTTTCTTTCTTTTCATACAGCAATTGGGATTCTGTCCTACATGTTAAAATAAGGATATTGGCAAGCAGAGATTCTCTTTCAAAGCTGTGAGATAGAGTGATGGAGTCAGCCTGCTTTATGAATGCTAAAAGGGAATGCACAGTTTCTGGAAAACGCTAAACTGACCTGCGGGGTTTGAGACCTGCCTATAAAGTTCCCATTTAAATGAGATGCTTTCAGAGTGGGTGGGCCAAACTACACTCTTCCTAAGTGTCTGCTAATAACCTTAATGGAGTGCAAAAGAATGGAGAGGCTCCAAAAGGGATTTAAAAGTGGAGGGAGCAGGAAGGGCAGGATTGTCACTCCCTATATAAAATTCCACACCCCAAATCACACAGAGGTGCTGAGGTAGGCAGGGGCCTTTGGAGATCATCTGATCCATATCTCAGAGTGAAACACTCAAACCTGCATGTTTACACGTATTCAAAAAGGCACCTGTGGACACAGACATCGCATCACTATCATTTGACCAAAAACCCCGGAGCAGCAAAAGTATTGTCAGGGAAAGAGGAGGCTGGAGTCACAGGATGAGATCTGCAAACATGCCTGAGGGCTCCAGTGCACCCGAGGCTAAATCTCCTCCTGGCTCAGCACTGCATGACTTAGTGGTTCAGATCAGGAGAAAACGCAGCCCCAGGGCAGAAATCCATTTTCACCCACAGGCTGCACACAGAGGATGAAAAGCCTACCAGGGGGTTCTTGGGAAGTTGGCAAGGTGAGTGGGGAGCGAGCAACCAGCCCTGTGACAGTGGGTGGCCACTAGCACCGACAGCAGGCTGGGCAAAGCCCCTTGAACACAGCGATGTCCTCTGCTCCATTCAGGATTCTCGCCTGGAGCTGGCTTCCAAAACTTGCCCAGCAAGTGGTTTCTCCAAACGGGCTTTGTGTGTTCTGGGGAAATACCCCAAGTGCTCAGGTAAGATATAAATTCACACACAGCATTGTTTTGAGGGCTTCATCTGCACTCTTCACAGAGCCATTAAGACAGCAGCTTCTTTTGCCAGGGCTGGTGGGAATTTGGTGCTGCTCTCCCTCCGGGGGCTGAGAAATCCCACCCAGAAAAACAGAACACACCCAAAAGTGTGCTGAAGCCAAGTGAGCATAGGGGATTGGGAGACATGAACAAGGATCTCCCATAGGAATTAGAGCACCCTGATTGCTGCCAGAGTATACTGGGGTTGTCTCAGTAGCAGTCGGGGTGGGGAGGAGCAGTGAAAAAGTGCATTTGGCTAGGCTAGCCCCTTTCCTTCAGGCTGCACAGCCAAGCTTTGAAAAGACAGAGAACAAAAGGCTGACTGGCAAGCAGGGGAAGAAAGTGCTGGAAAGGAATTTGTTTCTACAGGAAGCTCAATGGCTTGTTGTAAAACAGACTGCAGTTCTGTTGTTTCCACGTTAAACCCTATAAAGGGGCAGCTCCAGCAAACAGTGGATTTTCTGGTGCAAAACCAGATGAAGTTTGAAAAGGACGAAAGGCAACTTGAGCTTCCCAGCTGGATCAGTAGTAAAAAATACTAACCGAGAGCAAGCTTTTTCCCCTGTTCTTCTCCTCCTTCCAGAAATTCTCTGATTTCATCTTTTTGAGTCTTAAACATTCATTTAATCCCAGGCTTGCCTTTCAGAAAAATGTGTAGAAGGCCTTCTACACCCCAAGTCTACAGCAACACTTCCAATTTTCATTACCAGAAATAGCAAAAGGAAATGAAAAGCAGGTGTGGGAAGGCTTTTCTGAACGATGCCAGGGCTGTGCTTTAACCTTTACTGGAGGGAAATACACATCTGTGCATGCCAGGCTATTCCCTGATTGCATAGTTCCCTTACAGCCACGAGAAACTGACAAAAACAACTAAATACTCTCAAGTTCTTCTAAGCATGTTTGCTGACAGCCTGTGCCACTGAAATATTTCACTGACCTTTGACAAAGACAGTAAATACAGTTTGCTAGGCTGCAAGGAGGGAAAAAAAATCAGGGCATTGGGTATCTCAGCCTTAAACAAAGAAAACAGTAACATGAAAACAATGTTGGAGATCAGAAGAAAAATAAGCATCTCAATTACTCTCGATCACACCATGTCCTCCTTGCTTTCTGCATGCATTAGTGGCACTTTCTCCAAGTTAACTTGAGATGACTTTGGTTTGATCCTGCCAGATGCTGAGCAACAAGCCATGGCCAGACTCGACAGCTTGCAGCGACTGAGCTAAGATTAGTCCCAGATTACCGCCGTGCAGCCTGCGAAAGCCGGTCATTCTGTTTTTCATTTCTGTGGCAAAACTGTGAGATTCTGGAATTTGTTCTTTCTCCTCTTATATACCATTCAGCGAAGCAAGAATGAATGCCCTGGAGCTAGCTGTACGCTGCCAACTCAAGCCTTTAAAATGAACACAAAAATCACAGCCCAGCCTGAACAGGGAAATGTAAGCCTGAACCTGGCCCCAGCGACAGTGGCTGCTGGAAAGGCCCCCTGAGGCAACTCCAGTGCTGTAATAACCTACGTAAACAGGGACGGTGTGTTTTTTTTATCCTCCGCCTTGCTTCAGTGGAAAGGGGCGGAAAAATAACTCACTTGCGTACACAGTCATTTAGGCCCAGTCATGATTCCTTTAGAGCCTGTGCCAATGGATTTTAGTCATTCTCTGGCAAAGGTTTCTCTTTCAACCACAAACACTGAATAGTTACTGGGTGAGTCACCACCTTGAGTAATCTAATTCCTTGACCAGTACATGCTTGCTTCCTGCACTGCAGAGTGTCTTTCTTCACTCGGGTATTTTAAAGTGTGCCTTTCCTGCAGGACTTTTCTTTCCTGAAGTGCCCAGCACTGCAGGGCTGGGAGTCCAGAAGAGGAGTCTAGGGTTCAGCTCCCAGGACGATTCCAGCTGCAGATCGCAGGCCACCTCAGGGTTGGGAAAGGCACCATAGCCCACTGGCTACGCCCACCTCAAATCCAGCATGTGTGTCCTTGGAAGAGCAGCAAGCTCAGGGTTAGAAGTTAATTTTTCAGACAATAAGCCCTTACTCAGCAAGTCTGGTCATATCCAGAGGCATAATGCGGCTGTGCAGCTTTACCAGCAAATGGTAAACCAGCTGAATCTGCAATGCTTGCCTTGTACCAGTATCACAGTGAGCCTTTTGGACAAGAGAAGTCAGTGCCCAAGGGCTGTTCTGACTGACTTTAGGAAGGGAACACAACAACTGTAAGCACAGGATTGTGGTGGGGCAAACCACATGGAATGGTGTTGGTGTGAACCTTTTGCAAAGGGTGTGGACTGTTTTCCCTTTCTCGTATACTTGCTTTATGAGAAAATGTACTGTTAAAAAATCACCAGGCTTAGAAACACTAGAGAATAAAGGTGTTTCCCCCCTCCACCCCCCCTTTAAAAGATGTAATGTTTCAGGAGCACTTAAACGCTAGAGGATTAAATTGTGGTGAGTGTTCACAAGACACCTTTTGAAGAATGTTATTAAAATCCTTCCTAACCCCTTCTTTCATGATTGCAGCTTTCTGTTTCATTTCCTATTTATGGGGGACCATGCTTTCCTCGGGGCATCTTCTGGCCGCTACTTCTCTGGCAAGCTCCTTCTCTTCAGGGGAGGAACAGAAAACAGAGGCAGCGAGAGGGGAGGATTAAATTATACTCTGGTATTTTCAAGCCAAGAAAAACAGACTATAATAAAAGTACTTTAATATAAATTTACAATCCCAGAAGAAAAATGTCTCAGAGCAAGGTGTCTTTCTATGTTTATGTATATAAAAGTACTGCTGACAAACAGGGCAGATTCAGCTGTGGCTATGTCTGATAGCCTGTATATCTACTAGGACCATTACGTCCTCTCTGACCTCTGAATCTATATGACTACATAATAAATGTATGACCTGGACTCTTGATCTACACTCAAAACACACACACGCTCCTTGAACAGGGGAAGAAAAAGTGTTTTACATGAATTGTCCAAAGACGTGATCGATCCTGAACTTGATGACTGAGCAAAAATATTGTTATTTTTGATTTTAACACCTTAGTGCTTTTAAAATAACGATACCATGTTGCTTGTATATGTTAATCTGGGTTTTTAATATTCTATTTTCTTCTTTAAAAACTTGGTATCAATAATTTGCCATTTTAGGACTGGAGAACACTGTCTGCAAAAATATGGGTCATTTGCATAACAAACTTTTAACCGTTACTTTAATTTAGAGTATTTTTTTATTACGTATGGAACATAAACACTATCAAAACACAGAAGTAACGGAAGAAAGCAGAGCTGTTCAGGGACCCTCCCTGAGGAACAGAGCTCAGTCTGCACTGTCCACAACACGCCAGTCAACGAAGACTGGGGCAAATCTTATTTGGTACCATTTCCAGAAGCTGGAGCTGAACATTTCAATATATGATGTGACACCAACATAACGTGTTGTTGCCTCTGCTCCCATCCTTCATCTGCATCATCCTTTTGTTGGCTGATGTTTTTCCATCATTACCACAGAAGCATGCCAAGTTGGACTGGGAAGGACAGGATGGTATCACCTACTCCAGTTGTTTTCAACCTTCCTTGAACTGTGGGCCTTGAAAATCTTCCCTGTGATGTTCAGGTCTTCTTCTGAGGGTAGCAGCTGGCATGGGTGAACTCATGTGAGTTTTGAGCATAACTTGACATCATACCTAAGGCAAACCGTCACCAAAATGAGTGAGTGGTCTTCCACCTCATCATCATCCCTGTGAGTTACTTGTGTCCTCTTTCCCCCAGTGCTCTGGCATTCACACAAGGCCAGGGTCCTCCAGTGCAGGAGCTGAACCAGCAAGCAGCATCTCACCTTGTCTTCTGGTGTTAGTTTTCTTCTGTCTTTATGCCCCAGCTAGGTCACTACAAGGCTAGGTCAGCAAACCCTACTTGGTAGCAGTGCAGGGAGCTGTGGGACCAAAAAGGCCACAGGTAGCAGGGTATTTTCAAGGCACTGGCTGCATCAGCTTAGTTATAGCATAAAACTGAGCCTTGGCTTGGTTGCATGGAAAGCTACTGATCTCATCCTAAAGACGTGAAGCAATGTCAAGCCCATCACCATTGTGGTAAGCTATTTCAGTATTCATTTACCACCACTGCTAGGAAGTTGGTTTTATTTCAAGGTTGAATTAATTTAACTTCAGCTTACAGATGTTACATCTTGTTACATTTTTACACATGGCATTAAAACATTGTCCGAGATCTCATTTCTCTGTGTAAATATCTATAAACACAGATCAAGTCACCTCTCAGACTGCATAAGCCTTATTTTTAGGGCTTGACTTCCAGCTCTTGGGTCATTTTTGTAGCTGTACTTTCAATTCTCTGCAGTATTTCACATCTTTCTTGAAGCATGAAAATGAGAAGTGGACAAAGTATCGTAATAGCAGTCATTAATTCAAAATCACTTTCCTCCTTTTACTACATATTCCTTTAATATACATCTATGGGCTGCATTGGCCAATTTTTCCCACGGCATTGCGTTAAGTGCTTGTGGTTGGGTAATTATTTGCAATGACCCCTGTGTCCTTCTGTTCAGTACTATTTTCCAAGAAAGTGCTCCTCATTCTGTGCAAGTTTTTCAATCAAAAGATAATGCGGTATTAAACCAAATGGCTTTGGGAAGCAAAAGTGCATGTACCAAGGCAGATCTGCAGGACAAGTAATCCTCTCAGGAAAGGGCAACAGGTTTGTATGATGAGATATATCATCACTGAAACCATACTGACTGATGACTGCTAGAATTTTAGATGTAACTGGAATTGTTTGTAGAGTCCTGATACCATTGTTCTATTATTTTGACCAAGATCTTCAGCAGGGTCTTATATTTCCCTGACTGACACTGCTCACTCCTTGCCTAAGTATCTGAGTTTTTTCAAGCTCTGAAGCACCCCAGCTCGCTCCTTTCAGCCTCCTGGCTATGCATCACCTGAACAGGCTGACTTGAAAATTTTGATCTTTAGCAGATGCTGCTTCGTGCACTTTTTCTCTGCATGCAAGAGTCTCAACTTCTGGCTATAACTTTGTCTGAGCTGGTCATATCCTCCTGCTCCACCCCACCTATAGCACAAAAATCTCTTTGAAAGTGCCTGCCTTTTTCAAGAGCCAATTTAAACATCCACCATTTGTAAGCAGCAGTGGGACCTTACCTAACCCACAAACTTTTTATTCCTGATATGACAAAAATACCTTCTTACTGCTTTTGCCCATTTAATCCCAAGCTATGTGAGTGATTCCTTTAGCTCTCCACATGACTGTGCATTATTTACAGTCGTTAGCTTCACTGTCCATCCATCCTTTCAGCCTGGAAATCTTTCTGGCAGTACAACTTCTCTGTGTGACTGCAGAACCAGGGCTGAGGGACGCCAGTAGGATAGCATGAAATAATCCTCAGTTTGACGTAATGGTTCCCACAGTGCAAATCTGTTATGTCAGCAAAAGGTCTGAGTTTTCTGCAAAACTCTTCTTTTTGAAGTTCCAAATATATGTGATAGATGTTGGTACTTTCTTACAAGGTCAGTGAAACCAGTCTGCTCTCACTGGTGCAGAGGCAGCTGCCAATTTTTAGGTCAGTGATGATCTCATCTTCCTCAAGCGGAATAAGAACCAGTATGCGGAGCTGTCATATGTTCTACTGATACCCGCATGGCTACTGCAGCACGGAGGTCAATACTAATTTAATCTGATTTTGTGACTGCAGTAAAGCCATGGCACTTCTGCATTAAGAAATCATTCATCATTTCTGGAAACTCAGGAAATGTTGCTACTGGCCAGAGGAGTCTAGCCAGTGCATCCCGAGAGAAAGGTGTGCGGGATAATGCAGTTTTACTGCACATTATATAGAAAGATTAAGAGCACGTAAGATTAGATGCACTTTAATAAATGCTCACCAATGCCAGCATCTCTGTAATTCATCACTTGAAAGTGTAGTCTATGACTTTTCAGAGAGCCTGGTCACGATCTGTAACAGCCTAAAAAGTAGCAATGTCTTTAATAGACAGTGCCTTAGGTGAAACTCATGTCACCTGTCTAGATCCCCACCAAATATACCAATCTAGGATGCCCCACATGAGTGCCCTTTATTTACTTCTGAAAAGCAATACTTCTGTATTTACTTCTGAAAAGCAGAAAACTGCTATGGGATCCAACTGTGCCTCCATGAGCCATCTGCATTGTCTGTCTTGACTGGGACCAGCTGCGAGGCCTTCATGGGCTTTTCTGAGGTTTGGCTGGATAGAGAAGAACAGTATTTCCCAGTTTCCTGCCTCACCACTTGTGTGTCAATTCCAGTTGGTCCTTGCATGTTCTTCATTCAGATGTCTGATTCAGCATCTGGTGGTGATTTGGTATCTCCAGATGTGATGATAACATTCCAGCTTTTCTGCTTCTGGTCATGACAAATTGCCTTTTTCTTTGTTTCTCATGTTCTGTGGGCAACTTAACTCCAATGGCAAAGCTTGAAAGTTTTGCTATAGTACTGGCCAGCTCAAGGAAACTTTTCAGAAAACCTTTCTTATTTCTGACCTTTTGGAAGATGATCAGCTTTATCTTAAGACCTTTAACTCTCCTCTGTGGAAGGTCTTGTAGCTTCCACTGCGAGAAGATCATTGGTAAAGAAGCAAATATGATATGTGGTAGAGGTCAAAAGAACTGGTAGAGCTCTTCCCATCCCAATCTCTGTATTTGTAGAAAAAAGCTCTCAAACTCCCAGACAAAAACCTCCTATATGAGATGTCTGTGTTCAAACTATCTTTTTTCAAGAGTTACCAGCTCAAATAAACACTTCTACTTTTCTAGCAGAAGTGCTTCCACTTCCAAAAGAGATACAAAAAGTCTTAGCAGTGTTTGACAATATAAAGTAAGAAATTGATACTATTAATGCCCTATTAAAAATAAGTTTTTAAAAGGATTAAACAATAATTATAATAAGGATTAAGAAAAGAAATAGTGGAAAATTTTGTCTTCATTTTTTTATTTAATGTTTAATTCTCCAGAAAGAAAAAACCTAGACAAAATATATTTATACTGCATATAGCTCAGCTGTGAAAAAATATTCCTACCTTATTTTTATGGTATTTCAGCTTTTTTTCTGTAGCTTTTGTTTTATTTTTTCAACTACAAAGACAAACTTTCTGTTGCTGTTTAGTTCATTGTGGGTGAATACTAGAACTTCAAATGTACACTAATTTATGTTGTTATAATCCACAAACCAAAGAACGGACAGAGTTGGGTCTTTCACTGTACAGTAACTGTAAGCCACTGTCAGCCTTGTTCTGCTCTTACAGCTAAACCAGTGCAGTAATAGGACCCAATTCTGCTCCCATTCAAGTCAACAGGATTTTCACTATTAATGTTTATGGGCTAAACTCAGAATATATATTGCATGGAATTAAATACCCAACAGTTTGTCCTAAAGACTAATCCTTCACACTGAATTTCTGGGAGCCGCAATGGAAATGGAGAATGAGCTGCTTCAACCTTTCCTGTCAGCAGCATGGATTTGATCTGTATTACAAAGGATCACTGAACATGAACAGACCTGGTGGCTTTCAAAACCAACCCCAGAGTAGCTGTGAGCATATTTTGCCCCACATCCCACACACTTTCAGTCCATACAGCTACCTTGCAAATAGCCTGCCCTTGGCCTGTGTCAATGCACCTGGGAGCATCCTAGCCCGCGGAGCAAGCTCAGGCAAGCGTGGTCCCCACAGCTGCTGCGGAGAGCACACCTTGAACCCAGGCAGGGTCTGCACTTACAGACTTGCAGTATGGAAAATAGTCAAGTCGGCTCTTGAGGGTGGTGTTGGCACAGTCAATATCCTCTCTAGAGATTTCTGGGAGTCTCTGAATGCTCTCCATGACCCAGTTCAGTCTCTGTTGCACCACTGTTTGCCCGTAGCATTACCCTGGTGTGGGTGGGAAGCAAAACATGCTGTCTGCCAGGTAAAGCTGTGGGAAAGGGCTAGGTCTTCCCTGCTCCGAGAGTGGCATGCCAGCATACTCACAGGAGAAACCATAAAGAGAAGAGCAGAGCTGGGTTGTGCATCAATTAAGGGCTAAAGCTGCAGTTATCACAGATCAGCCGTGCACCAGAGATGTTAGTGATACTATCCTCACTTGTGCCAGCTGAGGATCTGGCTTTTAGCATCCTTCCTGGCCCTCAGAAAGGCACAAAATGCAATGTAGCCACAAGCAAAAGAAGAATAACAAAGCACTTTGTTAGCAGCAAGGGTTAGAGAGCTGTATCGGTTTCTTCAATCACTGCTGGAGTCCCTGCTGCTGGCCTCATCACCTGCCTGTTTCAGGCAATCTCTTCTCTAGGCTGCCTTAGCCATCTGGTAAGATTACAAACAGAACAAAGCAGCAGCAAAGGAGAAGAAGGAGATGGGGCGGGGGGAGCTTGTTCATCCTGCTTCCCCCCTGTGACTCCTTTTCATCTTCTGAATGTGTAAATCCTGGCTGTGGCCTGGCTCCTAACAAACTGTGTGTGCAGAGGTAGCCAAGGCCATTTGATTCAGCTCTATTGGAAATCTGTTTTCTCGTTGGTCTTACACAAAGGTCTATTAATTAGGTCTGATAGAGCTTAGTGAAAAAATCTGCTTGGCTAGCAAGGGCACTCTCTTGCTCACTCGCATATTTCTTAGATCTTGCCAAGATCTCAAAAATAGAGGGAGCTTAATTACAGTCAGTGGATTAATCTCCAAGGGAAAGAAATTGTAATTAGCTCTTTGAAATGTGCCACTTTTTCTTCTGGGCTTTCAGAGTTTGTCAGTGTGTCTGTCTGTCCTTCTGTAGGACTAGAAAAAAGGTAATTCTGCACAGCTTTTATGCTTATTTTTCATCCCAGGCCAGAAGCACAAACGGCAGCTGACTTCATAAACATTTTCCAGCTGATCTTGAAGAGACTGTTGATTCCTCAGTTTCTCTCTTAAATCCTGCCTGCTGCTTCCCACGGGGCTATTCTCTTTAGTTGTGGTCACCAGTGTTCCTGCAGCCAAGGCTGAGAAGGCCTTCTGGTGCCTCTTTGTGCTCATTCTCCACTTCATGAGAGTAACAAAGAAAACTTGGGGTTTGACTATGACATTTCAAGCTCTTCATGTGATGGCATGAGTGGCAAAAGCCCACCAGTGATTGATGGGAAGGTAATAAACCCAGTGCCTCGTAGTCTATCATTTATGTTCATGTTCAAGTAGGTTTGAAGGTGAATAGGACTGTTGGGGAGCAAATCTAAAGCCAGAACAAGGCATTGCAAGAGATTTTAGTGAATTCCCATTTCTCATGCACGGGAACTAAGTAAGTGTTTAAAAATCACCTTGATAAATGAGAACGCGTCCAACAAAGACATACCAAGCACTCTGATTTATAGCACTCATTGAATGCAGTCATGTCACTGGTACACAGCACCTTTGCTGTTGATTTTACATGTATGCAAGCTAATTTGTACAAGCATGTACATTGGGGTACATCACACATTGGCAGGCAAGATCAAGCCCTTTATGTGTACACATTTGCTGTGTATCAAGCAGAAGAATAAAAAGAGGAAATGAAATACTCTCCTATGGGGGAATGAGCATGGAGGGAGCCTTCAGGATGCATATCCCTTATTCCTTCTGCCTAGTATATCATCATTCCTCAACAGTGCAGTAAAGCTATCCCTTCATTAAGACTCTCAGTCCTAGGAAAGGTGACCCAAACTCCCCTTCCATCCATTTGAATCTTGCTCTGACAGCCAGTGACTTGTTAATTATTAATATGAAATATTTGATGGTACATAGAGCAGCTGAACCCAGTTTAATGTATGCTCAGGGCAACTCTCTGAAGCTGAAATCAGCCATTCCGGTGCCTTGGATTTTTCTACTGAAGTTTTGCCTTTTGCCTCTTCTTTTACTTCCCCGTCGTTCTTTCTTGTGCCTTTGTGCCTTCATGCCTTCATGCTGAGTGTTTTCTTTCATCTCAGCAATGAACTTACAGGTCTGCATTTCAATTCTATTCCTTTACTTACCGATCAGGCTTAATGGAAAAATAAGAAACAGGATACAAGCCCTTTTTGAATCAGATTCCCAGAAACCCTATTTCTTTCTTCCATCTGGTTAGTCTGTCCAGTGGTACACACTTTGAAACACTGCTCCTCTCTGCGTACCCCTGGAGTTTGAGCTGAGGTTATTAGCTTCCAACTGTAAGTGAAATCACATCACCCCCGATTAAACATGTGCTATATGTGGTAAATACAGGCTTTGGAAGACTTATCTTCTGGCTTAGGGTGTGCTTTTAAGATGCAAATCTCCTCTTTGGAATGATTTGCTTGCTATGAGATTATGATTTGCTACCTGCATGCTTTATTGACACAAACATACATTACGGAGCTCATAGCTGCCTTCCTGCTCTGGGTGCAGTCACCGTTACTTACAGAATCTGTCTCTTTATCATTCAGAATAGAGGGATATCATCTGTTTGACCCCCACTCAAGCTCTTTAGCACTGATCTGTCAAAAGCATTTTCCTGTCTTGGGTCAGGTCACATTTGGCTATACCACCTTCACCCTTTTATTTGTGCACCATCTCCTCTGCTGATCAAGAGAACTTATTTTAGTTAACACTCCCTTTCCCCCCCCTTGCAGCTTCTTTTTTTTTTTTTTCACCTTCTTGGATTTTGCCCTTTTGAGATCTGTGAGCTGTGATAATACACAAGGGCTGTACCAACACAGACCAGAATCCAAGCTTAGCACTGGAGAAAATCCCCCTGCTGAATGGCAGGAGTGAGCCCCAAAGCACTCTTGTTACTATTTCCCCATAAACATGAGAGTCAGCTCAGTTAAAGCTTCTTTGGAAACCTGGCCACCAAGTCACTCAGGAGAACCTAAACCAGCACAGCTACTTCCACACAGTATTACTATCCAGCATTGCAAAGACCCTGGAATTTGGAAAAGTCTGCTTAGTGTACCCCCCACTGTATTCATTTTATGATCACTGGAATATACACAGTATCTATATGCTTATTATATGATATACATCCATTCCTACCTAGGAAAAATGTGACCATGTATTTAACCAATATTCCATTTTATGCTGCAATTCCAGCTCCTGTTAGGGACCTAGCAAGCAACACATAGTGGAAGAACAAGCCCCATTCCTTGTTTCTCCTCTGCTCGTCCTGAATTACACACATTGTTTTTCCTGAAGAATCTCTTTAGGCTGCATCATAAACCAGAGATATTTGCTTTGCAGAGGTAACCTTTGTTCTACTTAGCACAAAGTAATACCCACTATCTGCGTACAGATGCAAAAGGGGAGGGGATTTGGAAAGTATTTCATAAGAGTTTAGAAAGCAGAATTGAGATTTTATTATTATTATTATTATTGCAAATTTGAACATTTTCTATGACATTAACTGACTTTACAGCAATTTATTTTGCTGCTATCATAAAGGGAGGTAATGAACCATGAAGTTTCTTCAGGAAATTGTCAGCATCTGCCTACAAATAAATTTCAAACACATGAGCCACGGAGGAAGAACACAGTGATTCAAAGAAAACTGCTTGTCCTCATCCTAAAAGCCAGTCAGTGTCATTTGTGTTTGACATATTCAGGAGAAGGGTCTGGTTCAAAGACATGTCACTGCTATGTAACAATGGAAAATTTAGATGCATGTTAGTCATCTCAGAGATAAGATTATCTCCTTTGAAAGCATATGTTTCCGCAGATGGGTAATCATAGTGAAAAGATAATCAATAAAATGAGAAGAAATTCAACAACCTGCTTTTTATTCTCTTAGGGATCTCACTTTTTAAAACAATTATCTCTCCGTTATATGTGACACTTCCTTTGTTCCTCACAGTAGGTGCCTAACACTAAATCAAAACCGAAACCCATATCTAATCAAAGATAATAGGAAATTTAAAAGACTTCCTTATCAGTTCCAAACACATACAGCATCACCTAGTAGTTATCTAGGATTAGGAAGCTTTCTGGGTGTGATTCACTGATAGCATTTACTTCGTATCTCTGTAGCTTTGGTGACAAACATGGTACTGAAGAATAAAGCAACATCCTCAGGTTGTGATATGCTGGAAATCTATGGGAAATGGCTTCTCCATGCCTAGAGCCTTGTGTGGTTATTTATACAGGTGCAAGGGGAATATAAATACAACCAGCTATATATGAAGCATTTGATTCTCACTATTAGTGGATGTAACTGACTGTGCAAGGTACCCAGCAGTGAAAAGTCAAGCTTAGGTATGTTTTAATATTTAAAAGTTTCCCAGTAATAGAAAAATTGTACATTTCCTCTATTCAAATGCTCATTTTATGCAGCTAGGGGATATCTATCATTCCCTCTCTTGGGTCTTTTCTTCCTTGATGTAAGAAGAAAAAAATGGGAGTTATTTAATTGTGTTTTTTTTCCTGATATATTATTATTACAAGTACCTCGGACCTTCTTATGACTTCACACAAAACACTGGTCATTGATGTTTCACTGACTTGGAAAAAGTCAGTGTTTTTCTTCATATCAGGTTCACTAGCCAGAGAAATGACTTGCTAAACTCATCACAAGCAGAGAGTTAGTATTCATTGATTTACTAATTTTCCCCTGTGCTCATCACTTTAACAGCTGAGCATTTCATAACTTTTGAATGGATTTATCTCTGAAGTAGATCAGTGAGGTAAAGAAATTGTATTTACTTCCATTTTACTGACGAAGAACTGAGGCAATGAGAGATTAAGTGACTTGTCACAGGTCGCAAAGGAATCCAATAATGCATCCAGAAACAAAGACCAGACCTCTTTGGCATCAATTCAGTGCCTTCCTCACAAGAACATCTTTCTTCTTCATTTAATAACCTCTTAACTCATTTCTTCCATGGATTCTGTATCATGTAGCAGTCTGTGTCTCTGTTCATGGCTTCCTTGCTTTTACCCACAATCCCATCAAACTCTCCATCCTTATGGTGTCTTCAAAAACATTTTATATTTATTTCTGTATCAATGCAAACAAAAGAACGCAGTATTCTCAAAGTACCATTATAGCAAACCTGGCATGAAACAGATGGAAGAAATAAAATGAGGTGATGATATGCCACTCCAACAATAGTGAGAAGACAATATATTGCTAACAACACTCCCAGTCTGCTGCTTCTCCGCTGTGCATGAAAAAGAAAAAAAAGCTTTGTTAACGGAAATCACAGATAGTTATTTATCAGCACTATGGTTAAGGTTTGCTTTTACTTGGTTTTCAGCTCAGATAAGGACATGTAGCAATTATTCTCAGTACTCTGTACATATTTGTAGCATAAAAATAGCAGAAATACCTGGTTTCACTTGTGCACTATAGCAGTATTTCCTCATCTGGAAAAAAAGAAGAGCTTGCACTGCTTAGACAAAGAAGAGAAACACAGTGTTTTAAATAAGGCTTTATAGTAGCCTGTCCTGTTTTCTGGTCTCACTGCAAAACCTCACAAAGCATAGCACCCAACTGAGTAAATGGATGGTGTCCATCAGGTTACCTGGGGTCAGCAACAGTCCCAGTTACAGACACATAACTCCTAGACAGGTCAATGGGACAGGGTCTCCAGTGGACTGCAAAGTCATTTCTCTGGTGCATGGCTGGTACATTTCATTCCCATTTGCACTGGTATCAGTGAGCAAGTGATGCAAAACACCATGAACAATTTGAAGGCAGAATTTCTTCCTGAACTATTTTCAACCCAGGCATAGGTCAAGTAAGGGGTCTGTTCTTTATCTGAGCTGCGATTCTTGAGGATGCCCATGTCCTAACTCCCCCAAATCCTTACTGTATTTGCGTTAAATCTAAACTTGGGCTGCTGCAGCTTACAAATTCTGTATGTCCTTCTAGTACAAATCTTGGACTTTTTCTAAGAAACACTGTAAGTCCCATCATCCACCCAGCTCTGATTGTGCACCATGTCTGCAGAGGCTGCTGGTGGGGGAGAGGCTGCTGCACCATGCACAAAGGTGAAGGCCATTCTCCTCACCAGCATTACTGCAGCTCTGAACAGGCTCAGAAACACAACCATACTCCATCAGTTTTCATCTCGCTACAACTTTCAGGGAGAATACCACAGTTCTTCAGCAAATCTGGCCTCAGCAGTAGCATCCAAAACCCTCTTGAAGTAACATTTAGACTCAACTGGGATATTTAGGATTGAATGTTTCCTACTTACCTTTTTGCCACACATTCAAAGTCTCACTAAGTTTCAGATCAATTGAGGGTAACTTTGTGTGTTGATGTTCCAGCCCACACATTAACTTGTGCTTCAGTAGAAAACATATCAGTGTTTGCCCTCCAAAGAAGCACTGAAGGTAGTTTCATTCAGCTCTCTTGGCCCTATCCATGTACTTCTGGTGGGTCAAGGAGTGGAGTAAGAAAATTTCCAGGATTTACAGAAGTGTTATACGGGCAAACTCCATCAACCACTTTCCTCCAGACCTGGCACCTGGCAGGAGCCAGCTCAGCAAGCAGGACCAAAAGATGAACTGCTGGAACTAATGAAACTCCATGTTTTTGCAGCTGGCAGAAGGATTTTCATGCCAGAACCAACCTTTTTCAAGGTCTGGCTTGACAGAAAACCAGTCCAGAATGAGCAGTGCAAGCCCCAATGCAGATGAGTACCCACACAGCTCTGCAGCCACAGCTGCATCCTATGGGGGGGCCGGGCACTTTGGCTGGTGCCACTGAAAGAGCAGCTGCTGGCACATCACTACTCATGGACGCTCTGTCAAAATCCATCACAGAAGACTTTGTTCCTTGACTTCAAATACAAATATTCTTGTTTGTTAATCTGAGTTAGGAAAGATGGATGAATTATCCAGCTACTCTGGTAACATCCATAACGGTATGATTTCAAGTACTGACGTGGGGTTTTTACTTCTATTAGTATTGGGAATGACGACTTTCTATCATGCTATAAAACAGAGAAACTCACCTTTACATGAATTTCCAGTAGTCTCTGTTTTTCTTACTCTTTTATATACACTGTCCTTATTTTTATAGGATGCGACAAAGGAACTATTTCAATAAAGCTTTTCTTTCTTCATGTACTGAGGAACTATAACATTTCATTTAGCCTTTTAAGATATGACACATCTTTTGACACCTTCTGACTCCTGGTACAAGGCAAAGGCAACATCTGAGCTTGTGTTTTGGTTTTCCTTCTCTTTTTGATCTGTTTAGCTGAACCCTTGTCGGTTGAGAAGGAATTTTTAACTCATACATTTCTGGATGCTGGAAAAAAAGAGAATTGCTTCTCAGTAACCCCAGGACTGCTGCAGACAAGAGCTGCAGCAGAGCTCTCTTTTTCACCAACAGGACTGGACTCTGTTTATGCTTTAGAGCTTCCTCAGTTTGTTAATAATGCCCCAGTTATCAAAGTTTTCCTATTATAAACTCTCTTTAAAATATTACTTATTTATTACTCCTTATGACCATGGCTGTTAGCCTTGATCAGTGACATAATCCTGTCTGCCTTAAAGATATCACTAACTCCATAGACAAACTTAAGCTTACTGGCCTTGCCTTTCCTTGATCCTTCCTCACTTTTCCTTCTATCTAAGAGCCAAACCCACAAATACCTAATTCATTCATTTATTTTGTTTCTTTTCTCCACTAACATTTACACTGGCCATTTCAGATCTCTAAAACTGAAATACTGAAATTACCGTGCTTTTTTGTATGAATATGGTCCTACACAGGCTAATAAGGAGTAAGCTGATTTGCATACTCAGCTAAGAAAATAAAAAGATCAGCTATCCTTGCACGGATATACAGTCACACATACAACAATTTTTGCAACTGACTCTGTGTTTGATAGGTTAATTTTTCCTTCAGGTTAACATCAAGACAACACTTTGCCCAGTCACACCCATATTCATCTACAGGATTTAGCCCTAAGCCAATTCAGATATAATTATTATTTCCTCCTTCTTCCCATTAAAGTACTGTAGGCATACTTTGCTTTGAAATGAGCTGGCCGACTTTTTCCCATGGAGTACATAAACTAATCCACTACTTACAGCTCTTCTTTTCTCCCTTTGCTTTACACAGCACATTTGGTTCTCATGATGAGAGAAAAGAACAGATTCATTTTCTCTCCTTTTTAATTAGTCCGTTTTGTACCAAAGCCACAGAAAGAAGGCAAAGATAAGTTAGTCAAGAGTTTTTTTCTCTCGAGACCTTCTCAGTGATGAGTTAAAATGAAAATTGCTTGCGATTGGTTGGGTAAGGTAGTGAACTAGCTGTGCATCTTTATGGGTTTGGCTCAATGCTGGCTCACATCAGACATACAAGTTAAGTCTGCAATCTTGTCCTGAGTCTTGTATGTACAAATCACAGGCTCCAAGAGGGCATACTATAAGTCACCCACATGGGCAGGTACTTTGATTCAGCTGAGGTCCTCAAGTCAGGCAGTCTCAGTATTTCCCACCAGCTCCTCATTCAGTCCCCCTCCCACTTCCTCCCTCACCTCTCAGCCCATCTCCCTTTCAAAAATCTCCACTATTTTTCTTAAAACTCCACATTTTTACTAGATGAGTTTGACATGGAGCTTAGAAGAAACCATCTGCAGCGGTTAAAATGGGGCAGTTTATGAATAGCTGAGAGGAGGAAAGTACCTGACAACCTTAAAGTTGCTCTCCTGACTAATATGATTGTCAATGATATTAATATTAAAAAAAAAATCAAATGCCTCATTGAATTATCACATTGCACTGTATTATCATATTGAATGAAGGCAAGCAAACCCTTTTTAAGAAAAACCAGAGCCTTAAAGGCTCTATCAAGACAGGAGTTGCTGTAGAGGAAGAAGAGCATGGTGCTGTGAACTTCAGAGATGTAGCCTCCAGGACAACACCAGGAGTTCACACAGATATGTTAGAAATTGTGCTCAAACCAGCTCAGCACAAGTCACAAGTAAACCATAAATAGACAGTAATTCAGAGGGAGGAGAGGGAGCAAATAGCCAAAGATATTAAGATAAACAATACATGATCATTCAGAGACTAAACATAAAGCTGCATGTGTGTCTCTGTAGGCCCTCCAGGTCATTAAGGAATTAAGGATGCCAACCTTATGAAGTTTAACCTTGCCAAGTGCAAGGTCCTACACCTGGGTTGGAGCAATCCCAGGCACAGCTACAGGTTGGGCAGAGAAGAGATTCAGAGCAGCCCTGCGGAGAAGGACTTGGGGGTGCTGCTCAATGAGAAAATGAACATGAGGCAGCTTCAGTGTGCGCTCGCAGCCCAGAAAGCCAACCGTATCCTGGGCTGCATCAAAAGGAGTGTGACCAGCAGGTCGAAGGAGGTGATCCTGCTCCTCTACTCTGCTCTCGTGACACCTCACTTGGAGTATTGTGTGCAGTTCTGGTGTCCTCAACATAAGAAGGACATGGATCTGTTGGAACAAGTCCAGAGGAGGGCCACAAGGATGATCAGGGGACTGGAGCACCTCCTGTATGAAGATAGGCTGAGAAAGTTGGGGCTGTTCAGCCTGGAGAAGAGAAGGCTGCATGCAGCCCTCATAGCAGCCTTCCAGTATCTGAAGGGGAGCTATAGCGATGCTGGGGAGGGGCTCTACATTAGGGACTGTAGTGACAGGACAAGGGGTAATGGGTTAAAACTTAAACAGGGGAAGTTTAGATTGGATATAAGAAGGAAATTCTTTCCTGTTAGGGTGGTGAGGCACTGGAATGGGTTGCCCAGGGAGTTTGTGAATGCTCCGTCCTTGGCGGTGTTCAAGGCCAGGTTGGATGAAGCCTTGGGTGGCAAGGTTTAGTGTTAGGTGTCCCTGCCCATGGCAGGGGGTTGGAACTAGATGATCTTAAGGTCTTTTCTGATCCTAACTATTCTATGATTCTATGATTGTCAAGAAGCTGAGGTTATTATTTGTGTTTGTCTTCAGTAGAGTGGAACATTTTGAAATTGACTGAAATTATGAGTGTGATACTATAAACATTTCTGAAGAAGAGGTACGGGAGCAAGTTGAGAAAACCCAATATGATGAAGTTAAAATAATCCAGGGTGTTCAGAAGCTGAACTTCAGAACATAGTGACTGGAAAGAGCTTGCAATGCAACTGAAAAACAAGGGTGTTTCCCAAGACTAAAGAATTTCCCTGTTCCAAAATATGAGTCAGAAATGAACACAGGTAATGCTGACCTCAGTGCTGAGGATGCCACCATGGATGAGCTTCATTTGCGCATGCACGATCAGACCAGCTGCAGCTCTCTCCCCTCAAACCTCCCCAAAAGTCCCAGTGAATTAAGGGAGTAGGAGGTGTCAGCAGGCTTTCAAAAAGCTTTTGAAAAAGCTCCTCATAGCAGAGCAATGGGTCACACAACAAACTGTGAATTAGTATGCTATGTTATAAATGGATTAAGCAATAGGAAACAAATAATCTCGGTACAGCCCTGAGTTACAACGGTAAATGCTAAACCCCTGGTGATTTGAAGGTTAACCCTCATGTCTTCCTATTTCCACTAAATCTATTTGCTCATTGTGAGGTTTTATGAAGAGGCTGCCTGAAGAACAGGGGGAACATTTACCTTCAGGAAAGCTGGGATTCTCCTTAACTCTGCCACCCCCAGGACGACACTGCTAGGCTGAATAGCCGTCACAAGGTTCGTGCTAATACATTATCTATCCCAATTTCTTTCTCTAAGGGACTTTATTTCACACCTTGCTGGCTGCAATTTTTCTTCTGCTGTGTCATCCTGGCACCTCATAGCCTGGTCTGGAAAGCGGAGCAAGTGAAACACAGAATGCCCCAGGTCTGATTCTGTTCCTTGTTTGATTTTTCACCATGATTTAGAGAGGAGTGACAATGTGTCGCTGAAGTTTATGCATGCTGCTAAGACTGAAAGGCAGCATAAATTATGGAAAACGGCAAGCGGTATCAGTAGATCACACTTATACACCCTAGGCATGTAAAACGTACTCTGAAGACTACAACATAACATGTGTGTAGGTGAAATAACAGTTTCATGATGTGAAATGGCATTCTCTTTGCTTGGTGGTTTCAGGAAAATTCAGTATACCTTGCAGAAGGCATCCCTCCCACCTCTCATAGGATGCAGGCAATGACACTTAAGCAAAGAAAATAGCATGAGCCATGCTAGTTAAACAGACTGACACACCTCAGACAGTTTCAGACCTCTGTATTTAGCAGGCAGTATCTTCTGTTTAGAGATCATTGCTAAACAAAGGCTCTGATTTGGATTTTGTTTGATGTTTGCCATAGCTGCAGTGACAAATGAAGAGACCCTGGGAAAGCTGATGGAAACAGAGGCATGGGTGACATTAGGTATGGAGAAAGCATGAAGAGAAAGGGGCTTTATCCAGCAAAACATGCATATGCCCATGCCCACTACAAGCTGATTGCTTACAGCCCTTGCTGTGTTCCCAACTTGCCCGGTGCCTCTGCCTTGCATGAAAGGAGCTCATAGGGCTTGAGAGCTTTCCAGCTCTCAGCCTGTGAATAGTCACCGCACTCATTACTTTTTCTTCCCAGAACGTGTCTGCTGCCCAACCCTTTTGTAGCCCTCCAGCTCTTCCCTTCTCCACCCCACTGACCTGCAGCTTTTCACTGGTCTTACAGCACTGACCCCCACTAAAATGTAGTGGTGAGCTTCCACATTGTACAGCATCAAGCAGGCAGAGAACCTTCTTGTGGGGTGCCAGGCTGGGGCAGAGGTGCCTCATTGCCGGACTCTTAAGGCTGCCCGTCTACAGAAGTGTGGGGTGCTCTGCCCTGTCCCCAGCCTCTCATTCCCATCCTCCCTTTGCGCCAGTTGTGATCTCCTCTGATCTTCTGGTCAGCTGGTTTAGGAAGTTAAGCTGGCAGAAAACTACTCCTCCAAAGAAACGCACAGCCACTTTAGCTCCCCAACAGGCTTACTGCGATGTCAGACAAACACCAGGGCCTGCTGAAGGGGCAAGGGGTGGGGTAGAGATGGGAAAACACAGCCAGAGGGAAAAGTGGGATGACAGCAGTGCCCACGAGGGCTGTTTGGAGCTGTCTCGGAAGCACACCCTTAGGCACCAATCTGCTTGCCACCATCAAAACCGAGGCTTGTCTGTGCCTGTGCAGCAATGACAGCCTCAGGTCATGAAGGCAAAGCTTTGAGATGAAAAATCTACATAGTTTGGGCACCTCTTTGTTTAGGAGGCACCTCTCTCAGGGTCACACCTTTAGGCTTAAGCAGTTAGGCCCCATGGGCAGTAGTTAAGCCTTTTTTTGGATCTCCCTTACCTTCTGGTATTGCTGTTAAGATCCATGTGTTGGATTTTAATAACCGTTCTGTGATGTACACAGAAGAAACCTACTCTCAATGGGGAGAGTGCAGAGAGGATTATCATTCTGCTGTAACAGAGCCAGGATCACTCCACAGTGATGCTCTGTGTTATTCAAGGTCATCAAAGGATGCTTTGAAAACGTTGCTTGCATTCTTGCCGCGGAGAGCAAGCTGGAGTAAGCTGGGAAGGAAAGGGAGTCTCACAGGCATTGCATGTTTTCACAGAGTAACCCAAGAGGAGCTCCTGCTACTTCATGAGCAAATGCTGGAAGAGCAGAAAGAAGCTGGCACCAATGCTGCTTTCCATTAGCCTCTCCTCTGCCTCGTTCCTCTGCTTGTCACTGCCCTCTCCTTTGCAGCTGTGGGAGGCAGCATGGCCAGGCAGAATTCTCTGCCTGTAGGCAGACCTCTAACTGACTGGGGTGAGTTGCACTGAGGAACCTGCCCAAACCTCTTAGCAGGACAGAAAGCAGGAGCCACTGCCCTGTGCCAGCAAAATAAACCTACCCAAAGTAAAGTAATAGTTTTGCAGGTGGGGGCTGGGAAAGAATTAACTGCTTCAGTTAGGGAGGACTCAAGGGGAAGGGAGTGGTCGCTTGAGTATTTTTCATCTAGACAATTAGGTCTGCTCCTCGGGGCAGTGGGTGTTAAGCCAAAACTGGAAAGCTTTCCCTAAACTAGTAAAGCACAAAGCTTTCACACAGTGTGTGCTCAGCCCCAAGAACTTCCTGGTAACCCAGGTTATTTGAGGCAGATTGTTGATTAGGATCCAAGAGAGGATTAGAAACTCTTTTGAGCATAAATAGTATTTGCAACTGTGTGAGTTAAGCAAACGGATACAGGGGAAATCAAACCCCACGCTTCAGGGCATAAACTGCTCTCTTGTGAGTCAGGATCAACTTTTTTTTCCTCTACGCATAGCATCTCATAATTAGCTAGGTGCTTGCTGTGGTTTTGATTTGCTCTGAAGCATCAGTTAGTGGCCGCTGCCAGAGGCGGGGTGCTGGACTAGATAGACCTGTGATGTGTTTCTGTAGGGTAACCCTTTTGTTCCCATATTGGCAAAGCTTTGTGGGAAAGCTTCAGTGATGTGTCTTCAGCAGCTCCTGGTCTTATCAAACATTGGCCTCTCATTTCCATAAGCACTAAAGTCAGTCTGAATTGTCACAGAAGTAAAAAGGCAAAGTTTCAGAAGGGTTTATTTAGCTACCTGGTACAGACAGCATTTATTTACTAAATGCTAAGATATTTTTAGGACCTGCATGGGTCATTTTTGCCAGGAAGAAATTATTTTCTTCATTCAGTTTCAGCTGCAAAGAAGTCACACAACTCGCAGAAGGTTTTGTATTTTGAAAAATACATATTTCTGTGTACGTGTGCATATACACATACACGTGTATACATATATATATATATAAATAAAAATATAAGTTGTTCCAATATAAAGGTTTGAATTACTAGCATTTTCTTACAAATTAAAGGCAGGCAAGGACCAGTAATGCAGGTGACAGAGCATGCACTAACAAAGTCTGCCTTTCCACGCTGCCTCTTTGATGTACCTCATCTTTGCCCTGAAGGAATTTCATTATCCTATGGTGAGCTGGTAATGAAATCTGTACTCAGAATCAAGTCTTCATAGAAAACGATATCTTGGCTCTTTGTTCTGTACAGACTAGCTGTGTGTGGTAGGAATATGTTTCTATTTGTGTGTGATCTGAGTGTACTTTGAATACTGATCTCCAGATAAAAAGGATAGAGATCTAATTTGACAAAATATTAAATGCCTCTATCTTGCTTTATCTAACAAAATTCTGATGCTTATTATCGTGATGAACATTTGGGGCGATACTTGTACTGTTCAGCATGTGTGAGAACAATCTCTCTGTGGAGAATCGAATGGAGTGTCAAAGACCCTGATTTACAAAGAGTGCAGAGGGCTCTTAAGTACTATTTTTAGAACAATGCCGCAACAGATTTACACACAGAGAAAAACCCCTCCTCTACAGTCACTTAGGAGCAAAGTAGCATTTCACTGCATAATAATGAGGAATTAATTGCTCTTTGTCATCACTTTTTATGCAAATTGCCATGGAACATTTGCCCAATGTGCATTTTACCTTTTAACAAAGAAAGTAGTCATGACAAACTAGACCAAATTTCATAAGCTAAAGACAAAAGTAGGCTGTACCACACATAAATTGCAGCTAGCGAGTCTATTCCTTTGAGGAACTCTATCAACTTCCCATGAAAGTCCATTAAAAAAAAAAAAGAGAGAAGAAAAGAAAGGGAAAGGTTTCTTGGCCTACGCATCTAGTTAAATTAAATAAATTGAATTAACTTCAATTATTAGATGACTGACATGTCTTCTAATGGAATTTGCTTGTCAGTCTTTACAGCATTTGCTTACTTTTTCCTTTTCCTTGGGATAATCACCAAATATTACCAATTTTGTTTCTTTACCAGCTGCTTTCAAGCTGTTACTCATATTGTTACTGCATTTCAGACATCGCAGGATGCCAGTTGTTTAAAAATGTTTTGTTGGGTTCATATTTAAAAATAATTAGAAAAATATTATCAACCTGATGTCTCACCTATGTGTTCACAACATTTACATCTAGACTAAACTGACAATTCTTCTGAGAAAAAGAGAATTGCAACGGCTACAGAATAGCATTTCCTTTCACTGTAAAAAAGGGAAATACATAATAAATCACCTTTGTTCTACGTGAAGCTTTAAATTTTTAGCCATTCTGCAACTGCCACTGCAAATTTGATGCAAAAATTACCTAGATGGCAAACCAGGTCAAAATGTAGACATCCTAATGGATTGTATTGTGTCAAAGCATTTTCTCCAGAAACATCTCAATATGTTTTCTTTTTCCTGAGAAACACAGGGAGGATAACTCTGCGCAAGGAGTTTCTGTCTCGCATGTGCAATGAATCAATTCAGTGAACTAGTGGGTCTTTTCAATCTCTAGTTTCTACCAACTTCAAACATAACAAGCGAGTTCCAACAGAGTCCCTTTTCTATTCATATGCTATTCACAGCAGACCTTTGTAGTTCACAACTTCAAGTTAACATAGCAAAGAGCAGTTTTAAATCACTCCAGTAATCAGGGGTCACAATTACTTGCTGTAGCTACAAAAAAAAAATAATAATCACACACACGCTGCAAGTTAATGCACTCTGCTTTCACCTTTAAGAAAGAAAAATAACAGAGACTTGACCTCTGCCTTAAGTGCTAACACTTCAGCAACACTATCTATTAATCAAAAAACGTATGAATGCAGCTTATAAATCCCTCTGTATGGAAAGCGCCATCTTCACCCCTACAGAAATATATTTCCTGTCCCAGTACTTGCTTGAAGTGCAAGAACATCCTGCAGTCTCCTTGGAAAAAAGTAAAAGCAATGGATGTGAGAACTAAATAAATCAAGCAGTTGTTCATTATGAGTGGAAACCCAGAAATTTGTTGCGGTCCCAAGTTTTTTTGTTAGCATTAGAGCTAAAATCAAAACAAACTGCCTTAGCAAAAGCAAAAGCCTTCAGCATAGTAAATGAAGCACTCCAACCTGCCCTCAATATTTCACAGTGTCAGGGATTTAGCCTGGAATAAGAAGTCCAAAATATTCCAACATGTGCTCCAACGCCATCAGAGACAGGGGAAGCCACTGTGTTGGTACAGTTACTGTGTGCTTCCCGAGTGAAAGTACACCTGCACTTTCCATGTTCCCCACCTGCTCTCCTGACTGTCCTCTGGCTTCTGTTCAGCCAGGCAACATTCTCAACCTCCATGAGCCTTCTTATGCTCCAGTCAAGTTTCAGTTACACGAAGTAAGGGAGATGTTGTCAGAGGCACAGAGGAAGCCGGGCATCCAGTCAGATATCCAACTACCACTGCCAGTTGTGAAGAAACTCCTTGTGACTTCCTTCCATCAACAGCAAGATGTCCTCTGCTGCGGCTGCACAGTCCAACCTGGAGGGTAAGAAATGTATTTGCACAAAGCCCCAGTTACAGTTATCCATTGAAAGGAGAATCATGGGCGCTAGAAAGTCTGAGCTGTTACCAACTCAGTATCTTTGTGAGTAATAATTACCTCAAGGCTTTTACTCTTAATTAGTGGTTTTGGGTCTAGTCAGCCACTGGTGCATGTGCATAAGCTTTCATTGATGTTAAAGACTATGTGGAGCAAAGAGTCCTTAGGAATAGTAAGTTCTCCCCATGGAGTAGTGTTGTGGGCTTTTTTTTCTTACCCATCTTCTGTTCCTTCCCAAAATCATTACTTTGAATTAAACCTCACCAGATCACTGGTGTCCTGTGACATGTCACAGGGGAGATCTGGACTGCTAGGAAATATCTCTGCCGTCTTGAATGTCTCCTGCCTGATATTTACCCTCCAGAGCACAAACACTGCTCTGACACATCTGGGTTAACCACCTTGTGCCCTCCTTATTCTTCAGTCTCTCCCTCAGCAGTGCTCAAGAGAAAGGAGGGGTTTTTTTACCCTTCTTGTGCATCCCTTGGTTTGCAAAAGGACCATGTTGCCAACACAGATGCTTTGTCCACACTTCCACATTTTGCTGCAGATATTTTCACTTTTACGGATAGCTGTAAAGACAGAGGGTTGTTGGGAAAAAAAAACAAACAACACAACCCCCAAAAAACCCATTACAAGGCTTTTGAGCAAGCTGAGCTAAAAAAAGGTTGAGCTTTGTCCACAATTGCCCTCAAACAACTTTTGGAGCTGATTTGCCTGATTCTTAGTGATAGGGGAATATGAAGTGAGGTTTAAATACATCATTGTGAATGTCCTTGCTTTCGCAAACAGGCTCTGGGATCATCCTGACCTGCAGAATCAGGGAATTTGCAAGATTTGACCTTTAAAACACTAAAAGCATAATACAGTTTTTCATTGTATTTTAAAATACAATTCCAAATACAAATTCAAAAATGTTATTCAGAAATTGTAAATAATAAATATACTAAGTAAAAAAAAAAAAAAAAAAGCAGTAATAGAGATGATGAAGATCTCAGAAGGTGGCACTGATTTAGAGACAAAATGGGCAAGGACAAAGCCTTGTCCTTGCTGGCCATCTCCAGGACTCACTGTGGGCTATATTTGGACTGCCTCTCAAGACACTGAACTTCAAGAGACCAGAAGGATGATAGGATTGTGTTCGCTTTAGGGCTGAAAAATTCTGACCTCCTTTAGAACCAATAAAAAGAATAATCTTGAGGTCATTCATCCTATCTGCCTAGCACAGGTGTTGCAATTACTTTTCCCATATTACTATGTCAAACTGAAGTCTGGCAATCTCAGCAAGCAGGTGATCTGAACAGTTTACTTGTCTTTTTTTTGAAGAAGATGAACACTGGGAAAGACCCTACCTTTTGACTTAGTGACCACAAAGCATGTTTTGGACATAAGACATAAACCTTAATGATTCCTGACCCTTGACTTCTTGACATACAAAGTCAACAGCTCTTCAGATTCCCTTTCTATTATATTATCTGCATCTATTTTTTTAAAGGTCAGTGACTGCCATTTTTTCCTGCCTTGCCTCCTGACACTATCATTTTAGTCCTTGGAACAACACTTTAATATTTCCATATATATCATATATTACATCTCAGCAGCTCCTCAAAATACCATGCCGGAGATCTGATGCTCTGTGCATGGCAAATGTTCCTTTGTGGAGCTTTTGATGTGATGTCAAGCCATGCTGCTGAGATATTACATTGTGGACCTTTGATACCACACACCATGACAGTGTCTTCTTCACAGCCTTCACAGCCACTGACTCAGGGTGTGCTGTTCATACTGTCAGTGCTCCTGGAAACGCAATGTACCTGGGGTGTGTTAGAGTCTGGTTGCGAAAAGACATACGGTGCCTGTGGTATAATCAGTAATCAACTGTGAATTTCTTAATCACTGCAAAGAAAATGATGCAATTTCATTAATTCTACCTGCACAACCCAGGAGAATATGTGCATAATTATTGATAATGACATAGGCCTGTGCTCAGGACTGGGGCTGCTTATCCAGGGAAGCTGATCTTTTTCACCAAATTTTGCAGGGTAAAATGTACTTCAGAAGGAAATGACAACTGCCTCAATTAAAACCTGCAAGATTTGTTCTTATTTTTCCTTTTTCACTTCTCCATTACCATTGTAAAAATCAAGTTGCATAAGATCTGCTAACATGTCACTCATTCATAGGGTCTTCCGAGTCAGAGCGGTTGAAGCTGAGACGGCAACAAAAGTTGTTCTGTATAGTACTTTCATCTCTTCCCTTAGCACTTTAAATTGGGAATTACCTATCCCCAGGAAAAAGCAATTCGTTTTTATAAATACATGACTGAAATACCTTGCAATACACAGAGCTCTCCAACAAGTGGCACTATTAAGACTATTCAAGTAACGAGATTGATATGCAAATGAGGTCTCAGAAAGGGATGTTGGGACATGTTTTACAATATTGGATTCCATTTAAAATCTTTTCAATTTACATATGAAGTATGATTGAAATAGATATTCATAATGCAGATACTCTGGAAAGTTTTGTGTTATCCATAAAGAAAACACTGAAAAGTAGGTCAAGTGCTATAAGCTCAACCAGGCAGTCCTCTCAAAAGCGATGAAGTCACGGTGGTGCAGAGAAACGGCGCAATTAAGACATTAGTAAAGGTAATGTGTAGCTAGGAAATCTGCCCACAGTCGAGCTTAAGCCAGCTGTTGCATGTGCGGGTCTCGGCTTTCCTCAAGGAAAGCGTTGTAGCATTCGCAACAAGTTATCCCTGAAGTATTCATGGGATAACTTCTAAATCGTACCTATTCACATTTTTTCTACCTCATTTTGTTGCCGTTGCTTGACAAAATTTGGCTGTACTTTTAAGAAAAACTGTCCAGAAATAGTTACTTTTACACAAGATTTGAGGTGTGGAGACAGTTGACTGCAATAGAGACAGGATCAGCCTGGATTTGTTGCTGGAATACAAGCAGTTTGGGAACGAACTGGGAAGCAAATGAGTTAAAATGTAAGACACATGATATAAAAATAGCATTTTTAAAGAGTAGGCTTCAGTCTGTTAGTGTAATATTCCTCCTGCCTTTGAAAATCAACTCTTGTTTTTTCCCCACTTTTCCAGTGTTATATAGAGAGAGACCATAATAAAATCACAATCTGAATTATATAGAAGAATCAGGGTCCTGTCTTCTATTATGAGCTGGTCAGAAAATTATTGATAGCATTTGGGTACCAGAAGCTTCATAGAGGTGTCGGGTGAGTTTTCACAAAGCCTGTGTGCCCAGTCCCTGCTTGGATTTAGCTTCTTTCCATCTGTGCCAATCTCAGTCCAGTACAAGCAGGATCTGGTTCACACTAAAGTCACTGTGAATTTTATCACAGGGTAAACAGAATAATAATGATATCTGAAATAGATGTTTTCACTTTATGCTTCCTTTAAGCCAAATAGTAACATTCATTTTAAAATGTTGGCCAGTGAGATAAATGGCAATTATTGTGCCTTTCAGAAACATGTGCTATGGGCAGAGGCGTATCCAGAGTGCTTTGTTGAGTTTTCTATTTGGCTGGCTTTGACTACCTGGAGCGGTATCTCCCACACTGTGTTGTAAATAACAGAATATGTGCACTTTGAATGCCGTGGCATAATGGGCACGTAGTGTGCTAACTAAAGCATTATAAATGCTGCAAGGCTTATTTTTATCTCTCCGTCCTTCTCAATATAGTATTTTTATCTCTCACGCCAATACAAAATTATTTTTGTGTCTCTAGGAAAAACAAGTCAATGAGACTCAGTCTGTTAGCATTTAAACACATGACAAGTCACCTTACACACTGTGGGACTTTTCACATGCTTAGCACCATATATGTCTGCAGAGCCAGAACCTAAATGGTACTGGTGAGCAAGGCTTTATATGAACATTGCTTGGAGAGGGAAAGTGAAGTTTATGTGTCAGATTCTCCAGTGGGGTGCTGTTCTGCAGCCATGTGTAGCTAGGAAAAGTAAAAGGGGTAAATGCTACTGAACTAAAGAGCTTTTTGCTTTGCACAATAAGACACTCGTGCAAAATGCAAGCCAGGGCTTCCAAAAAGTGACATTTGTTGCTACATACAGACAGTTGATTTTGTGTTGGCACGTAGGATTTGCATGGTTTTCCATAGTCTAGTAGGCTTTGAAAACACAGCCCGGTGGAGCTGCTGCAATTTCAGCACAGAAATTGTTCCTCTCTAAGAGATATGGAAAATAGTATATATCACCTGTCTACAGTGAAAGGGGAAAACAAGAGTACGAAAACATAAAGACTGACATAAACACAGAAAAAACAACAATCATGCACATGTTAATGACTGCGCACTTGTCAGCAGTAGGTCACCATCATTCTTTATCGACATTTACTGCAACCACAATTCTTTTTTCAAGACCACTGACCCAGGAAAATGTAACCCCCTTAGTTATCCAACACCCTTTAATTAGATGTCTCCAGAGCCAATCTCACTCAAAACCCCTATCGTGAATCGTTTATTTTCTAAATTTCCTTTTTCTCAGCCACCCCACATCTTCGTGTTTTTCTGTCCTAGCCCAACTTGAGCAACTCAGGCTTGCAGAATGCAGTTTATTAATGTACTAGTTCCCCCCACTGCATTTCATGTCTCATGGCATTTGCGTCTTGCTCGGAAGCCCTGAGAGCATCACGATGGTTTTCTGGAACCACAGCTTTCTACTTGGCAAAAGGCACCACGGCGCCAGGCCCCTGGGTGGGAAAGGGCTGGTAAACAAGCACCTTACACTTCGTGGGATGAGGCACGGCATGGCCCACCCTCTGGCGCTGGGAATGCTTGAGGGGATTTTGTTTTTGTTTTCAGGCTCCGGAGCACTTATCTATTCCTGTGACGTTCGGCAGGGCTGACTCATGACTGCTGGACGCTTGCGGTCAGCATTATAAGTAGGATGAGGTTTCTCTTTGGGGCGGAGCTCGTAAAATAATCACGGCGACCATCGACACCCAGCCTGCGCCGGCAGCGAGGTGTGACAGGGTGGGCATTTTTCACCATGCCCTTCACCTTCTTGTTCACGGCCAAGCCTGGCCGGGGTGGCGGGTCCCGGCCTTCCCCCGGGGAGGTGCCCGCCGCCACACTACAGCCCGCCACCCCCATGAACGTGGCCACCGCGGTGAGCCGAGCCGGGTCGCGCCACTGGGCCACCTCGGGTCTCCCCCGCCGCCTCAGCGGCCCTTCGCTGCGGAACTACGGCTCCCAGAGCCCCCCGCGGCCGCCGGCGCGAACCCCAACGCGGGGTCCGGCGCCACGAGCATACACACAGCTCACACTGCCCCCCCCACCCTGCCAGCAGGCGGTAGAAAGCCCGCTCCGCGCATGCGCCTCCTGTCCGTTCCACACACATCCCCCCCCCCCTCCAGCCTCGGCCAGATGGGCGGGGCGGGTGGAACGCGAGCGGTGCCGCTATTGGCGGAGCGGCCGTACGCCGCTTTCTGTGCGTAGCGTCCGGGTCCGCTGAGGGAGCTGGCGCTGCGCTGTTGGCGTAGCGCTGTTGTGAATGGAGCGGGCGGCGGGGCGGGGAGGATGATGTCAGCCTGCGAATGTCAACAATGTAGCGATTGAGGGGCGGCGGCGGGCGGCAGAGCCGGGCAGCAGCGGCCGCGGCAGCAGCAGCAGCGCCGCCTCCCCACCCCTCCTCCTCCGCCGGGCTGCCGCCGCCGCCGGCCCCGGTGCCGCTCCGGCAGCGACACAACCACCGCGGTGCCGCTCCCCCCCCCTCCCCCGACTCCCTCCCTCCCTCCCACCCTCCCTCCCTCTGCCGCGGCTTTCTCTCCTCCTCCGGCCCCCCTGCCAGCCCTCTCCCTCCTTCCCTTCCCCCTTTATTTTTCTCCGCAAGACTTTGGCTCTGGAAGCAGCTGGTTCAAAGCAATCGCCATGTGATGAGCGTCTGGGTCGGGATTTTTTTCTCTTTAATTTGGGGGGGGGGAGGGTGCAGGTTTCTGACCGCAGAGAAATACTAATAAGAATTTCCGAAACAACAGCAGCAGCAACAACAAGAGCAACCCCCCCCCTCCCCAAACCTCCTCAGCCGTAACAGCCTTTTGCCCCACAATCCGGGCCCGCTCCACCCCCGCCTCACGATCCCCCCCCTTTTCCCCTTCCCAAGGCTGCAGCAAGAGGGGCGACCCCCGAAAGTTGCGCGGAGGCGAGGTGAGTGCGCCTGTTCCGCGGCTCGGCAGCCCCGCCGGGGAAGGGAAGGGGGAGGGAGGGGGGGGGGGCGAAGTTTTGGGGGAGGCTGTCCGGGAGTGTGGGGGGGGGGGCAGCGTGGCTTTCCCCCTTCCTCCCCGAGCAGCTGTTAGGCGGGGGGCTGCACCCAGCCCCGGGGCAGCCGCGGGCTCTGCCGGAGGAGCGCTCGCTGCTTATTCCTTCAAGTGGGAAACGCACGCGTTGCGTAACGGCGAGTGCACGGCAGGCGCCCCAGCGCGCGTGTGTCCGCGTATGCTCCGCGCCGCCGGGCGGGCCGAGAGCTTCGGGGCAGCCCCTTCGCTAAAGGGCCGTCCCGCCACCGCTGCCGCCTTCCTCCGGCCCCGCCGCCACCTGCAGCGGCTCGGGGCAGGGGGGCACCGCGCTGCGTCGCATCCCCGGGCGCGCACCGTGTTGTATGTGTGTGTGTGCCCCCCACCCGCTGTGTCCCCCCAGCCCGGGTTTTATGGGTTCGGAGGGAGATGCGAACTCCGATAACAGTTTCTTGGAGCATTAAAACGTAGCGTGTAGGCAAGGCAGCGCGCCGCGAAGGCGCTGGCTGTCATGAAAGACGCTAAGTGTGAAATCGTGCCTCTCCTTTTGTGGAGCGGGCTATTTTTGTAATGCGGCGGGGTGTCTTGCTTAAAACGCTTCGGTTACCGTGAGATCGTTGTGCTCTGCTCGCTGGAGCCCCGGTAGCTCCGGTGTAAACCACAGGTTTCATTCTTTATTAACAAACGCAAGACAGATGTCCTCTTATTAGAAATATTCTTTAGGTTGTTGGAGAAAGATTGGCAAATTGCTGTGTTGCTGTTTGCTCTAGTTGAAGCCGTGTCTGTGTTTTCGCGACGAAAGCCCATTTTTAAAGACTTTGGAACTGTCGCTAAACTTGTGCATATTTTAATTTGGTATTCTGGGGCTCGAGCTAGAGACAAGTCGATGTTTTTCAGCCAGGGAATTGTCTGAGACTGTGCTGTAGATGGTGGAATGCTCTGCAGTTTGAAGAGGGTGGTAGCGCTTAGGTAAATTGACTTCTTCGGGTATGTAAATACTGAAATTTGAGATAATTGTATTTGATGAGATGAATGGAATAAAGCGATAAGGTTGTGTGTTAAGCTGTTGTCTATGGGGCTGTTGTAGCAACAGCCTCGCACCAGCCTTACACCAGCGTTCTAGGTGCCTTTACATCTGACAGATAGAAACAAGATTCCACTTCAGATGTGGGCGCGTTCTTTTAAAAGCCTGTGTTGCCTTTTGTATCTATCTGCCCGCCCGCCCCTCCATCACCGCGATCTGGGCTCTTGTGCAGCAAAATGGATCGGCGTCGTACTTCCCTGCAGTGTGTCGAACCTGTGCTTTCAGCATCCTTTCTCACATTTGACCCTCCAGCTTCAAAGGCTGTTCTGAAGGTCTCAGCAAGGAATGGAGGGAAGCCGTGACTAATTGGAAAAGTAGAGGATTGGAAAAGCAGGAACATGGGTCTAGTTTTCCTGCTGGTTTGCTCTCTGAACACTGGATGAGCCGTTCGAACAGATGTACGCCAGTGCGCTGTGCTGTCAAGCACAAGGCAAGAAAGGTCCCTAATGATTTTAGAGATTGTCAGGATATTTAAGAGATCTTTTACAGGAATGCTCTGCAGAAGCAGAGGGTGCATTGCTGGGCAGCTCTTCTGTGTAATTTGCAGATTAAACAACTAAAATTTCTGAGAACTTTTACAGTTGCAAAGATTGGATGGGAAAGCTGCACACAGCAGATACACAATTGATGCACGTGCTGATGGATCCCAACTGGTTAATCATCAGCAATTGTTTATGCCCAGGTATCCTACGCAGGGAAACAGTGCTAGGACAGGTATTTCTAGTCCTTTTCTGACCCTGAGGCGCATCTGGAATGTCTGTTGGTATTAATGTCATGCATGCTGGCAGGATGCGCTGGTGATGTAGGTGGGACCTCTTCGTCGCCTTCCTTCTTTGCTTTCTATCGTTCATTTTGCAGCAACAAAACATCAGCTGTTTGCTCTTCTGTGCTGAGCGTGAAGGAAAGTTAAGAGATGGCACTCGAGTTGCCAGCCGAGAACAACAGTCCAAATCCCAGTGAACAGGCAGTGTTATAGACGTGATGCCTCTAATATGAGGAGACTCTGGTAAATCTCTGACATTGTGGAAGCCCTCAGAGGCTCATTGAAATGAATGAGTTTAATAAAATTTCCATACTGTACAGCAATCTCGCGTATCTGTTTCTGCATGTGCATAATTAACAACAAAAAGAGCTGAGAATAAAACCCTCCTTACATGATGTGTAGCATGGAATATGTAACAGAAGTTGCTTGCCCTTCCTTATGTTAAAAGTTTCATTGCTTGATTTTCTGTTCTGATGTGCAATAGCAATTTTTTCTTAATAGACTGTGGTGTTATTGCTGATTAGTCATTTTCCTCAAATTTTTCTCTAAAAATACCGCCAGCCATTAAAAAAAAAAACCAATTGCATTTTTTATTTTTTCATTAAATCCAAAAATAATAATAAAAAAGATGTTTTCTTATTGTGTGCCTGTGACGTTCTTTTTGGGTAGGACTTCACATATGCACAGGTAAAGAGGAGACCTCTTAGAGCATAGTGAAAAGACATTTATGGCACTAAGCAGAAAAATGAGATGTGTAGCATTAATATATGTGAAGTAATCATTTCAGTCATAATGACATTTTTATGTAATAAACTGTTGGTGTAAATTGAATAACATTTTCTGTGTGATGTGAACAGTCTTTTGTGATTTTAATTTAGCTGGTATGCACACGGTTTATATATTCAAATCAAAATGTGCATGCCTTTTTAATCAAAGGAATGTTGTCTGAATGGCTTCGTAGTTTACAAGTTGCATGAACATACCTGTAGTGTTTAACAGATCCTGACTTACATTTGCAGGCATGCACACTTCTGTCTTTCACCTCTGGGTCTGAATTTTCAGCTCGGCTCATTTTGGGTATAATGGTCTTATATTAGTTGTTTCTGAGTTTAAACTCTTGGGGGAAATATACCAATCGTTCCATTAATGTGTGGAAGAAAATCAGGATTTAAACTTACAGCTTTCATAAAAATCAGAGTTAGTCTTGCTGCTTCCAGCGTTTCTTCTGACTACAGGCATTTGAGGAGAATGTGGAAGAGAGTCTTTCTGGTATTTCAGTTCTTTACTGATATTTGAGTAGTTGCTAGAATGATTTTGCTGTAGTAGCTGAGTGGGTAGTAGTTTTCTACCCCCAGTAACTCCCTGAGGTCTTCCAGAATAGTGCTCAAACTTCTTATTCAGCTTTTTGCAGTAAATGGTCATCCTTCCTTTAAGTTAAGTCAAAAGATACTAACCTTGGCAGCTGCCTGAATATTACGCATCCATTTTGGCGCTTGTATCAAGAAGATGTAAAATGCATGAATACAGCCAGCTGAGTTGCAATGTGTTCATTTTGCTTTTTTGGTTAGGCAGGAACAACTTTGTAGTGGATTGAAAAGAGCACTGGTTACTGTGTTACTCTTTGACTGTGAATTACAATTTTAGAGCAGGTGAGCAGTGGAATGTATACAAATCCCTCCCTGGCTGTGATGGACTTGAGGCCCCTGAGTTACTAGAACTAATAGTATTGATTGAAGAGCAACCATCTGTTCAGAACAGGTAAATAAAAAGGAACTGGGGAATATGTTTGGGAGAACCTTTATGCTGAAAGTTTATGTGGTCAGCAGTAACTTTGATCTGTCAAAAATTGGTCTCGAAAACTCTTCTGCTTGATTGTATTGATCTTTATGCAGAAAGAGCCACAGCAACAACCTGAAGAACACCAGCTGTGCTGCACTGGCATCTCAGCGGATCGATAGATGTGTCCCTTTTTAGTGTGAAACACGTTGCTCCCAAAGGCTCCTAATGTTGCAGGGACTGAACTGCAGCTCTTGGGTGGTTGAAGGGGCTGCCAGGTGTGCAGCCTCCTCATGTATAACCCCTCACCCCTTCCTGATCTACTCTGCCTTTGCTCCCCCTTGGCTGTTTACACCTAATCTTGCAGACCTGCCCTCAGAGCACACTGGGACACTTTGAGTGTCTCAAAGAGGAGAAGCAGGAGGAGGTGGTGGTGGTGGTGGTCAAGAGGCACTGGGACCTGAGGTACGCTGTTTTCTTCTTCTTTTTAATGTGAAATGTGACCTGAAAGGGTTAGATCCTCCCAGATTTATTCCGGAGTCCTATAATTTGCATACAACTTTCTCTGCTTTTGTGTCAACTGAACAGATGCTTGAAAAGCTGTTAGGAATTAAAACCCTGGGAATTTCCAGTTTACCCATAGTAGGAGTTTAAATGGAAGCTGGGAGCTTATTTCTTTTTTTTTTTTTTTTGTTGTTGTTTGTTTGTTTGTTTTTGTTCCCGAGCTTTGAAAACACTCATCTGGGCTGATGGTGGGTAAATGGATTTTGGTGCATAGGTTCAAACGGAGTCTTCCCACTAAGAAAAACAGGAACTGTTTATTGCTTGTCACCTTGCAGGGCTTCTGGGCTGTAGAGCAGCAATTTTGTTTTTTGAAAAGGGGAAAAGCAGTTATGTCTGTTCAAATAAACAAAATGACCCCTGAGACTTAATCATAGGTACTATTATAGCTGACATCCACTGAGGTTTTCTCTTTTCATTATTAGCGATCGCTTTAAAACCTAACCCTGAACTAGGAAAACAGGAACTGTAGGTGTGGAGGTGTTGCTTTACCCCAATTTGCATGCAGCCTGTTTTTTATTTAGTGGGTAGGTGTGTTCGGTGTATGTGAGAGCAATTGAACATGTCAGCAGTTTCCTACAAGCTGCTCTTGCTGACTCACGTGTCTGGTGCAGCTTGGAGCTACCCTTTCAATAAACTATCCACAATAGGAGGCGCAGGCAGAGAGACCATCAGTGTCTAGCTGTTGTTCAAAGGTTATTTTCAGTTCTTTGGTCACTGCTTTGCTGTGGTTTCCTTCCCCAGTAATATCAAAATACACTGTCATTTTGCCAGGCTGCTGTTCTGCTAGGCGCAGAGTGCAAAGTAGAAATTCACTGCACCACTGCGGAGGTTGTGCTTGAAGTGTATCTAGATGCTATGGGTATTCAGCAGGAATAAACCTCTGGGGTTTAGTTTGTTTCTTGCTTTCTTTTTTTGTGAATGGGATGTTAAAAAAAAAAAAAAAGAATTCCCCTGAGCACTGTTCCCAATTTGGATATGCCATGTCCAGTGTATGAATTATATCTTCCCTTGACAGTTGCTAGCTGTGCAGTCTTCTACCCTCTGCCCCTTTTTATGGCAGAAATCTTTAAAGCCAGCAAGGCATTCCGGTTAACAACATAGTTTTAGCTATCTTTAATTCTCAGAATTTTGCAGTTTCTTTGGTCTGTTTTTTATCTCCCGTGTGGCAATATTGCTGGCCATTAGCGTGAAAGGATGTCTTCATTTGCATGAAGATGAAAACTTGCACTGTTGTACAACTGCTTCTTTATTTACAGATTCTGTTCTGATTACTCCCAAGGATCCTAAAACAATAGATTCTGCTGACTGATGATTTTTAACTGATCTTCTTGTGGTTTGTTTGTTTTCTTCCCTCCTTTGTTTTTACTTGCTTAGTCGATCACAAAAGCCTTTGCAGAAGCGGTGTGAATTATCCATCTGCAGTTCTGGATTTACTGTCACAGAGTTTAGATTCGAAGTCTCCTTTTGCGTATTTTTCTTCTTTTTGTGAAATGGAGCGAAAAATAAGCAATCTCTAAAAGCGTGATAAACAAAATCAGCTGGTATAAACCCGGCTTTAATAACAGTAAGGTGAGTTCTTGTCACTTGTTTTGGTTTTAGTCAACTACTTCTACCAGTAATGAATAGAAAACCACACTGAGATCTTTGTAACACATGAAGAAAATGGGTGTTCTTGGTTTCCGCCAATACAAATGACTCATCAGTATCAGTAGGGTTTCTACTTCTAATAATAAAACTGTGGAAGACCTTTAAAACATGTGGGTTTGGCCCCTACTCTTAGTGAAAGGTTGGAAAATATTACTTTGAGATTTTTGTTAAAAAAAAACCACCAAAACATACAGCAAAATTTATGGAAACTTTACTGATTTGCTGTGCAACAGTGAAAGATCTCATACCCTCCAAAAAGCCCTAATTGTACCACTGCTGGCGGTGCTAAAATCTTCCCCTCTGCTGTGTCCTCAGTGTTTGGTGTTTCACTGCAGTGAGTATTGCTGATGTTCAGTTTCAATGTGTAAGATGCACATCTGGAAAGTATAATCTATTTCTGACGAGTGGGGGAAGACTTGGCACACTACCTCGTCTTACTGAGCTGCTGTTCTTCCACTTTGTTAAAGAGAGGACAGTAAGATTGTTGAGTAACCTGTATTGCTGTCTGAGTTGGGGTCATAGGATATGGAAAGGAAAGTAAACAGAAAATAGGAGTTGGAGAATAAATGACAACTGCAGGATGTGTCTGTCAGTACCTAGGAGGAAATGCACATGTTCCAGTACTGAAAGTGATACTGACAAAAAGACAAATCAGAAAGTGATCTGTTAAACTCTTCTCTTTCTCTCTCTTTTTTTTAAGTAATAGATTTCAAATACGCTGTCATCCTTTTAGCTGTTTACCTATGCAGCTGAATGTAAAGACTCTGTGTTCATTGCCCTGTGTTCAGGGCAGTGAAGCAACCCGTAGCACATACCATGCTTTTTTTAAACTGTAATTTGTAGAGCATGAGGTTACTTTGTTTTCATATAAGCAGGGCATGCCCTTCTATATCAAATAGGAGTATATCAAATTTTAATTCTTTTGTGTGAGGTATTTCACTTCTAATAGTAGTCCAGTCAGTGTCTCCTGATCTGCTTCATTAATATATAGTGTTGCTGCCTCCTTTCAAGTTGCCTGTGTTAAAAGATTTAAAGGCTATAAATGAAGCAGAGGTAGTCTTTTCTTCCCTGTTAAGACTGAAAATTCCAACATTTATGAAACCTCTGTGTTTACTTTCTCTGTTGTTGCAATATTTATACTGGTAAGCTATCCCTTATGAGGATGTGATCATTCTTTGCTTATTATTCTATTTTAAAAGTAGAGTGTGCTTTTTACAAAATCTACTCTGGGGCAGATCGTCAGTATATCTAGAGATATCCCAGCTCCCTCTCTGTCAGCGGGCATCTTTTACCATTAAATATTTAAATATATTTATGGAGTTAATTTGGACTGGGCTGAAATACTGTGGATATGGCATTAGTTTCTTGTATAACCAGACTGTGATGGAGAATCTTTGTCTTGTAGCTTCTTACTGGGAGAGGCAGGCTAAAAATAGAGGCGTAGAAGCCTGTGGAGATATAACTTCGAAACGTGAAAATCCAGTTGTTTGTTACATGGCAACAATAAGAGAGATTTTACTATTTTCAGATCTGTGTAGCAGTAAAAGGCCAATTTCCAACTTCAGGGATTCATTTATGGACAGTTCTTGCTGAACCTCACAAATGATCAGCACGGACTGCAAAATAAGGTGTTGGTGGTTATTCAGAGTTCAAGAGGACACAGGTTCAGTGCTCTGAGTTCAGCTTGTCTTCAGAACATAATTGCCATTAGAAGTGTTCTGAGGTTGGGTCATGACAAATGAATAACGTGTCTAAATCTCATCCATGTTGTGAGCTCTGCTGACTTGGAAATGGGACTTGTTGTCCGAAGTCACCAAGGGCTGGACCTGTGAAGAACAACAGACACTGTTGCTACTGAATTTTGAGCTTGTGATTCATTCAGCTCTGCATCATCTCCTCTCCTTGCCTTGTACTTGCCATGGCACCTGTGTCATCTCACAGTGGGCCCGTCTTAAGAGCTAAATTGGCAGCAGATTATTCATTGTGTGCACAGGGTTAGTTTTCTGCTGGTTGAGTTTACTGCAGGGTCTGGCAAGAACCTGGGTAACAAATCAAATTAAACCAAAATTTGTTTAAAGACCTAGAGCTGACCATGGGACACCTGGCCCCTAAGGGGCAAATGAGCATCACAGCATCTTTATTTGTGATTATGCAAAATAGCTTTTGCAGTGTGGTGGTACTACTAAAAACCAAATCAACCTGTGCCCAGCCTAATCTGCAGCTTGGTCATAAGAGATTGCTGCCAGGGAATGAGAGGTTCAAGGCCCTTTAATTTTGGCTTGGGTTTGCAACAGACAATTGAAAGAAACATTAGAGGAAAACAGAACTCAATCAAGCAAGTCTTCTACATCAGCAAAATGCAAAAGTGCTCTCTTTTGCAAACATTCAAATAACTGTTATTCCGACTTCATTCTGGTTGCTCCTGGCCTGATGTGACCTGGTGTGTCACCTGTCTCCCAGCTGTGATGAGCTCTTGTGTATTTAGATTTTTAAACCTAAGTTATAGCTGAGATGAACTGATTGTAGAGAGTTTTTTTGAGCCAGGCAGCTATTATCCTAGACCATCAGGTTTTCTTTCCAGTCTTTTATCACTCTGGGGATGATGGCAAGCATGTGCACTTAGAGCTGTTGAGTAATGGGTTCAGTGCATTTCAGAGCAGCTTGCCTTTGCTTAGGTGAAGGATGGAGTCTAACCTATTGTAACTAGAGGGGCTGGTGCTCGGTCAACACAGGAGGTCCTGCTTGGCTGTGTGCTTGTTGGACTTTGCTGAGCTGATTCAGCTCTCCAACCTAACACACATCAGTCCACTGTTTTCTTAGCCCTGGCTAATTTTCTAAACAACCTGAATAGTAAGACCAGGGGTCAGAAGACTAGCAGGGGTAAGGCAGGGTAGATGTGGGAGCACTGGGGACACAGAGCCTTTGCAAAGGGGCAAACACACCTCACTTTGAGCAGTCATTCATAGCTTCACCCTTTGTGGCTGCTGGAGCCAATTGGCTGTTGTTTGGAAGGAGGGATAGCGCTGCCACCGTTCTCCTGTGTTCTTGAGTAGCACAGCTGGCGATTTTATGCAAAGCTGAGTGCCTGCCCTGTATATTGGGCAAACTTTTGGCCAGAATTTGACTAGCAGAAATCGAAGTGTCTGCAGGTTTTTCATTAGATCCTGCTTCCAAGCTGAGAAACCTAAATTCTGCTTCACGTCAGCTTCAGGTATCTGCTGTGCCTGAGGTACTTCTGTGTGTTGAACCTGTAACCTGCCAAATGCTTCTGACTCTACTCAGCAAATCTAACTGCATTTCCAATCCCCTAATTTATTCCTGCAGCTGTTATTAAATGTCTACTGAGGAGAGCTGTGGTGCAGAATCCTTTTTACAGAAATCCAGATTAATTGATGGTGTGAAGTACTGGTGAGGCATGTCAGTGAGCTAAGCCCAGTGTAAAACTCATGGTAAACTGTAAAATCATTGCGTAGTTTGTTGTAGCTGGAAGTTCACAGGCAGTGCAAATGTAAGCACTCTGCAAGGAAATTTTTTGTTGGTCTTTTCCCCCTTCTTGTTCCTCTTTGTTTGCCTTATTATTAGACTAAAAGTAGAGCCACTGATTCATTCAGTGATCTGTTTCTTGGACAGTTAGTCATCTGCCAATTTGTGTTAACTTTCCGCTTTGTTCAGAAAGTGAGTAATGCTTAATGCAGTAACAACCAAATTCTAAGCTTAAAAAGCTGTGAACATCATTCAGGTCATCTCCAAACTTTCTCTTCAAAATTTTTACCATTCCGTGAGATCAAAGCAAGTAAGGTCTAGCGTGCATCATGGTACAGCTACAGTCCAGCTGCTGTGTCTAGCCCCAGTTATTAAAGCAAAACACAAGGTTGCAAATGTAATGTGCAAGTTGTTATACACCAACCTGTGTATTAGTCAGTGTAATGCTTGTTTTTCTTCGCAACTCCTACTTTCAGCAGATAAATATTGCCTCCTTATTTCCCTCCCTCCCTTCCTCCCTAGGCTGCCATGACTTTGTTAATTTATATTGTTCCTTCCCTCTACAAATTGTGATGCTATCAAGACTAATGTAGTGAAAATAGCTTGCAAGGAAAGCTGGAATTGGCATTAGTGGCCTGCTGCAAATATTTCTGGTGCTTTTCAGAATTCTTTTTCCTGGACAAAAATAAATTATTGTGCTGTTGAAGTTTTATCTGTATAGAACTTGAAGCTATAAAGCCTTCCTATAGCAATCGGGTAGATATTTTGATCTCAAAGTGATGCCAGTCATTTCTGAAGATGAACACAGTACTTGTTTCAATCGCTTGAGAATTTTTTAAGTACTTTTTTCTTTCTTATGGAAACTGGAGTACCATAGAGAGTGAGGAGGTCAGTAATGTCACGGGAGAACTTTACAGGACCAAAGTCTTTACAGTCTGCTCTAACATAACATGAAAGGGCTGACTGCCGTGCTCAGCAGCAAAGAAATTCAAAGTGCAGGAAAGACTTGAGTGCTGTGGGGAGGGTGTGTGTGCACAGAGGGTAGGGTGAGGTGGTAAACATGGGTACCAAAAGGGGTTTCTGCTTGGTCTGATGCTTTCCTTCTTCCACAGGCACCCATCATCCTCTCCTACAACTTCAGACCAACCCTTACAGTGAAGTCATTGTCCCTGTGTGTGACTGTCCTGTGGTGCAGATGGTTTTAGAGTGTCCTCAGTGCCACAGTTCTGGAAACAAGCAATACAAAAGCCAGTGGATGGGAAAGAATAGCCTTTGGCTGTACAGTCTGCAGGCAGCCCATGGTCACCTCCTGCTGCCCTGTAACGGGGTCATAGCAGAAGTCTGTTGTGCTCTGCTGTTGTCAGAATAGAAAATATGATTTGGTCTTGAGGAAAATGTAGGGGAAGATCCATTTCCCCATTCCTAGGATCTAATTCCAGCCTGTGTCCTGGTAGCCATGTTCTACTGTCAAGAATTGCGTCTTCTGAAAGGCTTTTCCTTGCACTCTGACTTTGCAGACCAGCAAGTTTGAATAGTTTGGTTAAGCTTTGGACAAACAGCCATACTTGGGATGCTGATTTGAACACCAGCCTTTGAAACTTGCTCATTGTGATTACCTGCACATTTCCCAACATCAGCAGTGTTAATTAATGCACTTGCCTCTTTAGACTGATTTCAGCTGTTTCAAAAATTACATGTTTCTGATTTGGCCTCAGTTGCAGCTGCTGAGCTTTACTTCTCAGCAATAATGCTGGGCTGGAATTTGAAAACTTCTTGGGTATATCTGCTTCTCAGTTGGCTCAAGTGTGAGCTGAGCTTTCACCTGCTTTTGGTTGAAAGGTGTCCAGGAGCCAGCCCATACAAGTGCTGCTCCGGGGTGTGATTTCAAACAAAAAGAATGAACCACGTGGGATTGCGTATGGAGGGACCCCAAAGCCATACCTGAACAGCCTCAGAAACTCTCGCAGTAAGATTAGCATATTATGACATTACTCCTTTGTTTTCCAAAATCAAAACCTCTACCTCCCCAGGATATCTTGAGCCAGTGGAGGCTGTTCTGCTGCCCACTGTAGCTCCATGTGATTGGTGGTGCCAGGTGGCTGTGCCCTTGGGTCTTCTGTACTCGGTGGAGAGGGAGCTGCTAATGGGTGCTGGTCAGCAAAGCCAGAGACTGCCAAACCCTGCTCCACTCTCCCCAGTCCCATAGGATGTCTGACCTTCAGTGAGGGTGATGCACCTTGTGTGCTGAACTGGTACTGGAGATGGGCACCTACCATTCACAAGGGTGTGCAGTGTTCAGGGCATCGCCTCACTGCTGGGGTGGCACTTCAGGTTTCAGGTCACCTGAACGGGGCAAAGGAGGCTGCAGGATTTATGGCTGTACATGGTCTAAGATCTGGCACAGCCGCTTTGTTTTCTGGTTGAGAGACTGTGGGGTGAAGGAGAGATGACCAGGTACCGGAGACCTTGTTGGAATTCAGATAAGGGTGGTGTTGACTGTTGCAAAGCTGAAATTGCATTCAGGGTGTTTATATCTGAGCAATTTTTCTTTTCTTGCCCTCTATCCCTCCAGCTTCCATTTGTTTCCTGAATGTAAAGTTTAGGACATTCCCATGAAGTGGGATGCCAGTGTCATCCTCCCGTGCAGAGAGGTGCCCGAGGAGGCACAGCTGGGTGAGGGTTCTCCAGGGTATTTATAGGGAGGTATCTCCTGATGTGGCTTGCTCTGCAGGTGCGCTGCTCAGTCGGTTACAGAAACCACGAGCTGAAATGATCACGGGGGTGAAACAGTTTACATACAGCTTTTCAGTGTTTGTTTTTATTTTTAACTCCTTCCCCACCCATGGCTGCCTCCCCTGGCTCATTGGCGGGGCTGAAACGGCTCAAGGAGGGAGAAATCATTGCTGCAGAATATGCAGAGTGCCCCAAGAGTTTCCAGATGACCTTCGGATAGCAAGTTGCTTTCTTAACAGCAGAGACCCCACACCTCTTCCTCGCCCGAGCCCCACTTGTTCCCTCCTGCTGCTTTGTCATTTGGGGGTTAAGGGGATAAAACTTTCTGTGGAGTTGGGTTGGTTTTAGGGGGTTTGCATTTGTTTCTATTTATTTTAAGGCTGACAACAGATGAAAAGATACCGACAGCAAAGTATTTGAAGCAGGTGGAGGCAGAGTGCCCTTCTGGTGCCTGCAAGGAGAGTCATCAAGCCAGGTCCTGCTACCCAGGCACCAGCTCCCAGTGTCCCCAGCAGCATGGTCCCCACAGCCAGGCACCTTCTCTTCGACACTTGATATATGCCTTTTTTGCCCTAGCTTATCGCAGAGAATTGATCTCAACCATCTGACCATGAGAGGAAATTTAAGACATTTCTGTGTCTTTTTATTTATTTTCCTAACCCGTGCTAAATCGCTTATGGAAAATTCTGGTCAAAAGGGTGAAATTTCTTTGCTGGCTGTTTGATCTCAAAACCACAGCTCCCGATACCCAGGACACTCTAGTGATAATATGTTGCTTACAGATTTTTTCCAGTGCTGAGTAGATGTGGGTAGGTGTGCGTGGGGGATAGAAAGGGAAACAGCACGAATGGGATGGAGGGGTCCTTCTTGCCCCTTGCACTACTTTTCTGTGGGTTTTTCCTTTAAATTAGAGAAAGAGAAGAGGAAGCCTGAATGCCTGCAGAGTAGGTTAATCACTGCAGAAAGACTTGGCGCTGGTATTCCATGTATACACTTTCACATGTGTGCCGATGACTTGCGTGCGTATTTTGCGGCTGGTGCAGAGTCGCTGGAAAGTATGTGGGAGCATGCCTACTTCCTCTGAGGCTGCTACAGGTGGTCAGGAGAGGGTGTGGGGTGGAGAAGGAGGTGCTCTGGGTTAGGTACGACACCCACTTCCTTTGGCATGTGTTGTCATGCACTCCAACCCACTGCCTCCCTGCAGGTCGCGTCAGTGGTGCTGCGTTTCTGCCCTTACTGATTTGCTGCTGTAGGTTTATGACTAAGGTTGTGGCTTAATATGCCCTTTTTAGGTATGCAAAGTGTTTAAAATTATCTAGTGTTGCATTTCTTTTTTTTCCCTTTATTTTTTTTAGCCTTTTCTACCTTTACAAGTGCCCATAACTTTCAGAAGGCAAAAAGAGTAGCTGTATTTTAAAGAAAAAGGTTTCCCCGATTGTTGCTCATCAACTGCAAGTATGCGCTTTTTGCCTTTAAAAAACTTTTTTTTTGAGATTAAGTAGTTTCATAGCCTTTAAGGTTTAAATATCTAATGCAAACTGTTGGTGAGCCTTAAAACTAAATAAAAGAAGGCTTAGATACCTGGAATTTGCAAGAAGATGCTCTCTTTAGATGAGATGCTTTTCTTCTGCAGCCATACCCCAAGAAGATTGTAGTTAACATTGGCAAGTACAGATTTGTTTCCTTGTAATTTTGAAATCTTCACTTGAGGGCCCGTAATTTTCCTTAACTGTTCAGGTGCTGCTTAATGCCTCGGATATTTGTTGAATATATTATTGAGTGCACACTCATATTCCCTTCAGTTTCAGATGAAACACTATAGCCTAGCAAAGTGCTCTGCCATCTTGCTGATGGTGAAGATAAAAATTGCACCTAATATCTTGGGGAGGAGATGGGAATGGAGGGAGTGGACCTCTCCTTATAAGCACATCTGATTGATGTAATGCCCTTTTTTAGCAGTTTGTGCAGCTTTAGTGCTTACTGATTACCCTTTTTTCAGTTTATGTTATTTTCCACTATAGACAGAGTTTACCTACTACCACTATAGACCTATATTTACCTACTTACCACTATAGACAGAGTTTACCTACTCCTTACTGAAGAGAAAGGTGTTTTCCCTACCTGGAGTATCAGGCATTGGCTCATGGTTGACAGGAGCTCCAAATGCTCTGCTCCAGGGGAGCTTGAGCAAGTTGAGCTGTCAGTGTAGCTATTGGATATCAAGCAGAGGTGTAGAGCAGTCTTTCTGATGTTTGTGCCACCTTATATCTTGTTGTTAATTGAAATGCAACGAAAGGACCCACAGTAGTTGTGGACTGTGTGTTTGACAATTTGGAAAGTGTTGATAGGCAACCATTATGGAAGTGTTAAGGACTGATACACATTTTGAAAAGGAATAGCTGCAGGGAAATTGAATGCCCTAGAAGATGTAACGAGATCTGTGAATCATTAGCAAAGTCATACAGAATTAAACTGATTTAATTTGGAAAAAGGTGCCGAAAGTCTCATAGCACTTTGGCTCAAGTTCATCTCCTGCAGAAGGACTTCCTGGCTGTTGTTTCTTGTGTTTTGTTTGCTTTGGACTGGTCTCCGTAACCGTGCAGCCTGCTTGGCAGGATTCTTTTATAGATGCCGGGCATCACTCCTTGAATGCTACAGGAGCTCTGGGAGCAGCTCATTTAGAAGGTGCCAGTCCTTCTGCAGGGGATTTGCTGCTCAGTGCTTCCTTGGGGCTGCCTTGCTGGTGGTCCTGGGGCTCAGCAGCTCCTGTGGATTTTACCCATCTCAACCCTGGCAGGGTCACAGCCATTCCCTCACCAGCAGAGCCCTTGCACCTCTCGGGTGATGCAGTCTGTGGCAATGAGCCCTAAATTGCTTGGAAGGCAAGGACTGGCCACCCTGATTTAGGGGCTGTCTGCAAAAGGGAACAAGATGAGGGAGGCTGAGTTGAAATAGTCATAAATGTTGCATGCAGCTGCCAGGCTGGAATTGTTGGATTAGAAAATGAGAGAGAAGGTGGTGCAAAGCCAAGAAGCAGCTGAGGGAAAAATCAGAAGTTACACAAAGAGCAAAAAATGAGAAAACAGTCCAAGCTGTCCTCTGTCACTTTGGAAAGGGCAGCACTTAATTAAAACTCCTGTGTTGGAGGAGGTGATGTAGGAGTTAAAGCACGTACCTCTTCCAAGTTGACACTTTCTATGCAGTCTCACTTCAAAATTACCCAAAAAAGAGTTGCTTGCATACAGGAAATCATATTTTTGACTAGAAGATACAGTAAAAAGGCAGGGTGGGGCTTATGTGCTTTACTGTATGAAAGTAAAAGGAGAGGGTATGCAGCAGAGCATCGTGAGTGAATCCATCTTACTCCTCTCCCTTTTCTAAAATGAATTCAGAAAGTACCATGCTCTCAAGCTACAACACCAAGGCTTGAGCAGTTGGTGTGAGAGTTACAGTGTACCATTTAAACTCTGCCATTTTACCATCTATTTAATGAAAATGGGGTTTAACAGTTGCAGGGAGGTTTAAAACATTTGAGTCCCCCAAACAACACCAGCATTTAGTGCAGCACACAGAGCTTGCACGCTGACCAGAGGCACATGGCAAATACAGTTCTAATCTGTTTTATTTTTTCAGAGGTCCTGCTGGCAGGCATAAATGAAGCAGATCGAGATCTCGTTGTGGTTGCAAGCTGTGGCAGAAAAATTAGCACCACACTTTCCAGTGGAAGCAGAACAAAAATGTAAAGTCTGCCAATTAAATTGGAAACAGCTCCTAATTTCCCCTCTCCTCCTCCTCCCACGAAGGATGAATGGCTTACTCTTCTGGATGGAACTTTGTGTAATGACTCATACTTTTATATGGATTAGTGTGAATATGTAGGTGAGGGAGACACTGGTATCTGAGAAACTATATATAGTGTCTAGGAGAAGTGTCCTGGAACGCTGAATAAATGAACGTGTGATCTATTTCTCTTGATGAATTAATGGAAACATAAATGCAGAGTATCTTCCTCCCCTTACTCCCTCCACTCCCCGTTGTAGTCGGCAGGTACAAAGGGAGTTCATGATGAACAGACAATGTGCTTGTATTGATAACTGAGCTAGTCGCTAAAATAAGGATATCTCCTTTGCCTTGTCTGAAATACTTATGGACAGGGGACCAGGAGTCAGAAGTGTTAGAAATGCAGGCATCAGCAGTGAGCATGCAGTTTCTGCATGCAGCCTCTTCATGAGGCTGTTATTCAGTATGTTTCCAGCAGGGAAAGAAAGGCCCATCTATGTCTTTGCTCCACGTCCCTTTGATCAGACAGCGCTTCTTATGGGCAGCAGCAAGAGTTAAGAGCATCACACACCTTGCTTTTCTGGTGGCACATTAACATGTATTGTTGTGTCACCATCATACCTGCTGCTGTAAAGCAATAGGTAAGGCAGCCCTATTTGTGCTAGGCTTAAACAAAATCTCTTGGCTCTGCAGTCATCTCTAGCTGGTAACTTAAGGTGAAAGTGAGGGGTCACATGGGGTTCTCCAGAGGACTCTGAAGTTCCATCTCAGGGTTCCTCTTTCACCCTCTCCTCTCTGCAGCCATTTACTATCCATCCACTTCCACCAGAATAGCTGTTAATAGTTGGACTATGGATGTGATCGTTCCCCTGTACTCTGCACTGGTGAGGTCGCATCTTGAATACTGTGTTCAGTTCAAGGCCCCTTGCTACAAGAGAGATACCAAATTGCCTGGAGCAGGTGCAGACAAGGGCATCAAAGATGGTGAAGGATGGAGAGCACAAGTCTGATAAGGAGCAGCTGAGGGAACTGGGGTTGATCAGCCTGGAGAAAAGGAGGTTCAGAGGAGCCCTTGTTGCTCTCTGCAACTACCTGAAAGGAGGTTGTCATGAGGTGAGGTCTGTCTCTTCTCCAAAATAACAGCCAATGGGACCAGAGAAAATGGCCTCAAGTTGTGCCAGGGAAGGTTTAGACAGGGTATTAGGAAAAATGTCTTCACTGAAAGGATTCAGTGTCAGCCCCAAAGATGCTATTCTAGCCCCCCAGCTCTTGATTAGCATGGTAGTGTTAGTGGGTGTACAGTACCTGCAGCTGTTTAATACAGGGGGCTCCAGAAATTGAGTCCTTTTGTGCCAAAAGCTGCCATGGAATATGGGGAGTTGTCATGGCGGAAGCAGGAGAGCGGCCTGAGGTTTGGAGGGTGGGGTGGCTGGGAAGGGGGAATGTCTCTTCCTCCATCCTCTAGCCAGCTCAGTGCTCTCTTCCCTCCTTCCCTGTTTATTCAGAGCAGCCCTGCAGAAAAGGACTCGGGGGTGCTGGCTGATGAAAAACTGAACATGAGCCAGCTTCAGTGTGTGCTTGCAGCCCAGAAAGTCAACCATATCCTGGGCTGCATCAAAAGGAGAGTGACAAGCAGGTCCAAGGAGGTGATCCTGCCCCTTTATTCTGCTATCATGAGACCTCACTTGGAGTATTGTGTACAGTTCTGGTGTCCTCAAGATAAAAAGGGCATGGATCTGTTGGAACAAGTCCAGAGGAGGGCCACGAGGATGATCAGGGGACTGGAGCACCTCCTGTATGAAGACAGGCTGAGAAAGTTGGGGGTGTTCAGCCTGGAGAAGGGAAGGCTGCGTGGAGACCTCACAGCAGCCTTCCAGTATCTGAAGGGGGCCTATAGGGATGCTGGGGATGGACTCTTCATTAGGGATTGTAGTGATAGAACAAGGGGTGAGGGATTCAACCTTAAACAGGGGAAGAAGGAAAGAATAAAGAATAAGTTCTTTCCTGTTAGGGTGGTGAGGCACTGGAATGGGTTGCCCAGGGAGGTTGTGAATGCTCCATCCCTGACAGTGTTCAAGGCCAGGTTGGATGAAGCCTTTGGTGGCATGGTTTAGTGTGAGGTGTCCCTGCCCATGGCAGGGGGGTTGGAACTAGATGATCTTAAGGTCCTTTCCAACCCTAACTATTCTATGATTCTGTGATTATCAAGCACTGGGACAGGCTGCCCAGGGAAGCAGTGGAGTCGCCATCCCTGAAGGTATTTAAAAGACTTGTAGTTGCGGCACTTATGGGCATAGTTTAGTGGCGTACTTGGCAGTGCTGGGTTTATGGCGGGTCTTGATCTTAAAGGTCTTTTTCAACCTAAATGATTCTGTGATTCTAATAAAATCTCTGTCAATGAAAGCTTCTGGTTGGGGGGGGGGAGGGGGTGGGAAAGAAGACCGCATTTTAAAAAGATGTTCCAGACTTGGGCATTTTACTGTGGTGCTGATAAGCAAGGCTACAGAAATTTAAAATGGGAATAGTAAGGGGTCAGTGAGTTGTGGCAGAGGAGGAATGGACTAAGCAGATGGGGAAAGATGAAGATGTGTTGAGTTAGCGTTGCTGCAGGTGCTCACAGTGGGGTCTGCACCCTTCAGTGTTGTTTTCTCCTCTTAGTCTGTAACAATGCCATTAGCTTCTTTGGGACAGTGATCTTCTAGGTGTGGAGTCTCCATTAAGGGCAGAAGGAAGAGAGAAAACTGTTTTTATTACCTTAAAATTAGGCCTTACATAAGGAACTTCCCACTTTGAGCAGTTGTCCAAATATCTGATGTAGCTGGGGCCTCCTTTTTAGATTGTTCACCATAGCTCACATTAGCATTTAATTGTAGGGACCTTATTTTTACATCTCAGACCTGCAGATATGTATTGTGCTAGCATAACATTATTAGGTAGCAAGACTGAAAATCATGATACCAGTTCTGAGCTCCTGGCACCTGCTTTCCCTTGGAAGTGTATTGCTGGTCTTCTCTGGGATGACCCTGGCTATGGAGTCTCCTCAGTAGGAGAGAATTTTAGTTTTCCCTTCAAGCAAGATCCCATGCAAGGCTTACTCTCATGGTGCCGCAAAACCCTGGGAATGTTTTCTGGAGAAGGGGAGATGCGTTAAAAGCACACAACAACAAAAAGAAGCAGCCCTTCTCATATAAGTGGGGGGGAATACCACAGTGTCTTCAGAGAAGTAGGCTTGCTCGGTCATGTGGAGTATCTCAGACCTCCCACCATTAGATGTCAAGGAGGTCCACTTTAAAACTATTTAAAATGATTACCTGGCTTGGAATAGAATTTATAGTAAAGTCTTGCTGCCTAGAAACTCGAACATGGAGAAATGAAGGGTTCATGTCATTTAGTGTAATTTCTTGAAAAGAGATTAAAACTCCAGTGTTTGTCTTGGATCCCCAATGCAAGGCACAGGAGGGAGGGATGAGGCGATTGTGTGATTAATGAGTCTTCCTGCATATGTTTCTCATGCCTCGTGGCATTTAGTAGTCTCAGTGACCTAGCTTTTTATTTCATTTTTTCTCAGTAGTTTCCAGGAATGAAAGAATCTGTGCTCAACCAGCAGGTCTCCTCTTGGCTGTGAGGAAGTGGCCAGTGTACTGTCCTTGGACTCCACTAGTCAAGCAGGTTGAGCATTTCTGTACCATTCCTACCATCACCTTCTTCTGTTCTCTGCTTTGGCACAAAACAATCCCTACAACATAAAGCCACCACCCTCACCTTGAAAACAGGGTTCAGTGACTATGGGGAGCAGCGTTACACTGAAATTGCCAGCGTAACTTAGAACTAGTTGGTTTGGGTAGCGCAGGAGTCTGTCCACAGTATTCACTGTTCAGTAGGAGTCAGGTTTGCAGGCTAGACATGCCCAGTGCTCTGGTGGCCCCAGCTACTACGGCTCTGTGACAGCAGTGTAGACCTGGTCCAAGCTGAAACAGAGACTATAGGAAGAACAACTCTTCATCTGTCTTTCTCTGTCCTCAAAAGAAGAGAAACCCAAGGTAACAGCTTGTGATTCCTGGCACTTACGTGAGAAAGGGAGCGAAGGGTAAAAGTGCTGTATGGACCAAACAGCACAGTCTGTTGTGGTCAGAGTTTTTTCGTTTATGGATCTGTGTGATTGTTATGGAGAGGGAGGGGATTGGCTTAGGCATGGGACTGATCATCTAAGACAGTATGAAGAACATCTGACACTGAAGATAGGCAATTTATCCTTTCAGATGGGAGCTTTCTCAACTGGTGGCAGGCCATGAATGGCACATCAACAGCTCTGCCTCCCCTGGGGTTCCTCCCTGCAGCTGCAGACCATGTGCTTGTGAATGTGTGCATGCTCACCAAGGAGTTGGGGGGCAGTATTTAACCTGTAAGCTGTACATCAGTGAATCGGTGTAGGGGAAATTATTTCCCTTGGGCAGAGAAATGCTGTGCTGGAGCGGAAGCTGAGTTTGGCAGGCCCTTTAGTGCTTCAGGCAACCTCGCCACCACTCTACAGTGGCCCCAGAAGGGACTCCCAGTTGCCAGGTCCCATTGAAGGAGTCCTAGGTGCTTTACAACTACTATATAGCTGTCCTTCTTGTTTCCTATGCTGCTTTGACTGAGGTGTGGAGGGGCTGCACAAGGAACATGGAGACAGAGGGCTGGAGCATGAACCAATATCCCTCTAGAGCAAAGGCAGGGAGAAGGAGGACTTATGAAAAATAATGGTGTGCTGTACATCATGTGGCAGCTCTCCAGGGACTGGAGCATGAGAAGAGCATGCCTTTGCTCTTCTGGCAGTAGGGCTTACGCTTCCTTTCCTGCCTCTCTTCTTACTTGGAGAGTAGTCAAAAGAGAAGTCATCTGATCAACCTGCCAGAGGCCCTTCTTGCTTCTGCCTGGTTGAAGAGTCAACCGTGAAAGTTTCCCCATTCATTCCTACTCTTCTTTCTTGGCTGTTGGTGCATGAGCAAGTTCAGACACTTATCAGTCTGTTTTCCTTATATGCAAACACCCTGTAGTAAATATTTTTTGCCTTTCTCTAACCCCCGAGTACAACACACCTGTTTTCTACAGCCATGTGCCTTTTTAACTAATTGTCTTAAATGGAGGAAGTCAGCAAGTAGATGGAGGGTTTTAATTTCACTGAAGCTATTCAGGAAAAGCAGCTGGATTTCCATTCTGCATATGTCTTTATTCTACCCCATGCTTGACTAGTTTGGAAACTGCTGTGGTGAGCACAGGACATAGTGAGCTTGTCTGAGTGGTTGCATGCTCATCGCAGAGCATGCAGAATGAAGCGTGCCTAAATGTCTGGGGCAGAGAAAGTGGCTCAGCTTCATTTATATGGAAGAAGCCTTAGAGGTTTGCATGAGCCTTTTCTGCATCCCAATGAGTAGCCAAAAGGAGTGAGGCCTTCCAGGATAGAAGCTATTGGAGAGAGGTTATTAGCTGGCAGCCTTTGGGGCATAAGCTTGATTTCAAAGAGCTTCAAAGAGCTTGGTTTTCATCAAGTCAGGGGAACAGAAGAGACAGAATAGGGTAGGTTTTCCTGTGATTGACCAGTGCTGGTTTTCTTGCGCCTTGCCCTTAAGCTTCTGTAGCTCTGCTGCCTGAAGCTGGTGGTGGGATGGACCATGAGTGTGACCTGAGAAGGCATTTTCTTGTGTACAGTGTAAACTACTATCATACGGTTACTATTAAACATTGCTGGTGTTTCCTCTGAATGATACATTTGTAAGTCTCATAAAAAAGTGTGTAAACAAAAAATACAACTGTGCAAGGAACACTTAGCTTCTACAGAAAGAATTAGAGTAACTAAATGCAGTGTATTACACGTGGCAGACCACTAGGCTGTATCCAATGAAATAGGCAAGAGGCCTGCCATTGATTTACAGGGTCATAGGTATACCACATTGACCAGTGCAGATTTGGGGCCAAATGGGGAAGATGAGATAGGGTGGATGTTAGCATAAAAGTTGTCATTCTCTGTATGGGACAGCTAAGACCATGCTTGTAAGCTCAGACCCACCCCACGTATTGAAACAACATTCAGTGTGGGTTTTGGTGATTATTTTCTTTGCCTGGGGAGGGGATTGTTTGAAAATTGGCTGCTCATAAATATGTAGTGAGGTCTTGGTGCTCTGGACAGTATTATACTGCTCTGAAAAACTTAGAGCAAAGCTATTCCAATATGTACCCTTTTGGATCCTGCATATGAGGAGTACTGTAGAGGTAGGATGGATGGTACAACAGATGTAGCCCTATGAGTGCAAAGAGGAGGGTAACTGGCCTAACAATGATGTAAAAAAAAAAATTAAAAATCATCTCTTTAGTGTAATGCTTTTGATAAGTCAAGGGGATGGCAGAGGGTTTGGTGCAGGTCATAACATGTAAGTAAAGCATGAACATGACCATTAGCAGTGAAGTCCAGCAAGGAAGGTGCCCTGTTTTATTCATATTACATATATTATACTTTTTGGGGTGTTTTCACAAAAAACCCCAAAACAGATGTACCAATTTTAATGTACTGGACCTTTGCTTAGTAACAAATGGTCTGTTTGGAAAACCTATACATAGTAGTATTGTTTTAGTGGGTGGAAATCCTTGCTTGGGCTACAAGCACATGTTTTGGACAGGACGTATTTTGGGCACTGTGTGTAGAATTTTACATAGCAATTGCCCTCTTTGCTTTTGTGGGTAAATTTTTTAGCACTAAAATATCAAGCTGCAGCACTGTGCTTCATTGTTAGGTTCTCTGACCTTTGCCTTTAGTTGGAAAGGGGTCAGGAAATCTTTGTTTCCTAGAAGCTGCCTGAAGTCACAGAAGAAAGCAGAATCCCTTCTCCTAGCAGCATACGAAGTGACCTCTCGGTGCAAGCAGAAATAACTGTGGCCACGTGAAGGTTGTATGGAAGCGTAGCTGTGAGAAGTCAGTGATTACGGGAAGCAAGTAAACAACAGGGAACTGGATGCTAATGTTGGTTGGGTCAGATATGCAGACTCGTGTAGTTTGCACTAGTTGTGCTTACCAGGGTCTGCAACCCACCTCTTACCAAGCAGGCGTGAGCCCGTGGAGCAGATGTATATGCACTGCTTCAGAGGCAAGATCCAGGTGTGGGCAAGAGCAGGGTGATCATACAGGGAAGAAAAATCAAAGCTGTCTCTTCTCTGACTCTTGGAGTGTGGAAGAAAACAAAAAAGCAATCCAGAATGGTGAAGACGAAACATCTCAGACTCTTGCCAGTTGGAGAACTGCTAATAATGTTTATAGTCTTGGAACAAGAGACAACAAAACAAGTTACTTAAGAAAAGAATCCATCATTCTGACAAAAATAGAGCTTTCAGCTGCTGGGTTTTTGTTGTTTTTTGTTTTGTCTGAGCCTGTGTTTCTCCAGCCAATCAATCCTGTTACTGAATAAAACTCTAAAAATCAACTTAATAAGATTAATGTCTGTAAATATTTGTAAAACCTATGTGTTGTACAGTCTTTTAAAATGAGATTATGTCATGTTTATAATAGTTACCCATATTTTGTACCCAGTCTGCTCTAAAATCGAACAGTTTTCATTTTTCTTGCTTGTTTAATTTCATGCTTAAACCAATAAGTTACAAATCTGCATGACTGCCCACTTATTGTTACACTCAGAATAATTGCACTTAGTCACTGTGCATGGACTTGGATTGCCACAGGGTGTTAATACTTGCTGTTTAAGCAAGCATGTTTTTCTGAAAGCTGGCTCATCAGGCTGTGGAATGCAATGTTTACTACATGAAGTTCAGCCTGGAACTATTACAGTTAGTCTGTGATCATTAATAATGCGTAGAATTAGTGTCTGTCTTTTTAAGGGTGTTAGGGAAATTATCTGCTAAGTGTGGGATAAATGCAGGAGAAATAAGTCTTAGGCTTTGAGAAAAGGGGGTTTGTGTGCTTTTAATAGTCTTCTTAAGAATCTTTTTTTTTTTTGCCTTTGGTTTTTTTTGTCCCAGTAAGTATCAGGTTTTTGGCTATGCTCTGTCCTGAATACCTTGTTTAACCAGAGGAGAATTTGTGATTGTACAAGCTAATGATCAGTTCCCTTATTATACTGAAAGACTTGTTTCTTTCCTGTCCAGGTTAATTTCCAAGGTGTAGTCCAAGTGTTTAGTTCTAAACACTGATGTAGAGGGACTTTTTTTCCTAGTGAAATTTTCCTGTGTAACAGAAAGAGCCCCGGGGGCACTGACATTTGAAATGCCATTTCACCTTCCTTTATTTTGTTAATGTGTTTGCAGGTAATTAAAACACTGAGAAATTTAGTGGCAGCATCACCTGCTGGAGTGTGTTTTACAGCAGAAAAACAAATAATGAAGGGGGGTAATGGTTTACTTATGCCTTCTGCTGAGGCCATTCACCATGCCTGAAAGCAGCCGATGCTCTGCAAATGCTTGGCACACAGGGATGCTCTGCAAATGCTTGGCACACAGGTGAGAACAAAGAACCCTTCCCCTAGCAGGTTCCCTGCACCAGCAGGTGAGGGGCTGCTTAGAAGCACCATGGGGTGAGTGCTGGGTGAAGCCTGAGGTGCTTTTCTTCCTGAAGCAAGGTGGATGATTCTATGTCGGACTTGGTCAGAACTGATACTTGGGTTTTAGCAGGAAAGCATAACTTCTAATCTGTAAAGGGTCTTCCCACAGTGCTTGCTTTAGGGATTAAGAATGACATGTCAGTAGCGGGCTGGGAGGAGCATCTGTGCAGTTCTGCAGAGTGAGAAAACAATCTTTAGGTTGGAATTAGCTGAGTTAGTCACAATAACTGTATTGTGGAGCTGCAGGTGAGGAGCCAGGCACCGCTTCATTCTTCGCAAAAACAGAGGGAAGGTTTTTTATAATGTACCACTCTTTCAATATTTATTATTTATTGCCATTAAGCATAGCTGCTCCTGACCTAGGTGATTTTGTTTGTTGGTTTCCTGTTACTGAAGGTACTTGGAATATCCAAAGGCATCACTGTTATTCACAAGCCATGCCTGGCAGCTTAATATTTTGTGTTTCAGGTGGTATTTGCTTTCCCATGTATCATATTTATAAATATGATATCTATTTTCATTTTTCAGTATATGTATTACAGTAAAAACATAGGGAACAAGGACTGGAGGACATCATGGTTACAAATACGCTTTCATTTATATTTTCTTATTTGATGCTCTCTTGTTGATCTTTTGCTATCTGCGCAAGGAATGTTTTAGTAAACAATACAGATTTTGTAGAGAACACAGAGGAGTATGTATGTGTGCAAGACAAACTTACATACTTTTCCTACTACATTAGAATTTTGTTTTTTTTAGATTTTAAGTACTTGCATTATTCTTAACAGTGCTAATACATGGAGCATACTGAGATATATTCTACACATATCGTTTGTTCTTGGGCACCAGTATAACATACGTGGGTGTCAACTGCATATTGCTGTGGTTTCAACCAATTTATGATAGTTTTGTCCTGATGCAAAGCGTATGCTAGACCCAGGATTGCCACCCACTTTAAATGCTGTTAGCAGATAGCATTTATTCAGTCACTTTAAAATCTTAACACTATGAAGTGGTTTTAAAAGGTTTAAGTCTTTTTAAAGCAACTTTCATATTCCGTCTGCATAATATCTACCCTTGTTGGTACTGGAGCTCATTATCCCATAACATGTAACGTAGGTGTGGAGTTCCACTGCGTTAATGGATTCAGTTTAGACCACTGAGGTCTCGAACCTCTTAGAAGAGCAGGGACATCCTTGTTAAGTGTCTGGACAGGATACAACCGACCGAACAGCAGCGTTCTCTCAAAGCTCTCCTTGATCCTCTGGATGCAGTCCAGGGAGCCAATCACTTCGAGGAACACACGTGTCGGAGCACATGACCTTACGTAATAACCATGCGTGTGAGAAGCCCAGAGGGCAGGTAATCCATGGGATGTCCAGTGGTGACGCTGGCAGCGGGTTGCCGAGTTCCTGCACTGGGGGGGTTTGCAGTGGGTTACCTCAGGGTTTCTGCAAATGGCATCCTGCAGCTGTTGTTTGTCCTTCTGCTTCTCTTATGTAGGAGTTAGGCTGGGAGAGTGGGGAGTGTGGCTCGTGTAGTCCATGCAGAGATTTCTGAAGGAAGCTCACAGGGCTGCATGGATTGATCGTGTTGCCTCCAGTCAATTCTTCGGCTGAAATTAGCTTGGAGATTAGAAAGGATGAAGCCACAAGTGAGCACACACGAAGTTACAGAGCAATGAACATACCCGGAGAAATGGCAGAGTAAATTTTTTGTGTGTCACGTAAACAAATATGTCGTAAACATTCAGCACCTGCTTGTTGGGCTTATTTGGTAGGTTAGCCTGTGTTGCCTAAGAGCTTAAGTTAAAGTGCTTATCAGTGCTCTGCTTGATCTTCAGGGATGTACTGAGCAAAACAGGCTGAACTTTTTCACCCCTTCCTCCATTTCTGTGCATGTACAATGGAGGCTACCTGCTTTCCTGGGGCTTAGAGAGGATTAGTTCCTTCTTATGGCTGGCTTTAGAGAGGAGAAGCACTAAGCTGGGTGGTGTGATGTATGTCTGCTCTGATGGAGATGGGAAGGGAGGAGGCACCGGGGTGCTCCTGGAGAGCGAGGAGCATTAGCTGGTGAGGATGGGGTCAGGATAGCCCCTGCGTGGGGTGGAGTGAAGGCCACCAGTGGCCACAGGGAGACCCAAGCTGCATGGGGCTGGCTGGCACTTCTGGAATGCCTGCAGCCTGCTCTTCAAAGCAGGAAGAATGTGACAGGCAGAGGCAAAATACGTGTGGCGTTTCAGTAAATACAAGCACAAACCTATTGGCTTTAATCAGCTTATGAGAAACAAACTGCACCTGAGAGATGCACGTGCCAGGTTTGCAGGGTGAGCTCTCGTTTGGGCATGCGTGTCCCTGTGTCCTGCCTGGGCGCACGCCCTAGGGTGGGGGATGCTGACTTCGGGCTCCATCACACAGCCTTGTGCCTACCTGCCCTGGGCCTCCCCCCAGAAAGCCTGCCAGGAAAGGAAAGCCTCAGCACTTGGATGATCCAGCACAGATTTGGTGTTCACCTGGAAAACCATGCTCAGTGCCTGCTTCTAGACAAGTTCAAAACTGGTTCAAGACAAATTGCCTTCATGTAGCAGAATTGGAGGCACAGATGCTTACCTGACTCTTCCCACTTCTGTCCTCATGAGCTCTCTGTCATTCCTGTTAGTCCCCATTACCTCTGCAGTGAGGGCATGCAGCTCCAAGCTGCCCTTCAGATTAATAGCTGCCCCATCATCTGCTTGGTGGTGTCTCTAGCAGGTTCCCCTTCCTGCCCATTCCTCTCTCCACATCCTCTGGGGTTTAATTCCATGTAATTTGGCTGGATAATGCCCAATAGGCCAGGGTCTGAAATTGGGTGTAGAGCTCCCAAACTGTGCAGACTGAAGGAATGTCCAAGTGCATACATGACTTCCAGTGGACTCTACATCTGTTGGTTAAAAATCAGCTGCTTTCTGACATTATCTCAGTTTTCTTTCTTTTATTTTTTAAAATGCTTGTTCCTCGTCCCTTCTAAGAAGACAAAAGGCTGTAATATTGAAAGATCATTTTATAAGTCTGGGGAGAACACACTTTTTCCTTGTGCAAATTAAAAGTAATGTTCCGTAATAAATACCATGCAGGAATTGATTTTCTCCAGGTAACAACTTTGTGGGCTTGATCTAGTAAACAGCGCTGCGCGTGTTGTGTGTAACCCTGCAGTATTTGAGGGCTGATCATGCAAGAATAGCAATCACATTCCAACATTTTCAGGTTCCAAAGCATCAAACATAAGAGCAGCAAAACAAAAATACCTGAAGTTCATTGACTGTTTTCATCCGAGTTTGCCAGTTTGTAAGTGTGGTGCTACTGCAAAGCACATCACAATTCAGTTAAAAGGAAAAAAGATATTTCATGCTCTTGAAATATTTAACACAGGAGAAAAACAAAGGAAAAGGCTCTCTTGGCATCTGCATCTGCTGTGGGGTGGATGATTTCTTTGTCACTTGAAGTTCTACCTGAAGCTGAGACAGAAAACCCTGGCACTTCATTATCATCAGGCTTCCTGCTGTCTCTTTCAAATGCAGCTGGCAAGCTCCTTGCTTTTCCATTGGATCATGAACGGGGACTCTCCAGCTTGCAGGGGCTCTGGGAGAATGTGTGAGCAATTGCGTAAGTCCAGAGAGGAGCTGCCAGGGGTGGTTCTGTAGTAAAGGGGCTCACTGTTGAAGTGAGAAGTAGGGCAGGAAGGGCAGACACTGCTGGCCCCTGACGCAGAGGAGGAGCCCTGTGATTCTGGACCAGCAAGTGATGTCCAAAGGATGCTTGCTGTATCTCCCTCTGCATCAGCTGGAAGAAAGGATAGGGCATGTAGGGTATTGCTGTTTTGTCTGGCTGTGCCCATCTGGTACTTGTCGAGGTGAAAGTTGGTTTCTAGAGCTCACATAAAATCCATCCATAGGTCTGAGTTATTTCTCTGTGCCTTGGAAAAAGTAAACTTGTGGACCTGGAGTTCAGCCTGAGTTCTGGCTAAGCATGTGCTTAAGCCTGCTAGGAGCCTGAGAGGACAGTGCTGGTCTGGGAGTGAGGGGAGCTGGACCATGATGTGCCAGTCTGAAGGAAGCCAGTGGGGATGGTGCCCTCAGGGGGTGTCAGAAGAGAGGCTGGTGTTAGTGCCTACTTGGGTCAACACAAACCTAGAGGGTGAAGTTGTCTCCCCAGGGCGGTGATAGTGGACACTGATCAGGTGCTGTGATTCTGCTGGTTGCACAGGTTGTGTTTCTCCTGGTTTTACCAAGAGGTGTTCCTTCATGGGAAAGTATTTGCCAAAGCCATGTGTACCAGTTGGGCTGGCAGCAAGCAGATGCCTCTGCTGCCTGGGCAGCCTTCAGCAGAGCTGAAGGGCTGCGTGTAGCTGTTACCTCCTCTTCTGGTGGTGAGGCTGACGCACAAGCACATGCACCCAGTCCCTCCCTGCCCAAGCTACCAGCGCTGCTCTTCTGCAGCCAGTTCTCTCAGTGTGGCATTACCGGTCTCCTGTTTTGATGGCTATGTTTGAAATACCTTCTTGCTGATTATGCAAAGTATGTGCTCTTCATCACCACGTGTTGTTGTTTGAATGCTGTGTTGAGTCTTCACTTGAGACTTAATATTTCTTGAATATTATATGGTAGTTGCTTCCAATTTTCTATTGCTTCATCTGCTGGCCACTTCAAGTTAAACTATTGTTATAGCTTTTTTGGTGAGATCTGTTACACATGTTCTGATTTTTCTTTTCAGTTTCATTTAAATACTTGGCAGCTTAAGTAAACCTTCTTGCCTCAGATGTTTTGTTTAGAAGAACAGCTTCCCATTTAATCAAATATGGAAGTTTGTTTAGTTAATAGGGAGACTGTGTAGTGCTGCTGAGTGGTAAACACTGTTGTGGCATACAGCATTAAACTGAGTGGTGCATTTCTTAAAATTTGAGGTTCGTATGTTGATTCCTACATATATCAGGTTCTTAAAAAAATCCGTTACTGCTCTTCATGAAGAATTCTGTCACAGCAGTTAATGTGTGCTATTCTTCTAGATTTTATCCTTTGTGTAGTGTAAAGGGCACAGAGTTCCCCATACTCTGTGGAGGTGACTGAAAAGGTGCTTCTTCAAAAGGCTAATGAGTAAAAGTGGACCTTGGCAAGAAAAATGCATCAAGGTAATGTGTTCCTTAAGCCGTGGCTCTGAATCTTCCTTCAGTGGAGCAGGAGCAGCTGGAGTCCTTTGGAAACAGTGCTGAGTATCCTCAGGTTCAGAAAGGAAAAAAACCCAAAATGTCCTTCTGGAGGACTGAGAGGAAGAGAGGACAGTGTAGAACTTGTGAAGGCACGAGATGGGAATGAAAGGCACAGAAAGCTGCATAGATGGTGGTGGGTTTTATCTCAGCCCTCTTCCAGAGCTTAAAGCCCCCCATGGTGTGTTGGTGATGCAGTGATAGCTCTTCTGAGCTTGTCCTTTCCGCTGGGTAGCGAAGGATGGGAAATTTCTGCCTAGAATGTGTGGGAGCTGGACCAGGTGAAATGAAGGGTGGTGGGAAGGGGTCCCTGCTGAAATGTTGAGTCATTTGTTTAGTAAGATGACTGTGCTTGAACCAAAATGCGCTGATGCTTCCTCACAGTCTCAGACAGCTTTGTTCCTGACTGGCTCTGTGAATCCACGTCCTGCTGTTTACCCCGTGCATACAGTATTTGGCTGTGAAGAGGATGAGCCCACATAAAGACTTGTATGAGGAAGCACAAGATCTCCCAAAGATAGGGCAGAATTGTTCCTTAATGAGTGTTCAGCACAGTATTTCATAATGGACCTTCAGAAAAGTATGAAAAGTATTTGCTTTGGTGTCTTAATAACCTCTCCGGGCAAGGGAGCGGTCTCCTTCCCGTGCATAGCTGCTGTGAGCTGGAGCCTTGACCTTCACAGCCCCTCTGCCTCCTGCACGTCATCACTTCCACCTGTAAGATTTTGTATGTTACAGTGAGGCTGCTTACAGGCTGGGATTTGACAGTGTCTTTTGTAAATTAGTGTTTGGAAAGGAAACCAAGGGGCTTTGCTGGATGCCCATGAATTCATCCAGGTGCTTGTTTCTAATGCAGACAGTGTCTCATTCATGAACGTAACCAAAGAGGATGTAGTCAGTTGTATCATTTTTTCTTTTTTAACTGAAAAAAGTGTTTTTGTAAGTGATTTAAAAATGGCTTTAAGTTAAAAAAAAAATCAAGCAGGTGTTATGCTAAAATGAGAAGTGCTTTTACGGTTTCACAGCATATCTGGGTGGGGTTTTTTTCCCTCTGTATTAACATTCCCCACAAAAGCAAATGGATTGAAGACGCCAAGCAAGTGACTGATCATAATGGACTTTTAGGTGTGGACTATTGCTTGGGCTTATGCTGCTGTGGGGTGTCTGACAGTTTCATTCCAACTGCAGAAGAGTTTGATTATCTTAAGAGTTGCAAAGCAAGGAAGCGTAGGACAAAAAGCGTGGGTTACTGTTGAGATGTTATAACCCCAAATTAAAACTAAATAGGCTGAAATTGCCTTTTGTTTCCATTACTATTTATCCCTTCTTAAGATAAATGAAAACAGTGTTAAACAACTATGCGTTTATTTTTACAAATGTCTAGAAAGTGCTGGAATATGAAGATGTGAGCACGACATGCTACCACCATCCCACTGCAAGACCACATGGAAGCATTTAATTGAGTGAAGAGACCAGTTTCTTTTGTTTCAGATTATGGGATATTATTTAAAACCAATTGCAGCTTATTGTTTTTAAAGTCAGTTATTTGCAGCCAGTAACCTCTAAACACCGCCTATTTTGGCTGTGTCTGCTCCACACATGCCAAGGCTGGGAGGAGAGAGGGGCAGCCAGAGCCAGGGGCATGAGCCCTGTACTGCCCATGGCTCATATGCACCAGATGGTCCCACCCTGCAGCTGACCCGCTGCTGATTCCCTTTCCTAAATCTTACTGATTTTCTCCTCCATAAATCATCAGTTCCCTTTCCTAGCAATTAATCATTTTGCTTATTTTTAGTTCTATATTTAATCCTTCCATTCATCAACTTTCTTGTGTGTTAATTTTCCAATATTAAAAGAGTAGTATGCATTTCTGTGCCAGTTCAGATCTCTCTCTGTGTACAATTGCCTTTCTTTTGGTGACCATCCACAAGATGCAGGAGGAGGCAGCAGTACTCCTGCCCCACCTCAGATGGCAAATACAACATCCCAACAGCGTATGGTGGCTTTACTGTTTAATTACTCAGTGAAGGCATGGTGGATCATGATATGTTTATGTTCTTTTCCAAAGTCTGGAGGAAGCTCATGCCCGATGAATCCAGCTGGACTCTTGGCCTCCCTGGTATAAAAGAGATTGAATTGCTCTTGGGTAAATTGCATGTCTGATAGAGTATTTTCTTTTACATGTGCTGAGTTCTTTCCTGTGAGGGTGATGTGGCACTGGCACAGGTTACCCAGAGAAGCTGTGGCTGCCCCATCCCTGGCAGTGTTCAAGGCCAGGTTGAACAGGGCTTTGAGCAACCTGGTCTAGTGTGAGGTGTCCCTGCCCATCTCAGGGGGGTTGGAACTGAATGAGCTTCAAGGTCTCTTCCGACTCAAACCATTTTATTATTCTGTGAGGTTTTATTTGATTGAAATCTACTTTCTTCTTGTGTGACAAGACAGAAACACCATCTCCTGTTTTATCTCTCTGGTTTATTTTCTAAAACACCTATTTTGAGCAGACCAAATGGAGCCATGTTACCCATAACTAGAGCACACCTTCTTCCAGTTCAGCAGTGCTGCTGCAAGGATTTTGCTGTCCCTCCCTTTCCTTTAGGCATCCATTGCTGGCGTGTCCTCATTCAGAGCCCGGGCATGGGGCATGCTGTCCTGCCACCACAGGAGGGCAACCCAAGCCATCCCTAATGGCGCGACAGTCTGTCACTTAAATGGGAGAGGTGTTTATCAAACGATTTAAAAACCATCGTTGTGTGGATGTGTTTCTCAGGGTGTTTATGTTTTGCGACACAGCACAGTCTGTCAGTTGAGCAGTCTGGTTGAGTGATAGCACATTTGTTCCAGGATACACCTGCAACACATATGTAGACTTCTCTCTTCTTTATTTTACTTGTATGCATGAATTCCACATAAAACTTCAGAAAAGCCACATCACGTTTCTTAAGTGATTCTTCAAACCAGCCCCAGACTTGCAAAATGGTTGTCAAGAAGGATGCGGGGATGAACTGAGGTGTTGACACTTGCAGCAGCAGTTGGAAATTAATAACCTGGAGCCCTGTGTCCAGTGGTGTACAGCTCCTTAAGGGACAAACCTGGCCTGAAGAGTACAGGGGAGCATGTTGAGTGGGCTTATAGCTCTGCATTTGAATGTGTGTATGCATTGCCGTATCTTTGACAACATGTGCTGCCTGCATCTTTTATAATTCGAGAACTTATTCAGATGTCTGAATAACTTCCCACCTCTTGACTGCAGGTTGATAGTGGTGCCCTTTGTGGATTCGTGTGGATAAATTCTCTGCAGTACATAGCGTTGCTCTGCCTTTAATGTGCATACAGAGCTGCTCAGATAAAATAAATTCATTGTACCTCGCTGCAGCTGTCAGTGAAAGGAAACTGTGCATTTTTCCCTTGAGTGTTAGGATAGTTTTTCTCCAGCCTTTCTTTCTTTTGAAAGCCCTAGTAGCATGCTACTTTTCAGATCTCTCTCTCTCTCTTCATGGAGTAAAAATCACTTTTCTGCTTTTCTTGTGTTCAGAATTATGTAAAGCGGTTGCTGAACATAAACATGCAACAGTAAATGCCATAGAAATGTATTCTACAAAGATTCCACTGTTAACCACACCAAAGAAAACAAAAATGCAAGTTTCTTCAAATCTATGTCACATGCAGGAAGTGACATTTGAATTCTTACTCATTTAGAATTAAGCCATCTTAACCATTTTCCTCTTTTAAAGTGTTGACGATTTTTCCGTGAGTTAAAGGTTTGTCTTGCAAGCCTTCAAAATAAATTTCCCCCTTTTTTTAAAGAGACTTGAGCTATTGGGCTTTTCTGAGATGATAGTACACATGTGAGTGTAAGGACTGCATATATTTAGTTGGCTATTTGAAAGCCTGTGTTTGAGGACTGACCTCAGAAGCATTAGGAAATGGTAGTCCCACTGCTTATCTTTACACTTCATGAAAAGCATTGTTTAATTCTTGGAAGAAGAGGGTATTTCAGTCTTGCTCAGTTTCTTTACTTTGTTCTGATTTGCTTTGCTTCTCTTGCTGTTTTCCCTGGTCCACTTCAGTGCTGGAATATAGTACCAAAACAACTGTGTGGGTTATGACTTTTACTCCCAAGTTTTTCAGTGTTTTGTCATGTGGAAGCCTTATGTTGAGTCTCCAGCAAACAGATTTTCTTGAATCCAAACAAAAAGTGAGGACCACAACATACAGCCAGTTTTGGCTGTGAAATCAGGGTCAAAGTCATTTGCGCACATCCAGTCCTGGAAGTGGTGAACTTGGGCTTGCCCAAGTGTTGATCTTTCCCACTGCTTGGGGCTGAACTTGCATCCCAACAACAGATGATGTTTGGGACTCCTCTGGATGGCAAGCTGAGCTGTCAGTCCCCTCCACCATTCCAGTTGTCCAAACGAGCTTTTTCTCCTTCCTTTTTGAAGGAGTTTTGCTGGAGTAAACCTCTATTTTTCCTTATTGCTGATCCTTCTGTGTCCTGATTGCGCTGAAGGTTGAACGCAACTGTTGATGCTCCTCTGAAGCGTGAAAGGACAATGTGTTTGTTTCATTTCTCAGGCATCTGCCAGGAGTATTTCATAGCGTTGAAGTGTTGAGATGTTATCTCAATCACTTAAATGCTGTACTTCAACATTTTCCCATTGCTTGGGTTGAAAACAAAATACCAAATTTGAAGTCCGAACGCACTTTCAAATGGAATATGATATTTAATGTACTTTTAGCCAGTACATTTATCACAGTTGCTAATTGGTACAATTTTTATCATTACTGTTGAATCATCTTTATCAGAATACATGTGCCTTTTATCACTTCTCCGCAGCATTGTGGAGGAATAAGCCTTTATCTCCTGTGCATCTCCTGTATATTATTCTGTCAGCCAGAAGTGTCTCTTTTGGTATTCTGGAAATGTTGAAAGATTTTAAAATGCAGTCTATTGAAGAAAAAAAAAAAAAAAAACTCTGTTAAAAAAAATAAAAAGAAGAAAAAAAAAATCTTGTTAAATAATTAAGATGCTTTGGGCTTTATCAGGATTGACAGTGTTCTTGCCATAATATACATATGCAAAAACTGTAAGAAGTTTAATATTTTATAGCAAGGATAACTCCAAAACCTAAATCTGCTGGCTTGTTTCTATGGTAACAAATATTGAAATATGTCTAGCCAACACTGTACCCCCCCATTTAATTTCTGTCTATGGGTTCTAGGAATTCATTAAAACTGTAGAATCCTTTTAAAATTGGTGCGTTCTGCTGTAAAATTCCCTAAGATTAATGTTGAACATAACTTTAAATTTTAACATAAACATTTCTTTGAAAGAGATTTCTTAGCAAGCGAGGGATTAGGGTTATAGTTCTGAGACTGTATGCACATTGATCTGGTATTTCTGTTCTTCCTTGGCAAGTTGAAATGTTTTTTTTCTCTGTGCATGACTATACTTTAAAAAATGAAGTTTCAGTCTGTGGATTCTGCTGAAAGTATTAAAGGCTGCTTAACTGGAATAGTCTGGCTGGAAGACAACAACGGCATGAAGTCAGCACCTGCAGGATTAAATTTAGTGGTCTGGACCTCTTGGCCATGGGTAGTTCTTAGAGATCCTATCTTACTCTTAAGATTAAAAGGATCAGTTGCTGGGAGCTTCAGCCTTCAGTTAATTGCACTTAACTTTGTTTATTACAGAATATTTTCTAGGTATCTGATTTAAGCCATTTTGTGCCTGACATCTTCTGGTTGTTTCCTTCTTTTGAGGGCAGCTTGGCAGTGTTGGGAAGTAATCTGAAATGCTGGCTGTGAGATTCCATTTCCCCAGTGGTAACTCAAACCACAAGCACCTAGTCCCAGCAGTAAGAGAAATATTTTGAGACTTTGAAGTGAAACATCAGGTTGATACAGCATTTTGCATCTGGTTGACTAGCCAGCATTAGATGCAGCTGGAAGCATAAAGACTTCCTCCCCTGCCTGCGGGGACTCTGGTTTCTGCTGGCATGTAGTAAAGATAATGAGGCAACAGAAAGAAAATTTCAGAAACCGAGATTTGTGCTTAACAGCTGTGCTTCAGGAGCCCATGATTGTGGACTAAATGCATGTTTTCTCACAGGCTAATAGCTTCCAACCTTTTTTCCTCGAAGAGACAGCTGGGTAGTCGAAAATCAGACCCAGCAACCTTAAAGTGATGCCTCGAAGGGCAAGGAGGTGCAGATGGAACCAGGAACTGAAGTACTCCATAAAAGCAGAAAGTGGTGTTCAGAAAAAGTGTGGTTCATTCACTTGTATCCTTCCGGAGTAATAAGGAAGACAGTGGGATACTTAATAGGCAAAGTATCATCTCCATGGTCCCATGCCGGAATGAGTGATTTCAGTTCTGAGCTCAAGGCGTAGGCAGTGCTTTCCTAGAGCAGGGAGGATAGTAGCTGAGGCAAAAGCCTTTTAAAGGTATTTTTTAAATCCGAACAAAAATTCTGAACAAAAATTTCTGAAGGAACTGACTCAAGACTCTCTACAAACAAGTGAAAAACTTTTGGCCTTCCATTTCTTATGTTGAATGTGGAGCAAATTATTTTTCTCTAAAATAATCCATTTTTCTTAAATAGAGACAAGAATGTATGTAACAAAAGGAGTTCTGTTTTGAAGCTTTCTTACAGTGTATTGATGGGCTTGCCGTATTTATTTTCAGGAAAAGTGAGCAGGATTGAAAGCAGGATTTTACATGTTCATGGAAGCTGTGAATACTCCTGTTCAGTATGCTTGTAATCTTTCACAGGCAGAGCAAGGCTGCTTGCTACAGCACAGCCAGTTGGTAGCTGTTGGGAAGCTTTCAGGATGGACAAATGTGTCCACACCAGCTTTTCCACCTTACTTTAAAGTATCTGGTATATATCAGGGTCCTACACACCCTTTTTGACTTTCAGAGCTGTGAAATGAAAACAACTTGTATTCTTTTGTGATCAGCTCTCATATTCTCATACAGTGCCTGTGCAATTAGACACATCAAATTATACTTTGACTCACTCCTGCAGTTTGAAAAAGTACTTAGCATCAGGTTTAGATGAACTGCTTAGTAAAATCCTGCAGAGAGTGAGCGTGAGTTGAGAAGTACCCATGAGGGGTAAGATGCCAGTAGTTACACGGTCTGCTTGGCACCAGGCAAAGGCAGAGTTTGAGCCACGATTACCACTATTAACCTCTGTGGTGTTTGCATAGGACAGGAGACACTGGTTTTTGCAGACCTGATGTCAAGTATTTCCTTTACCATAAGCAATCCTGTAGGAAGATGCATACCAAATGATTAAAAAATAACAGGCAGCGTGAATGCATGCAGAGAAAATCTGCTTTGATAAAGACTGTTTGTTTCCTGCAGGAGTTCTGTTGTAGCCCCTTGCGAGAGGAGCAACAAGAATTTGTAGAACTGTATTCATTGCAAATGTCTCTCTCAGTGCTTAGTGCTGTCATGAGAGTGGGGAGTGGTATTTTTTTTTCTTATAGGGTTTTGGGAGACCTGCAGTTTGGAGCAGAAGGCGAAAGGCACAACTCCAGAATGTCTTCTATGTGATATTCCCAACCATAATGTTACTGAACGCAAGTTGCCCTGCCCCATTTCCCTGCTGATTCAAAATGCAGTTTCTTATTTTTTTTGCCTCTGGAGGCAAAATTCTGAGAGGTCAGGGGTGGCTCTGCTGCGACTTCTTTTCTGTCCTCAATTCCCTATCCTTATGGCAGTGTTTCTCTCTATAGTCACTTGTGCCGTACTGGTTAAAGACAGAAGATGTTTAGCTTAACCCCGAGGCAGCTCAGACCTAGTACTAGATTAATTAAAAAGCAGTGCTGTGCCCTCCACAGTAGCAGAGATTTGTTTGGGAGGGGAGCGAAGGGAGGAGTGCTGTGCACTGGGGGCAGGAGGATTCATCCTGCCTGCCAAGATTCCTGCCGTCAACAGTAGAGCCCTGCGTGTAAGGGGAGCGGGTATCAGCTCCTCAATCTGCCACGCAGCTCCCCAAGCTGGGTTTCTCCTGCAGTGCTCTGTTTGTAAGGGAGTTGTTCCTCCACTGGGTGTTTTATTTTCCAGAGTTGTTTTAACCCCCTTTTCCATCCTGGGGAAGCAAAGCCCTTTGGCAGAGCGGCTAGGTAACAAAGCTGTGCGTTTCTCCTCCATGTTATGTACTTCATACAAGTTAAAAGACTTGTTCTGCCTTTCATCTTGCGGACTGTTTTCTGCAGATATTTCCTAACTTTTCCCATGACGTTTTCGCCTGGTTCTTCAGAAGACTGCACGGGCTGAAAGAGACTATTGTTTCCGCAAGAGCACAAGCATGTGCACATCAGCTAATCTGGTTGGTACAGGATTTCAGAAGTGGGTGTTGGACTGAGGAACAGGATTGGGATGTGTGCGGCTACGGATTCTTGCAAACAGCGTGCTCTCTTATTCTGTAAACAATATCACATTTCACTTTCGAGGTTCGCTGTTCGTGTTTCTCCAGAAGTTGAACTCTAGTGCCATGAGACATAAACAAGGAAATGGTGTACAGGAAGATTGTAAAAGCTTTGGTTAGCAGAGCTTGGAAAGCTGGTTTGGTTTTCAGTCCTGTGCCTGGATAGGTGTCAGCTACTTGATTATGTGGAGACTCAGCATGTTTATTTTTCGGAAACACGTTGTTTATTTTTCACAAACATCTCAGGTTTAAAATTCACACTTCATTGTCTTCCTTGCTTTGTCCTTCCCCGTGTTTGGGTTTTCATTTTTGAAATATAGGATAGACAAACAAGTACCTTTTAGCCTGGTGTTTAGGAGGCAGACTTCAGCAACTGAGTTGCGTTTCCCAGCTCCTGAGGCACCGCAAACTGAACCTCATACTTAGAACAAACTCTTCCTGCAAAATAGTTTGCACACAAGACATGCTGGTTGGCTTTTTTTATATAGGATGTTATTGCCAGGGGCCAAAGCAACCACTGGTGGTGGCTTTTGTTTTGCGCTCGGGATCTCAGAGGATGCAACCTTGCCACAGATTTGTTCTCCCTTTTGGGAGCATTACCTAGAAGATGATGTCAGGATAACTCCAGCTTCCTGGTGGTGACCCAGATCTCTGCTGGCTATGAGATCTCATCTCCACTGGGCATGGAGCAGAAACAGCAGTTGCATTCTTAACTGCTCCTCTGTGGGCATGCTCCTGTGTGGTTTCCAGGCTCTTCAGCGGCTTTGCAGCACCTTGGCTATTGCTGGTGACATGACTGGTGGTGAAAGGCGGGGTTTTCTTCCACGGTTTGGTTTCAAGTAGGTCTTGTACGAGGGTGTGTGGCAACTCCAGGGTGTTTTTGCATACTACTGTATGTGTGTGTGTGAGACAGCATGAAAATCCTCAGGAGTTTTTTTAGCAGCGACAACATTGTATAACTGGCAGTTCACTCTATCTCCATGTTAACACAATTTCCTTGCTTGGTTGGGAATAGTTGCTGCTTGTGAATGACTCCTTGGAACTAGAGGATGTACGCTGGGAAGGCTGGCACTTGATGATAGTTTAAGAATTGATAAGGATCGATACTGTAGTTTGTTGGTGGATTTTGTGTGGCTGAGATGCCTTTTGACAGGTGCACAGGAATTCCCAGGTGATGATAAATTGGCCATAGCCAATTTTGTAAGAGGATCAGGAAGAGAGATTGTGAAGTAAGGAGGAGTCAGAGCTTTGGTTCCTTTTCATCTACAGGCTGCTTTATTTAGCAAAGAGGTTATAGTCTCGCCCATAGCCACATGTGGTTTTAGCACCTTTGGACCAAACTTCTCTGTTGGCTACCCTTGAAGGGTTTTTCCAGTGAGACACAGCATGGGATAACTAGCTTGCTTTGCAGACCATCTCACTGCTTGCCCAAGTGGTGTTTCTGAAATTGCACCTCCTTTTCAGCAGCTCATGGGAGCAGTACAGAGCACTGGAACCAAACTGTGAAGCTGCCTTTTCCTATCCAAGACTCCTTTTGTGTTAGAGTCCTTACTGCTATAGCCAGGAATATTTGAGGCATGTTTTTACTGACAGTTTCTGCTCTGCACTCCTGGGGATTGGATGTAGGGCAGTTTAGAGGGTTGCTAACAGTGGAACTCCCTATTTGCAGTCAGTGAGTTCATCAGAGCCCTAAATTATTTACCTTAAAGAATTCAAGCCCTGAATTATTTACCTTTAAGGTCTGTCTTTCGGCATTGTGCATTTGGTTGACTGTAGACCTGTACTCTGTTATGCACTATTGAATGTCTAAGGCAGCATAAATAGCTGGGGCGGTTTCAGCTATTTGCTGTTAATTTTATTTTCGTACACAAACATTACAATATAATTAAGGTCAGAGTGTGACTCAGTGAGATATAAAAAGGATTTGTGCAGACCTAATTTTAAGCCTTGTAGATGCATGGACAGTTTTTGATTACATTTCTAAATATGTGATCACGCTCTTCCTAGAAGTCCCTTGCCTAGCACTTAGTGTAGAGCTGTAGCCCTGGGCTGGCGCCCTGTTCAGCATCTTGGTTTTTCCCCACTGTTTGGTGTTTAGCCCTGGGCTTTTATTTATGGCACACTACACATAAACTGAATAAGTTTGTCTTTTCCTCACAAACTTGTTCTGTTTATCAGTGTCAGGCTTGAGGGTTTAACAAATGATTTGGGAAGCATTGCCTCATCTTTACAGGAAGACAATTAAAACAAGAGGACAAAGAATCTTGAGGATCTTGCAGCCTTGCTGCTGAGATGTCTGTACACCACGTAGTGTTCCGTGTGCTGAGAGTATGGTTCTCTTTGCTGTGACTGTTCATTAGTTTTGCTTGAGAGAAGCTGGGATTTCAGGTTGGTTAGGAACTCGCCATTAATGGCCACTTGGGAAATGCTGGGTTTAAATGACTTTAGCAGTGTTGCATTGGAGCGGTGTGTCAGCTCTCCAAGGCATGGCTCATCTGCCTGAGTGCTGAGAGGGGTGGCAGGGAGTGGCAGGGTGGCTGTGGTCTTCACTAACATCTGTCAGAGTTGTCCTGCTCTTTTATCCTATAGCCCTGATGCTCAGCTCAGGTCTGTCCCATGTGCCAAGTGTGGCAGGAGAGGGCGAAGTGAGCCACTGTAGGCAGCACTTGCCCACCACATTTTCTTCCCTTTTCAGTGCTTCACTCATCAATGTTCTCTCTGTGCACCAAAGAAAAAAGGCAGGAAGCAAACAAATGGTAAACAGGGTCCGCCAGTGTTGTAGAGGCTTGAATATGATTCATTGGCAGTGCTGTGGCTGCACAGCCACTGTGCAGCTCTCCGTGCTGTTCTTTCCTTATCCTACCTCCAATTTTCCATCCCCATTAAGTGAAATTTCTTGTTATGTATTTTTCCCTGCCACCCCCTAGCCTAGCTCTTGGCTGCTCTGTGTTGAGTGTAGATGGCTCCAGGTGGCTGGGGCCGGGGCTGTGGCAGGGAGGTCACCTGGAACAGGAGAGAGCTTCAGTCCTTGTCCTTGCTCAGGAAATGGCCCAGCCTGGTTGAGACCAGATGCCAGAGGCAAAGGCTACCTCTCTTCTCCTCAGCCCTGGGCTTGACCATACTCTTTGCTTTGTGTGGCAGGCACATGGCTAGTCTCTGCTGCTGGAATTTGTTGAGTCTTTCCAGCCACTTTCTCAGGAATAGCTCAGTCAGACCACTGTGACTGAAAACTTGACACAGAAGTTTCTGGCAGACATCCATGTTGATGATGGACAGAGTATGCCAAATGTCGGAGCCCTGAAATAGCAGGAACGGTATCACAGCCGTATCCCCTAGCCCATGCTGCATGGCTGTGTGTAGTTCATGTGCCCTTCTGAAGGTGGGCAACAGATCACGTACAGATTGTTGAGTTGTATCTCCTTATGTGGTTTGTTTTGTTCCCTTTCAGAGAAAGCAATGAAATACTGACATTGATGGCATTTCCAGTACTGAAAATCCAGTGGCATTCTTTATTTACTTATGATGTGTCTTCTGGCCATTCAGGGAGGCTGGTGGGTTTTTTAGAGGTTGTATCTTCAGTTGGGTTTTTACCATCTGGGCTTTTTTTTCTTCCTTATTTAAGTGTGGAAATTTCTTATGTGAGGTGTACATTTTGGTTTATTGGTGTATTGGTAGGAGAATTTGACACTGAAACTTAAAGCTACTAATATGTGAACTGAGAAGTAAACACACACCCTTCAAGAATTTTAAGTGGAGTTACTGTGGAAATAGTGTTGTAGGTGCAAAGTTCAGGGAAACTGTAGGTTAAGTAATCAATGTAATTTTGCAAGTATTTTTACATTGCTGCTGTGGTGGTTATTAGTGGCATGTGTTTACTGTTGAAACTGAAAGAAACTTAAGTAGCTCTCTCTTCGCTCGTATTTCTGCTTTTGGTACCCTGAATGTCTGCTTGGCGCTGGTCCTGGTGCTGCCAGGCAGGAGAGGGCAGAGAATTTGGGTGCAGGAGAACTGCATTGTCCTGCAATGAACACTTGCAAGAACTGCAAGTGATGGGCTGTGGTACTGTGGCTGCCCCCAGACTTTTCACTGTCGCTTCTATTTGGTCAGTGTGAATTTTGGGGAAAGGACTTCTTGAGTAACATCTTCATGAAACGTGGCAGAAAACAGAAGACCTAAATATTTGCTGAGAAAGCCAACCGCTGTAACACGAATAACGGATAACTGTGCGGAATAAATGAATTTTCTCTTTTTGTGTTGTTTTTCATACAGAGCGATGAGGCAAGAGAGAAGTTTTTAAAAACTGAAAAATGTGATTGCGTAAACATCGTTGTTGGCAGGAGGACTCAGTGGATTCAGGTAATGATGTGACACTGCTTTTTATTATGCTTTAAAAGCTGGCTATGGTTCAGGCTGACAGTGGCCTTTTGTCAGGGACTAAGGAGTAGAGGAAGGTGACAAGAGGTATGACAAGAAACGGCTGGCTGTTATGTTAATTCAGACCAGGCAATGGGATGTGAGTCTTCCCGCAGCATGGGTGAATGCTGAATAGGACAACGTTGCTGGGACTGCAGTAGCTTCTTTCCTTATGCCTGTCTGTTGAATCTGAGGCTGTGAGATTGTTGCTTGGTTTTTTGTTTGTTTTTATTTTTTTAGATAAGTTTTTTTAACTCTAATAAATTCTCTAATTCAGCCTCTTACAGCCCCATCAGTGCAGGCGAGGAAGCTCCATGGCTGTTCTATGGAGGAAGGTCAAATGATAAGCTGTCCCTTCAGACTGCAAAGCTCTGAAGCTATGAATATTTCCCTTGAATTCCCTCTTTTGAAAGGTTTCTGGATCAGGGCAGATCATTATCTGTTAAAAGACCCAGACCTAGACCTTTAATGCTTTAGAGGACTACCACTGGTTGTTTTCTGTGTGTGAACAAAGGCACACAGAAACCTAATGTGTGCTGTTTAAACATGCTACTAATACGTTTGTAACAACCTTATCTTAAAATAATGGACTTCTAACATACTTAGATCCTGGTCTGTAGGCAATGTAAGTTGCTAGCTTAAATTCATCTCATGTTTTTAATCATTTTATTTCCCTCATTGAGGGGGAGTGGAAGATGAAGTGGGGGAAGTTTACAGTGCTAAAGTGCGCTCGATGTTTGTAACTGGGGTCAGATCCTATCCTCAAACTTCTTAGGCAGTCCCAGTGAAGTCATCAGGCTTTTCACAAGCATATAGGTTTTCCTCTCATGTATTTGATTCCAGGATAAGGTCCTACAGTGTGCTTTTACTGTGAACTGATTTCTTACATCTATGAGGATATTTGGAAAACAAGTATCTTTTTCGAAGTAGGCTCTTGGTTTCCAGCACTGATTGGAGGGGTTCTGCAGTATTTTACTGAGAAGCAGATGAGCAGAGCTCTAGTTGCCTTAGACTGAGCTGGTTTTAACTGGCGAGTCCTTTGCATTTTCTTTGTTCTTTCCAAGTGGGAAAAATGCAGTTGTGGCTTTGCGTTGCTGTTGTCATGACCAAGAAGGACATTTGAAGCATGTGAATGGGTGCCTTAAACACCCATTTGATATTTCCTAGAGCCAGCTTCTTTTCAGTATTAAATTGCATACTCTGGGAAGATAGTTGCTGTATCAACATTGGTATAATGACACATTATTAAAAAATCAATATCCAGTCATAGAAACAAGTCCTGGTGTAAGCAGTTGGGTGCTTACAGCTGCGATTTGTATGTATTTGCAAATGTAATGGGCTTTTTTTTCTTGTAGCACTGGTAACTTGGATAAACACCGTATGTGTGACTCACTGCAGAGTATAAACTTAAAGGAGCAAGTGTGGGATTTACTTAATATCCTATTGCTTACATCCCTGAATACTTGCATTAGGTCATGAGTAATCTTAAATTGGCCAACCTGAGAGGAAAATTACTGCTGATGTCCCATAGGTGACTTCAGAAATAAACAGAAGGATGTAAGTGCTTCAAAAACATAAATAGTAGTTAGAATTCATAAAATCATAAACATATGGCACAAGGTCTTCTAAAATATTACACTTGAAAGCTTTTTCATAGTTTCATATAGATCTTGTTTAGTTATCACGGGAAAAGTAAATATTTTCATTTGTTTTCTTTAGAGCTCTCTTGTTCCATTCCCCTTTCTTCTCTTCCCCCCACATTTCTTCTCTTCTTAATTTGGTGGGATTGGGGAACCAGCCCCCAGTGTGCCTAGAAAGCCGTACTTGGGATCAGGAGATAACACTGGTAATTGTCCTTCTGTTAGGTTCATTCTTGAAGTCCTTCTGCAGTGTTGGCATGGAGTTGATGTAATCCAAATTGAATATTCCCTGTGCGCATGTGTGTGTGAGTGAGATGCAATGGGCACTGCAGTGGCTCCTGGACTGGTCAAGAGCACACCTATATTTTTAACATGGTACCCCAAGCACTGGTCATGAAGGATGTGATCCCTCTGTGTGTGTGTGTATGGGGGGTAGCACAGCATAGCATCCCTGCTCTCCCTACCTTTGGTGGGGCGGCCGTGGTCCCCAGCCCTTCGGGCATTGCAGTGGGCAGGTCAGGCTCCTGCTGAAGGGGAGTGAAGGAGAAAGACGAGGAGCAGAGGAGTGGGGGGCCGGGTGGGGAGGGGGAGCTGGGGAGGAAGACACAGCTCCAGAGGGAAATACTCTGTGCTTTGCAGTTGCTTGTGTGGATAGAAACCAGATGGTGCGCTGGAACACCCGCTCGCTTGGGCGGTGGCGGAGCCAAACATATGGTTAATGGTTAGGAGAAAGAGCTTTGCGAGCCAGGGCTTTGCTGACTGCCTCGCATTACAGATTGTTGCAGTGTGTCATTACATTGCCAAACTAAGTGCTTAATACCCGCTGCAGGCGCTGGGCAGGCATTTGCAGGAAGGATGCTGAGGCTCCCCGGGTAGGGTGGGAGGCTGACATCACGTGCGTCCCCCCGCCACACCTCCCCACGCCTCGTTTTCCCACTGGAAATGCTGTAAATCTCTTTTACAAGCTCAAAGCCTACAGCAGGCAATTTTCCTGTTCTGCATGTCTTTAATCCATTTATTTCCAACAGCATAGGGTTGGTTTTGCCCTTTTTTGTGCCTTTTTTATTTGGTCCCCAAGCAGTCAAGTTCACCTAGGCTGCAGCACTGCACTTACATGCTCAGCATCCGAAGTTCCTGCTCTGGGATCTTTGGGTGACACCAGACCCATGTTATCTAAGGAACTGCTGAGCTCATTCATCTCCTTTTCACGGCCCGCTTCCTTTTATTTTTAGCCAAATCCGTCAGGCCTGACAGGCGGGTAATTTGAGCCAGAGAAAGGGCAAAGCTCCAGGTCCTTTCCACAAAGCAATTCTTCTCCTCCCTCCTGGGAAGGCTCCAAACTTGGCCTGCTCCAGGCAGATGGATTTGTTGAGTCATGTGAGATCATTTACACAAAAACACAGCGAGGCAGTGAAAAGGAGAAAAAAAAAAAAGGAAAAGAAAAAAGAGAAAAGGTGAGGGGGGGAAGGAGGGTGGGAGAGCGTGCGCTGCCGGGGCTGCTGCGAGCGTAGGAAATGTGCTTGCGAGGCAGCTAGACAGAGGAATGCAGCAGATTCATTCTTGTATAAGGTAATGTCTCGTTTACAGTACAGGGTGGAGCCAGCACAGAGGAGAAATCACTCAAATGCAGATTACTCATTTAAAACAAAAATTCTTCTTAAAAATAAATAAATATAATAATAATAAAAACTAACAACTCAAGCAACAAGCAAGCCGTGCGCACGGGTGCGCAACAAAGGCGGCGTTGTTGACAGCACCGGGTTACAGTAGCAGTAAACTCCGGGCTGGGAGGTTGCTGGAAAATGAGTTTGCTCTGTGATGCAACCGGAGTTTGCTTTGTCTGGCCGCCAGCGTGAGCGAGGCGCCGGGGACAGGGAGCCCAGCGGTGGTGGCAGCAGCAGCAGCGTGCTTCACTCCATCCAGGGATGGTTTCAAGCGGTGGGGAGGGATGGAGGGAGCAATGCAGGATCCCAAGCAGGCAGGCTGGGTTGGGGCATCAATGACAGCAAAAATGGGGATGTGTGTGCACAGAGGGGGTGGGGGAGAGCCTCTTCTTGTTTTGGTTTTGAACCGGTTATGGCATGATCTTCATTACATCAGGGAGTAGATTGCATTTTTTCAGTTGAATGTTGATTTGATTACCGTTTGCAACCTAAGCTAACCCCAGCATGTTGGTTTTGGTTTTTTTAAGTGGGTGGTAAGAGAGAACATCAAACTTGGGGCTTTTCAGATCTTGATGCATCCCGGAGAATTAGGTTGGGGTAATTTATGCAGTGTTCTAACGAGTTGTGTTCAAGCCTTTAAATAGACATGGACTGTATTTAAATATTGTTAACATAACTTCCAGTTACTCCAGTTTTCTCAGCAAGGCAATATCTGAATATTAGTGTTTTGTCCCAGTGGTGATTAAAAATCAGAGTAGGAGCAGAAACTGGATCTGGAAATTGGTGGAAAACACGTGCAATCAAACAATTCCTATACAAAGCATTTCATTAAATTCTCAGCTGCAGTTAAGGAACTCGTGGGAGCATGTAAATGTGGGTTTGTATTTTAACTTGACCCTTCCCCCTGCTGAGCAGCATCTTCCACACTGGTGTCCGCTGAGTTGCTTTCCTTTGGGGAGGGCTTGTCTGGAGCCTGTCTCCCTCTGCCTGACCATATTTCCTCCTTTTTCTCCTCCTACTTGCACCTTTGTCTGCAAGACAGCTAGCTTTCCCCGTCTTCTTGCCCTGCCAGGCTGTGCTGCTGAGCACGTTTGGCGTGGGGAGAACCTCCATTTCTCGCACTTAAGAGTTTTCTCACTTGGTGGAAACCTTTTGTCTTTTCTGTCTCTTGACTGGGCTGTCTCGTTAATTATGTTGAAGGAGCCCTTGGCAGCACCCCGAGTCCCAGCTGGGGTCCCACACTGCACAAACCCACAACCAGGTCCCTGCCTGCCCTCAGTTTATGGCTGATGTACTGCATGAGAATCAGCGGAGGGGTAAAAGTACATGGATGAGAAGTACAGACAGGTTTGGGACCTAGGTCATGCAATAAGCTGTGGCTGTGACACAGCAGCTTTTAATGAGGGATGGCTGTAGATTGCTCTGAGATCCTCGGAAGGGTCCCAGAGAAGGACAGCGATGTTATTTATTCTGTTTATTCTGTTTGCATAGTTACTGTAACTTTCTTTTCCTTCCCCAAAATGCCTAATTATCCTACATGTTCTGTTGCTGTGAGCAACGTTTCCCGTAGTTACCCAGAGCTGCAATTCCAGTTAAATTGTCACTTTATAAAGCTAATCTCTCAGCAGTGGCTGTGCAATTTCCAAAAGACATTTGTGAGGAGCCAAAGTTTGAACGATTTTTTGTTTTAGTGGACAGTTCTGCATAACCCTGTTAACTGTTCATGTTCTTTGTCAGTTGAGAGCTCAGTAGCTTCATCTCTGTGTATGGCACTTAAAAGACTTGTAGTTTTTTTCAGTTCCCCTGCAGGGTGCCCCACTCCTCAGTATCTCCTTTTCCCACTCCAGAGATGCTGCATGTGTGGCTTTTTGCATCTTTATGTCAGTCAGCCAGACTGACTAGACAGGTTTCGGGAACTGTTCATGACCTAACTGTCGGGAAAATCAACCTTAGTCTTCCTTCCCCCTCTTTCATGGCGGCTCAACTTCCTCCCCTTCTTCTAAAAGTGTATTGTCTATCAGATGCTATCAGCCCCATAACTCTCTTATCTCACTTCTCCTATCGTTTCTATTCTTCTGCTCCTGCTGCCTCTTCCTCTATCTTATGATAAGACCAGAAATTTCTCTGCTGCTGGCATTTTCCCTCCTCACACATACTGTGGCACTGCCTCCTTCGGGATCTGAGGAAGGATAACTTTGGAGTTTGCACGTGTTGTGTCATGTCCTATGCTTGACTTCAAATTGCACAGGTAGAGGGCATCATCTAGGGTAATTTCTCTTTCATTGCTGCCTTAAGCAATCAGCTCTCTCCACTGAGGTTGGAGGATGCGCAGGAGATCCTCTGTGCATCCCTCACCAGGGTGGCAGAGAGAGAGGCATTAAGGACCTCCTGCTGAGGTTGCTCTTTCCATAGCGATGCACCCCTTAGCCAGGGTTTTGCCGGCTTTCCTCCAGGCGTGAGAGCACTGTATTTCCTTTCAAAGACCTTATTCTGTGCCCAAACTGCATAACCTTCCTCAATCTGAAGTTATGCTAAGGAGAGAAGCTCTGGGAGCAAGGTAACCCTCTGCATTTGAGCTCAAATTGTCCTGCTTGACAGGATCAGATAGCAGTTCCCTCCTACAGAAAACTTGGGCAAGCTTTGTAAGTCGCTGCAGTGATATCTAAGGTGAGCAGGGTAGTGACCTCCTCGTGTCACAAACATTTGTTTATGGGACTTAAGAAATAACCTCAAGATAAATAAATCTGTAGCCTGACAGCTTCCTCCTTACAGAAAATCATTGAAGCTGTGGTGTAGTGGTGACAATTTCCTCTTCTTCATGTATGCATCTACAGGGTGTGCCAGGGGGAGAGGTGAGATTTGTTCTAAATAGGTTAATCTAAATTTCTGCAGAGCTTTATAAGGCGTTACATCTGTAAAGTTTTCTCATCCAGCAGTGAACTGGTGAAACGGTGAAGTGTGGGAGTATTTGTAATGTATTCAGAAACCTAGCTGTTTTCTGGTTGCGGCCAAATCCCATTAACTGTGATTTCCCTGCTTCCTTTTTCCTCCTGTCGTGCCTTATGGATAGCGGCTTCTCTTAACAGCTTGTTTGGAGAATCTGCTCCGAAAATCTTCCAGCCGCTCCTCTCCTCTCAAAGGAAGGGAAACTCTAGGAGCAGCTTATCACCTGCTCATCGGCTGACTTCCATTTCTCCTAGAAAGTCTCTGTCGGCCTTACACCAAACAAGCTTAAACCTCTTTCCCTTCCATTCGGATGAGCGCAGCAGAGGTAGAAGTCCTTTTGGCGATCAAACTTTGCCCGTTGGTTTAGTGAGACATCAATCCAGACAGCACAGCGTGTATAAAATTGGCTTCTTTAATTCCCTTGGAGCATCCTTAGGGATCCTTGAGAGTTGTCTTGAGAGTTTCTAGCGAGGATGTGTGAGCACCCTCCGACACTGCCCTTGCAGTAGCAAGTTTTTCAAGTCTGTGTTAAAAAATACCAAGTTATTTTAAGGCTCTGTTCACTCCATTAGCTTTTCACTCATAGTTTCTGTAGCGTTACTAACTGCAAATGTGATCCTTTATTTCTTTTGCCTTCATTATGTTATAAACTAAATTAGTGTTGGTAAAAGTCACTTCTGATCACATGCTGTAAAAAGATCTTTTTTTTTTTTTAACCTGTTTGTAGCCTTTGTGCAATTAAGAAGAACATACTGTTGGTCCTTGATAAATTTATTCATGTTTAATAGATATCTGTGGGTCATATTTGGCTTTAAGTGGCTGTATCATGGCTCTTGATGCATTTTGGTGGCTGCCTTGAGATGTATGTTTTGAGTGATCAGACACTCATGGTTACTCATACCAGTTGTTTTCCTGTGTCCGTACTGAACTGTGTGCATTACAGAAATATTTTTAGTTACAGTCTTGTCAGATTTGTTTAAGGAAAGGAGATGTCTTTATTTTTCAGAGATGTTGTTGTTGTTCAGTGATCTGTGAGTGAGTGAAATTATATTAATGCTTTCTTCTCAGTTGATCAAATTCTTAATGCTACTTTTGAAAGTAATAGTGAGCCTTTCATCTTAAGACTTGCTTTTGCAGGCATAGAGCAATTTATCTTCCGTATCTGCTTCTCTAATTGCAGCTTGTAAAGACCCTTAAGAGTCCTGCTAGTCAACAATTTCCTTACTTCAACCAGTGAAAAATCAGATTTAAAATGCATTTACCTGAAGCTCAGTTCCACATTTAATACCTCTTGGTTACTATGGTCACAGCATAAATAAATACATTTGATAGCTTACTTGATCATGCAGATGTTGCATGTCTTTCTCCTTCATCAGAATTCTCCTTTTATCAAGGATATCTGCTGTCATAGACCCCAAGATGTTGATTAGGTAAGAGGGAATGCCATATATAGGAAAATAAGCTGGGACCTGCAAGGTAGCTTCTTACCAGAAAATAGTGAGATTTCTGTAGCAAGTTCAGCATGTTGTTTTCTATTTGAATACTTTCTTGAAATTAATAATAAAATATTAGAAAATAAAGTTGTCATGCCTTCTGGGAGGATGGCATAAATAATTACTATGGGATATCTGTCTTCTCATTTTTGGGTTGATTGCTTATTAGCTTCCACATAGTGCCAGGAATGGGGGTTTGAAGGCCCTGCAGTTGGCTTGGACTGTGCCAGACCAGCTCAGACTTGTTGCTGCCCTTCTCGTTGCCATTCGCTGTGATTAACGGTGTGTGGATGGATAGCAGAACACAGATGGTGATGACAAAATACTTGTCTTCTCCTTGGATGCGGCACTTAAGTGCAAGCATCAGTGAAGCCTCTTCTGCAACCTGGTGATACTAGAAGCAACAGGACCACATGCTGTTCCTGAGGGGGACAATCTCAGGTGGGTAGCACTGCACTGCTACACAAGGATATGCATGGCACAGGCAGACTCGCTCAGCTGTGCTTTTGAGAGTGAGAGGTTAAAAGGACAGGGGTAAACCACGGTCTGAAGCAGACTCTTGGGTGACACTCATTTGGTTACGCAGCTCAAGTGCAGAAAGAGTTTCAGCCCTGCCCACGGCCTGACAGTCACACACCCAGTGGGAAGTTATTTTTCTGCTGGGTTTTGCCCCTTGTGAGTGTTGTCATCGTAAATAACAGCAAATAAAGGGTCGGAGGCTTATGGGGCATCATGGCCTGTTCACTGTTGAAAATAAATCTTCTTTGATTAATTTTATGTGGGGCAAAGGGGAGGAGGAGTTCATGCCCTAAACTCTGGAGAATTTTTAGTATTTAATGCTAATTTTAACCCCGAAGCAGCGGTGGGTTAAGTAGAGCTCAAAGTGCTGCATTTAGCTTTCATCAGGGTATGTTGGATAGCATTGCTGGGGGGGGTTATGACAGCGGGGAGTTCCCACATGCACGCAGTGGTACTTCTAGAAGAACTGAAGGTTGGTATTTCCAGACAGACGCGGAGAAGCACGGAGTTGGTGACACATAATTTTGGTTTTCGGTACAGTAGGTGGCAGGAGAGGCAAAGCGACAGCTTGGCTAAGGTAGCTGCTTGTCCACCTGCCACAACAACAAATGAAGGCCTCACCATGTCTACACCCAATACCCTGGGAAAGAAGTGGCATTGCAGTGCCAGGTGCTTTTGTGAGGTCTATCATCTGGTGTGCTAAATATGAGGACCTAAGATGATGGCAACTTTAGGCGCATATTGCACTGTCAGTGTTAAATGCCACACTTCACACTGTGTTCTGTGTTTCTACAATGTCTACTGCTAGGCGTCAGGGACTAAAGGTTTCATGGCAGCCTAAGCCAGTCCCAGTTACGGCTGTTCATTCGCTTTCTTGTCCCACAGTGTCCTTAGCCAGGACATTCTCCACTCACTCTTGCACCACTGTTGGCATTTATAAAACCATACAGTGAGCTGCTTAATGGGCTCAGTCCAGCCAACAACTAACTCAACTAAAGATGTGGTTGGGTTCTGTACAACTGAGCAGGACCATCTCAACTTGTGCTCATGAAACTACGGTTGAGGCAGAGGAGCAAGTGAACAGACTGATGGCTTCAGTCTGCAGTAGCATTGCACCCTTCATCTACCACCCTCGTCAAACAGGATGGAAGAGGTACTTCTTAGATAGTGAAGTAGATGATGGAAACCTCTCTAAAACAACATCTGATATTCTTGGACTTCTGATCTGCAGTCACATAAAGTAATCTTAAAAGCCGGAAAAATATTTCCTTTCTAAGCATACAAGTCTTTCCTAATGGAGAGACAAGCTGAAGAAATGAAATTAGTGGTGTTTCCCCCTCTGTCTCTTAGACATATGTCTCCTTTCTAAAGGTGAAAGGGATGTTCCTTGTCCCAATTCAATTAAGATGAACAGATTGTTTCCTTTCTTATTTATGGGAGATCTAGCCTCCGATTGCATGCAAGGACAAAATCTGGTCTGTGGTGCATGTGTAACTTCAGCAAAGTCAATGAGGTTGCATTTGTAAAACAGAGGTAGTAATTTGGCTCAGGGTTTGTAACTGGAGAAAGGAAGCACTTTTGTCCATTGATTTATGGGAAAGTAGTGTGTGGCTAAAATAGGTCCACCCATTTGCTGTGTGTTTTTCCAAGGATTGTTCTCTGAAGGACTTTCGGTCTTAATGGAAACAGCTTAATTGTGTAGGTCTGCCAGAGGGCACTGAATTTGCCTTAGAGCCAAAAAGAGCAGGCAGTATTTGATTCATGCTTGTGAGAGTAACCTTTACTGTATGTACCAGCTTCCAGTGATGATTTTAGTCCTACTTTTATAGGTACTTGGGCATAAACTTTGAATGCTGGCATATCAAAACATGCAGTTGCATGGTAGCCTGAATTCTGTGTGTTCATTTGATGTGAAGCCCTGTTGAGCAACTTGTCTTCATTACTTGTATCCTGTTTCTGTGCCCACTGGTTTAAAAAGTTTTTGTCAGCATTTTGTCAATATGTTACTGTTGGGGTGTTTTTTTTTTTTTTGTCATTGAAGGTGACTGAGAATTGATGTGGTGTTGAAGTTTTAAACTATCGGTGTAACATAGTGGCAAGTATAGTGGTGTATTTGCCACTGTACGGAGTTACAACGTATAGTGTTTAGGTACTTGCTTGATTGTCTTTGCTGAAGAGCCTGACTGCCCCATAATAGAACCTGAGTGCTTCTGGGCATAGAATTATAGAATCATAGAATTGTTTAGGTGGGGTCACCTTTAAGATCATCAAGTCCGAATGTTAGCCTAGCATTCCAAGTCCACCACCACCACCACCAAATAATGTCCCTAAGTGCCACATCTACACATCTTTTCAATACCTCCAGGGATGGTAACTCCACCACTTCCCTGGGCAGCCTGTTCCAGTGCTTGACAACTGGTTCGATAAAGAAATATTTCCTAATATCTAATCTAAACCATTCCTGGTAAATCTCAAAGAGGATAAAATGGCACGCTCATACTGATGAGAAATGCAAGTAGGAACACAGTGATTTATTGAAGGTCATTAAGGAAACCTGAAAGGTTGGGATCTAGGTCTCTTCCACCCCACCCCAGGAAGCTGAATCCTGTGATGTCTAGCATGATGAAGTGTACTTCCTTTCCCCTGAGAAACATGAGGCTCTTCCCACTGGAAAAAATATCTGTTCTTATCACGGGAGGCATGGGCACACATTTACAAATTCTGAACTAAGTTTACCATGAAAACATGCACTTTTAGAGGCACACATTTACAGCTACCTATATCTGTAGCATGCAGTATTAAAAGGGGAAATGGTCTGAGGGGCACAAACAGCAGTTAGTAGCTGCTCTGTTGTCGCTTTACATACAACTCGAAGAGTTCAGTAGCTGGACAAGAGGAGAGGCCTGGGTATACACTGAGCTTAAGCAGCTTTTGGGCTGCTCTGTCGTTGCATCTGTAGGCTTCAAGAACAGGTAGGTTCTTTCTAATAGCAAAGCTGTTTGTAAAGAATGGGTCCTTGTTGGCCAAATATTCTTTAAATAGGCTGGTATCTTGCAGATACTGATATAAATTGTATGCTGGAAATATTTGTTTCTGTAACCACATTGACTGTGAAGTGCTTTGCTTGGTGAAGAGGATCAGGAAGGAGTTCCTATTATTTTAAAGTAGTAGCTGTCTCAGGCTTGATTATGAAAAACATGCCAAGTTGAAATACTCATTTTTTTAAATGAATTTCCATCAGCAGCTGATAGGCAGTGCTGGAAGAAGTCTGACTGCACTTTAATGTAGATACCTGGACTGGTCATTAGGAAAAGATTGTTAAACAACTGGAATTTAAATACCAGTATGGCTTCATTGTAGTAATTTCCCCAAAGGCACATTGGTAATTCTGCTAAATAGAGAGTTTAATAGACTTTAATAATGTGTACTTTGGAGACCCTGTACACAAGGGAATGATGCATAAAACATTCATTACAGTAAACTGCTACCTTTGCATGTAACAAGAAATCTGTTGAAACAAAACTGGCACGTTGTGTGCAGCAGCGCATCGTGGGGTGTTAATGGACAGAAGTCATTATCTCCACCTTGCCTGTTATTTCACCTGTTGTGATTGAGGTAGCAGCCCATATTGTTTTACCTAGCAGTGAATGAATTAGCCAAGGTAGACATGAGTTTATATTCTGAGAAGCCCTTCGCTGGCAGGAGGGCCGTGGTGGTTCACAGGGCTTTGTTTTCCTTTGATGTGCTCATTTGGTGTCAAGAGAAGAGATGCCTGGTAGAAAACATGCAATAACCCCATTTGAAAGCGAATAATAAGGAATAACAGGAAAGCAACCTTAGCACGCGGCTGAAAGTGAGTTTAATGTTGTATTTTGATTTGATTTCACTGTGCTGCTGCTGCTGCTTTGGGCCCTGCTGGAGAACAGGCGAGAAGGAGGAAGGAACAGATGCTTTCGGTAGAACAGTAGGGCATTTATCTCTTTTAATGAGGTAACATCATTAGTGCTGACAAAGTGCTGCAAATCAATACATGTAATGGACTGCTGCTGTCTTTCAGTAGCACGCAGATTGTTGTACTTCTGAGGATTCAGATTTGCTGAATCACAGGTCAGGCTTTATCTCCTGTCTGATGCTGGTTTGGGGGGGCTTCTTTAACCATTTTGTTTCCCTCCGCTCTCTAATCTATGCTTTTGATCTCTGAGAACTGAAGAATACCTACAGGATAAGCGTTGGGGCATGCAGAAGTGTACCGATTTTGTGAGCATGGGAGCGCATTGAAATGCTGCATACGTCTATTGTGGTGCAAAGACCTTCTCATTAACTGGAAAGGTTGACGTTGCTGATGTCTATTTGAGCCTGGTTCCTTCTGCCTGAAATGGCTGCAGGTTTTGTTTTGGGTTTGGGTTTTGGGTTGGTTTGGTTCCCTCCCACCCCCTGTCCTCTGCTTTTCTTCCTTTAGAGCAGTGGTTACACTACTGGTGTGGTGTCTGTCAGCCGCACTAATCATGTCAGCCGGTGGCACTGATGACCCTGACATTCCTCAACAAAGAGCTGCAGAAGAAAGGAGGGATTAAGGTGGCTGGTGTGTTGGACAAAGAGCAACAGCGAGTGGGGGGGAAAATCTGCAGGTCAAGGCATTACTCTGTACAAACTCCATCAGTGTAAAAATTGTATGCACAGTGACCAAGGGAAGAAATGATGGATGTCAGTGGAGATCCGTCCTTTATTCATCACTTTTCAGATGGCAAACATGACAACACATAACTGTAATAGGATGAAAATAACAAAAAAACCCAGCAAAACTAATCTAAATTTGAAAAAGCCTGGAGGTTTTAATACTGTCTCTTAAAAATTGTTCAATCGCCCCAGAACTCCCATCAAAACCAGGGCCAACTGCACCACAAATGCAACATAACCTAAATGTTTCAGGTATGCTGTTTATTGGAGGGTCCAGCAGTGACACTTGGGTGCCTGTGCTGGTTCCAGGAAAAGAGCCTGTCAGTAAAAAAAGATTCATCTGAATAGATCGCACACGTCAGAAAAAAAATGGTTCCTCTTTCTTTTTTTGTCTGCATGCCCCTCCCGTCCTGGGCTTCCCAGCACCTGCTTTTGGTGAAATAATATAAACAGAATTGCAAGATTCCTCAGCATTAGCTGTAGCCTGACAGCTCCAGCTAAGCACTGCCAGCTCATCTGGTTTTCCCTCATTATTTTTGTTTCTTGATCCCTGACACACATCCATCAAGCCTCTGCAGCATCCCCAGGTGATACCATACCTGGTGGAAGACCTCCATGCCATTTTGCCCTCCCATGATCTGAAAATCAGTCATGCTTGCCAGAGCTGATAGGAATCCAGGCTTGTATCTCATGGCCCACCCCTTTCATGTAACCCTCAGCTGGTGGAGTCACATACTAGCATGTACTGAAGTACCATCCAGTAGTAACACTTTGGAGCACAGTTTTGGATCCAGACTAAGTAAGACTTTGTTGATACTTGTTGCTATTGTAAAATTTAGTTGGTGTTCCTGCTGGAGAGATCAGAGGGATATGCTGCAGTTACACCCAGGGTACAAGCAAGCGTTCCTCAGTGCTGAAACGAAAGCATCGTTCCTGCAAAGTGGCAATCTCACTAGCAGTTTGTTGCCTCCTCATGCTCTCAACTGTCTTCAACTGGCAGAAAGTAATGGCCAACAGATGTAGAAAAGGTATCATGTTGGGAAAGCTCTAAAGACCTTATTTTTCTGGTTTTCCCTCATGCACCCCCAGAACATCCCTTGTATAAATCAGTGTTTCTACATTACATACCAAAGCTTTTCTGTGCTATCTTATCCCAACAGTGAAACCAAAGTTCACTTACCTCCCTGCCAAGGTTGGGATTACAGAAACCTTACACACATCTCGCCCTCCTCTCTCGCTGCAGGCACTCCAGTCCAATAAATAAATACTTGGCCGAGTTTTACTGCCCTTTACCCAGTTAACTAAAAACAAATGCCTTCTACTTTGTTAAAGGCAAGTCATGCCTACTTCTGTTGCTCCAGCCAGCAGAGTTTCTCAACCAGCTTGGCTTCTGAGGGACTGATTCCTTTTTAGTGACTCTTGAAACAGTTACCAAAGCTTTCTGTGATCAGCGTGTGAAAAGAAAATAGTCATAGGCTCTAAGGAGAGGAAATAGCTGGTCATACCTTTACCAAGACTACAGGTGACCCACCTTTGCTCTCCTTTGCTTAGTAAAACTGGGGTGAAAGTTGTGATGGAGGGCAAAGGGACAGGGGATGAAAGGGTTTCAGAAGTAAAGAGCTATTAATATTACAAGCTCCTAGATTATCTAGTTCTTTTGGGTTTTTTCCTTTATGGATAGTTAATTCAAAATGCTTTAGCACTGTATCTGAGCTTGGTTTGGCTCCTCAAGAGGAGAAAATGCAGGGCTGCTCATTAGTATTGTTTCAGAACGGGCGTAAAGCTGATCCTGCCACATGCTCAGCCACTCATAAGGCTTGGTGGTTACCTCTCATAGCAGATCTGGGGCAAAGTGTTGATGGAGAAGGGCTGCTAGTGTGTGATTGCAGCCCTGGTGGGCCGCATCGTGTTTGCCCAACTTTCCTGGGTGGTCGCGGCTTGTACACAGCACATGGAAATAGATTATATGGAATGTGAAACCATGCCTCCTGCATTTCTCCCACAAGTATTTTATAGTTTTGACTGGCATGCGCAGAGGAAATGGAGAATAATAGAAAAAAAAACCTTACACAACCCTTCAGCTGTGCTTCCTTTCCATACCAAGGTTTTGCGTTTAGAGTAAAAAGACCAGCCTCTGTTATTGTGCAAGTATTTTTTTACAGTTTAGTGATGAGGCTTTTGGTAAATGAGTGAAGGAGTATTTCCCCCCACACTATTAAACTCATCTTCAGTTTAGATAGCAGATACTTTTGTGTGTCTTCACTCAGAAACTGCATTGATGTGGGTTTAGTGATTGAGTACTCCAATTCGTAAGAATTTAAAATATCCCTTTGTCCTAGATAGATTTATTTGATTCCCAGTTTAACAGAAATAGGTTGTGAAGGGATCTTGAGTTTTTTGTTGTTCTTTTTGGTAATGATGTTATAAACCACTAAGTATCCAGGCTTTTGTACACCCCGCATGTGAGTGCAATGATAGCGTACAATGAGGAGAGAAGGTATGACCAGCTTATCTCTTTCCTTGTTATTTAGACATGGCTCCCACCTACTCACTAGCTCTGTGATCTTAGCATTTGTGTAAGAGAGAAGCAGCATGTCTTTTCAGTTCCTTCATGGAGAGAAAAGACAGGGAAGTCCTTGCCAGCAGGACTCCTTTCTCCCTGGGATTCAGCTACGCAGCCTGGAAAAGGAAGCCTGCACATGTAAGGGGTTGTCTTTTCAGAGCATGTTCAGGATCCAGCTTTGGTCCACCTTCTGAATCAGCCATTTAAGGCTGAGGATCCTTTGTACTGCCAGAGCAGTTACCTCCCCCGTGAGAGCAAGAAAAGCTACAGACATTTGGGAGGGGCATTGGAACAGTAATGGTACACACATTAACGGCAGTAAAGTAGTGCAAAAGCATAGGGGGTGAATGGGCATGTGACAGACAAAAAGACATGCTTGCTTTTCCCCCAGCTCTATCCTTGGAGGTGGCCTCATCCTTCAGGAGCATGGTCCTGGTTTTGTGAGGGATGCCAAATGGCTCAAGTAATTTTGTGAGCTTTGTGAATCTGGGGATCAGCAATTCAGTATTTGCAAGGTGCTTTGTAGTCCTCTGCTGGGAACATGTAAAAAGTATACATGCAAAAAGTACCCCTGCCTTTGCAGTGGCTTTCAAATTAAATACCTCCTGTTTCATTAACATGACTGCTCCCTAGCCTGCTTTGTCAGCAGCTCACTGAAATGCTTCCCAGTGGCTTACAGTTCTTGGTTTCATCTGGCAAGAGCAACCTATAATCTGGGGGTGTACAGGTAAGGGAGCCCTTCAGAGGCTTGTGGAAAAGAAACGATGCATTCAGCTTGATACTTCGAGAAGGTGAATATTCTGCCTGTTCTCCACTGTGTCACACTATTCAGTTTTGAAAACTGTGGCTTGCATTTATCCTCTCAATAGAACAAGGCACTCCTCTTGGGCTCCTGGAGGAGATCCAGAAGTGTACACTTAATTGCTTTGTGAATGATGTGAAGTCTTGGAATGCAATCTAGCCATTGCTCATTAACTAGCTGAACCTATTAAACCTGGACAGCAAGCAGGACTGAGTCGGCCGCCCTTGATTGCAGGCAGCTAATGGAGCTGTGGGAGCAAGCTGTGACTGCAGAGCGGAATTGGCAGTAGACTCCCATCAACCTTCTCTGTTTTGAACTCTCCCTACACTCCATTTAGACTCCTGGCTTGGAGACAGATGATTTCAGAGCAACAAGGAGGGGGGGAAAGTGGAGGGTAGGAAGCATTGTCTTCCCAGCTATGTTAGCTTTGATCTGAAGTTAAAAGCCAAACAGAATTCAAATGGCATTGGTAATTTGACATTTAAACCTGCAGAAACAGGGAGATTTGTCATCTGGCTTTGATTATCGATTGGGTCTCACACAGATGGTTCTGCTATACAATGCTAAAACAAAAGAAAATGGCCAAATAATGTGACTCGGCAGCTCCTCTGTTTTTTACCTCTGAGGGAATCAGCTGCTTTTACAAAGCATACATATAGGTGGCTTGGTACTCATGAAACATATTCTGTCTTGCAAATGAGAACTGTAGCACTTTCTGGCATCTTCATGTCACACTAGCAGCACAGAAGAAAACAAAATTCACTGAATCTTAACTGGATAATTGAAGGTTTGCTGGGGTGGTTTTGGTAGCTTGAAGAAAAATGAACAAAATTGGGATTTGCCCAGGAAACTTGAAGCATTTAACCTTTCAAACACATAAGGGCCTAACTGGAGATGCATACAGCCCTGACTATGTAGCATTTACCTCCAGAGCTCTCCTGGCACCCCTCCGGAGCATTGTTTCAGAGCAGTTTGTGTTGCTTGCTTAAATCATCAGCATCTCATCCTTCAGCACTCACATGCCTCCCATCCAGTTGCACTTTGTGCCCAACCTTATTTACCTTGTGGGTTTTGCCAGGATCACAGCTTGGTGGTGTGGCTTCGGGCCCAGTCAGACCATCTGTCAAGGAGAAGGGGAGGAGAAGTAGTGGTTTTGACATGTTGCCTTGAAGAAGGGCATGTCCAAATGTGCTCTGAAATCTTTGTTCTACTTGCTTGTTTGATACTTTTGAACCACTGTGTATTATGGATTCCACCCCCCCACCCCCCCCACCCCCCTTTTGTTTTGCCTTAATTTCCCTGTTGTGGAGAGATCATTTCATTCCTAGTCTGGATTCATACATTTTGTTTGTGCTGCTGGCAGATCCTATCAACACCCACTTTTCTGTAATACTTAAACTTTAACAGATAAAATAAAAATCTTTGGTGTCATAGAACACTGACTTGCTTGTAAAATAGTTCCATATACCGGAGCTGCTATTTAAAAATATTGTAGGAGTCTAGTAATACATTAGCATTTTATGCATTTCACTTTGAGCAGTCCCAAAGTACTTTAAACTGTAGCGTGCACATGTAGCCCTGCTGAGATGCAGTCTCTAGGACAGAGGCTGTAAATCAGCCCTGCATTTGCTGAGAGTGCAGGGAGCAATGGATGTGAGCAGCTTGAAACAAAGCAGCTGCCTTCAGGAATAAAATGCTATGAAAGCCATCAGTCTTGATGTGTGACAGCCAAGGTTTCAGCTCAGGATGCTGCTGGAGTTGCCCACCATGGGATTGCTAAGCCGTGTGTACCTGTACTGGGACTGCTTAGCCTCCCTGCACCTTGCCACAGCTGCAGGTACAGCCCCAGACCAGCACTCGAGGCTGGGTAGTTGGAAGGGTGACTGTTGAACAAGTGTATGCACGGGCTCTGTGTTAATAACTTGTTGCCTTTCTTCACAGCATTAAAAGCAAAGAACTCCTTAGTATGTCAGCAGCTACAAACAGAGTAACCTTCTTTAGCTGTAGGCTAAACTGGGCTGAGTCAAATTGTGGTGGCTGTGCACCCAGAGCAGCGTACAAATGGGCAGCTGCTGCAGGTCCTGTGGTGGCTGGTGATTTCTTATGCACTCCCAAAGTGTCTGTGTCTCTGACATGTGCAAAGTGTGTATGTCTGCATTATCCTATGTATCTTTCAGTCCATTTTATATTTGGGTTCCTTTAAAATTAACGTGTGAGATGCTGTCAGATTAGTTATTTTATACTTATCTCATGTGGGGGGATGTAAAGCTTTACTGTGAGGGCAACAAAACCATTTTCAGATGACTTTGAGACACCACTTACATCGTTCTGGGAAATTCAGCCTTGCAGAGGCTAATAAAAACTAAAATTCAAGCTTTTGTGATGTTTAGCAGAACTAATACCACAGAACATTTTCTGGTTATCATTTCAAAGCCTCAGTGACATTTTACCTGAATGTCCCCATACAGGTGCCGTTATTGATGGGTGAGACTCTCAGGAGCAGCCGGGGGCAAACAGCAACCTCACTGGTGTATGAGGGCTCCATCTTCCAAAAGGAATTACATCACAGCCAGCTGTGATGTTAGAGCTCAGGGTTCAGTGGGTTGGCAGCAGCCTCCGAGTCTGGCGTTTCAAACCAAGCAGCACAGCAGCCTGTGTTCCTTTTTTGCTCTTTAAAGAAAATGATTAGTGCTTTCAGCTTTAAAATATGTCTAAAAGAGAGAAAAGAAAAAATGAATGTTAGGCAGAAAGAGCCTTCTGATGCTTTGAGTTGGGAAGTAATTAGTCTTGGGAGTGTGAGATGGGTAATAATCTTAATGTCATTTTACCATTACTAAAATAAGCTAATTTTGTCCTTTGCTAATCCATGCAAATCCCATTGATTTAATAACATTGTATGGATGAAAATAAGAAGTATGGCTGGCCTATATTTTGGGATCTCCTTGCCTAGTGTAAAAGCTCACAGAGCACATTGTTTGATGAAGCAGCCATCCCCCTCATATGCTGGAGCACTGCTACCAAGTGCTGGCACAAGCCAGAGCATCGCCTGTAGCTGTTGCTGTTTCAGAGCTAGCAGGTGAAGCACAAAACCTCTCATTTCTCTAGAGTATGTGTATGTGCAATTTGTCAGTATGTTTACAGCAAAATAGGCTAAGAGCAGAAAACATGTCTAGGGATGGTGAAACCTGCTTTGTATGAAATGAGAGGCTTTAAAAGCTTACACAGACCTTGAAAAACAAAAAGTGCTGGACCGAACATTGCTATTTCAGTCAAATTTAGAACCTCCACCTACTTAAACAGAAACACATTTAGGTCAGTGCTTTGTGCTTTGCAAAACTGTCTCACTAATCTCCTTCAGAGCGTTTCTGACTGTGATTTAGGTGGAGGGGGGAGGGAAGTGCTTCCAGGGTGAGACTTGTAGCTAAGTTGTCATATGGAGTTAATCTGTTGAAAGGCTGAAGTAGATAGATATGAGCTGAATCCTGAAACCTGCTATTTACTGGCGAGTATACTTGCATGTGGGTAGTTATTATTTGGAAGCATTCAGCCAAGAGATCCAGAAACTTTTGGTTTTTAAACTGTTTGCCTAAACCGTGAAAGCAAATTCTAGTTGCCTGGGTTGATCTTGCTTTGTTTGTGTGTTTCAGCAAGATTCAGAGAGGTTGTGTCAGATGAGCTCTTCTATGCGCGGTTTCTTGCATTCGTCAAGTAAGTGGAGCAGAAATACAGTTTCCTCCTTTCTCCGCTCCCTTTTCCATTTAATGAAATGGGAAATGCTAAAACTACTGGAAACCTTGATGTGACATTTCTGGATGTGATGATGCTGTCTCTTAGGTTTGGGTCCTGTGAGCAAGCTACAAACATCAAAAGCTCCTGTATCGCTGGTGGTCTTCAGTGCTGGTGGTTTTATGAAGTTGGTAAGGAATAAATAAACAGGGTAATATAGCAGAAGGATATATTTTAAAGCATGCAATAAAAAGTACCTCCGTGGCAGGTGATACTAGTGTTAAAGCTCTCCGTTACTATAAAGGAGTTTGAGTGTGCAGTCAGAAGACTTTGGATAATGGGAGATAGGATTGGGATTTAGAACCTCTTTAACCAGCATCCTGCAAGGAGAGGCTCTAACAAGACTGTAGCTGGTGCAGTTGTGATTGCAGTGTGAGTGTGGATGCCACGTGAGACTGAGCCTCCTGGGAATGAACGTTGGTGCTCTCTTTTCCATGAAACCCCCCATGTCAGTATGTATGGCTGTCACTCACCTGCTAATGAAGACCCACACAAAAACACTCTGCAAGGAAGTCTTCCCTTGGCATTCATTCCCCAAGTATTTCTTCTTGTGTCTGCTCAGTAGGTACTAAAATGGAGTTGCAGAACTCAGGGAGTTAAACTAAGGAGGAGGTGGCCCTGTGTCTTTTCCAGGCTTCCCAAGTATCTCAGTTGCTTGCTTTTGCTGACAGGGTTTGGGCCCCATTCCTGTCTGGGGTGATGCTTCAGTTCTTGCCTTTACATGTTTGCTTTTTCCGCAAGCAGTAAAATCAAAAGCTGACAACAGACCTGATCTTGATGGAGCACTGCAGTGGCAGCCTGGCTTATCTGGAAGTACAAGATAATATTAAAATGTGCTCTGTCAAAGAGGGCTAATTGTCAAGAGGTAGAAGTGAAACTGCAGCACAGTCATGCACAGATTTGCTGTCTAGCCATTATAAGGCCAAGAAAGTTAGGTATCACAACATTAAAATTCGTAATCAAAGCAAAAGTACTGTAATTGCCTGGTGCAACAGAAGCTAGCTGTTCTTTTGCAAATTTGAAATAGTCATTTAAGTCTTCCTTCAACTTCCTCTTTTCATTGTTGGAGACCTAATAGCCACAGATTGTTGTGACACCTGTATTCACTCAGAACCTGCTCTTCCCTAGGAAAAAAGTGCATTGGAAGTTCTCTCATTGAGCACAGACAGGTATTGGCTGTGTCCTGTATATGCTTGCTGGTAGCTCTTTCTTGGCAGAGAGTAACTCGGCAGTGTGATGGTCTGTGTTTCAGAAAGTCCAGGAGTGTTGCTAAAGGCATTTCAAAGTCTGGACTTGAACAAGTGAATTCAGGAGTCTTCCAGTGTCAGAAACACAAGGCACTTCATATGCGCTTTGAACTTCGGAAAAAACTATGTTTTCTAAGGAGAAACTATGTATCAGATAACCGCAAGTGGCAAAATTACTTAACTTTCCTCGGAATTTTACACTGAACAGTACTTTAACCACCAAATTTTAATTAAACCCATCTTACAGACACCTGTTGCAGTGTACACGGCTTTTACACATGTGTAAGCTGAGGGACAAAGAAATTGCTGGGAGTTATACAAGAAGGTTTTTAACACAACCCAGGTCCTTCTTGTTTGCTTTAGCCTTTACATAGTTGGTTGTGTGTTACAGTGTGTTAACAAGAAGGGATGACATGTGGGTGGTTTGTCTTTTTTAAGGCAAGCTATACATTGGTTAAACTTGCTTGGTCTATATTTATACTACTTGAGAGCTGGTTATCTGTGAGTATCATCACCATCTCTGTTTTTTACAATCTTCTGAATGTCTCTTCTTCCGTGTTAGTGTCTTCTGTCATTCTGCAAGTTTAAAAGGCTGACACTGATTTTCAAGGACCTCAGATAACAACATTTTTGTCTCATTTTTTAACCAGAAGATTCTCTTTTAACCCTGAACTCAGTTTTCTGCTTCTCCCTTCTCCCCTGTCTCCCACCCCATTCACTAGCTTGGCTGATGCCAAGGATGATACCCAACAGTGCAGATAGTACACTGACCTAATCCATTGATCATCCTGCAGATTTACAGAGCAGTTCATAATGTGCTGGTTTTGTCTATATCTCTTGTTTGGTTGGTAGGTACCCCCTGCAATTTTGCTCTTAGTAAGTGAGCTAACAAGTCCTAGGTACTTGTCCTCTAGGTTAAATTTCCTTCCTCTCTGGAGCCTGTATCCCTGAAGGACTGGGCTTTCTGAAATGATGAGCTACTGTTACTTTCAACACGGCTGGCCTTTTGTGGCTCTCTCTTGAATCCTAACTTTTGAATGTTAATATTTCAGGCCTGTAGTTTGGCCATCCACATGCAAAGCCTGCTCTCCCCTTACAGTTCACCCACTGTCAGGTTCCGACTGACTTTGTCATGTGGGGCATGAATGTAGATAAACGTCTCTCACGTGAGGTAGTATAAATTGTTGGCAAAAGGGACCTTCCTTTTCATTCTCCATCTGCTGAACCAAATAGCACCATAAGTATAGAAGAATATGAGCTAGATCAGTAGCCAAAAAAAAAATTTTTCAGAATTTTTTCTCCCAGCTTTGGTAGGTGTTAAGTTTCTGTGTTACACTGTATTTAGGGAGTCCTAATGTGAACCTGCAGAAGATTTGTGTAGTGATAGCTACTAGCATACTAATGCTGGAGACGAGGGAGGGAGGCAATGCAAAATGTCATGCTGAAGACAGTAGGAACAATTCACAGCAGCTCTGGAGACAGAGCACAGCTGCTTCTGAGATACAAGATGTGGTTTCTTTTTTAAGCCAGGTATTGAAATGGCTGCTGTTACTGTAAAATGTGAGTACTCTGCAATCTTTTCATCTTGCAACATCCTTATCAAGTAGAACGTAGGTGACAGGAAAACTGCTGTGTTCCCTTAGCAGTTGGCGGTGCATGGGTACCGCCTAGCCCAATGACCAGAACAAGGTGAACTCATTGAGGTGAGGTTGTAGAGTCATATGACCCAAACCAAACTGGCCAAATGACATGGTTGAGCTGAAAAGCAGTAATGCTGTGTTTGGGGTTCAGCTACAGGCAAAAATCCGTCCTTTGAAAAGTAAATTAGAGGAGGATGGTGAGGTAGCTGTTCCAGCAAAACATGTGCCGGGTGGGTGAAATAGTGATGCAACCTGCTTTGCTGAAAACCATGAGCCAGGCAAACCTCTGAGAAGTTCTTCAGGGAAAAATTTGGGAAAAAACCCAACCACCAAGCACTGAAAGTAGGTTTCTGGAATGCTGGAGGAAAGGCTGCAACAGCAGAGGAGGTGCAGGTGAAACAGAGGGACAAATACATTAAGTAAAATCCTTTGCGTAAGCAAAATGTCTATGACCAGGAATTGATGAAGAGCAATCTAAGAATGAAAACAAAGCTATAATATATTCACAAAGCAAGATGATTATAACTCGGAGAGAGTAGCATTAATTATGACTTCCAAGGCAGAAAAATAGCTCATAGACTGGGGAACCAATTAGCAGTTGATTGCTCTGAACTAGATTTCAAACACATTACATGAAATGACAATTACACAGTGTTACCAACAGACCACTACTATGGTGAGATAAGAGCTATCAGCAAATTTGGACCAAATTCCTCAGCCTGATATCTGCTTACTAACAGGGAGACTTCCTTCTTGGGGTTAGGGACGGTGGCAGAATGGAGGATTCAATAGCCAAGTGTCATCTGTCTCCGAAGCAGTAGCGTAGGGCCTGGCAGAACTCTGCCTGCTCTTGAGGCTCTTGGTGGTGCATGGGCATGGTGTAAAGGTGTCGCCAGTGCAGCTGATGGAAGTTGTGGTCTGGGTGTATTGGAGGTAAACACAGTTCACATCTTCAGCAGATCTCCATGTGCAGTAGAAGTATAGTATTTTTTGAGACAGGATGAAAAAAGAAAAACAACTGTAGGAGAGCTAGTAAAAGGGATGTTTGTTTTGTGTTTACTACCAAATGAACAAGGTGTAATTTGCTAAAAAATGTAACTGTTTTTCAGCTTAGCAAGCCCAAATAATGGACTTTCCAAGGGTGCAGATATCAAAGCCAACTTTTAGATGCATCCAGCAAAAGCAGCAGGAAAGTCTGTGTCAGAACAAGAGTAGAGAGGCCCAAGAGAAGTATAGCAGATAGCTGATCTAGTCCCCGAAAAGGTGTCCCCTCTACTATTGTCTGCATCTGCCACCACCAGTTTGCCTGTCCAAGATCAACATGTGAAAGGCTATTTAGTGACACGAAAAGAAGGACGATGACAGGAGGAGTACCATTGACCACAAGTCTTTGCATGCAGCTGTCCAGCGAGTTCTTTATCCACCGAATGGTCCACCTATCAAATTGATGTCTCTCCAGTTTAGAGACAAGGACGTTGTCTGGGACAGTGTCAAACGCTTTGTACAAGTCCAGGTAGATGACATCAACTGCTCTACCCCTGCCCATCAGTTCTGTAGCCCCATCATAAAAGGCCACCAAATTGGTCAGGCAGGATTCCCCCTTAGCAAAGCCATGCTGGCTGTCACCAAGCACCTTGTTGATTTTCATGTGCCTTAGCATGCCTTCCAGGAGAATCTGCTCCAAGACTTTGCCAGGCACAGAGGTGAGACTGACTGGTCTGTAATTCCCTGGGTCATCCATATTCCCCGTCTTGAAAATGGGGCTTATATTTCCCTTTTTCCAGTAGTTGGGAAAAAGGATATGGAGCTATTGAAACAAGTCCAGAGGAGGACCATGAGGATGATCAGGGGACTGGAGCACCTCCCGTATGAAGATAGTCTGGGAAAGTTGGGGCTGTTCAGCCTGGAGAACAGAAGGCTGCGTGGAGACCTCATAGCAGCCTTCCCGTATCTGAAGGGGGGGGGGGGGGAATATAGGGATGCTGGGGAGGGACTCTTCATTAGGGGCTGTAGTGATAGGACAAGGGGTAACGGGTTCAAACTTAAACAGGGTAAGTTTAGGTTGGATATAAGGAAGAAATTCTTTCCTGTTAGGGTGGTGAGGCACTGGAATGGGTTGCCTAGGGAGGTTGTGAATGCTCCATCCCTGGTGGTGTTCAAGTCCAGATTGGACAGAACCTTGGGCGGCAAAGTTTAGTGTGAGGTGTCCCTGCCCATGGCAGGGGGTTGGAACTAGATGATCTTAAGGTCCTTTCCAGCTCTAACTGTTCTATGTTTCTATAATTCTATGACTTTGCCAAAGTACAGATGCTGTCTCATAGCACAAAGGCAGATGTGGAAAGCTCACTAAAACCAAAATTTGGGGAAGCTTCAGGTAGGTACCTTGCTGAAAAATGATTGAATGAATAGTCGCCAAGTTCAAGAAATATGGGAATAGGAAAAATGTAATAATCTAACTGATGGATAAATTGCATTCCAGTTAACGTATCGTAGAAAGGTGATATAAGTGGTTGCAACAGTTGAAGAGAAGCTCAGTTTCTTTCAGTGGTACAGTCATGAAAAATGAAAAAAACAAATAAATGAAACCAACCCAAACTGCAGAACAAAACACAGATTCTAATTCCTTCTCTTTCAGCTTCAGATCAGCCATTTCAATGTAGGAGATAAAGGAATGACCAGATTTTTTGATAGCTTCTCCTGTTCCCTGGTTTGAGGCAGATTCCCTGCCAGTCTCATGCAGTTGTTTCTTTGTGAGGTTAAGGGTATTTTTGTTATCTTTTTCAGACCATTAATCTACTGTTTTCAAGTACATAGTTAGGATAATTGTAAAGTCTTGAGAAGCTTGAACCACTGAAGTAAATGGAGAGCTGAGTGGAAGACTAAGTGGAGGTTCATCGTGGATTATGTTGGTGCAAAACCAGTGTGCATTCTGTCCTCTCTTTATGACTGCTGTTGATTTGATGTTGACATGACCATACCACCTTAAGAAAAAGTACAGCTAGTGAAGTGTTGCATCAGTTAGGTTGAGCATCCTGAGCATGGGATGCTGAAGTGAGAATTCAGAAAACGTTTAAGTAACAACTGCCTAGCATTGCAGGACTAAAAAATACTTAGGAGAACAAATCTCAGGAGACCTTCAGCAAATCCCAACCGAAGCATTACATAAAAAGGCAAAGGAATACAAGGAATGAGTCAATTTACATGTCTTGGCAGAAACACACCAACCAGTGGGGAAGTCCAAAAGGAAATGTCACCAACTGGCAAGGCAACAGCTGCGTTTACCAACTTAAACAAAATTAGTCATTGAAAATACAAATGTAAAGACCAAACTAGGAGTCTTCCACTCAGATGTTATTTCCATTTTAACATGTGGATGTGAGTGTAGAAAACTCACCAAATGCACAGATGCCACATGCCTCCAGAAGTAAATACCTGGGGAAAATACTAGGTAACAGACGGAGTGAATTTGTCACAAATGCAAAGATCTCTCATTTTGTCACCAGTGTGTCCCCCAGGTTCTTCAGGGCAAGTGATGGAAACACTTGGGTCATGTGCTGGAAGCAAAGCCAGCAAGCCTGTCCGAGCAGATGGGCGTTTGAGCAGCTGGAGGAACACACAAGTGGTCAGAGCAGATACTACTTGGAGTGTAAACACTTACTGGCACTCAGTGATACAGAAAAACTCTAGAGAGCAGCTTAAGATCGGCACAAACAGCGGAGCTGCGTTGGCTTCCAGGCAACATCATTGGGTGCAAAAAGGTTTTGGGGGAAGAAGTTACTTTTGGTTCACTTGAGGGGGGTGCTTTGCAAATTTAGACTATTGAAGGTTAGGTTACTGGAACCAGAGCTTCCCAGTGACTGCTTTTCTGACCCCAGCTGCAGAGTACTGTATTGCACACACGAGCCAAGAGATCTTCATCTCTGGTCTAGCTTGCTTTTTCTGTCTGACCTCAAGCAAATAGCGTGAACCCACCAGTTCTCTAGAGCTCTCTGACCACAAGACTATGGGATTTTAATTAGGAGCAGTGGACACTACTTTCTCTTTTTTCCCAGCTGTCCATAGGGGCTAGTAGGTGAAGCAAGTTGCTGTAGAAATGGGATAAAAGCACGTGTTTCACACAGTGCACTGGGAGTAAGGAATTTGCTTGTAGCTGTATTTAAAAGTGACCTAAAATGATGTAACTGTAGCTACAGATCATCTTAAAGGTGAACACTTGCCCCTACCTTCCTTATTTATGGGTGCTTGCATGTTTGACTTAATACAGTTTTGCATTTTTTTCATGTGGTTTAGGTTATGGCAGTTGCTACGGTAAAAAAAATGTTTAAGTTACTGAGTTTTCAACCACTTTGTGTAACATGGGGACAAAAATAACATCCCATGCTCTTTTTATCCTTTATTCATTTCTACAAATAGCACTTCAGTTGTGTGTTGTAACTCTGGTTCATTTATGCAAACCCTGCTTTCACAGAAAAGTTGTCAGACCCTGTTCATTCCCCCTGCCATAGTCACTGCAGTTTTGCACCTTCGTGTGCATCAGGGTTCAAGTAGTTTGCATGCTTCTTGCTAGGCTGGTTGTGCTACCTCACCTCTGCTGTTCCTCTTTTGACGTCTACACTTTGGTACAAACAGCCATCATTTTTATTCCTAGTAGCAGTGTCATCAGCCTGTTGGGTGAGATGCTGATCTGTCAGAGAGTTAGAAATTTAAGGCAGAAATGGCTTCTTTGATCATCTGCTCACACTCTCCCTGCCAACCTCCTATTATTTCTCATCTAGCCAAGCTTTAAAAAGTTAAGGCAAGAACATCCCAGACCTGTGCCCAGGGAGGTGGTTCCAGCACCCAACCCCAAGCTTTCTGTCATGGAGTTCTTCCCAGTGAAAATCTCAACACCTGCCTTCGAGACTTAGCCTTGTTTTACATGCACATGGCTCATGGCATTTATTACTGTTTACTATGACCTTCCCAACTAGCCAAGTTTAGCCCATTTGTTTCTTCCTCTGTTAGTCTTTCTCAATAGCCTTGTAGGGTAGCTGCAGCTCCTGGTAATGCCTGTGGCTGAACATCACTTCCGAGAGTTTGCTTTCTGCCTGCCCTTTTCTGTGCCATGGAGCCCCCCTGGAGCAGCGAGAGCTATGGCAGTAGGTGCACTGACATACTTCATGTGACACAATCCTTTGTGTCTGGAGCCCCTGGATGGCAAAATATAGTCATTTATTTGCCAGCTGAGAGCTAAGTCATGCATTTTCCCTTGAAGAACTGATAAGCATCACAGGCAGCTAAGTAAAGGCACAGCATTTTCCTGTGTTGGTGGTGGTGTGAGTTGCACTGCCCTCGAGACATTCAGAAGCGAGGATCTGAGCATGGAAGCATGATCAAGGAGCCCCTTTCCAACTACGGTGAAAGGCAGTCTTATCTAAAATGATTCTGTTCCCTTTTGAAAACAGTCTGCTAAATGGGGCTGCTGACAGTGAGGGCAGCCACTGCGTGTGGTATCCACGCCAAGGAGCTCATCTGGATTGCATTTCAGAGGGAGGACCTGCTGTATTTGCAGTTTGGACATCAGCAGACATCAGAATACAGGTTGGCACTGAACCCTGTAGGTAGATTGGAATGCAGCAGAGGCCAGTTGTGAGAACTGGGGGCTTGCTGGAGGTGGGTAGCTCTGGATGCCTGAGGGCTTTCTTGGCCAGTGTTCTGCAGAGCCACAGGAGTGTCTCGTGAGACTGCTCGGTGGTTTCTGCAGGGAATTTTGCTTGCAGGATCTCAGCTGGAAACTCTGTTAGACTGGTAGCCAGCCTTCTTGACACTGCTTCTCTTTCCCCATGACCAACACGGATGTTAGCAGCATTGCCTGCCTAGCTAGGCTGGATTAAGTCATTTGAGCCCTTCACATAAGTGGTTGCAGATACAAAGTCGTAATACAAATTGATTGTGGCAGCTGGGGTGGAGTTCAGCAGGAGTTAGCCTTTGGGGTATTTTGTCAGATTTTTGAAGCGTGAACTGTTGGTAAACCAGAGCTAATAGGGCAGATTCGTAATCTGCAGTGAGAAGCAGTATAAAGCAGCTGCAATCCCACTGCCAGTGCCTGGCATTAGATTTCTTATGCCACTTTCTCTGCAGGCTTGTTCTTGCTGTTGCCATCCTATCCAGGTGCACGGAGGACCCCAGTTCATCTGGAGGTGGCAAAGTTGCTGAAATGCTCTACAGATGAACCTTAGCCCAGGAGAGCAGACCCGGCTCTCCTGCTGCCAGCCCCCATAGAGCAGGGATTTGTGCCAGTGCAGATGGCCACAGCAGAGCTCTGAGTCCCTGATGTAGGCAGCAAAGGGGTTTGTTCGCCTCCTCAAAGACGGGTACCTGAAACGGTGCAACATGTGCTCTGGAAGGGACTGTCATTTTGCATCAATGGTAAAAGAAGTCTGGAGAGATGACTCTTGGCTGCAAGTTTCTACCTCGTGTCTGAATTAGATGAGATTAATTCTGTTGTAAAATGTTGAAGTGATGGGGTTATAGAAAAAGCTAGGTAAGTAGTAGTCAGCTAATTAGATAATATTTATACATAAGGTGTGCTCTGTATGCGAGTATAGCAATCAGCTGAAGTAGGGAGGTGAGTGTCAAAAGCACAGTAGTACTGAGATGCTTGTCTCTTTAAGTTGTGGTGCTTGATAATATCATTTATCAACTGAAAGCAGATAAAGTATTCCTTGGTAGTCTTGCACATTTTAACAGAGAAAAACGTTTTACAAATAAATGTGGATGTTTCCTAAACATATATTAATTTCTGCAGGAACATAGAATCATAGGACGGGACCTTCAAAGGTCATCTAGTCCAACCCCCCTGCGGTGAGCAGGGACATCATAGGTAGCTTTCCCTTTGCATCAAGAATAACTGGACCCTCAGTTTGGCCTAACGTCCAGACTTTTTTAATTTTAAGAAAGCTTTTATAAACATTACACCAAGGGTTTTATCTTCATCGTCATCGTCATCTCCTCCTCCGAAGTCTTATTAAAATTTTGTTTGTAAACAAAAATACTACATGTATTATACTTCAGAGCCCCAGCTTGATATACATGGGCTTGGCTTATTTCTTGTATTCATCTTGATCAGGACAGCTGAAAGAGCTTTAAAGATACTTTGCTTCATACGAAGCGGTATCTCTGTTATAGTTAAGACTGCAAGAACTTTTCAGTTTCAGCTGGCTTCCACGTCCTTTAATCTCTTCCAGCTCTGCGTGACTTTTTGGATTATCTCAAACTGATTAGATGACAAACTAAAAGTTAGTTGGCAATTACAAGAAGTACTGCAAAGTGACGTACTCTTTGACTGCCTTGCTTCCAGGAGGCGGTGGGTGGGAAGTAATAAAAGCATACCTTAATTACACAGTCTAGCTGTTTATTTTCACAGCTGTAGCACTGCTGAAATCTGCAGCAGACATCCTAATTCCACCAAGCGTGGTCCCTTGGTGTTACACCTGCCAGTCCCACAGCCTTGCTACCAGTTGGGGATATGTGTGTGGCAGAACAATGCAGGAAGACTGCAAGAGCTTTATCCCATTAGAAAGAAATTACAGTTTAGTGTAGCATGAAAATGATGTGTCAGTGAATACAGAACACAGGATTACCTTCTGTCTCTTCCCTTTATCATAGATAACAGAAGCAGTATGGGAAAGAGATTTATATTGCACTCATTTGAAGCTGACCAAGCAATTTAGATGAGATGAAATTAGGATTTTATTTCTGGAGAGAAGAATGTGTTCCTGCTAAAATGCCATTAATTGCTTGTATTATTTAAGGCATAAATTATATCCAGCAATTTGTTGGTCTCCTTTTTTTTCTAGTGGAAATAATTCACCGTGGAAAGATTATTCTGTCAAAAAATGATGATGAACCTGCTAACAAATTCAGCTGAAAGAGGCTGAACTTTCAATCCAGCTTCTATTCTCTCTCCCCACCTCCCAAGCACTGTGTGTATGAATTTCTATAAAAACACTAGTGGTTTTGCTAAATATGAGAACCTTTACAAAAGTCATGGTGAATACCATTGCAGCACTAGAATTAGAGTCATCCTCTTACACATTGGGAAGCTGCTGTCATGCTGTAGTAGCAGTGGCACCACATGCCCATTGCAAGCAGAGCTTTGTTGTGCTGGGTGAACATAGAACTTAGGAGAGCCCCTGGCCTCTCGAAAGCAGAGGCATTCGCCAGGGTGGACCAGTCACTTACAGCTCCAGTGCTAAACTCTGTTCCTGCTTCCCTGCACTTGTTTCAAGTATACCATGTGAAGTTTCCTCTGCAAGCACTGTCCCTGTCTGCCAAGCTTCCCTCCTTTGGCTTTTTTTTCCCCTCCAAGTCCCTTTGCTCCTCATGGCACATTTTTGTTTTCCTTTAGCTGGTTACCACGTTACCCTGCCACCAGCAGGCTGGTGGCCTGTCTCCATCACCCAGAGCCATGCTCTTTCTCCCATGTCTTTAAGCCTGTAATTTGCCGTGCCAGTATTAACCCAGTGATTTCTCATGGCTACTTTATTTGCCATAAAGGCAAATCACGTCGAGCCCAAAGGAGATGCAGCTCCATGCAGATCACAGTTGTCTTGTACAAGTACTGCTTGCAGGAGCAGTTGCTTCTGCATCTTGCCCAGAGCACAAGAATTGGAGGTTTTGCGTTGCCATGAGCTTTTGTACTTGTTAGGATGCTTGGGTGACCTCTAGAGACCTTGTAGACGTTGCTTGCTTGGGTCATGACACCAATGATTTCCTTAACATCCATGAAGGAAGGGCAAGGAAGAATGCATCTAGAAGTGTGTACAATATATGCAGGGACCTGTGCTTGTTGTGGCTGGATCTTGAGTTTGTGGGCTGCAGCAGAGGTGTCATCCCTGTAGCAGAAATCCCCCTAGGTGCAAGGCCTTCTGTACCTGAGGTTTAACTCAGCTTTTTGCCACACCATGTTAGGTTTTTCTGGTTAAAAGCAGGACTCGGTCACAACCTTACAAGGAAGCATCCCAATCTTTTCTGCCCGCCCTATTTATACAGGGTTTTTTTCTAGGGAGGTCTAAATTGTACTCTGTGTGGTTGCTGCCGTCATCCTTCTGCTGCAAGCTGATGGTGGTAAATTAGGTCAGTCCTGGCACTGGTGGACTCCAAGGTTTTTTCTGGAGCAAGGTGATAATTATGTTTTATTTAAAAAAAATAATAGTTGTTCAACAGAACAAGAGCTCTGAGGCCATTTCTTGTGCATATATATATATATATATATAAAGATCCATTATTGCTGTTTTTCTTGTGAGAGAGAGCATTGCAATCTGTCTTCGTTGGTGTTTAAAGCTGCAGCGAGACCCCTGAATTGCCAGGGACTCTATCATTTGTGTCACCATCGATAGGGAAGAAGAATGGCTTTTAGAAAAACTATTTTTGTTACAGATGTGTAGACATGAATTTATAGCTTCAGTCATGCTTCCAAGAGAGCATCTGTGAATGTGAGATAGTTAGAAAGCACGATGAAAGAGCTGGCAGGAGGAGTAAAACGTAGGGGGGGATTGCAGTAGGGAGTAGCACCTGAAAACATCTACTGGGAGACGAGAAGCTGTGGGAGCTGTGCAGCCACTAAACCTCATCTGTCCCTGACCAGCTGCTGGCTTCTTGCCTGCTTTTTTTCTCTTTAGTTTCAGCATTGCCTGGTGTATTTATTCCTACCCTTATTTACAACAGGCGTTTTTTTATGAGGCTCGGAAGTGAGCGAGCGCTTTTTCCAGCTCTCTGCTCTCCATGCCTGCTGGAACATCTGTACACACACACACTTTTCCTGTCTAAAGATAGTTTGAGCTAGCGTGCCCAAAATACAGCTTCAGGCTTCATTTTGTTGTTGTCTTAGTAAGCATAAAAATATGTTCTAATATTATGTCACTCCGGTTATGTGTTTCAGCAGCTGCAGTCTATCTGTGTCCAGTTTGTTGGGAATGGCCTTGCTTCCTGGGATTTGTTTTTCCATAGCCTGAGCCCTGGGTCACTTAGGTTGACCAAGCCTGTGCCTTGCACTCTTTGTGTGAGGATGAGCGTTCTTGCCCAGTAGGATAATTGCAGCAGGGTTTTCTGCAGGAATGACATGACCTCCTGTGACTGACCTCACGCTCTGCCAGCAATGCCGTTTGAACAGCATCCCTTCCCACCCCCACCGCTTCCCCTGCATGCTTCTGACACTGCAGGCCTTGCCGTGGTTGTGCAAACACATTCCCTCCCCTTTTTCTGCAGTGCCATTTCCATGTCAGATATGCCTGCTTTTGCTTCCCAAATTTCCTGGCTTGACCTCTCCCTCCTCCTCCATCCAACACAGGTGCAGTAGTGCACTAATCCTGTCTGCGGATGTGTATGTTCCTGCAGTGTGCATTGGAAAAATGGGATTTACTTATCGTGGACCTTTTCTTATTTTTATTTATATGTTGTTATATTCAGTTAAATGTGGCTTAGCCTGCGCTACGTGGTCACAAGGCTTAATCCTACCCTCCCATCATGCATTTCCAGGTACGAAATAGGGACAGGAGCTGTGTGCTCATGTTTCCCTGGGAACCCAGGGAAAAGAAGTTCTGCTAAATGTCAGGTTGGACTTCAGCTGCAGTTCTGGGTTGGCTATTGTTTGGAAAGCTGAAACACATTCAGATGTTTCAGAGAAGGCTGGCGACAGAGGTAGAGGACCACAGAAGTCACCTGGATCAGCAAATGTTGGATGAGAGGCATTTTTAAAATATTACAGTCCACATATTTGTGTGGAGATGTTCATTTTTTGCTGAAAAATGAAGAAATACGCTAGGCGCTTTTATAAATAAAGCAAAAAAAGTGATTTGGTCATGCATGGCTGTAAAAGCTGTGAGTTTGGAAATGTTAAGTGGCAAAGTGGATGAGTTATGTGGGTCATCCCAAGTGAGTGCCTATAAAACAGGGCTTTGCAGCTCATTTTCAGTTATTCTCTGTCTAAGGCTTGATTTATGGAAAAGGAACTTTTGAAACTTTGGAAATTCTCATTTTTATTGGTGATATTCTTCATCTGTTCGTGGAGCGGCAAAGGCAGGCTTTCCTCATTGCAGGAACCAGGCGGAGGCATCAGAGCTTCCCTAGCAGAGCAGGCGGGTGTCCCCTTGCTGCTGCTGGCCAGTCAGAGCCAGCAGAAGGAGACAAGAAACCATACAGCTGGCATCATGGTTACGACTTTTAGTGGCTGCCAAAATTGGTTTAAAATAGCTTTTACTCAGAGAGCAATATTGCAGATTTGTATTTGAGCTATTTGGACTTCATAAGGGTTGGAAACTGAGATGCCAAACAGTGCAGCTTGCTGGGTTTTTTTGATGCAGGCTTTCACATCGTGATGGTTTTGTCACATAAATTTCTATTTCAAGCTCTGGGCTGCAAGGCATTTGCTTTAAAGCATGCCGTTGTTCCAGGCCTGAATATTTGCCCTTCTTTGGCATTTGGGTTATCCTCATTTATGTTTCAGTGATGCCTAGAGGCTGAGTAGGTCGGGGCCCTGCTGTGCTACGTGCTGGAGGAATGCACGGTGATAGCCCCTGGCTCTGGAGCCAGCAGCTTGATGTACTGGTTTCAGATGGCCACTGCCACCAGCTGCTCAGGAGTGTCAGCTGCCAGGCCAGAGCTTACTAGGGATAGATAAAGCAGGGATAATTCAGGTGAGACAGCCAAATGTGCATTGTAAATGCAGTTTACAGTCAGGACTTCAGTACTGCCTTCTTCTCTTGAGTCAGCAGATACAGATGCACAGCTCATTGTGTCAGTAACCATTGTTATATATTGCAAAGCTTTATAAGCCCTGGCCTACTATTTGGTCTCTGCCAACACCAATTCCAGTAGGACCAGTGTGAAAACAAACTGTTAGAAACAGAAATACCAATTAGAGAAACATATTTTCTCCTTCTCAATGGGGAATCCCTCTGCCTTGTCCTTTCCCATGCTCTGTGCGCCACATCCTTGGGTGAAGAACAGGGAGTGGTGTCCATGGATTCAAGGGAGAGGCTGCTGTAACAGTGAAGTGCTGGGAAATTCTTCTGTGTTTGTATAGTATGCCTGAGTCTGAGATGTGCAGGTTGGAAAAGAATCATAGAATTGTTTAGGTTGGAAAGGACGTTTAAGATCACCAGGTTCAACTGTTGACTTAGCGCTGCCAAGTCCACCACTAAGTTGGAAAGAAAACAACTGAAAAATCTCAGATATATTTTAAAGCCCATTGGGTGCTCTTTGTGCATGTCTAGGTGTGTGCAAGATTGTTTCTATGGCGTGTAGTCTCAATCACCAGTGTAATTCAGCTGTGTCTTTGCAGTCTTTGGGAACTAAGGCAGGTAAAGCTCTATCCCACACCTTCCCTCACTAGGAAGCATGTGTGCCATGCACTGCACCAGTGTGGGTACAAGCTGAAAGAAAACTTCATTATGTTTGACAGTGCCTTTTTAGCTGAAGTACTGCCACGACTGGCATGACAGCAGTGAATCCCAAAATTGGTTGATTGCCGAGAGAGACTTTAAACTATGAAGACAGACATGAGGGATAGATAAAAAGAATTAAATGCTTAATTAATGGGTTTATACTTCCTATTTCTTGGATCATGACTATTTTTCCTCTCTCCCGTTTTGTTTGCTTTAAGGTGCTCAAAGAGCTCAAAGCTCTATAGAAATTTGGTGAAACCCACATGACAGGGTTAGGAGGGTTCTGAATTAGGTGAGCTACTGGTAAAATATTGGACCTTTCTAATTGGAAAATGTTGTGTGCTACCAACATAAAAAGGTTATTTGGCCAATTTATCCTAATGACAGCACATATATACCTGTGCGTTTACTCTTGATACTAATGGACCAAAATGAGCCTGTTGTCTTAACTTTGACTTCTCGTGGCAGAAGTTCTTTCCTGTTTTCATGGATTCCTAATAACATTTCTCATTAGGATTCTAGTTACAAACGTCAGCATTTTCTTTGGTGTCTCCTTCTGTTAGTTCCCTGCTTCCCACATGCTGTTTTAAGTGAGGGTCTTTGTGAGCTGCTTAAAGGAGTGAAATCCTTCATGGTAATGGAGATGCTAACATGCATGACAGTTCTTATCCACCCAAAAATGGCAGCGATTGACTTCTACTTTTTCATATAAACTGATTTTTCACTCAGAAAAGTTTTCACTTAGAGAAGGTAGCTATTAATTACCTATCTATCCATGTTTCAATATGCCACCATCTCGTTAAATAGCTTCCTTGTCTATTTCTTTCTGAAACTATAAAGCACTCTTTTCTGCAGAACAAGCTCGATGACATCTTGACACTTCCCTAATGTTTTCAAATCCTGGTGGGTTTGAGTGAATTATTGGATTTATTTGAACTTCAGATTCAGGGCTTGTAAATATGCACAGATGAAAGCTAAAAAGGTTGACAAAAATACACTTGCAGTTTAAAGTGCTAGGTTTGGCATAGTTATCTTTGGCAACATGAGCCTCATCAAGTCCAGGAACTCAAGTGATCATAAATCTGTTGTGATACCAACAGTTGTCTTGTATTACGGTAGCTAGTACTACCTCCACTATTGTTAGATTGGACCCTGGGGAAATGCAAAGGAAAGTCAAGTCTCGCCCACAGTGATTTGGTACTAAGCAAGCCAGACACTTGGAGAAGATCCTTACCTTCACTTTGCAGACGGAGGGTCAGATGAATGCATGGGACCAAGTTGCTGAAGAGGTCTGACGCAAGTGTTAGTTTGTGAGTTCTCATCTTGCAAATGTTAGTCCAGAGCCTTGTTGCGGAATGGCCCTGCTTTCACGGGTCAATACACTGCTTTCCTTTTTCCGAACAGCAGTGCTGCTACCCACGAGAGACCTGGAGAGGTGAGTCCACCCAAGCAGTGAAGCTTGCAATTATGGCATTGCTAAGGATGATTTCAAAAGCCGATTTCTGATATTTTGGTGTCCAGGGATTTGGAAGATCTGTGAAACCCTGAACCATGGTTTTATTTTAATGGAAGGATATGTGTAGTGATGCTAGAGCTATATGCATGTAGCCATTTAAGCAAAGAGAGCAAGTAGGTGGCACCTCTTTTGTTACTACTTCTGCCACTTTCTGAGTTTAATGCATTAGTTTTAGGTAATGCTTCTACCATACCACCATTTTCTGATGAGCACAGATGTTTGTTAACTGGCCCTGTGCAGGGAACAATCGCATCAATAGGTGTTTAGTTGATAAGTTTCACCTACTCATCTTGTCTTCTATTAATAACCACGATAAATATATGGTGCCGTTCATCTGTCTCTTTGGGGAGCTGATCCTGTTGTAGTAAGCATCTATTTCAGGAGCAGCCTAGACAAAGCAGAACATGTTCAAGTGCTGGCCTCTGTTACTGTCTGTAGTGGGTTATAGCGCTGATATTAGTGTAATGTAGGAGTTCAGAAAGAAAAGATGTTATTTGCAACATCAACTCGTTAAAAATATTCTGTACAGATTTTTCCAAAAGAATAAGCAGACCAAGCATACTGGGCCCCATGCCAGGGTATGTAATAGCCTTGCACAGCATCAGTTGAAGCTCCAAGCTGGATAAAAGGCAGCTTTTTATGGGTTTGTTGAGTATTCCTGTAAAAAAACAACAACCCCGTTTGTGTACAGAAGTAGCAAATTAATTCAGTTCTATCAGAAAGTAGGTCAGTGACTGACCTCCCGATAGCATGAGGCAGCAGTTTCAAGCAGAAGTGACAGCTCAGCAGCATGAACCCTCCATGTCTCCAGGAAACTTGTTTTGACAAATGTAAACACGTTATATCCTGTATTCCTTTTACTTATTTATTTTCTTGCCGCTGCATTAGAAACCACAGGCTGTCACTCTCCATCCCCTTTCTTCACCCTTTCTGGTCCCCAAAGGGAAATGCCTTGTAACATAGCTAATAATTTCTGCAAGGCTGCGTAATGAGTAAGGCGTTCCAGCAGGGTTGGGGTTTTTTTTGACAGCCGAAGCTGCACACTGTAAACCAGACTTGACTAAAATCCAAACCAAAGTCTTTCCAATGGCGAGGGAAATCACTGAGAAGACAGGAACTGGATTAATTTAGGATCCCTGTGTCCTGGTCTTGCTTTGTGCTGAATGAAATTTTTACATATTCCCACATGCCTCTTCAATGCTTTTATTGCCAATTTTGGCGTCCCTGTTACTGAACAGACAGTGCTTTGAATGCATCCTCACTGTGGCCCAGCAACTCCTGGAACTGGGTTGCTTTTGTAATTTTGGGGATGTAACAAAGAGCTGATAAAGGGGGTGGTGGCTCCTTGAACACCCCATTAAAAATATTGCCTCAGAGGACATGGGGGACATGCTCAGAGAGTCATTTTTGCCATACTTTAGAGCCCTTCAGCTCTGTGTTGCCATTTAAGTGAATTTTTAAGTTCATTTGGTTGGAGCATCGCACTACAGTAAAAGTTGGATGCTGGTTCTCTCCATCCAAAGTAGAGATTTTATTTGGGAAATGGGAATACACTTGTTAGAAACAAAATGCTTCTGTCCTTGAATAAAAGTTTGATCTGAGTAGACACAAGTCAAGCAAGGATTCAGATTTATTTAACAAAACTGGCTATGAGAGGTTGGGGAAGAAGAAAGTCCTGTTTCAGTGAACTACATGCTTCTGTGCTAATGTTATACGTAATGCTGGCATTGATTGTTGTGCACCATGCAGTGGGTGTCATGCTAAGAAAGTAAGGAAAAATGTATTAGTGTATACAGTTAGAAAAAATGGTAAAGCAAAGGATGCCCACGTTTGTGAGCATTGGTGGGATGGGGAGGGCATGCAGTTCCCAGCTGCCTCCTGAAGGGTCCTTGCACTTCTTGTTAGTGGAGTAACATGGGGAGAACACAGATGCTGGCTTTCAAGTGATAAAACTCTTCATAGGGCCTCCAAGCTGCTTCTGCTTGAAAGGGCTGGAAGTGCAGGGTGTTCTCTGGGGAGGCATGGACAAAGATCTGATGCCTTTTCTCATGATTTCAAGCTTTCAGAGGTATCATTTCCCATCACTCCCTCCCCTGCACCGGGGGGGGAGAGTCAGGGATGGAATGACTTCTTTTAGGACCTGGGCTTTGCTGAGCAAAGCTTGCTGTGCAAGATCCCTTCAGTTCGAGGCAATTTGAGCATTTCAGCCCCATCTGAAGGTTTAAGGACCAGAACCGTTTTTTAAGCAATCTCTCGGGGGGGGGCCCCCCCCAAAAGAAGTGGAAAGCTGCAAGGTTTCCCCCCACCCCCAAATGCTCACAGGAGGTCCTGCTGTCCAGATAAGCTGCTTCCCTGTTTGCTGGTGGGTGGCAGATCTCTGTGTAACAGATATGACGTGGTGACCTTTGCAGCAACATGAAGATGGGCGTAGAGAAGAGACAGGAAAATTGCCCACGGTGTAGTTAGTCACTGGTGCCACTTGCCTTGGGAGAGGAGACAAGCTGCTCTTAAACCCAGTAGCTCAAGCATTTGGGTCAGCTGGTTAGCTTCCTGTCCTTGCTGGTTGGAAGAGTGGTGCCTAGGGAATGAAAAAACTGCAGCCTTCATTTTCTTTAATTTCTAGCCAAGGGCATTTGTTTCACACAGTCTGCACTCCATGCAGGCAGTGACTACCCAGTGCATATCCAGCATATATATTTATGATATAGAATTAGCCTTTTGTTTGTATGTGTGCATCATCAAGAGAGCAGGACAGCTTCATATATTCCCATTTGCTTTTGAAATATTGGTGAGGGCTTGCTTGGGCAAATGTCATCCTTATGGTTTTCTTCTAATGCCCTGCAAATAGCAGCAGCAGGGAGTGCAGCTGTGCGATCAGCCAAGATTCTGCCATCCTCCCTGTGATGAAACCTGATGGCAAAGCAGAGAGGTGTGATGCGAGAGATCTTTGGTCTGCGTTTCCCAGTGTTGAACCTTCCTGCTTTGTGCCTGTCCTAACTTGGTTACAGCAGGCACAAGCTCACATTAAGGGACTTGGCAAGAAAGGCCCTTCTGCTTGTGGGTGGTTTCTTCACACTCAAGTTGGATCCATCAGAAAAAGACTTGTACACAAGATGTACTTTTTCCACCAAAACTCACCAAACAAGCAAACAAACAAAACACACACCAGGAAACCCCAAGTCCTGCTTTTTTTCCTAATATTCTTCTTCACTGGGTTAGTGAGGATGTCTGGGAATTTTTCCATCGCAAAGTAAGAATTCGGGAAGTTTAAGTCCATTGTGTTTCCTTCTATAGAACAAAGAAGTAAAAATGCACTTGGGCAGTTGCTATCACTTATGGTAAAACTTAAGATTTTATTAGTTTTCCTCCAAGGTGGAGGAAATTTAGTGCTACCTTCTTGGTAATTAACACAGCTGAGGGCTTTGACTTCATAGTTGAACAGTCTTTCTTTCAACCTTATCAACTCTTGGACTGAATCCAGTGAAATAATGCATTTCATGTGATGCACTGAAAATATTTATACATTTTTTGTTCCTTTGGGGGAGGGAGGTAGGCGTTGCTACTGGAGTGTTTTTCTAATTGTACAGCAATCTAAGCTAAGTAAGCATGGATGATATCATTCCAGTCAGCAGCACAAGGTAATGCCTGTCCAGACTATAAGGATGTAAATGTCCTCTGCTTCCGTTAGATCTGTCAGAGCGTAATGTATGTCTGTCACAGTAACATCTCAGATCATGAAGAAATTCTGTACAGTCTTTGAGAGGTGCAAGTAAGTGAATAGTCTTTATGAAATTTCATGTTCTACAGGAGCTCTGTTTCATTAGGAGCCCCAGTGTGTGCTCGCAGCCCAGAAAGCCAACCGTACCCTGAATTGCATCAAAAGGAGTGTGAACAGCAGGTCCAAGGAGGTGATCCTGTGCCTCTGCTCTGCTCTCGTGAGACCTCACCTGGAGTATTGTGTGCAGTTCTGGTGTCCTCCACATAAAAAGGACATGGAACTGTTGGAACAAGTCCAGAGGAGGGCCACGAGGATGATCAGGGGACTGGAGCACCTCCTGTATGAAGACAGGCTGAGAAAGTTGGGGCTGTTCAGCCTGGAGAAGAGAAGGCTGCGTGGAGACCTCATTGCAGCCTTCCATTATCTGAAGGGGGCCTATAGGGATGCTGGGGATGGACTCTTCATTAGGGACTGTAGTGACAGGACAAGGGGTAATGGATTAAAACTTAAACAGGGGAAGTTTAGATTGTATATAAGGAAGGAATTCTTTCCTGTTAGGGTGGTGAGGCACAGGAATGGGTTGCCCAAGGAAGTTGTGAATGCTCCATCCCTGGCAGTGTTCAAGGCCAAGTTGGACAGAGCCTTGGGTGACATGGTTTGGTGTGAGGTGTCCCTGCCCATGGCAGGGGGTTGGAACTAGATGATCTTAAGGTCCTTCCCAACCCTAACTATTCTATGATTCTTTGTACATGTGTAAGAGAGGGAGAAAAAGAAAATCAATGTCTTATATTGCCAAGTTAATTTCCTGAATGAATTTCCTCTGCATTCTTGCATGGTGTGTGCACTGAGAGGTGGTAGAGCTTAGGGAGAGGTACTGGAGCAGTGAGGTCCAGATCACTGGTGCACAACATGAAGTAGCGACTTTTACGTGCTCCTCATAAAGCCTGTTTGGCAGGCTCTGAGATGCTCATTTTGCAGTACTATTCTTTGCTGCCCAGGGCTATTGCTAGCGTTTCAGTTTGTGCTTGGGGTCTTGCCATTGGCAGTCTTCCTCTCCTGACCATCAACAACACTGGAAGTAAAACCTACTGACCACTTGGTTTGGTTTCTGGTTGGCAGTGCGTGGCTTACATGGGTGTGTCTGCAGAAGTGCAGAGGAATTTAAACCTTAGAAGACAAGAAAAACAAAGCTAACTTGAAGGTGTTGACACCTCAGCCAAATGGATGCCTTGGTTATCTCCTGATGGCCTGGTTCTCTCCATCCTTGGCTTTGTTTCTTTTCCTTGATGTAGGCTAGTGTGGGGCTAACGTTTTAAGTTAGCATCACCACTGAAACACTGCTCATTTCAGCTGACAACACCTTTGTGCCCATTAGTGATAGCAGGCTTAAACTAGACAGATTATCCTGGCCTGAGGAAGAAGAGGAGGAGTTAAAATTTAAGAGCTGCCACTCGTGAGCATGAGCGCTGACTAGCGCTTACTATCTGGAGTGCATGGAAATCAATTTGGACCTTGTCTGATGAGTGCTGCAGCTTTCCCCCACCCCTCCCATACAGAGCTATACAGAAGAATCGAGAAATAAATGCGCTTGCTTAAGATAACATTGTGTGACAGCTGAGAACAATTAAAACTCTTACTTGCAGCTATATTTTTTCCCCTTCTTTTCTACAGTGGGAGGCTGGTGTCTGCAGCTCTGAGTAGTTGATACAGGGCCTGATCTTATCTAGAGCAAGTATCATGCGAGGTTATTTATTTTACAGCCTCTTCTGCTAGTTTTGCACAACACACAGATCTTGGTAGATGGGAAAGGATTTTTTTTTTTCCCTTACTAGAGTCTTTTTGGCAATAAACACACGCCTAACTGTAAGAGAAAAAACTTTCACAACCAAGCTTGTTTTGTGAAGCCCAAACATTTGTGAAGCTTACAAACCTTCAAACTTTGCATAATGTGCCCATCCCTGGTCTCAAACATGAGGTGGCAGAAGAGGGAAGTGTTACTTTTTTAAACCAACAACTTATGACTGTGTCAACACATGACAATTTGTCAAAGCTTGGTGTAGCGGTGCTGTAAATTAATTTTTAGCATCAGTTGTGAGTGGTAAACACTTTGTGCGGTGTGAACAGCTCTTAGTACAGTGTGAGTTGTAGCAGCTTGTGAGCTACCCTGAAAGAAAAAAACAAAGCGAAGGAGGGAAGGAGAAAAGCTCATTTACTAGTACAAAATGGATCTGAGTCTGCAAAAGCTCAACATGTGGTATTTTTTTCCACCTCCGTACCAGTCAGCTCAATGTTGAGAATTTGGGGTTTCCATTAATAATGTAATCACCCGCAAAGTTGGGAAACCACACCCTTCCATCCCATGCACCAAGTAGTGCCTGACAGCAAACAGGTTTCTCGGGTTCATAGCTAGGTGAAGTAGAGCCCTCTCTTTACCCCTGAGGTTTGCCTTTGCTTGCTCTTTTCTTTAAAAGCAGAACATATCCAGCAAATGTGAGTATGCTCCTTTGTTGAGGATTCTTGTGTAAATGGCATAAAATGTCTGGGGAGAAATATAAGATGGCACCCCAAAGAAAAATGATGGGGGCTGAGTGCTCGATGTTCCTCGCTTGTCCCCTGGCTGTTTCTCCTTGCCCATCTCAGCTGCTGTGGTGGGACTGAGTGACGGTTCATACAAAAGGAGTTGACATGATGGAAGGAAATTATTTGGTACAAAATGCCAGAGAATATGTATTGTAGAAAACAGCTTTTCAGATACAAACCTATTTTAACCTGTCACTTTAGCAGAACAAGCAGTAATAACCTCCCAACCTAACAATGACGGTTAAGTTGAACATTAATTCACTCAGTTGTTCAATTGCTAACATGTCTGCAACTTACAAGTGAACACCCACTCAAGAGGGAGAAAAAAGAAGTTGGTGCCTGGAATTCCTGGCCTTTCTGAAATCACCTACATTTTTTGGCACCAGCACCAGTATTTCGTCTTGCGTTTCCTGCAAGTGTTTTAAAGTAGAACTAGATGAGAAAAACAGCTGTGTGCATTTGTTTGCTGCTTTGATATGCTCGGCATGGGGCTTTTTACCCGAGCACAGTCACTCTCAACTTCATCATCCTGTGTAGGCTTTGATTGCGCCTTGGAACTTGCTCCTTTAAGTGGGCAGCACACGTGAAGCTTGGCATGAGAACTGGTATCAAGTCTTGCTAACGCTAGTTTTAAGCTGGCTATGATTTTAAAAAGAAAGATGACTTTGTTTGCATATTTCCTCACAAAGAATTTTGATTTTATTTCCTTTTCTAGATACAACTGTGGGTGCTGCTTGTATGAAAGATCTGAGCCACACCATCCAGTAAACTGTCTAGAGCGGCAGCTGGCTTGCTTGGAAATCACTTCCAGGACTGTAAGTAAGTATTTTTGCAAAAGCAGCATCAAATGGTTTCTTCAGTTTTGGGGTGTTCTTTAGACATTTTGTTCGTTCTTTATAATTTCATAGTTCATAATTTCATCTAGTAGACAGTAGCAATGCATGTGGAAACACAAGCATTCCCATAGCATAGAGCTCAAGCACTTTAAAGGCTCTTTGCTGACTTGCTCTAAAACTCCCCAGCACAGTACCTGAACACTGCTGAGAACAGGTGGCTACATGTAAGCCTAGAACAAAAATTGGCAAAATACACATTGATCTGTTTTGTCATTCACTCTGTGCCATACATGGTTTCTGAGTATTCATCCCGGCCTGCACTTTTGCACTTCAGCATTCTAGCCATGCTGATATAGCCCTGTTAGGGTAAATACTTTGTGGAGATTTTCATAAACTATGATCTGCTTAACTCAGTTTGAAATAGTCCATGAATAGCTTCCCTAACTAAGCCAAAAAAAACCACTAGTTGGTCTCATTGGTCAGGCTGTGGGTATAGCCAGGGAACTTCACTAGACTGTGAATGGCAGTGACTTTGGTCAGCTGCATCTGTCTCCATGATGACTGAGTGTTGATGAAAAAGACCACATTTCAGGTTACAAGCCAATTGCATTGAGTATGGCATGTAAGAACATTTTTGCGCTTAAAATGAGTAACATTGTCCTGGAAAACTTGGAGGTGTACACAAAGAAAATGTTATCATGTCATTTTACAGTTTCTTTTGAAAGCGTGATCCATTTGAGGATGTTTGTGACCTGAATTTTTTTATCTTTCTTTCTATATTGCCATCAGTTTTCTTTTGCTGATGATGCAGGCTATAAAGCATATGATATGAGAAGTATTTACAACTTAAGAGCATTTCCCTTGAAATGGCCACTGATAATACGGTCTCTTCAGAGAGCAAGGGCAGGAAAGTTAGTGACTTAGGGCTCAAATCAGTCAGTTAAGCACATTATACAAGCTGCTCACACTCCTTGGCACCTTGCAAAGTAAGTTACTTTTGCTGTACATAAACTAGCTTAAAAAAACAACATATATATATATAATATATATGTTAATCCTATCACCAGTTCCCTCAGCTGTTCCTCATCAGACTTGTGCTTCAGACCCTTTACCACCTTCATTGCTCTTCTCTCAACATGCTCCAGCACCACAATGTCTTTCTCGCAGTGAGGGGCCCAGAATTGAACACAGTATTCTAGGTGCGACCTCACCAGTGCCAAGTACAGAACAGTGATCACATCCCTAGTCCTGCTGGTCACACTTCCGGTGCAGGAGGCAGGACCTTGGCTCTTCCAGGGGTGATGAGTGCTTCTGGTCCTTTCTCACATGGTACCCTACTGTTGGCTGTCCTGGTCTGGCATCACTGTAGAGTTGCCCGTAAGCCCTGCAGCTGTTTCAAGGGGAACTACTTGCTTTATTGCTATTAGTGCTGGATTTTAATCCAGTTTATGTCATGGTGTTTGAAGCACTGTGGCACCAGGAGCTTTGCATTGACTTAATTTACCCTAAGGTTGTTGCTACTTATGTGGTAGAGCAGGTTTGGACCCGATGTTGTGGGGCACACACTACTGAGACAATTTCTGTTATATTAGTTCCTTGAAGGATTCACTATTCCAGCATGGCTTTCTGCCTCATATCCTTCCAATTTAACTGTATTAGTCTGTTTAATGGTGCCAGAAGGCTGCATATTGGCTCTCTGTGAAGTCTGAAACAGTAGATGCGTGCTTTTAAATAGTTAAATAAATGTTAATTATGATTCACAAATAGTTTTTTCCCCAGCTATTAAGTAATATCAAACATCGAATTTTTCAATCAATAACTGTATTTCCAGCTGCCAAGTGGGACCAGCAGTATTTTCAAAGGGTTGTTTTTGCAGCTGCTCAGCTGCTTTAAGTAAGTCTTACGTTATTTTGCAAGGCTTGACAGCCTTGGGTGCACAGTGGGCACAAGTTACTGAAAGCCTGTGGTGGAAGTGGAATGATGACAATCCTCTGATGTACCATGGTTAGCTGTGGATAGTTTGGGCTGCATCCAGATAAGCTGAAAATAGCATATTGGGCACTTCTGATAGCTTGTGGTTTGCAGTGTTTTCTTTCTCACTGCATTAGTTATTACACAGGTGGAAATTAGCTATTTTTTCCTTCTCTTGAGATCTCCTGTAAGGGATTCAGCCAGTGTGAAATATTTTGTGAAGTAATAGCGTGACTTGTTGTACCTCCTTGCAAATAATACAATGCCACAGAATTTTGCCTTAGAAATACATATTATATGCCTTTCACTGGAAGATCTTAAGACGTTTTCAAATACCAATTAAACCACAGATCATTATGATAATGGAAGAGACAGCATTCTCACCTGCTGTGAAGACTACCCTGGCTCTGAGCACATTGCTAAGATTTGCCCAGTGATTCATTAGCTGAGCCGGTAAAACATTCTGGGCTGTCTGATGTGGTGGCTTACTGGTAGCTGTTCTTCAGCTGATTGCTCATTTTGACGTGATGCATAACAGTGCCAGACCATTTACTTCAGAACTTACCTTTTTTGTGCATCTCCTTTCTCTGGTTTTCCCACCCGATCTGCTCTGCTGCCTCACAACGCTGATGTTTGCATAAGCAGTTGCTGTAATTCTTTGAAGCTGTGAACAAGACGTCTCCTACTAAGTATTGCTGCTGTGCTTTGATGAATCCATAGTTGTGAGCACAGGGTGCACAAAGGACACTTAACACTGAGAGCTAGAGAGAGGCTGATGTTGGAGGTGAGAAGACCAAATCGTGAAGGTTAAATTCCGTTTAATGTTCAGTAGTGTTGTTTTTCTAAACCAAAACAAAAAAGAAGCAGAATAAAAAGCTTCCACAAAGCAGAAGTGTGAGTGAAATGAAACGTAGTGGCTAGACAAATTAAAAAAAACCAACCCACATTCATTAAAAATCCCCACCAAACTTAAATTTCAAAGCCCCAGTAGAAGAGGTGATCTGTGAGCCACCCAGCTTGGACTGGGCATCCAACTGGAACTCATGGTCTGGGTTCAGTTCCCCACCTCAGTCACAGGTTTCCTGTGCGTTTTCAGGCAACCTCCTTCATCTACCCCATGACCAACTTCCTCATTTGTAAAGTGGAGATGATCCTCCTCCGATCCATTGTGAAGCTGAAGCCTACTGATGCTGAAAGACGTGGATGTTGTGACGGGGAGAGCCACCCCAGGGACTACAGTGAGAGGGGTGCACTACCTCACAGGGGATAATCACCCATGCTGCTTGAATTTCAGTGTTCAAGACTGGAGGGAATGATTTCCAGATCTAAAGGGTTGGGTTTTTTCTTTCCAAGTCTTTTAGGCCTATTTCTCCTGGAGTTTGGCTGCCCTGGTGCAGCAGCAGGCATTTGGAGTATTCCCTGTCTCTCGCCTTGCTCTCAGTCTGTCTACTTACGGCTTTGAGTCATTCCTGTCTGCTCAACACACACGACCCACACAAACCCAGCGGGATCAGAAATGCAGCTTCTGTCATCTCCTGAGTTACGTGGAGATCTCTTGACATTTAAATAAAGTTGTGTGCAAGAAATAAACCGAAAAGTGCTTGGGCTGGTCAGAGGGTTACCGGAGATGGCACTAACAGTTGAGGAAGGTGGTACTAGAGAATGGACCACCACTCTTCCCAGCCTCTTGTCAAGGTGTGCACTGGCACAGTGTTGCTGCACTTGCTGAGGGTGGCCTTCAGCCCCTCTGCTCCTCCACTCAGCCCCCTGATATGCAGATACTCATTTAAGTGATTTTTACATGAATCTCCCCCAGCGCTGATGCAAATTCTGAGTAAGCGATCAGAACTGGCAGGTGACGTGCCTTTTGATGTGTGCTTTTATCTCCTGTGGGTTGGGAGTTAAATTTTTGTCACCCCTTACAGGAAATATTTTTCTCTGGGAAGAGAGTGTGGAGCCCTATATGCTCTTTTTTCTTCTCCAGACATTAGTAATGCTCTTCTCCAGCCTGCTTCTCACTTGGAGAGACACAGTGCAGCTCTAGATTGACTGTTGCATCTAGCCCAAACCTCTAAGTGTGACAACTTTTAATTGCAGGAAAAGCGATGTCTCTTCCCTTCCAAGGCTGGTTAGCTCAGAGTCCACTGCCACAGGATGGTTTGAAACATGGTGCTGCTGACACTGGATGTTCCCTCTCTGCCTGCAGTGATTATCCTTTTCCCCAGCTGCTAAAACTGGGAATTCAGTCTGCTTCCATTTCTAAAGGACTGGTAACTGAAAATACGGCAACCACTCAGTTTCTTTTTCAACCCTGTGCTAAGCTACATGTAACGAGTTATTGAGCTAATTTAGTTTTATACTGAAGACGCGATTTTCCTCCTGCAAATCAGGAAGGCTGTTTAGCACAGTGTAATTGACTTTAGCTGTAAGATTCAATATACTTACCTAGGATTATGGTTCAATAAAATCTAATTGTGCTGAGAGCAACAGGAATTGTAGAAACACCCAGAGACTGTTTTCCACCTTTCCCGTGGACAAGCTGAGTTGCATCTTTCCTGATGCTTATAGGTTATTCTGCTGCTTGCTCTGCACATTGGCAGGAACAGCTTGAGATGGCACTGTCTGGCATAGGGAGGTGAAGCCAAGCAGCTGAAATGATATGTAGCTTCTTCAGTCAGTTTTACATGAGTGACTCTTATTTCAGCATGCTCTGCCGGTGTCAGGCTAGGGGAACAGGAAGTAGGCTGCGTCTGGTTTCATTATGATGGTGATAATAATAGGATCCATAGGGTATGTGAGATTAAAAGCCCTATAACATTGCAGGCCAAATTGTGCGCAGAGAACAAAACCTGAAATCAGTTCAGTGCCTAAACATCCTTTTGTCTTGCCTCACCCACTGTAGAAATAAATATGGGAAAACAAATATTTATTCATAGCTTCCTCTTACTATTTACCAAATAGGAAGCTGTGTTAAGCCAATTTCTACATGGAAACATTTGCCGGCCATTGTGGATTGGCTTTTATAACTCTGTGGTATGATTTTGGAGAGCCTTTTTGCCCGGGTATTTATTAATGAGGTTTTCATCAGCCACTTCAACAAGTAGGAAAGCATCAGATTTAATTTTTTGCTTGCAGAGCTTCAGGAAATAGCATAGACTTTTTCAGTGCAATGAGGACACTGACACAGGTAATAAGTAAGTTGGGATGATGCTGAACAAGGCAGTGTGGTGAGTGTCCTTGTCACACACTGAGGCACACACCTTGTTATTCTTCCTTCACAGAGATAAAACCCAAACCACAGCCCTTGACCCAAGCGTGAGCTTCTGTCATTAGGATTGCTCACCTACCACCATGATTATTTTCTCAGTTATTTCTTCCAAGTATCAATTATCCTGTTGCAAGCAGGAAAGGAAAAATACACTTTCAGATCAAACTAACAGCTTTGGTGGTTTTGGTACACTGACTTCATAGGCAGTAAAATATATAACATTCTTGGTACGACATGTGCTGTACATCCTTGATGTAACTGCCTATTTTTTAACATCATTTTAAACAAATGCCAGGACTACAGAGAATGATAAAACAAGAAAATCAAGGCAGAACACGCAGGTGTTGTGGTATGGGTTAAAAGCAAAACAAAGCAAAAAAACCCCAAAGCCATGAGAATAGAGAGAGAGGCTCTTTGTCATGGCAAAATTAAACTGTAATTAACTGGGTACAGAGAACCCGTTTCTTACAGAACCAAGCCATGAGTGTGGATCATGCCAGACATCCCTGAAGCTGGCATAGCCACAGTTTAAGAGCAGAGGAGGGAGCTTGCTGAGAAAATAGTTCTTTTTTCAGGTTATTGTTGGCTTTGATTTTGGCCTAGTGCATGCTGGTTCTTACTACTGCTTTGGATGATAGTTAACTGGGATGGTGACAATACTGATATTAAACTTCTGTTTTCAGCTGGCATGAAACTGAAAAGTGGATTCATGTAGTGCCCAAGTTTTCTGTTTGAGTTGACCTGTTACGGAGAACTAAATAAACAGTTAAAATACAATCTTTGCTGGTTTAGTTAACTGTCTTTATGATGTGATGAACCCTGTTTTGCTTTGTTTCCCATCCCTTTCTTTATCATGGCATTCAAGAGTTTGTGCAAAATAAAGTAAAAAGCAAATACAAGTGGCACTTCAAATTTTGCTCAATTAGCTTGCACATTAGACACTAACGTACATTTTGTACATGACCTGCTGGTATGCAACTCCAGACAGCAAATGGTTTGTTAGTATTGGCAATGCTCTCAGGAAGCCAAATATGATTCTTTTGCTTGCTGACTTGAGAGTGCAAAGTGCTTTTAATTCCTATCCAGTTTTTCTCTGCTTCTTCTGTCTTGGTGTTGCCAGCCTTGTACCTTGGAATAATAAAACTTCAAAGAGTTTATGAAAGTCACAGTTGAAAGTATGTGTTACTGTAGGTTGAGCAGATAAAACCAGTGCTAACTAGGTGCAGTCTGTTCTCAAATCTGGTCAAAATAGTCTTTTTCGTCATGCTTTGGCAGTGTGGCTGTCCACGACTCCCTTAAATAGCTGAAGCAGGTAAAAGTGTTGTTTAAAAAAATATGAGAGCCTCTCCAAAATATTGCAGAGTTGATGATACACATTGGATTCCATGCTATATGCTTTTGTTCTTAATTTCTAAATCACAGTTGAGATTACATCTTGTTTAGTATTGTCGTACGTTTGTTTTGTAAGTGTAGGTCTGCGGTTGTTTCTGATTTCAAAAGAGCTGCCTAAATTACTTGCATGAAGACTTCTGTCACTGAAAAGCAAGACTTTAAATCCACTTCTGCCCCACTTGAAGGAGACACAGTACAATATTTTGCAGATACTTGTAAGTATTAGTTTCATGTCCAACTGTCTACCTCAGGGAAATAAAATCCAATGTCATCTTCAGCAGTAATAATTTTCTTCCTTATGCCACTTGTTTTATCATTTCTTCTCCACCACACTGGATTTTGTCTTGTTTTAAATTGTATCACTGTCAGTATTCAGTGTTTAGATGGGTCCTTCTCCATCTTTTCCAAAGTATAGTGAGGTTCTCTTCATGCCTTGTTTTTAAGCGTTGTTAGCATGCTGTGTAATCCATGAGTTACTGGTATAAGCTGAGAGCTGTGCCTCCAGCAGCACGGTGGATTTACCCCAGCTGCTCCTGGGCACTCAGTCTGTAGTGTCAGGCTGGCATTACCACCAGGCAGAACCAAAACTTGGGTATAACATCAGCTCTGCAGTACTGGCAATTTTGATCTACAGAAAAAGGCTGATGTAGACATGGCCATGCATTTCTCACCCATCCAGGGACATACTTGTAATAAGACCACGTATTCACTGTTATATGTTTCAAATACTGACCCCTTAATCTGTAACTGTATGCATCCATTTAACAGCCCCAGCCCTGGGTGGTACCACTGAGCGTGGTGCCGGTTGCCCTTATCATCTCCTCTCCATTTTCATGCTAATTGCATAGCCTAATCCTCTTTCTGTCCAACTCTTAATCTGTGTCTCCCTTTGATTTTTATTTTTCCCCCCCTCTCCTAATGATGTTGCTATTCCAGGGCAGATTCCCTGGCAGAAGACCTGCAGCATGGCTGTCTAGCATCACCCTTATTCTGGTAGTAGCAACCACCCTCTTTTGTGTCACCTTTTCTTCAGAAAACACCACTAGAGGCAATTGCAGCCTCACTTGATCTTTCCCTGTTTAGAAGATGTGAAAATACTTAATGAGTCGTTCTGGGGAGGTGTGACCTGAAGAATGCAGACGTGTGGGAGCGTTTGTTTGTTGAAAGTATCAGGAGGGGAATCACACAGTTATCCGAGTACCACTGTCAAAAGGTGGGAAATCGGCGTTCTCTTAAGTTTCACTGAACCCTGTTTCTTCTCCTGTCTGTCTCTTCCTAGAAGGTTCTTCATTTTGGAAAAGCACAGGAAGAGGGGAGAAAAGCAGCTTTTAAATTCCCAGGATTTCCTCTGGGGGAGAGATCCCTCAGGGGAAGGAGGGAACACTTCTAATAACCTCCACAGCATTTAATTCCAAGAAAATGCAATAAAATCAGTGCTTCCACTGAGAGTTGGCAGTGTATTTTTTCCGTAACAAGACCTGGTTTTAGTTTCTTTGCAGTACCATCTGATTCAGATTGTACCGAGTTGTCTGAGGAGAGCAAAATCTGGTTTTGACAGATGTTTCCCGTGATCTGGCAAATACAAACACTCCCGCGAGATGACAGGCAGCTTGTTTACATAAGAAATCTATTTTTTAAACAACAACAAGAAAAAAAAAGACCAACAGAAAAACCACAAACACAAAGCAACATTCGGATCAGTCATTCTGATCAAGGCAGTGTCAATTATTAGGCTGTAAAGGGAACTGATGACTCAACTTAGGCACAGCACTGCGGCGATCTCCGATTTTCGGTTTCATAACATTCTTTTCAGGAATGCTTTTCATTCATACCTGACGTTTAAACGTGTCTCTGGGAGCATGCATCATTCTGTGATCGGGATGCGAGAGACCAGTGTCAGCATGTTCTGAGAAGCTGTCCAGAATTCGGGAGGCATCCGTGTACCTCGGTGGGACACCAGGTGGGAGAGTCCTCTGACCCATCGCATCACGCACCGGGGCTGTACCCGCACACTACCAGCCTTGTCAGTCACCGCATCAAATTGGTAGATAAATTCATATCAACAAAATTGGAAAGCACTTTGATTCAGAAAGCAAAATGTTTTCGTCAGATCCCATGCTTAGTAATTCCAGCGAGCATGCTTGTTGAAATGGGTGAGTCAGAAATGGAAATGCAAAGCATTTCTCTGAACGGTGGCCGGAAATTAGCTCTGAAAACTGAAACAAAGCCAGACCGCAGTTTTATCTATTTACTTAACAATTCTAATTCTCCGAAAATCCCTTTGTCTTTGTGAGACTTTTTAATTCCTCTCTTGCAGTGCCGGCGTGATCCTTAGGTTGGACGATCAGCCATGTGAGGACTGTCTTAACGTGTCTTAATTTTCTGGTTTAAAAAAATGAGTTACCTGTAGGTAGCTTCGTTGTTTGTGGCGCTGATTCTGTCACGATGTGTGGTAGAAGCTGGTGGAAGTATTAGGCAGGACGGGATGCTGTAATATTTGAGGTTGATAATACTGAGGAGGAAGTCCAGGAGAATCGAGTGGCATCACTCAGCTGCTTATTACTCATTGTATAGGTTTGATATTTATGCAGCACATGGGGCTATATGACTGTTCTGGCACTAAGTACTCATTAGTTTGGGGGTGGCTGCTCCCCAGCTTAGCATGGAGAGGCTGCGGTGGTGACAGACCCTTTGTTGTAAGGGCACTGGAGTAGGTTGCCCAGGGAGGTTGTGAATGCTCCAACCCTGGCGGTGTTCAAGGCCAGGTTGGACAAGGCCTTGGGTGATATGGTTTAGTGTGAGGTGTCCCTGCCCATGGCAGGGGGGTTGGAACTTGATGATCTTAAGGTCCTTTCCAACCCTGACTATTCTATGATTCTATGACATAGCCCCATAGACTGTGGAATGAGGGCATAGGGAGGGTCATGAGTGTTTTGATGCTAGTAGAGGTGGTCTTGTTGAAAAAAATCCTCAAAAATCACCATATTGTGTGACAGATAGCGGCATTCTGGTCCTCATCCTGCACCCAAAGTGTTGCTACTTTCTTCTCTGTTGGAGTCTGGATACCTGCTGCTTATACTTGAAAGTGAGTCAGTGCTTTAGGCTCATTGCACAGCCTTGGACAATGTAGGGACTGCTTTCCTGGCAGCTGTTACGTGGTCTGAGGCCCGCAAATGTAAATCACCCTGGAGGCGTACAAAGTAATATATGTGTTTAAGGGATTGACAATTCCCATTGCAAGTGTGGTGGAGTAGTGCGTGTTTGAAAGATAAGACAGTTTGGGTGATTTTTCTTAATTACTGTTTACCTAAATAAATAAATAATGCATATTCATGGCTTTAACTAAAGTAAGTCATGTTGAAATGTTTACCTCTCCTGAGGATAATTATTAAGGGTGGGGTGCGGGGTGCAGCAATTAATAGTAAAACATTTAGACAAGATTACAGAATGTTCTGATTGGAATAGTAAACATTATGCTAGAAATAAAAGCAAATACACAGAGCTGTCTTGAATGAAAAAAACCCAAACACTGTGCTATCCAATGAAATGCACTGATCAGAAGCAGTTGGGGCAAAGGGGCTGTAGTCTGCAGCTCTTCAGCATCACAGGGTTTCTTCAGTGTAAAGTTAATTGGTGGGTTCTCCCTCAGTTCCAATTCAGAGGAAAAAACGGCACAAATACTGGCATCCACACAGATTGCTGTGGCAGCTGTAATGCTCATCAGCACCACTTTGAGGCCGGTGTGCACTGATTTTTAAACTGAGCAACAGAAGGTTTTTCACCTGCTTATATCAGTAGTAAACAAAACCTTCATTTGTGTTGTGAAGCACACACACCCCATTTTGTACAGTCCTTTGAATTAAATTCTTTGCTCAGCTGAGAGCTTGAAATTTGGACCCATCCTTTCATGTCTTTTGGCTACAGTTCCTTATCTGGTTAATCAGCTCAAAGAGAGCCACTGATGTGTTCAAAGATTTCTGTGACAGCTGCATACCATTAGGCTGAATGATTGAAAAAAACCCTCCCATAATTGTAGTTTGGTGCAGTAAATACAGATTGGTCATTCAGTTTAACATACGGTAGTAAGATAACTGAGCTTTGGACAAGGGAGCTGCTGTTTAACCCTGTGGAGATGAAGCTTGACGGTGTGGTGGAGCTCATCTGTCCCATAACCTTAATCTGCTTCCAGCTTTTCTGGAGCAGCAGAGGAGTGTAGCTGAGCAATGCAGTGTGTCTGCCTTTGCACTGGACTGGGGATGAAAATGAGGATAGAAGGTGGGCAGAAAGTAGTTAAGAGCACCAAGACAGTCTGTGGGGACTGTAAATCCCCACAGTGCAAATGGGATGGGGTGTCCTTGCTCACTGATGCGTCTCTCGGCCAGTTGCAGAGCAGCAAGCTGCTTTCCTGTCTGGGTCATTCTCTAACTCAGGCATCTTTTGGGGATGAAGGCTTCCAGACCTCCTCCTCTAGACCAAATCAGTCCCTTCTAAGGTATCATCAGAACTGTTGGGGGTGCTCGCCGGCACCTAATGTACCCACTGCGCTGCGGCATATGTGCCCTGGATACCCTCTCATCTAGAAACCGAAAAGTGGCTTTTCTGTGACTGGAACTGCGGTCTGATTATTAGATGCGGTACAGTCTTTGCCCACGTCTATAGTTAGTGGAAGTAGCTGGCTGTGCTCCGGAACAGAGCAAGATATCGAGGAATGAGTGCTGGTGGATGGGCTGCCTTGTTCCCAGTGCAGGTGGTGAGAACACCCAGTTGACTTAGTCCTTGTGAGGCAGCTCCGCAGCTGCTTCTGGCTGATGAATTTCCTCAACCACATTTTCTTTCTCTGCTTTGGTGGGTCAGCCTTTTTCCCTGACTGAACTGCCTGCTCTGCAGGATCTATGTGTGGTGTCTGTACTCCAGGAGACAAGGGTACTAATGGTGGGAAGTGTCTTGATGGTCCATCTTCCCTGTAGGAGGGGGGGGGCGCAATTTGATAAAGGTGGCACATTTTCCCATTAAAAAAAAATCTTTCTGTGTTCATCTCAAAGAGATTTCTGTGGGGCAGAAATACCCATCTCCACCCTTTTTTAGTAAGGTTTTCTGGCAATGTCAGCCATATGCCTCCCAGTGAAGCTGGCGACAGCAAGGCAGCCAGAGCCTTGTGTGGTGTTTTGCAGGTTGAGAAGGCACTACACAGAACAGTAAACCCAATATCAACTCAACTAATTATCTGTGTATAAAAATTCCCCTGCTTGACATTTTGCCGTTAGAGGCTCTCTGGTAAGATTTATGACTTTGGCTAAAATGAAGTACCATTTCCTTTTTCTCAGCATTACTGTGCGTGGCCTCTCTGGCTTTGCTTGTTGAACAGACTTGAGTTTGCCCAACAGGGAACTTACTTTTGAAGCTCTTTCCCATCATGATTCTGCCTTTCTCTTCTTCTGTTTGTCACAGTCAGTGAAGATAACACACAAAGCATTTTTAGGTCTTTCACCTTTCTCCTGCTTGGGAAGAGGGTGAAGACAGAGAAGCTCAGAGGCAGCTCCTGCACATGAGATGCAGTGTTGGCCAACTCTCAGCCCCACCACAGCTTGTGCAGGCTTGTGGTAGACACGTACCTCCATCAATAGGCTCCTTCTTCATAGTAAACGTGCAACTGTTGCATACATCATTTATATGAGCTAAAGGATAATACCTCTCTGTGTTGTTTGCTTATGTCCTTATTTCACAGGCTGATGAAAATGAGACCATTGACTGAACTTTCTGAACTTGCATATGCATCACTGACTTCACCCTGGTCTGAAATCACCTGAGAATTAGTTTGTCTGATGCTGTAAAATGTCAGGGTTTTTCCTGAGTATGTAGAAAAAAAAGGGAGCAATGTTGAGCTGCTGCCATCTCTCCCAGTCGCAGTTAAGACATAGTTATTTTTGTATTAGGGCTTGGAGGAAAACCGGTAGAGATGCCAGATAAACCTTCCCAAAACAAACATTTGTGTTAATACTTAAATATTGTTCATCTTTCGCAGCGTTTACTTATCTGTTTCCCACATGCTGAACCTTATGGAAAGTTTTTGTGGTTGACTGTGGCCCGTTCTTTCATTCTGTGTTAACTGTTCTCTTGATTTGCATTTTTAAAAAGAAATCAGCAGTAAAACTCTGACTGTGATAATTGTTCAAAGTGGGAGCATCCTTTCAGCAGGGCAGACATGCGTTCCTGTGGTTCACGTGTGTTGGGCAGGAGTCCGAGAGCCTGAACACAGTGAGCTGCATCATTGTGTACTGCCCTGGGAAGTGTCCTTACCCAAGAGACCTAGCGCTGGTTAGTCTAGTATTGTCGTCTGAGATGCCAGGCTCCAGAACAGCAGTTTCGTCCTCATCCCTGAACCATCTTATGTTCTCCAGTTTGCATGTGTATGAATCAAAATTTCCAGTCCTTAAGGAGAAATAAGACAGATATCTGAATTTTCATCAGATCTGACACAAAGTATTAGGCTGTGACTTTGCTTTGTTTTGGTTTTACTGCATGGGGCACACTCATCTTGTGTCATTTGATAACGTTCCTTTTGCACCTAACCATTCTTTCATGAGTCATACCACCAAGATAAAACATTTTTTCTTGATTTTCCGTCAAGTATATTCCAATGATAAAGTCATTCAGATTTTACGTGAAGAGATTTGTAAGTTCCTGTGGTGATGTTCTTGAGCTACAGTCTCCCACTTCTCCTAGCCCAGCATGGTTGATGTGTCACAGAGTTGACTTCAACCAGAGGACAAGAGGGGGTGGAAAATTCCCCCCATGCCTATGCCTCAGCAGCTCTGCAGGTTTTCCATTTAAGCCCAGTTAGTGCTGTTAAGTGTAGCTGGGGAAAATCCAGTTGCAGACCCTGGAGTGCTTCCCTGGTCAGCGCAGGGAGGCACCAGCTGCCTTCCCCTTCAGTCAGTCAGCGGCAGTTATCCTGCTGCTTCTCCTGATGACTTCAGTCATGGTTTCTAGACAGACTGATTCCTGATTATCTGAAGAAATGGCCTATTCTCATCTCCACTGACTGTTGACACAAGTCACCCAGATAGGGATGTACCACAGAGCCAGGCCTTGTGGTCCTGGGTGGGTACCTCCCTGCATCTGATCCACACCTCCGTGGTTGTGGTAGTCTTCTGTATCCCACCTCTGGGCACTGGGGAAGAAGCTGCTGTGCCCTTCAGACTCATGGTTTTGGCTGCTTCTGGCCAAATGGTGCACGTTAAGAGAAGTGATGGACAAGTTCTTCTTTGGAAAAACCGAGCAGGTTATTAGGAGGAAATTAAATGCAGTAATAGTGAAGCAGGCCATATATCTTTTCTGACATAGGTATCAATAACATCCTGGGTCTAATTTAGAGATTTCAGGGAGAGATCCTGCACTAGATGTCAAAAGCACTGCAAATGCCTTCTCAGCCTCAGGCGATCCTTCAAGCAGTTGCAAGCTATAAATGTTCCAATGAAGCTGTTTCAACCAGAAAGAAATATTCTTCAGCTTCACCCGAAAGCACACAAAATGTAAAGAAGACGCATTTGCTAACCTGTGATGGTATTGCATGTAGCAGACTGGTATCCTTGACTTCACTGGGACTAATGACACTGCACATTTGTGTAAGCATTGCACTCCACCAAGTGAGGTGTTGCTTCAGAGAGCACCAGCTCTGTTAGCACATCAGTGCTCACTTCTCCCTGCTCACTGGTGCACAGCTTTCCTTACATACTTTTTCTCCTGTCCACATCTGTGAGAAGCTCACTGACTCATCTTGTCCTGTGTGTTCATTTTACTTACCCTGATGTTATGGACCCATTGTGAACATTAGTGTGTTTTGAAACCCCACTGTGTACTTGTTGCTCACCTCCCTCATTGCCCACCCAACTTCTCTGGTTTTCTTGAGCATGATTACGTGATTTAATGTGTCTGAAAATATATTTCATGTGAATTGGAGTAATACCCAGGTGCGTTCATTGTGCTCTTTTCATCATCTTTATTGGTTTGTTCACTGCAAACTGAAGAACTTACCAGCTTTCCGCCTCTTTAAACGTCAAAGCTCTTGTTATTTTGCATTAACAACAAAAGCTCTCTTTGAAACATACCCTCTGTTTAACATAAATCCAAGCTGGAAGGTGTTTTTGTGAAGTACATACCTTTTAAGCATCATGCTTCCTTCTGCCAGTTGTGATGTCTGGTGCGTCTTCCTTTACATTTGCATTCTTCAGTGCTAACTTGAGCCACCATGCAGTACTAGAAGCCCTCACAAAGGGGAGAAAGGCAACCTGATTCAAAAACTGTACAGAAGTCTTTAAACAACGTGAGTTTTTTTAAACACAGTGTCTGTTTTGAAGTATTGTCATTTCTTTAGCTTTCTCTGCAGCTGTGAAGACAAATGCTTTTAAAAATAAAGATAAGGTTTCCTGGCACCCCCCATGACTTCAGGAACTGGGTCTTCAAGTTGGCGTAGAATAGTGATTTTGTCGCTTCTCAGATTGTGTAACTGATTGCCTACATATGGAAGCCTGTGCTGAGAGCAGAGATCTTCATGTGAGCAAGCCTTGGAGTGGACAGAGCGTCTGCCCCTGCCTAGGATCCAGCTCTTCCCATGCTGTAAATGTGGCTGGTCAGCATGTTAAAATGCTGAAACTCCTCTTCAGTAGATGCATTGTTGGCTCTTCCTTTTGTATAAGTTCAGTTTTCATGTATTCCTTGTAAGTTTCCAGCTGCAGCAACAGTTTTGCTTTTAACAATTTGCCTGTTTCAGAAAGAAAATTCTTTTATTGAATGGAGAGCATGAAGAAGCTCCCATGTTGAGCATAGGCAGGGGAGTTGGGTTTCATTCTACCCTAAGCTGACCCCTGGGCAGAGAGATTCCTGCTTTCGTGTTTTAGATCATGTGTAAAACCTGATGCTGGCTGGATCATCCTGTGTAGGGCAATAATATCTAGGGAACATGGGGTGATACACGGAGTGAGACGTTTGCAGAGGGAATGAAATGTTTGGGATGTAGCCTCATGATTTCTACAGCAGTGAACATCAATCACACCTTCTCAGAAAAACATGGCACTGGAAGTTTTCCCCCCGCCCCCGCTTCTTTTCTTGTTTCCCTGTTCTCCACTTCTGTTTATTCTCCTTTCCTTCTGATATGGTGTGGCAAGTGCAACTTTAGCTCGGAAAACTGACTTGTCCTTGAAAGCACAGAGCCTTCTCTGGTTTTATTCCTTTTGCTATTGAGTAAGCAGCAGTTATTTTTGTTCTACCAGTGATTTATGACTGAACAGATTTGAGTTTATATTTTTAGTTTTATAGGCAATTTAGATAATATATATTTGTGACCATAAATATTCGGTCCTCTTAACAGTCTGTCAATGAATATTATGCCCCGTTGGAGGAAATTACATAAACTGGCTGCACACAAGCATTGTGTTCCTGGCATTGCCTCATGATTCTTTTCAAGTACCCATATAAGTAATCCTTAAATGTAGCAGTATTTAGAACATCTGTTAGTAAATCATCTAGGAGAGTGTCATCCAGAAGAAATAACCTGCTTCTCATAAGTGATCAGTTCTCTAGAAGGCTTGGAGTAAAATGGTGTAGCATCAGTCCCCAGAAAACATCAAACATACAAGCATGCTTACAAAAAGCAACAATCAAACCTCTTCAATTTGCTCTGCTCTGATCTATTTTTTGGCCTTTTTACGGAGTCAGTAGACATTTCTTGAGAAACCTGAAGTTTTTTCCTGAGGAGTTCATTTTGCAAATTTCAGAAAAACAGTAGTAGGATTTTTAACTTCCCCTCACCTCTCCCTTTTATCTAGCTTTATCTAGTTTGTGGTCATTCTGCAAACACAGCCCTTGCAATAATCCTGGGAAGATAGATAAATGCCACTGCTTGTACTGCTGCTGTCCCCTTCTGTTCAAAAGAAACTCATATTCCTTTCCACTCCCAATCACAACTTTATTCAAGTAAATAGTAGTTAAGCATTCAGGTGTTTCTTTTCCCCAGGAAAACAGTGAAGTGTTGGGCACTGGCAACTTGAAAACTCCAATTTGAAACCCCCCTGTAGCTTAAAAATAATTACTTTGCCTTCCACAAGTATTTCCTTCCCACCCTCCTCCCCAGCCACTTCAGAGTGTGACCGCTTCATTGATAGATAGGGGGATGCCTTTTCAAGTCAGCTGGGACTAGTCATTGAGTGGGATCTGGGCTGTATGGGGATGCTGGGACTTGGGTGCCGGGAGGGGTGTCACCCTCTTCCAGCCCTCCCTGTCCCAGAGTGTCTCCCTTCCAGGGAATGAGCCCCGAACCCCTTGCACGGCAATGGCAGCACCATGAATTTGCTGTGGGCACACACAGCAAACTTAACGTTTTCTTCCCTCTCCAATTTTCTTTTATGAAGATTGGTGTGACAGGCAGCTTTGCTTTAGGAGGGACGGAGGAATAATACGCACATTGCATTGACCCGGGGGGTACGGAACTATGCTGATGGTGTTTCCTCTCTGAAGCTCCCCAGAATAAAGTGGAAACAAAGGAACAAATTTGGTGTTCTTGACTTAAATTCCTAACTGAAATCAAAGCAAAGCATTGACAAAAGCCAGGGTTGTTGCTTAAAAGTCTGTTTGATCATTTTGCTGGTTTTGTTGGAACACGCTTCTGGAGCAATGTGCAGTTTTATAGAACCGCAGAATGGTTTGGGTTGAGCTTAAAAGCTGATCTAGCTTTTAACCTGGTCACTCAAAGCCCCATCCAACCTGGCCTTGAGCACTGACAGGGATGGGGCAGTCACAGATTCTCTGGGCAGCATGTGCCAGTGGCTCACCACTCTCGTCATAAAGAATTTCCTAGTATGTGTTCATAAGTATGCACATACCTGTGGTATGATCTAGTAGAATAATCACAGAAGTGTTAATTTTCCTGTAGCTGTTCTCAGAAGCCTCCGATGTCTGGGTCCTGTATGAATGCGAAGAAAACAGTCTTTGTTGTAAGATGTCTACAGCTTAAATGTAAGAGGAGGTATATAATGGGCATAATGTAATTGTCATATCTGACATAAAGACCTTCTGTTGTTTAAAAAAAAAAAAAGCAGCTCCCAAATAGAAGGAAAAAAGAAAAGAAAAAGAAAATAAAAGAAAAAAGAAAAGAAGAAAGGAAAGAGGAAAGAAGAGGAAAGAGGAAAGGAAAGGGGAGAGGAAAGGAAAAAGGAAAGGAAAGAGGAAAGGAAAGGGAAGAGGAAAGGAAAAAGGAAAGGGAAGGGAAAAAGAAAAATTTTCTGAAGATCCAGTGCTTGAATTTTTTAATGCCTACCTTTATTTTATTTTAGGTTGCTATCGACTTGAGTTGCCAGAGCATTGCCCTACAAAGCTTTGGAGGGTCAGTTCTTAATGGATTGCTGCAGCCTCTTACTTTCTCCACTGATCCTGTTCCCTGCATCGTGAGAACACTTTAGCCAGCACAGAACCTAGAAAAGTTACATGTAAGTTATGATTCAAATTCCTTTCTATTTAAAGAAAAAAGAAAAGAAAAAAAAAAAGGGTCCTGGGGTGGCAAGGTGGAGGCAGTAAACATCATACTTTAGAAAAATACTGTAAAAGCTGTAATTCAGCATCAAACATTAGGTGGTGAATAAATTGTTATTGAAATAGTTACTTGCTTTTTTAACCAAGATGGTGATTGTCATTTTGAAGGCTTTTCTAAGTGTTCTGCTACCATAGTAAACCATAGTAAGAAGTACTTAAAATATATTTCTTCACCCCACCCCCCTAACTACACTTTGTTTTTCTCCACAACTGGGTGAGTGTGTGTACGCTTACCACGGTGTGATGTGTCAAAAACACATGTGCTCTGCTTGAGTTTGGAGGCCACCATTTGCTCGGCAGGACTGCTGGCATCCCAGTATTTTTCTCATCATAGAACCCATATCCTCCTTCTTTGGGGTTTCCAGAATACTTCCTCTGAAGGAGCCCTCTTGCTGCTTCTCCTTTCAGCCTGCTGCCCCAAAAGGCCCTTTAAGCATCAGTAGCACCTTCTTTGCCACCTCCAGTGCCCCCCATGTGGGATTATCTGCTCCACCTGGCTGTAGGACGGTGGAGAAAGTTGTGCACAGATCTGGTAGGGTCAGAGGGGATTGAGGAGGCTGCAGACTCCTTACTCTCTCCTCAGTCTTGGTTCGTAGTTCCTGGTGTGTGTCCTGTGCTTTGGTTTTTCCTCCCAGGAGAGGGAGCGGCTATGGCACTGTGCACATGTTTTGTTCCCCCATCGTGGCTAAATCCTCCTCTCAAACCTCACATAGCATAAGACTGGCACCGAATCAGTGGGCTGTTCTGGACAGGGGAAACAAGTTTGATCCTTTTTAACTTTTGGGGGGTTCTAACCCTCATTCTGGCATGGATCTGGAGATGGAAGTTCTTTGGACTATTATAAGTGTGGCATGGATGTGCTGTCCAGGGGGTGGGACACCTTAGAGCTGCCAAGTTTGGCAAAAGGCTTGAGCACAACTTTATTGCTTTAAAATAAAAGCAGGTCTCATTGTGGTTAGCAGGTTTTCCTCTTGAAGATGATGGGGTAGAGCAGCTTGGCAAAAGGCCACCTGAGCCAGAGGCAATACAAAGTCATGGTTCACAGTGTGGCACTGTGCATGTTCCTGCCCTTGTTCATTCACTGCAGTACAAATGTATACAAGGCATTTCAACTGTTAATCAGCACAGGGCAGTGAAGCTGACCACAGCACTCATTGCTGGTCAGTTTTTCTTGAATGCTTACACAGTTGGTAATGCTACTTCTAAAAATATAGGAGTATTTTGGAATTGAAGAGCTTGTATTAGAAATGCACCTTCATTTATTTTATTTGCTTAAGTGACACCAGAAGAATTATTTAAAACATGAAAAATCCATTGCAGAGGAGGACTGGGGTTTTAATGCACACAGAGATTCCTTTTGTAAAGAGAGGGGAAAATATTTTCTGGTGCAATCAGTATCAGGAAAAATAGTAGTGAAGGTAGTAAGGAATGGAGAAAGGGGGAGGATTGTCATGGAATTTGCTGTCAAATAGGCCTTACAAGTTGTTGGTTTGGTTTTGTTTTCCAGAAAAGGGAGGGCGTTGCCATTTCATTGTGAGCTTCACAATATGTGGTGCAATTATTAATCAGATCTGCAATAGCAGGAGTCATCTGACTACAGGACAGTTTTGGGTCTGTTTTGAAACTTGTTTCTAGCACTTGTCTTAAGAGAAGAAAACTTGAAAATAGGAGTTGTTAACAGCTAGGCAGGCAGAAACAACACATTGTTCATTAGTCCTACTTAGCACCATTCCCATGAGGTTTGGAAGCCTTATTCATAAATTTTTGCAGGCTTTTCTCGTGATACTTGAAAAGCTTATCATTAGGCATCTTGTAAATTCACTATTAAAAAACCTTTCAGAGGAAATAACTTTAAAAATGATATCCTTCTTAGGTCTTGAAAAAAAAACAGCCAGAAACTGAATGGACATAAATAGAAAAACCCCTCTCATTCCAAAAAGTGCATAGGAAGTTTGTCTTGGTACTTCTTGAGCTGCAAATAATCAGAAGTCTCCATTTCCAACAGTAAAATAGGTCTGAGGGCCAAATAAACTTGAAAATCAGGATATAGAAACTGTCATGAAATACATGTTTTCCTTTTTTTTAACTGTAGTCTTGTGCTCAAGATAAGTCAAGCTTTTAAAAGTTGATGTGTGCTCTATCTTCTAGGAAACACATGTATCACCTGTTAGGTTGTTGGCCAGGGTTGTACCCATTGTGAATGCAGATCCGTGCTGGCAGAAGTAGATGCCAGGGCAAGCTGACAGTTGCTTACTTACGAGTGCTTCCCACTGGCTGGCTTGTTTTGATACAAACTCTGCTTGTAACAATTACCTTGCTATTGCAATTCCCATAGAAGCAACTTCCTCTTGTTCATTAGCCCTGTCAGAAAGAGCAGTTGCACCAGGCAGACCCAGCTGTAACAACTGTATTCCCCTTGCTTTTTCCAGGGGGGTGCAGTGTATTTCCTAAATAAGTATGCCTTCCCCTAGCCTCCTTCCATTTATTACTTAGTTTTTATAAAACTAAGGATACTGATTAATACGATCTTCATAAAAATAATACATATTTGATGTTTAAATTCAAAGCAAAAGGGGTCTTCCTTATTCTGACAGCGTAGATTGCAAAACCCTGTCATGGTGCATGTGCTGAGATAAAAAACTTTTTTCCAGGTCCCCTGGGAATTAATCCTGGGCAGGTTTAGACCATGTGTATGATAATGAGGGAGTACAGGAATTAGGGAAAAGCTATGCTCTGCTGAGCGACTCACTGTTATCCTGAACAGTTGCTCATGGCAGAGTATGGATGGGGCTTTGCTCAGGCACTGGGGACATGGTTGTGGCTTGGAGCAGATGCTGGGGCAGGGCTGCTGGCATCCCAGCAGAGACGGGTGGTGATTCCTAGCAATTTCCACACCCTGCTCACATTTCTCCCTGTGTTTTACCCCCGTGTGCTTTCCTTTAAAAGCAGCAAAAATAACTTCCCATCAACAGCATTCTGCATCTAATAAACTGTCCTGATTTGTGCTGCTTGTCCAGTGGTCAGAATTCAGCCATTCAAGTGCTTTGTTCAGATAAAACAAAAAAGGGTAATCCGAACCACAGGAACGCCTGCACGCAAATTTGCTATTTGCTAGGTATGAGCTCTTCAGAATGCTTCAGAAATTTTAGAGCAGATTTCTTGAAGCCTGTCCTACAGCCATCTGTAGGCAGATGTAAATAATGTAAAATTTTATGATGCAGATTCTGGTGATTAAATGTCTGTCACCCGCCTACCACAGCCTGGGAAAAACATATCTTAAAAATCTGCACTGAAAGGTCAGGTAACTTGGCTGAATTAAGAAAGAAATTGGATTTTTGGAGGCAAAGTCGCATCCCTTTGAACACTGACTTACCAAACACTCCTAATGCTCGCTACCAAACCCAAAGAGCCATGGCCATACCTGAGGACATGATGATTTTATCCTCCTGGATTTTGATGCAAGATGTGGCCACATCTGGATTTCATGATGTTTCTGGCACATTTTCGTGCTGGAGTGCTGTTCTTATAGTGGAGAAGGCATGTTCTAACCCATTTTATGGTACTGGCATACAGGGCTCTGCACATCAAGCAACATCTCATGCTTCTCCCACCCTGGGGAGCTTCACGACCTCCCATGGCATCCTGTCCTAGGCATAGTGCTCACAAATGCCAACAAGCATTTTCCTACAATATAAGGGAAATCTTTGCTGCTGATTGATCTGGTTACTTATGCTGCCCCCTGCCATTGACCCCTGCCAGCACTACATTGGTCCCTTGGTGTGATCAGGTGCTCCTGGGCACTCTCTGTATTCACAAGGCAGGCTGTACCCCAAACCTGGGTAGCCGCCAGGCACAGCTTTTGGTAGGTGTTTGCTGCAAATATATCTGTTGATTAAACATGGGGGTTTATTTATATATACATATGTATGCATGTGTGTGTATAAATAAAATATATCTATATATAATAGACATATATATGTAAGTATGTAATTAAAATACATATATATGTCTTGACAGATATAATCAGTCTGGTCTGAAAAGTGCTGGTGTAGCTTCACACACAGCGTCTGCATGTGCACACGTGGGGTGGGTGGTGAGCTGAAGTCCCTCTCTGGATAGTTCTGACCAAGAGCCCCATGCCAGAGACATCCCCATCCAGGTGTGCATGGTGATCCGGGGCTGTGCAGCCAGGAGGAGCATCCCGCTTGTGTTTGGCTGTGTTTAGCTGGTACAGCGGAGGAGGACAGTGGTGTTTATGGTGGTGTAGCACACCATATGAAACAAACTGTTTTGCTGGCACTGACCACAGGTTGGTTTGTTTGCTCACCCCAGCGGTGCGCCGGGCCGCGTGGGCAGGCGGTGTCATTGATCTGTTGACTCGGTGTTTCCCACGTGGCCGCCGTGTTGTGGCAAGGAGTTTTATTTTTCCCTGCTGCAGGTGACACTGCGTGTGTCAGCCTGGGGCACTGAGTCACAGCTCTCCCACCACACAGGGCCAGTGGCACTTCCCCTTACCAAGGAGAGGGGAGGTGCTGGCCTGTCTCCACAGGGCAGCTTACGTGCCCCTGCATGTTGTTTTGTGGGTTTTTTTTCTTTTTACAGAAAAGACTGAGAGATGATGATGGCGAGGATCAACTTTCTCTGTCGCCAGACCAGTGAAAAGTAAACTCCATCTCACCACATCAGTTTCGTTTTCACTGCTGGTTCAGCCTATCCTCTCCCACTGGCAGAGCCCTGCACAGTCATTCAGTGCCCGGCCTGGGGATGGTGTGGTTGTTAGTTCAGTGGTGTATGACCCATTTATTTTCGTATTAGTTAGGTGCCCACATTCTGCAGCATTCAACACATGGGTCCTATGACCTAAATCCTCGCCAGAGAAGCACACACTGATTTCAGTGGCGTGTGGAGAGAACAGCCTGCTCCGCACTGGGCTGACCACAGGCTGTGGGAAGGCAATGGGTCTAGTGCGCAGTTAATGAGCAAGGGCAGGTAAAGGTAAAGGGCAGGTAAAGGGCAGGTACATTTTTCCAGAGCTTACCCTTTGTCTTAGATTATTTTGTTAAATATTGTTGGCTAGCTTGTGGGATGTGTTTCCTGTTATGATTTGCAAAGAGTTGAGAAGTATAAGTGTTGGAGTGGATGCTTTTCTGGCTATAATAACTTGTGCTTTCAGAGGCAGCAAGGTAGTTAATGACATGATATTGTTGCCTTTCCTTTCTCCATCCCCAGACACGGCATCATCTGTAAGCTTGTTGAGTCTGGTCTTAAGATAGACCTTTTTTCTTTATTTCTTCTTTACTCAGCTAACCGAATTAGATTCCTGCAGGTTTTTCTGGATATAATTAGGCTCATGCTTGTGTTACTTTTGGTAGATGGAAAGAATCGAGCACAGGACGGATGAGAGTAAACTGGCGTCATAGTAGACTTGGAAGTTTTGGGGTATAAAATTAAAGAGTAATTTGCAAAGCAGCTTGAAGTGAAGTAGATTTAAACACAATGAAATCATCCTTGACAGCAATTTGTTTGAAGTTCTTCTGTTATGAGTGTAAAGGGATTTTTTTTCAATTGCCAGTTTCTGGGTAGAGTATTCAGCATAATTTCTCACAGGTAAGTGAAGCATTAACTCCTTGTACCTCGGTAGGTTTGGGAAGTGGGGGGAGAAACTGAGAGTTAGGGAGAGGCACCTCCTCCATTTCATCATTTAAAAACTGATCAGTGGTCAGTGCACTTAAGAGAAGGACTCTACCAGGTAACTCAGAGAAAACAACTGATTAAATGTGTGAAAACAGAGCCTTGGGTGGCATGGTCTAGTGTGAGGTGTCCCTGTCCACAGCAGGGGGGTTGGAACTAGATGATCATAAGATCCTTTCCAACCCTGACTATTCTACAACTCTATGAAAATCCAGCAGGAGCTCAGACAGTAGGTATGCGAATAGCTGACCCTGATGTTTAGCAAAATATAATGGCACTCTAAATGCAAACTGGAAAAAAAGTAGCAGCAATTAGCCAGTTTGCGTCCCTTTCTCAGATGAGCCATGAGTTGTGGGGTTTTTGCATTTATATACTTTTGCTGTAGGTGTTGGAAGTGTGGGTGGCCATGAAAAAGTGGTGGTTACAATAAGATTTTCCATTTATTGCCCTTTGTGTACAACTAAAAATAAGATTCAAATGCTTCAGAATTTGTAGGGCAAGCATAATCCTTCTCTTAGCTCTGATGACTGGCTTGCCTGCAACTTCAGCTCTGTCTGGTGAGTCTTAGACTTAAATGCTTGTGAATGGGTCTGTGTTGGAAGGAGAGGCAGAGTTTATTTGCAGTGTGGTCTAGCTGGGTTAATTCATCAACTCATTTTAAAAAAATAGAAAAGGAGCTATGCTCAGTGCATAAGTAAGAGGTGGTGATGAAAGAATTTTGGAAGCAGGATTGTTCTGTTCTCTGGAAAAAGCAGCTTTGGAGAGGGCTGAAAGGTCTTTAAAATCAGCCTTTCAGAGCTTCATTGGTGTAACTTGAACTGTTGATCCAGAACTTCATCTTCTGGCAAAGAAAAAGAAAAAAGAAATCTATACGTATCTGCTGAGAATCAAGAAACAAGTTCTCAGGGTTAACTTCTGGCACATAAAAACCTTTTGATTTAGTTTTCAGGGTGACAGTAGTGAAACATGCTGCCTCAATAGCTTTTCCAGGTATTTACCTAGGAAATGGAAATTTAGGAATCTAGTTGGGAATCTGATAAATTAGTTGCAATATCTTGAGCTACTAAATCTGTTCTGACCACATTAATTGATACATCAGCTTGTGGCCAAAGAACCATTAAAGAGATGTCAGCATACGCAGGGAAATTTGTGACTTCATGGTGTCAGGTTTGGTGCTGTCCCAGCTTCACTCATTAAGTAGCTGTGGCATTTCCAGAGAATGAGTGTGCCGGTGCATGTTAAGCATCTCGGTTTTATGTCATTCTTGCAATGGATGAGTAGAGAAAGCATCTATCCAAGAGCTGCAGAACCAAAGGTAGAGGCTGAAAACTTGCTTTCTGCTGCATGCCAGCTCGAGCTTCACCGCTTTCTTGTTGCTTCGTGACCTTCCCAGGTTTTCCAGGCTTGACAGGGTAGCAGAGGTGTTGATCTTGAGAATCGGGCTGCTTAATACAATAGGTTTTTGCTCTGAGTAATGCTGTGTGGCACGGAGGATGTGGGGTGCTGGGGCCCTTAAGAGGCACACGTGCTTGTTCCATGGAATAGCCATGCTGTTGGTGGTGAGGCTTTTATTATGCAGTATGAAATCCCTTTGAATTAGCTTGGTGTAACTCTCCACCTCTTCTTAGGAGAGCTTGGTGCTTGTCGTTGCTGCCTTACTTTTGTCTTGCTGAAACATTCATTTCTGCTTTTGTATCTGTGTGCATGCTTTGGACCAGCTCCTGCCTTGACATAGAGTATGAAAGGCAAGAAAGGTAATGCAGTAATCAGGGTTTTAAATGTTTCAGGTGGGAATGGGCAAAACTTTAGCAATAACAAGTTTCCACAGCAGTGGTTGCTGCAGCGTATTACATCTGTTATAATTACCTGGATGTCTAGGTTCTAAAGGTGACCAGTTGCTGACAAGCAACATAAGTGCTTGTTATTTTTTCTGTGGAATTTTCCCTTTTTGGTACAGATGTAGAGGTGGGTTTTTTCTCTCATGTCTTCTCTTCCCCCCCTCCTTTCTGCTCCTGCACCCAATGCAGATGAGTTCAAATCTGATGGCTTTGAAGATAATGGCAGGAGAGTGCGTCATGCAGCGATGGCACTCACACGCTGCTCACGGCTGCCACGCTTTCCATCTGGATGAGACATGCTGGTCTTTTCCAGGAGTATCGCCCCATGGGCTATTTTTAGTGATGGCACATGGGACACGTCGTGCAACTATCAGTACTTGCTGCTGGGCTCTTCATTTTTTCCCTTGTATGGTGATGAGGTTTTTAAGGTGTTTACCTTTCTCTTGAAGAGGTAGACAGATCTCTTTTTGATTCTTCTAACCAGAGCTGCGCTGTGGAGTCTGTGGAATTGTGTTTTCTGGACATCCTCTAAAGGGAACAGCCCTGCATGTGGCCACTAAATTAGGATTAGCGTAAGCAACCGAAGCAAATGCTGTTGAGATTTTCATCTGAAGAGCTCTAACAACCTGTTGGGTTGTATCACAGAAGATCTGCTACTTCAGGAAACCCCCAGCTTGTTTTATTTTTAACTTTCCCACAGCAAACAAGCTGCACACAGGCACTTTTACAGTTGTTATAAACTCTTTCTATGGCTTTCACTTTCTGGAGGCTTTAAAGCAGCCACCTTGGCTGTTGCTGCTCCCTGTGATGTAGCGGGAGGTCCTCTGAGACAGCGGCAGCAGATCCCAGTCAGACAGCGATCCCTGCCCATGCAGCCAGGGGGAATGGGAGACGACTGGGGATGCGAGGCAGCCTCACAGTGGGAGTAGAGCCAGGCACAGCAGTTGACTGCTGGCTTGTGCCTGTGGCTTGCTGAAGGAACAGGGCTGGCTGGTCACACGCTCCTTATTGCGTGCTCGAACAATGCAAAAACATTAGCAATGGAGATTTGCTGTAATGGTGTATTTTAAGTGTGTGTCTGCTCTGCCAGCTTCACTTTTAACGTACTCGGTTAAGGAATGCTTTGGAGGTTGCTGCTAATGGATGAATCTGCCGGAAAATTGGAATTTTCAAATAAGATTGACACTTTGGAGTGAGAAATATAAATCTAATGAGAGTATTTCAGCAGAGGTTTGTAATTAGGAATGAATGGAGGGAATTTGTACGCGCAGTCTGTGAAAGGGCACAATGGAAGGTGAAATTGCACCCTCTGTGCTGAATGAGGGATGAAAGCCAATGTATCAGTGTCATGGCATGACAGTGTAGAGTATAAATGATACTGTCACTGAGTGCTGCAGAAGGTATCAAGGGAATTCCACTCCAGTAAATTACATTACTTAGACAGACCTGGAGGCATTGTGTCTGAATGATTGGAGGGAAAAAAGGTTGTCAGCACAAAGCAGAAGGTATTATAGAACAACTGGCTGCAGGGTTGGAAAGCCGTGTTTTTCTGATGTTTACCATGCAAAGCTCTTCAGATGCTTTTTAATTTTTTTGTTGTTGTTGAATTACAAAGGTATTGATGAAGCAGTGGTATTTTTTGAGATGGTGTTCAGAGTGGATACCAGCCTGCAGCAAAAGGTTAAGGATGCACAGCTCCCATTTTTTTCAGTGGGAACTGGGACTCCTTCAGATTTGGAAGAAATCAAGTGATGTTCTCAGCTCCAGCAGCAATCTTTATGCATTGCTTCATTGACTGAGGACTTGCTTTTCGGGCTAGACTGTGGTTATGGAGTAATTCTAGCATAGGTTTGTGGGAAGAAGAGGATTTTTACTATTCTCACTAGTAATGTCGGGCTGGATTGGGGGAGCAGCAGCAGATTACGGGACACAAGCTTCATGATCTCATTTAGAGGCACTCAGACAGCATGGCAAGGTCTGTGATGCAAACAGCTAAGAGTATGATGTCATGGTGACAGTGCAGCAAAAATCCAGCAACTTTATCCCTTTCAGCATGTGTGTGCTGGCACATCGTACATGTATGTTCCTGGTGCTGTTTTGCTCTTTGCCTGCCCAAACCCACGGCTAACGCTGCCTTGTATCCCCCAGCCACATTGATGGTGTTGAATGGAATAGTTATTTCTCACCATTATTTTTTTTCCTGTAATCATAGAGTGGTTTGGGTTGGAAGGGACCTTAAAAGTCATCCAGTTCCAACCCCTCTGCCATGGGCAGGGACACCTTCCACTAGACCAGGTTGCTCAAATCCCCATCCAGCCTGGCCTTGAGCACTGCCAGGGATGAGGCAGCCACAAGTTCTCTGGGCAACCTGTGCCAGTGTCTCAGCACCCTCACAGTAAAGAACTTCTTCCTAATATCTAATCTAAATCTCCTTCTGTCAATTTAAAGCCATTTCCCTTGTCCTATCACTACTCACTCTAATAAAAAGTCCCCCTCCAGCTTGCTTTTAGGCATCCACCATCACAGGGGTGGTACCTCAGAGACAGGGTTTAACTGCTCCTCTGCCTCTGACCTTGCACACAGACAACACCTACAAGCTCCTATCATTTCCTAGTTTGCTCATGGGTGAGACAGCTCAGCTCCCACAGTTCTCCCAGGCTGCTGCTTGACGATAAAACGACTTCTCCTCGAAGATGCTGTTTCATTCCTTTGGTGCATAATAAGCATTGGCCTGCCTTGGGGCTTCTTGTGATACTTCAACAGACTTTGTACTGCTTAAAAACATATTTTTCCACTTGCCTACTCATGGAAAGCATCAGTGAAAGTGCGTGCTGTAAATAATGATAAGGGAACAGGCTTCATTTCTCCTCTCCAAAACTTGATTCTCAGCGAAGCTCACACGTGGCAGGAGGATGGACACACAGCATGGTTAAATTAACAGTCCTTAGTGTAAGCTTCTTTACCTGGAAATGCCGTTTAAAGCTGTGGGGCATGAACCAGGAAATATGGCCAAACTGAAGGGTACTGACTTGAGGAAGGTTGTGATTCAAATGCTTCCATGGAAATGGCTCATCTTCCTCAGGATGCAGGATTCAGTCCTTAATAGCCCATAGCTGGAAATCATGGCTTCAAACCTACAGGCAGTGTGAGAAGGCAGTGAGGGATCTGTGGAAAAGAAGATGCCCTATGTGGGATGGGATTCAGTTGTAAAGCAATTTATTAGTGAGTCCTGATCATAGCCAAAGGTGAGTGGGAGGAAGCAAAGTGTAATTTGGATCCGTACTTCCCACGTTAGAACTAGGCTGAAGTGGCCTAGGGTGTAGGATTGTGTCTGTCTGCCTAGATAAAAAGGGGAGTTAAGAAGCAAGAGATGTCACATTTGTCCTTAGATCATAATTGTCATGGGAAACTACTATGCCTGCTTAAGCAGACATTTGTAGTGTTATTAAAAATGTGCTGTCACTCACTTCTCCTGTGGTATTTTGTGTCAAAAGCTGGCATTTTGACAAATCTGGGGGGAGGGGTTTGCATGTTGGGAAAGCAATTGGCTTTTCTTATATTAAATGTCATTCCTGTAGTCATGTTTGAGCCACTTCTTCAAAATGTGGCTCTTTGTAGTCATCCATCAGTTCATGGAAGACCTATTTATTCTTGCTGCCCTAGCCATTCATATAATGCCATTTTCCTCTTCCCACGCTGGTCCTGCAGCATGAATGTGTATAACCAGCACCTGTGAAGTCACCAGGATCACTCATAGGAGTGATGGGTGCAAGACAGGACTTAAAACACTGCAAAGTACTGTGATTGCAGGAGTGGGGTGGAACAGGAGAAGGAATGACCAAACTGTGCCTTAGGGAAGACTGAGAGACTAACCAGTATTACTTTAACTGAGAGAGATATTGAGCCTGCTCAGTCAGATCTGTATCCCCTGGCAAATGTATTTTGTTGTGTAAATGGCTCCCTGCTGTCCCAGAAGACTATCGCTATCTCTCCCTATCTGGTACAATGGATTTTAAAATAATCAATCTTTGTGCAGGGAAGTTGTGATTCACTAAGCCCAGCTTGCTAACAAGTCAATGGTTTAATCTTAATTCTCACTGCTAGTGCTTTTGATAACACAGGGCTGTGAAGTTTGACATAGCAGAAACTTCTCTGTAAACTCTGATGTGCTTGCCACAAAGTCAGCCCATTACCGTTAATTCCCCTCTTATCATTAGTGTTATTAAACTGACGATTGATGTGTAAAAACTGCCATTTGCATGAAGTTCCCAAAACTGCAGTAAAAGACGACTTTTGTTCTGACTTTGGGGGGCGGGAGGGGGGGAGGGGAAGCAAAATAACGCTAGTTCTAACAGCAGAGATGTTCATATAAAGACATGTTCTGAACAATAAGATCGTTTATCCATGTATGACATAAATACATCGGAATTTAAATAATGAGAGATCTTGTGAAATGCAGCAAAACACACCACTGGCATTGTGAAGCTTCCCTTCTCTAAAGCCCTATTCTCAGGCAAAAGCAGCTTTACTTTTGCTTTGAAAGCCATTATCATAAGCCACTTTTTTAAAACACTTGTCTTAGTGCAATATTAAAGCAATTTTATACCCTAAGAGCAGCTCTTTCATAAGGTAAAGTGCAGTCCCATGTGTATATGTAATTGCGGTTTATAATACTTCTCACAATCCTAATTTCCCCAAAATTAAGGAAACCACTCACCTTTTTAGGCCTTCCTTTTCCTAATTATTTTTTGTTCTGCCTGTTTTTCTTCCACAAAATGTCCTTTTTTAAAAGTCCCTTCTTAGGAGCAGGAAAAATAAAGGCACAGAACACTTTCTGGATTCATTGCAAAACACTGCTTCAAGGCAACATTTTCAGAGTTTAGGTTAAAAAGTTTCTGCCTCTTTCAAACTGCATGGGTGACATTGCTATTTTGGGAGGCAGTGCCATCTGCTTGTTCAACCAAAAAGCAGGGAAGATGTTCTTAGTTCTAGCATAGACTTTTGGGTTTATTCCACAAAAAATTCCCAATCAATCTTTGCTTGCGCTTGCCCCTTTCTATAAGCTGGGAAGAGCAAGGCCACTCACCTCTTCCAGCTTCACAGCTTCCAGGGAAAGGTGTTTAGCTCGTGGTCCTCAATGAGTAAGACACGGTTGTTCACAACAGACAAGAGTCCATCATGATGTATGAGGTCCATAATTCCTCCCCATGCGTTCATGACACAACAGTTATAAGGAACAGAAAAAGAGAGCATGATAGTGCCCAACACCTGGTTTACCACAGGTTGCTGCTACCTGCAGATGAAGAAGAGGGTGTTTGCTTGGGTTTTGTTGGAGGAGTTGGTATTTTGTTTGCTTTTCAGTAAGAAAGAGAAAGGACAAGGTTTCCTGGAGCATAGATCAGCCATCTAAGGCTAGTGCAGGTATAAGGGGTGCAGGAGACAGAGAGGACTGTAGGAAGAGGTGGGGAGGAACAGAGAGCTTACGGAGGGCGTGGATGGGTTGACATGAGTAGGAGCAGGGTGGAGTTTATGTAGTGTGTACTGCAAGTCTGTGGAAATAGCACAGGGGAACGTGGAAATGTGAGAAGAGGTTACTCCATAGGTAGTCCTCCATAGGTGATGAAGACGTTTCTCTGAGATAAGAGAGATTTAAGTCTGTGTTGTATTGCTGAAGTGTTTGCAAATATATATGTATCATCATTACAGTATCTTCCTGACTGGCAAAATGTTTCATCCAATCTCTGTTGACAGAAAAGATTGCCTACTGATAATTGCTTTGCTTAAGTGTCTGATAATATGCCAGGAATGAGAGCATTCTCTGTTAGGTCATCTTTAATTATGCATGTACCACCTGTCAGCTTTAAATCTGGAGATTAGTTTTCTCATTGGATTTAGAGTAGGGAAAAGAAGAGAGCCTTCAACAAGAGGACTAGGCTGTTGCAAACAGTGTGCCTATGGGGGAGTTTCACAACCAGTCTCCTCGTCTTCCCTAGTCATGGATACTGCTGTTGGCACAGGCGGAAATATTTGAAATACTGCCTAAGCTAGCTGTCGTAGCGATGGTTTTCGCAGGAAGAGGATTTCAGACCATCTGTTGCGTTTTCTAGTTTTCCTTTCTCCCCATTTCAAAGGGAGAGGGAGTACTGAGGTGGGGGAGGACATGCAGCAAGTCATGGCTCCTTTGGCAGCACTGGAAGGAAATCCCCCCCCCAAAGCCTTGCAAGGGATTATTCACTTAACCACTGATTAAAAGCACACAATAAAGCCAGTCAGGCCGATGAAGACGTGCCAGTCTAACAGGAAATTAAGGGCTCAAAAGACTGAAAAATGATGAGGATGGGTGCTTTGTGGAAAATCTCAACAGGGAAAGATGGTAAAGGTCTCTGAGGATATTAAATTAATGGGGATGCCGCTACCAGGCCTACTTATGATATTAAAAATTACCTTGGAGAGGAAATGTATCTTTGTACATCATGGGGAGGCAGTAATTGTTTTGGAATAGTTGAAGGGATTGTCAGTTCATGGGAGAATACTAGCTGTTTATTTGGTACAGTAATAGATTTTACAAATCTCCTGGGTTTTCTGGTTTCCTTTACTCCGAGGCCAGTCTGGAAAGCGGGGAAAGGATTGTTGGTTGTCCTCTGAAATGCACTGTACCAAAAGACAGGAATGGTCTTTATTAAACTTCTCCCCTACTTTTGGCAGGAGAGAACATCACTTGGACTGTCAGATGTTGGTCCTTCTGCTTCTTGCCTATTTATTTGAGTGGCCTGTGCTTTTCTCTCTCTGGGATTTTGGTTTTCCAGCTTCTGTCATCACTGTCTCAGCCTCCTGGAAAGAATTCCTCAGTTTCTGGTTAGCTGACACTGATCGTTTTTCCTGGTAATGCCTTCAGCCAAGGCTATTTCTGAAAATCTGGGATTTGGAACAGTAGGTCAATCTGTAAAACAACAAAAACGAGTGAAGAGGGACAGATGGCTCTGGGTACGAGAGCATGTTTCTGTTCATCTCCCATTTGGCTCTTGCTGATGTTTCATGCATTTGAAGCTGTCTTTTTGCATTGGTTAAGCAGTGGATGCTCCTTTGCTGCAAAGATTGGCCTATGGCACTTCCCACCCTCCATTCCTGGGAGGCTCCAGGGCAGGCTTTCTCTGCAGAAGCTGGCGATGCCTTTGCTCCTATGGACATGCAAAGAGTTAGGGAAACAAGTGGGTTTTCTACTTGGAAATCTGTTTGGTTTTCCTGACCTTTCCTCCCAGTGACTGCACTGGGTGAAGCTTGCTTGATTATTCCTTTGCTCGGGATAAGGTTGCTGGACTCACCTTTCTTATGTAAATGATGACAACTTCTCCATCTTCTGTTGTGATGTGGAATTTTGCTCAATTCTTAGGCAAAATCTGCTGGATTCACACTTACTCACTTCTCTCCCTCTGGATAGTGGTTCAAGTAGCATCATGTGGACATAGCTGAACTTTATAGAGCTGAAATGGAAAAAGCATGGAGGTGTGCCTTAGCCTTTTTTGCTCACTTATGATTCATTCATCCTTTTTTTCCACCCTCCTATTGCATGCTAAAAGGCTCTCTGATCTAGTAGTGGCCACTGGAAGACACCTTTCATACAGGCCTCTGTTAAATACAAGGGTGTATGCATCTCGTTATCCTTGTGCTGCGCTGAGGGAGGTGTCCTGTTCACCAGTCTGAGAGACAGCCTTACCTGAGGGAATGCAGTGCTCTGCTTTTGTCTCTGAAAACCTGGACAACTAGATGAGATTTAAGGATACCTTTAATGATTAAAGAAATATTTACTTAAAACTAGATTTGAAATAATGAAGCAAAACTGCCAAAGAAAACAAAAGAAGTAAAAAAATCAGGAAACAATAAGGATTTTTCTGAGCTCTTCTGGTTCACATAGTCCCCGGGTCTGGTTGGTCCTGGGGGCTTTTTCTTGCCCTGTGTATTGCAGATTTTTTCTGAAAAGCCTTCCTGTTCTCAAGCCCAGGATGGCATCAGCTCCCTTGTCTTCTCTTACAACTACCAGCCACTTCTGTCTCGTAGACCCTTCATTGGAGCTTGCCCACTGCCTTGGTCACAGGAGGGACATCGGCTGTCTTCTCCAATTCTTGCAGGGCCACTTGCTTTAATACTTCTCTTGTAACATTTGTTGTGTTTCTGGTTTTAGGCTTCACACTTTTTCTCTGCAATAAAACTTTTCTCATGTCAGATTTAGTATCTGTTATAGTAGAGACTTCAAACAGGAGTCATACTTTTCCTTCCATAGCAGTGCAACAGTGCTTGATAGTGAAGCTGGTGAAATGCAGAGCCACATGTTTACATTCAGATATCCAAATGTATACACTGCTAATTTTAAGAGGAAGGGGAACCCTTCTTGGGATAATTAGTTTTGCCATATTTATAGACACGACCTCTTGCTGAAGCGTGTTTTTCCTGACTCCAAGTCAGCTGCTGACAGCCGGTATTACAAGAGTTCGTTGTGAGTCTCACGATCCATGTATACTTATGTGTACACAGCACAGACAGATGAAGCCACAGAGAGATAATGAAGGCAGCGATGCTAAACCCTGTAGCAGTGCCCAGTAGTGAAGCATTTGTACAACCAGCGTAGGCCAAATTCCAGCTCCAGTCTAGGCCATAATGATCAGGAAAAACACCTTATCTTTTGACTGATTTAACCAGTCTGGACAAGTAGCCAAGAAGTCATCATTTCTCCCTTACCTACAGCCTTGGCAGTGGCAGCACAAACTCCTAAATCAGGTGGTTTGCATGTACTGCCACAGCCTGCCAGTAAATGGGGATACTGCTGTATTTCCCTAGGTGCCCTTTTGAGATGTGGAGGCAAAGGAGAGTGTGGATCGTATACTTACTGCAGTCAGGTTTTTCAGCCTTTTCCACTGCAAGTCAGTTGGCAACACAGTGCTGTAGATCAATGGTAAATACATGCAACCTTCTTGAAAAGTTCAAGTGGGCAATCAGAGCAAAGCAAGTGGTTGCTTCTACACTTTGGTTGCAGAACGTTTGTGGAGGGATTTCAGGGAAACCTCTGGGTAGCAGGAAGCTGCATTCAATTCACAAGCTGCATAGTAATCTCCTGTGCCTCGTGTTCATTCCCCAGGCTAGGGAACAGCTAGGCTGTTTCTTTCTCCTGTGCTAATGTGCCAGTATTTTATGTCGTATCAAGTGAGGAGGGAAAGCAGTGATACAAAGCCTTTTTGCCCTTCCCTTAAATAGGATTGATGACTACAGCATAACAGCATTCCAAGAAAATGGCATTTGATCAAAGCAGGCCAGAGCCTCCCCTGAGATGCTGCATAAGGATGTTCATCCTGATAATAACTTGCCTTTGCTATTTTCAGAGCAAACATTCCCATTGCAAATCCTGCATTAGCTCACTGCAGTTAATACGCGCACACATACATAAAGGTACCTCTTTGATTTCCCTCTAGCCTGCCTCCCCCCACAGGCTCAAGGGCTGCGCGGAATGTGTGTGCCACCAGCAGCTCCATCCCAAAGGGGTTCCTCCAACAGCACCCACTTGGTGCCCTTCAGTGCCCCTTTAGCTATGGGGGGTCTGCTTTGCTGTGCTGGAGCACCAGCAAGCTTTCTGCACACCACAAGCTAGCATCCCAGCTGGGCCACTGTAATGAATATTGCAGAAACCTCGAGCAGGGGAAAGCGTTGTGCTTTTACGTGCAAGGGCTTGCCAGCTTGAATCACATCTCTTGTGTTGCAGAGGGGAATATTGCTCCTGTTGCAGTGAGTTGGTGGAGTACTAGCAAGTCTCATTTGCAGAGGGGTCCCGGGCTTCAGTCCTATCTCATCTGTCACCAAGAGAAGGAAGCTTACTCCGGCAACTTCTGCAAATGCTGGTTTCAGTTTTGGTTTTTGTTTCCCAGTTGTGTCCTTTGTTTCTGAAATGCTGTTTACGTACTGCAGATTTTTTTTTTTTTTTTGGTGCAGATTGATTAGCTTTAATTTCTTGCTCAATTCTCTGATTTTTATGCCATTGCTTCACCAGCATCCTGTTGTTAATTCACATGATATATGATAATGTGATGTGATATCCCTCCCTAGTTAGCAAAATGTAAGAATTGCTGTTGGCAGCTTCTGGAAGAGTAATTAGCAAGTAGGAATTACTCAAAGATGTGCACACTAGCCTAAGCAGGCATTTTCCAGCTGTCTGCAAGTTCAAAAACTAGTAGGGACTTTTCAGGCTCTAATGCAAGATTAATTACTTGCTACTAAAAAAGACCATTTACAAAAATGACTAGTGTGTGCAATCAGGGCTACTGTGATTTGTTGCTTAATTTGGAAGTGGTTTTCTTTGTCATAAGATTTTTACAGTATTTGGCAGTCATTTTCCTGAGGAGGCAAGCCTTTTTGTTACAAGTGGATGTCAAGCTCAAACTCAAAATAGTAAGCTATCTAAGAAAGTACTTACGGCTTTGTGTACCTCAGTCCTCATGCTGCTGGGCATAGCGCTGCTTTCCATGGCAATAGTGTGATGCAAGCACCTTTGTGCTGACTGCCCAAGCCAGGACCCTCAGCTCTGGTGTAGCCCAGGATATCAGTGTTTCCTTTCTCTCTTTCTAATGTACAGGAGTTTCTGTCCACGCTGCTTTCTTTAGAAAGCCATTTGCACTGCTGTGCCTCTGTTTTGCATGAAGAAGCCCACGTAAATCAAATATAGCTACACAGCTGTGCTAAACCCCATCTTTTTTTCCATGGGAGCTATTGTCAGCCAGCCTTTTTGTCCTCTTCTCTATTCTGTTTCTCCTCCAGGATCAGCCTGAGGGTGGCTGGATTTTTTGTTTGCTCCCGTGCGATGGAGAGAGCGGACAAGCAGAGGGGAAGCGTACAGCTGGTGCAATCCTTGACAGTTTTATTTTAAGCTCATGCTCTTCTTGCCACCTCCGTAGCCTCTTCTGCTGTATGCCTTTCGCTTGACATCTCTTGTGCCTAATTCTCGAATCAGCTGGATTATCGTCTCTTGGCACCGTGTCCTCACCCACTCTCCAGCCTCTTACCCGTGATTACCTCTCTCATCTCTTCTCCACTCTGACAGTTCTCCCTGTTTGCTTCTCAGTGTGCCTGTGATCTTCCTTGGCCTCGCCTCCCAGCATCATCCCACCTCCCAGTGAGGGAACGGACAATTTCCAGGAACCTTTCTCCTTGATGTTGCCTCCATTGCCACTACTCTTTCAAGCTCCTTGGCGGTTGTTCCCCTCTGTTCTGGGCAGTGGAGCCTCTCTGCCGCTTGCCCATTCTTTTCTGCTCCCTCCCAGCATCCTTACATACTCACTGTAGTATGCCATGGCTTTATCTCCGTCTTATTCAGTTTCTTTTTGCACACTGAAAGCATTGGAAAATAGCCACTCTTTCCCATGATTCGTTTCCCTGCTTTCACCTCTGCCACTCTGTTCCCCTGGAGGCGACGGGGACAGGACTGGGCTCTCGCCTCCTTCCCACAGACCCTTCTCTCTTGAAACTTTTCCAGCCATCCCTCCTGCGCCTTTCCTTATGTGTAACTCTTGATCCATAAGCCGCAGCCTATTTAGCTTTCTCGCTCTGCAAGGTAAGCCTAGTCCTTTCCCTTCTTTTATCTAGAACCCTTCCACTCATCCATAATAATGCAATTTTTTATCATCCTTGTGATTATTGCTCCTGCCTCTTCCACATTGCTTCTACTTTAAACCATTGCCTCTGGATTAGTCCCATTTCAGAGTTTTTTTCTCAGACATCTCTTTCCACCTTTATTATTACTAAAAACATTTGCACAAACATCCTTTTCAGGATGTTAATTTCTTCTCTTCCTTATGCTCCCTTTGGAAGAATTCTTGCCACATACAACAGAGAAGAATACGTATGTGTATTGGTACTTTAGGTGAGAAGTGCATGGAATAATGGCTACAGATAATACTGAGGCACCCCATTTGTACAGAGTTGAAGGAGCATTTCCTCCTTATATAAGGCTGAGTAGGTCTATTGATAGAACTGGCTCAAGGACCCTTTTAATAGAGATCATGTAATTCTTTTAATGTTTGGAGAGCTCATGCCAGGCAACATGGGCTATTGTAGAAAAATGCAATATCAAGAATAAAACTTTTCTAAGAGATACTAATTACTGTGTGTGTGCACATGTATATATATACACACATGTACATATATACACATGCATAATGATGTCCATATGCATGTCTGGTTTTAAGACACAATGTTGGAGCACACTATGCTCTGATGAAAAAGCATCATGACATTCATAGCAGAGGAGTGACTGCCCTGTATTTCATCAAGCAAAAAGTATTTTTTAAAACGTTTTAACATTCCTTTGGACATATGACCAAACTGTGTCTTACTAGGACTTAAATTCTTGAAGTAATAGCATGAATCTATAGGTGAGGAAGAAATTATTTACAATGAGAGTGGTAAAATACTCCAGAAGAGGATGCCAACAGAGATGTTGGATGTGCCATCCCTGGAGACATTCAAGGCCAGTCTGAATGTGGTTCCAGGCAACCTGATCTAGTTGAAGGTGTCCCTGCTCATTGCAGGGGGGTTGGACTAGATGACCTTTGAAGGTTCCTTCCAACCCAAACTATTCTATGATCCTAGGATTCTATAAACGTACCTGATCTTGACCTCTGATAAATATAAATTAAGTGTGCTTTTTCTACAATTCTACAATTTCTACAAGACTTGAGTTGTTCTAATGGCAAAATCTTGATGTAGTCTGGGAATGGGAAACTGTCTTTCCCTTCCGGAAGCTATGTCACTCTGTGGTCAAGTTTGTCTAAAAAGACTGGCTTTGGTCCTGCATAAGAATATTTGTGTTCTTCTGACAGCCCAAGAAACAGAGTACATTGATTTAGTTGGAAGATTTGTGGAGTGATTTTTTAATTATTTATTTTTTATTGCAGCCTGCAGTAAAGGTTAGATACAGGTAGGGCGTTGAAGGGGCAGAAGAAAGAAAGAAGTATGCTTGTTTTCACATTGCGGACTGTTCTGTTTTACATGCATATGGAGAGTCAAACTCCCTGGCAAGCACTGGAGATTGCCATCTAGGCTAGTCCCCCTTTTAGTACAGAAATTGCCGTAAGGGGTTGCAAGCACTGGGAAGTATTGATTGTTTTGTAGCATGCTGTTTGTACCACATATTTTAGTTAATAATTAGGAATGCTTTTAGATTAGTTTCATTTGAAATACTGATCAATGAGCTTTATAGATTTTCCGCTTTATACATAAACATGTCAGTCTCCAGTGGAGCAAAAGCATTTTATTTCATCCCAGATGTTTATACTGTATAATTATTAATCTGTAGTTTAATCTCCTTGACTTCATGCTTTTAAGGCTTGATGCCGCTTGCTACAGGCGATCTAAAATCTCATTAAAAGGCATGGGTTAAAGGCACTCAACACCTTGCCAAGCAAGTGCGGGAATGCCAGCTAAGTACTATTGCAGTAGACCTCCCAGTGTTTCTCAGTGTACATGTGCACTATAGATAGGACTGCCTGCCTTCTATCTTGTCATTTCGCTGTACAAAGCCTTATGTTGAACCCCAGTAGGTTTGCCAGGTGCACAAGGTCACAGTTTTCTTGCTGTGATGTTCTCTCAGCCTGTAGTTGGAAAACCACAACCAAAGTGTGCTAAAGGGGAAGTAAAGAGGAAAATAAAGCTTGAAATGGTGTGTTGATTTTCCGATGTTTGACTTGGTTTTTAGCTCTTCTAAAGCTCTGGTGCCCCCATGCTGTGGAGCAGAAACATGAGATATCAGTTGGAGAGTTGGTTTGGGGCCACAGGTGTAGCCGTTGCTGTTGCTTTTCCCATGGAAGTGCATCTTGAGTAGCCAGAACCTTTTGAAAAGAAAGCCCAGCTGATGGCTTCCACTTAATACTGTCTCAGAAACCTGGTGTCTTACAAGCCAAGAACTGCAGAGCTGTGCTCTGCTCGCTCCATCCATATTTAGTGCAGCATCGTGGGCTGCTCATTTGTGATTTTGCAGACCAATTGAGGGTCAGCCAGAAATGCTTGGGAAGCAGAAATGGGGTGGCTCCCTGGGCTCAAGGGTTAGGTTCCACAATGGCACCTTTAGTTTGTTTAAGGTAAGGAAATTATGCACAGAAGCTGTTAAAAGAATAGAAGGTTGTCAAGTCAAGTGAGAAATGTTGTAACGTCGCCTTCTCAGCCTTCAGTTGGATCCTTGTGTGCATGCAAATTTGACAGTCTTTAATTGCATATCTCTAAAATCTATGGAGAATATAGCTTCTCAATTCATATCAGAAGAAAGCACACAGACTTTTTTCTTCTCAGAAGAAAAAGCATTTGCTTGTTTGTCAAATACTGTTATCTCTTAATGATTGTCCAGACTGTCATTATGGGGTACATTTCATCAGCCAGGCAGAGCTTCCGTAGGTCACAGCTGCCTGAAACACAGCCCTGAGCAAACTTGCCGTGGTCATGACAGCAGCATGGCAATGTAGGGACAAGGTCCTCTGTGATTTGATTTGCATTGCCCTCCGATATGGTACAGTCAGGTCCCCTTGTGAAAGGAGATGGAAGGCAGGCTGCCCTTACCGCGCTGCTGAGGGTGCAGAAGGGCCTGGTATTTTGCGGGTCTCCAAGCTATGGTCTGCAGAGACTGCGGGGAATGCCTGGGTTTGGTGGCCTCTTTCTATACCAGTAGTACCTTTCCCCTGAAGACAAATGAGCAAATGGGGGGTATCAACTAACAACAGAGGAAGATAGTGACATCAGTGAATACCCAGCCACATTACCCAGCCTTATGGTGCTTTCAGTATATGTAACTCTAAACTATTAGGATTGTACAACAAGCACACCGTTTAGATTTTTATTAGCCAGGTTCTTAGCATTATGAAAGAGGCACTGGGGATAGTGGCACATGAGCAGCAATCCAGAAGAGTTTCAATGGGAGTTGTTCTCTCAAAAACGGGCTGGAAAATAAAGGTTTGTAACTTGTTGCATGAGAAAATGAAGCAAGAAGGGAAGCGGTTTGTCAAACGCTGTTATTTGTGGACAGTCTTAAATAATGTGAATCCTGGGGCCTCAAATCCCGTATGGTGACCTTGTGCAAGCAGAGTACACCAGCTACCAGGCGATTATAAATTTATGCACGCACTGTACTCAGAACTGAAGAAGGTGTTTTCCAGAGTTAGAACCTGTTGTGTTGGCATAACATTACATTTAAAGTAAAAAGCGCTGAACGCACTGGGAATTGTTGAAGAATATTCTGCCAGCTGCTCAAAATCATGATTTTACACTGCCATCAATAACAAAAAATGTTACTCTAATGAGAAGCCATTCTGGTTAAATGAAGAAATATAAGTCGTGTTGAAACATTAATTAATCGAGTATCAAAAAAGGGAAAACAGAAAAGGCAGGCATGCTCCTTACTTGGGTTTTTTATTTAAAACCACGGAAGAGGATATGTCCATCCTGTGCGGTGATGTGGAAGTAAGAGAAAGTTTGCTGCTTATAGCAAAGGAAGAAACTGGAGCATAGGAGGTTTCATGTGAACATCAGGAAAAACTTCTTCACTGTGAGAGTGACAGAGCACTGGAACAGGTTGCCCAGGGGAGTTGTGGAGTCTCCTACATTAGAGATATTCAAGGCCCGCCTGGACAAGTTCCTGTGTGATGTACTCTAGGTTACCCTGCTGTTGCAGGGGGGTTGGACTAGATGATCTTTTGAGGTCCCTTCCAACCCTTGGGATTCTGTGATTCAGTGATCTGAGACAGGTGGGAGTGGTTGAAATTAAACATTTTCACATCCTAGCAACTTCTACATCCAGGAATCTTAAAGGGAGTAGCCGAAAAGCTCTGTTAAGTGCTGTTAATTTATAATAAATCTTGGGAAACAGGGGAAATTCCAGAAAATTGGAGGGCTGCCAAATGTATTTCCGATATTTCAGAAAGATAAAAGGGATGTTCCGTGCAACTGAAGGCTGGTTTAGCTTGACGTCAGTCCAGGGTAAAATAGCAGAACAGCTATTTCAGGAGGTGTCAGGAGAGAACTTGGAGGCTAAAGTTATCGATAATACCAGCAACGGTTGAAAAGAGAGCTTGTCAAACAACCTGCTGGTTTTGTTTGCTCTGTTGGGATTGTGAGTCTGCGTGTTAAAGGCAACTGTTGATACTGCCTTTAGGAGGCCAGATTAGGTGATCCCTTCTGCCTTTCGGGTTTGTGAACCATGTAAGGAATGCCCGGAGATTGAAACTCCCATGACAGAGTGCACTAATTCTAACAGAAATAATCAAGCCACTCTGTTCCCCTGGGATAAAGTGTGCCTTACTTTTGGGTTTTGCATGTTAATCTCCTATTTGATTTAATTGTGGGTTGGGGGGGGAGGGGACCACGGATAAAGAAACCAAACAGATTTCAAAAACTGCATGTAAAGCTCAACAAATAATAAAAGTATCCTTAAACAGCAATAAAATTCAAGTTCTTATAGCAGCTTCTGCAGCTTTAATCCCTTGTTGTTTACCATGACAAAAAAAAGCTTTTTCATAAGCTCCCATGGATCTTACAGAAGAAGGAAAGCTTGTCTTTGCCTTCTTCTGTCTTTGCAGTTGCAGTCCTCTAAGAAACTGTAGGTACAGATGCTATGTGGCTGTACTTGCCCTGAGAACTGGGATCCAAAAGCCTCAAATCTTTTGTTTCTCTCTGAGCTCCTTAAGGCTGCAGATGCACTTAGTCAAAATGCCCATTTCTGTCCCACATCCTCTCCTTACCTCAGCTGTAGCCCAGTAGGAGTTGGCAGCAGAATCTATTGCTTTCTGTGCACCTTTCTCTGTGGGATGATTTATTGTCTGCAACAGGAAAGGCAGTTTAGTTCCACAATGAGGGCCAGTCCATGGATAAAGGGACTTTAAATAGGAATCTAGACATGTGCCAGACTCTGAGGATGGGAATGCCTGCAACTCTTGCTTAAACCTTCTAATAATAAAATGGCAATTCTCAGATCCTTTCACGGTCAAAAACACTGGCAGAATCCCTTGGTATAATCCAGGTATCCCCTTGGCATTTGCTTTGAGAGTTTCCAGATAGTTGTTTCAGTGACCTACTGATCATTTGACAGTTAGAAAAACATATGAAAATTGGGTTTTGTGTGTGTTGATAGGGCTTCCAAGGTTCAGACCTATAAATATGTGGATCCTAATGCAGGAGTCAGTCACTAAAATTTATTTCTTTATTTCTTTTTTTTTTTTATTAGTAAAGATCTCTGATGTAGGCATAAGGAAACATTTTTTTTTCACTACATTGTCAATGGAGACCGTTTTTGTTGGTATCTGGTTGGTTGTGGAAAACGCTGCACAAGCAGACAGCAGCCCAGTCTCCAAGGAGAAGGTGACACCTGTATATTTTCCCAAAAGCAGAACGTGTGAATTTATACCCTACAGGATTCTGTCCCAAATTTAACCCAGTGACCTACTGTGTGCTTTCTTGCTCTTCACACATTAATCACAACAGACATGTTCCAAAGGACATACCAGTTTGTGTCCCCAGGAAACAAGAAGGATATTCTGAACACCTGCTAACTTGCAGCAGAGATGAAGAGCTTGCATTTTAGGGGGAAAGAAAGAAAAAAAAAAAAAAAGAACAGATTTTCCCCGTACGAACTGTGTAGTCTCACAAGAGAACATGGGCTTTTGTCATTTTTGCAACCTGTGCAATTTGAATAGTCAATGTTAGCAGGGGTTTTGGCCATAGTCTCCCATACAGACAGTGCTTCTTCCACCCAGTTCTGCAGTTAGCCTGGAAAAGCAATAGTTAATAGAGATTGATAACTGAAGAGAGAATTAACCAGGAGACATAATTTTGGGAGACAACTTCTCTCTTTTCCCCTGGAAAAAAAATAAAGTCAAAAACTATGCTCGTTTGATAGAAACTAGACATTTCAGGCACAGAGCTTCAGCATTGAACGCTACTGCAGGTTTTAAGGGCTGGGCTTCCTTGGGAATAAAACATAAGGGAAATTAATAGCTTTTACTGAACTTCCTGACATAATCTTTCACATTAAAAGGCTGATAAAAGGAGCAGAACAGCGCCATTTTTACTAATTCGTAGCTTCCAAACACTGGTGGTATTGGGTCAGTATTAGCCTGGCCTTTGTTCTCATAGTCATATTAGCAAAAGAGATTTCAAACAGGGAGACACATTCTTTACTGTCCTGATGTACTGTCATACCAGCAAGTCGTCGGGATATTTGACCAACCATTTATGCCTCAACAATTTCAGCATGTCAGATGGCATCATAGTGCAAATTATACATACATACAAGTGTACATGTGCCCATAGAAGTACACATAAATTATGTAAAGGTTTAGGAAAAGAAGGAAAGCTGTATCACTCTATCACTCCTCAACAAACATACTCATTTAAAGCAAGGAAGGCATGGCCTAAATCTGCTGGTCCCTTGCCAGAATTTCCAGCCTCCATTTGCATGGAGACCTTAAACCTTTTCAGAGAGCTCACCAAGATGGAGAGCAAGATAAAACCAAATCACTGCTTTGTTTTTCCCTCTCTGATTCTTTAGTCTGGCAATCCATCTTACCCAAGAATAACCCAGAAGGCTGTGTCTTTTCCCTGAGGTTCTGAAGCCACTGACCACCTCAGAAAAGCATAATATGTTGTTTGTTTTGCTTGGTGGTTTCCTGGCACTGTTTCAGTGTTGGGTATTGCCCATGCTGCTTTGAATAAGCTATTCTGAGTAGCAGACTTGATTTCTGTCCCCTTCACCATATCCAGCTACTATAAAGAAAGCCATGAGGAGAGATTTTTATGGGGAAGAAGGGCTCCTCTGAGAAGCAGGCATAGAGGACGGACAGGTCTTCTGTTGTTTGTCCTGTTTTCCTACCTGGTGTATGTCTCCTCCCCTCCTCCATCTACATGCCTCTTTCCTGAAGACATCATCATTTATATTTAAAGGACATTGAAAATGCATGTTAAATTAAGCTTGGCTTACTGAGCGTAGGACAGTTTATAGTCTAATTATAGAATTTTTCCTGAGTCATAAAAAGATGCACGTATATATTTTGCCTAGTAGGCCTGTATAGAGTGCATATGTCAGTGCATGTACCATGTGTAAACATTATTTGCCCGTTAACTTAGTCCCTAAAGACTGCAAACTATCATTACCTTATTCAGCTGGGTTACTCTCTCAAAAAACAGTAACAACACAGCCCTCTGAAGTCAGTAAATAGGTTTTATCTGTATGTGGAACATAAATCTACTTGGACTCTTCAAAGCAGCCTCCGCTGGGAATCCCTGCCTCCTTATGGTACCAATCTCTGAACAACCTGAAGAGCAGTTTCTTCAGAGTAGACGCCTGGGGTTTAAATCAACATTCATCATGGAGACTATGGGCACCCTGACACTAATTTAAAAAACAGACAAACAACAAGATCCATGGCAGAAGTGGAGCTGTGGTACATTTTTGTCTGTGTGTACAATCTGCCAATACTAGAATCATTGTAAGTAAGCAAAATGTGTCAGACAGAAGTTATATTCAGCAGTTCTGTTTAAAGGTTTGCAGGATCAGAGTCCCTTTATTTTTTTTCCCTAGCCTCTACCCAGTTACGCTGTAGGGTCTAGGTCCAGTATAATGAAGCCAGTAAGTGTCTTTTGCAATGGGACTTACTTCCTACATCAGAGCTATGCAAAAGCAGCAGTTTGATGATCTAGAGGACGCATCCTTGTTCCTGTCAGCTTAAGCTAAGGAATGAATTTCCAGTATTTTCAACTCTACTTGGAAAACATGTAAAGCTGGCCACACAGAAACATGGCCCAGCTCTGCAGCCAGCCCAGGTACTGATGCTTCTGCTAACTGCATGTGGTAGAGCTCATCGGGGACCAGTTAGTGGCCCTTGAACCGCGTGCAGCTGTTTAGCAGTTTGGAGAGTGCTTCCACACTTGATGTGTTGGAGCCATGCAGCCTCCTCAGCAATGTTAATGTCCAACTGTCTGCAGGGCCCTGCTGTGTGCCCCACCAGACCCACCTCTCTTGAGGGCCCATGATTGAATCCTGTCCTGGGTTTCTCTTAGCTATCCCCCCTCCCACTCCTGGTCAAATGAAGGTCTTGCTTTGAGGCAGTAGGGTCAGAAGCACCAGCCAGTGCTATCAGCAGCAACACATTAACAGCAGCCGGCCAAGAATGCTCTGCGATGTCTTTTCCCCTTGTCTGTGTATCTTCTGTGTTACAGCAGAAGGTACTTGAACAATGTGAAAAGCTCATTTCTGAAGACTTTCTTGCTAATGGCCCTGGCACCCACAGTATGTTTGGCAGGAAGCAAGCTCGTGTAGCCTGGCAGCCCGCTAGTCTATTTTCAATTATCTGGGGTGCTCAGTGAAGAAGACATTAATATTGCTGAGGATGACATAGCAAATTACTACTGCTCCCTAACCTTTTTAAATTGCTAACACTGTTGTAATCTGTAATTACAGAAATCAGTGTGAGAATTGTGGCACAGTGTAATTATCTTTCCTGATACTTTATTGCCGTATGAATTATTAATCAAAATCAGTCTTGTATAGTATTTGCGGCAACGAAGAAGAATAATGTATAATTAAATTTCTTTGTTTCTATTTTTGTGCTGATGTTTTATGATGTTGTAATTGATAATTAATTGGTTAAAAATTCACACAGTTCTTGGGAGTTTCGTATGACTATGACTGCTTGGTATTCAGCATTTATTAATTGAATAATGGGCTCACTGAAGAGACCTTTGTATATAGTCTTCTGTCATTACAATGAGCTCTCAAAAATGGTGAATTAATCATTAGGCCTTTCAATAGTTTCTTTTTAAAGGAAAGCAGTGACAATATAATCATATCCTTTGTTGTTATAGCTATAATTGAGAGATCGTAATAACCAATTATAAGGATGGTCATTTTAGGAGCTCTGAAGTGTCAGTTATTGATAAATTTCTTTAAAACCAAAGCGTTGATTACACAGAACGAGTCTTTTCATAGAAAATATATTAGGAGTTGGGGAAGGAAACCTGGAAAATTATTTTCCTCCCACTTGCCACTTAAAACCAGTGCATGTTTATCCCTAAAAACTGTCAAGTCTGATGTGCTTTTGCTGCCATTTGTCAAAAGTACAAGTTCCTCTCAACTTTTTTATTATTTTATCGTCATTCTCCCCATTCTTTTCCCAGTACCGTTTGCTAAATTGTTAAGGGGAAAAAAAATATATAAAAACTCAGAACAAAAGAGCATTTTTTTACATTCTGCATCATATTGAACAGAAATATTGTCAGACATTTACAGCGGAACAGACTCTCTAGCTACCTCTGACCAAAGAGTCAGGTGCATTCAGGCAGACCACTTCAAGTTGTTCGTAAGTGTCTTTTTAATACTGTTGGTGGAGCTGATTAGAAGAATGTGAACTGGAACTAAAATAACTCCTCTATTAACCTGATCAGGAGAAAGCCAGGAGTCACCTTCTGTAGCAGAATATAATGTGATTGCCAGCTTATGCTTCCAAGCAAAACCTGCAGTTCATTTTACACCAGGTTATGTCCTGCAGTTCTTTAAATGAGAAATTGCACAGTATTACCTGCTCACTTCCATACTAAAATGCATTGTTACAAGCATAATGAGAAGATATTGATAAACCTTTTCAGGCCTTTACCGTGAAGTTGATGGTAGTTGCTGTTGTAGACCTGATGCCCTGCTTGCTCTTCCTGGGATACAAGTGAGCTTTTGTTTGATGAGAGGAGATGGTGCCTTCAGGCCATTTTTTCCCCTTACTGCCTTCCTCACTGGTGTTTTACCATGGAGAGGTTACAAAGATGCTTCTGCTGTAGACTGTGTGCCTTCTTTTCTGATTTGAGCTCAACATCTAACGGCTTTTCATGTCCTAAACACACCGCTTTGCTGGAGCCGGTGAGAGCAGGACCCCTTGGTATCAGTGGCACCCACCACATGTAGTCTTTGGACAGATGTTTTCTACTGCTTGCCCTCAACAGGTTGGTCCTATGCAACGTCAGTGCCTGTTCAAGAGAGGGGAACACAGGGCAGCATGCCCATCACTATCTCCTGCAGTTGGGGACAGAGGGTACAAGGGGCCTATGGAGCATGTGTGGAGGTGATAGATTTGGAGTCCATCTGTGTTGATCCAATCAAAGAATTTGTTTCTGAGACAATGGTTAGTAGGTTAGGAAAGACAGATAATACAGGCACGTTTCTCTGCCCAGGCAGTTAGTTGTTGAGCAGCATGCTGGAGTATGTGAATATTCATCCCATGTAAACTTGTACCCTGAGTAATGTGGCCCTGGATATATTTGTTAGGAGTGACTAATTCCTTTACAAATGTGGCGAATTCTTTGCAACAGTGGTCAGTTCTGCATATGGTTTATTGCAGTGACTGAGAAATCTCTCAGGAAAAAATAAAACCAACCCAACTCATCTCCCTGTGAGTACAGGGTACAATTTCAGTTAATTTCTATAGTCAGGAATCACAGCTTTTATTTTTACAAATTCTGCTTTTGTCTCACTTCTTTTACTTCAGTGTCATCTTCTACTTGTAACACTAGAAACAATAAATAGCAGTGCTGCTTTGACCTTTTTATTTTGTATTATTTGTATAGTGCTTATTGAATTGATCATACATGTTAAGGAGGGCTTTTTTCCTTTTTCTCTTTCCTTGCCAATAGTCTTTTCCATTGTTCTCCTGAGGGTTTCTTTTCTCCCTGTTTCAATACCAATAACCAGATGCAGACACTACCCAGCAGTGTAGTACACCATAAGTAAATAGAAAATACATCTCCTTATTAAAATATTTCTCTTCCTAAAATCTGTCTCTAGGTGATGAGAGTCTGTGTATCCATTCTGTCTTTTTCATTAGACTCCAAATTGGAATCAAGAGTCCAGGTCAATGAGTTCCTGTTCCACTGTGATAGTGGTCAAACACTGCAACAGGTTGTTCAGAGATGGTGTGGGATCTCCACCTTTGAAGACTGTCAAAACCCTGCGGCACACAGTCCTGAGCAGCCTTCTCTAGAACACCCTGCTTTGAGCAGGGAGGCTGGTCTAGATGATACCTGGAGGTCCTCTCTGACCACAACTGCTCTGTAATTTTTTTTTCCATCTAATTGCCACCTGTGTATAGCAGAGTGTGCTGGATTTACTGTGCCACCTTGTTAGCGTCTAATCCTTTTTTATGCTGTCTTTTTTTTTTCAATTCCCAACAATCCCTACTACCTTTGACATTTGAACTAATTTCACTATTTTTGACCTCTCTGCCATGATCTGTGGACTTCCAGGTCACTAATCAATATAGGATCAACTATTAATTCGTGTTGTAAAGGACCTGAGGAGGTTCCTGTCGCAATCTCCTGCTCAGAGCACGTCAGCTCTGGGATTAGAGCAGGTTGCTCAGTGCTGTATCGTCTGGTCTTGAAATCCTCCAAGGGTGAATATGACACAACCTCTCCAAGCAACCTGTTTCACAGAGTTTTTCTTATGTCCAGTCTAAAGCCTTTGTTGTTAAGAATTGCTTTCCGTATCTGGTACCATATTCTCAATGACCTCACTGTAGGACTGCTGCTAGGACCCTAGTATGCCTGGGCAATTTCCCATCCAAGTACTAAGTGTGCTCAACCCTGTTGTAGCTTTAATGGTCAGAGGAGCTCAGGCATATTGCATGGTGTGACCATAGGCAGATGTGATCCAGTACTGCTGCTGATGTATTTCTGGAGGAATTTCACTGTTAACTTACTGCAAATTGCCCCTGCATCCCTTCTCTGTTGAATACAGTTTAGCATACATGATTTCCAGTCTGATGCAACTTCTTACCTTATGATAACCGAGCCTCTCTAGCAACCTTTTGTAAAGGTTTTGTCAAAGGATTTCTGAAAGTCAACACTAATTACGCGTACCAGTGTTCCTCACTGCTAATTTGACACACTTCAGGAATTCTAATAGAGCCCATCAGAGACATGACTTCCCCGTGCAGAAGCCATGCTGCTTTGTCACGATGGTAATTTGCGTGGTTAAGCACCCTGTAGTTCTGCCACGACCGAGATTTACTTTTCACATAATTAACCCAGTTCTGATGCAGGACTTTCTGGTTTGCCTTGATAAGATTTTCTGTCCCCTAATGTTTCCCTTTAAAAACAGATTCCACATTGCCTGCCTTCCAGTCTTGTGAGGTGGGAGCTGGATTTTTTTGCGATAGGTAATGTATTTTTGGTAGCAGCTCAGGCGGTGTGTTTATGAGTTCCTGGAGAGTTTTGGGTGAGCGCCAGCCAGTAGAGATGATGTGCTGCAAACCAAAGTGATCTGAAAACCAAAGTGATGTCCCATGAGCAACTTTATTGTCTCCTGAGGTTTCACATGCCTCCTCCATGCTGCCAAAGGCTCGATGAGATCTGCCACCCGTTGCTGTGGAAGGACTGTGTAAGCAACAGTTTGCTTCACTGCGGTTGCTGCCCTTTACCAGCAACTGTTTTTTGGCAATTTTTCAATGGTGCTTTTCTTGCCTACAGTTGTTCATGCCAGTTTCTGGAAACTTTTGTTTCAAAGAGGCTTTTTCTGGCAGGATGGTGACCTATATGCAAACAAATGCACAGCATGTTCTTTTGAGCCAGAGAAAGGCTTGCTAAGACATTCTCTCTTCGGTTTGAAGAAATACCAAGTGTGTTGCAATGATTTCCATGAACAAGGTTCTGCAAACTCAGCATAATACTGAATTCAGCAAAAAATTACATGGTTTGAATTAACATTTATATAAAAGACTTCCAGCCCAGCTTGCCTCATGGTTCAGAGTTAATACCCAGTCCCTGTGTTTCTCTTCTGAGGAGAGAAGCTGAATTCTGCTAATTTTCTTGCTACAACATGCCAAAGCCCTGTAGTGACCTTTCTCTTTGCACCCTAAACCCTTTCCCTGTGAAAACGAGCAGCTACTTCCCCGTGCAGGATTTCACCATCTTGCTTCTGTCCTGCAGGATAAAGTCCTCTTGGAGAGGAAACAACGTGTGCCTGGGGGTCATTCATTTGATGGCAGATCATGGAAAAGGGAAGACCATAAATCACTTGTGTTGAAACATTAAAAGCTGATAAATAGGTGGTCCTGACTGTAGCCTAGCCCCAGCTTCCCTGTGCGCAATGCAGGGCTCAGGGTGCTTCCTGGAGCAGCCAGGGGCATGGCCAGGGGAAGTCTGTGTTGGGCTGAGATTTCAGCCACTGGCCAGGGCATCCACACGGACTTTGAGTGGCTGCAGGAAGGGATATGCTGTGGATCCGCTGTCAGGAAGTCACTGGAGTCACAATAGTGGCCTTCAGAAAGCATCGTGGTACAAGCAGCTGGGTGGAGGTCCTTACTGGGAGTGTATCTAGGGATCCGTTGGAGTGTGGATGGTGCACTTCACAGCCCCACCGTCTCAGTACGACTTTGATCAGGTTTCCTAGCATAGAAGGCAGGCTGGCTTGCCAGTGGGGAAATACAGCGTGGTGTTTTCAGTACTTCACAGGGCATGCAATGAGTTTTTAAAAAAATACACTTGATGAGAGTTGTAGTTAAAAAGTGGGAAATTACTAATTAGTAACCAAGTAATTCAGGGTTTGATTCACACAAATTGCACTATTACTGTAAAAAAGGATTGCTATTTCAGGCAAACAGTGGGTTTTGGTTGGTTTTTTTTACAGGCACTGAAAATGTAATTGATGTTCTGTTAATTACCTGCCAGGTTTCAGGTTTCTTGTACGTTTTTTCATCACTGAGACATTACAGGCATACACATGCCTGAGAAAAAGGAAAAAAAGAAATTAGCACTATTCCCCTTTGCATTGTTATTGGCAATTCTCAGGTTTTCCCACTAGATTGTTCTTGTAAACTCTTGCATTTCACAGCATTCAAGAGTGACCACTGAGAACGTTACTATAACACTGTTGTTAGCATCAGAGTTCAGTTACACAGAAAGCTGAGTGGGATGAGCTAAGTATCATTTTCTCTTTTACCTTACTGGAGTGGTAACAAAAGGATGGCTGCCAATTCTTCTTGTTAGTATCAATTTATGAGGAGGAAGAAAATTAATTTTATTCTGGTTAAGAAATGCAACTGTTAGCATAATAAAACCCAAGTGTCTCCCTCACCTACCTTCATGCATGTTAATAAGCAGCTAGGTATCTTCTCTCTGAAGTCAGTGACTTTGGGTTGGTAGGTTGCTTCTTTTTGTTCACGTAGGCATTTCAGCTGGCTACTCAGAAGTGTAGCATGAGTCAGCAGTAAATATTGAAAATACCAGTAAAAGTGAAGCCATAAGCATCTCATTGATACTTCCAGTAATGTAACGTTGGCAAAAATACCTGTTTTGTAGAAAGAGTCATCACAGCCACTGACTTAAAAATACTCCTATGAAAAGGGGAAGATGGAGTTCACTGAGAAGTCTAGTAAATACTTGCAAGTAACAAGTGGCTCCTCCTAAGTCCGTTCCTATCTAGATTATTACTTTCTTTCAAACAACACTGTATGGCACCCTGGTTTTAATTCATGGCAAGAGAAATAGCTTGAAGTCTTCTTGTTTCTACTTGTCTACCTGTATATCATACTAGCAAAGGAAGATGCTGCAAAGATTCACGTTAAAAAGAAGCAGAGGAGGAATTTTGCTTTTACTCACTGTAGTGGTCAGATATTTATAGTGCAGCAGTATTATACCAAAATACCACCCTCTGTTGCCCTTAGCCCTGTGTGCCTCTGAATGGTACCTTTCAGAAGGCGGTTGTCATTCTCAATAAGGAAGAATCATTCCTTAAAATACTTAAAGTTTGTGCATTTGCACAACTCTTCTTTCAGAAGCAGGTAGAATAATACATATAAATAACTTTTTTTTCCCAGGTGAGCTCTAAAAACAAGTGTGTTCAGTTTGTCTGCGGGTACATAGTGCATTCGGATGCAGCACAGGCTCTTATGCTTTTCCACTTAGATGAGTTGAAATAGGAAAATAATGTAAAGAGTCTGGTGCTGGGCAGAAAGTTTTGGGTAGAAGAATTACTTTAATGTGTTCAAGGGCAAAGGGGATTCACGCAGGGCTGGGAAAGCTGATCCCCATCACTATCTCCATCGCAAATCCAATCCCCATCTTCAGAGGCATTGCAAGTTCTACATGTGTCAAAAATTGCAGAACAACAGGGAGAGAATAATAACAGGTGTCTTAAATCCTTCCAAACTGTTCTGCTGTAAGGAGGGGAGACTTATCAGCAGGCAGGAGCAACCCCAGACCCACATGCTGCCCTGCAGCCTCCACATGGGTCAAGGGTTTTTCTTGTGTCTGTGGGTCTAGAATTCAGAAACTGCTCTTTTATGTAAATGGCATTAAACCACTGGTGAGGGTATGTTGCTTTAGCCATACCTGGAAACAGATTTCTTCTGAAGCCACTAAACAGTTTTTGCTCACCCTTGAGTTTTAAAATCATAAATTCTGATTGAGAAATGAAGCCACTGTAGTTAGTGGTTTGTCTTCGTTGTCTTTGCAGGGTACAGTTCCACCTTGGCTTTCGCTTGAGCTGAGGTCTTCAGTGTAAGCATGCAGCGCTGCCTGTCCAGTGGAGATGAGACAGGAGTTTTGAGGGTTTTTTCCTTTAATATGAAAGTAAAAGAAGCAAGCACAAAGCCCTATTTTCATTATTAGAAGACCCAACAGTTACTTGTGCTTTTTTTGCTAAAATCTAAAATTTCCCATATCTGCATGTTATTTTGTTGCCCCCTACTCAGTTGAAACTCTTAGAAGTGTAGTAGGTGGTTGAGGGAAAGCACTCTGCAGTCCATCTAAACTCTGCTTTGGTTTTGAGGGGAAAGTTGAGGGGTGAATAGGTAATTGAAGCACAGCAGAGTGAAAGCTGGTGGCAGTGAACACTGTTCCTAATATCTTTCCTGAGCAACTTGCTTGGATTTAAGAATTATGGGCTACTTGGCCATGGTCCCGAGGTATCCAGAAATTAAGCAGCATCCCACCGTACCGTGTTTGCCCAGCAGCTATGTAGCTCCTCAATGCCTTGTTTGTGTTTTCTCCCCGCCTTCTCTGTTGCAGGGTGTGAACGGCATGTCTGTGGATGAGAAGACTGACTCCCCCATGTATGTGTATGAGTCAACGGTGCACTGTACCAATATTCTCCTCTGCTTAAATGACCAGCGGAAGCAGGACATTCTCTGTGACGTGACGCTGATCGTGGAGGGGAAGGAGTTCCGCGCCCACCGGGCTGTGCTGGCTGCCTGCAGCGAGTACTTCTTGCAGGCCTTGGTCGGGCAGACGGAAAATGACCTGGTGGTCAGCCTGCCGGAAGAGGTACAGTTTCTCACCTTGCCCACACTGTAAACACGAACCCCTTCCGACCTGAGCAATGAGGAAGACCTCTATGGCCAAGGGGTGTGTGGTGCAGGTTTCGATGCCTGCCCCAGCACTGCTCTGAATGCGGTTTTTGCGTTCAGATGGGTTGCAAATTGCTGAAGGCTGAACTTGTTCAGTCCAGCCTTTCTCACAGCTCCTAGAAGTTACGGTGGCAAAGCTTTAAGATGCTTCAGCTCACCTTTGTCACTGCCACCAAGGGAGCCGTACCCAAACACTCAATTGCCATAGCTTTGGTCAGGACATAATCAGGACCTTGATAGACTTCTGCTCTTCCAGACATGAAATTTGAAAGGGGTGATATAGCTGCTAGACAGCAGGTTATTGTTGAAAAATCGTTTGAGCTGTCACATTGCTGGGAATCACACTGCTGTCCCGTCCCGCTCCCCCACACTTTCCGGCAGCTCATATCCTTGTCCTCCTCTTTCCCCTCTTCTGCACCTCACTGAGCCTTGCTTCCTCTCACCTCCCCTCACAACAAGTTTAGGTTAACTGCTTTGGGCCATGTGTTTTCCACTGAGAAACCATGAGCCGTCTGTCAAAAGGCAGGGTTTTTCTCATGCAGCATGGTTCCCACAGCAGGAAGCCAAGGGATGTAGAAAATACATACCTCACTGGAAAGTTTACTTTATTTTACCACAAAATCTCGCTGGCTGGCTTCCACCCCCACTGTAATTTCCTCACAGCCATACAGCCGTGACAGCACAGCTACTGAAGGGCATGCCAGTGGCTTTGCTGTCCACAGAAAAGGCTACGTGTGCCTGCTGGCCAGACTGCCATCACCAGCCACCTCAGCACTGCCTACCCGATGCCTCTGTCTGGGATGGGCAGCACAGGCATGGTGGCAGTGTACCCAGAGCATGGGGCAGCAGTCACTCAGTTGGAAGGTGCTCTGGCATACAGAGGGGTTTTCAGCATCCTTTGCTTACTGCCCATGAAGAAGCATGGTGTGTTTTAAATGATGTCAGGTCCCAAAGTGTCACAAACCATTTCCCCCCCCTCTAGTTTAGCCCTCCAGAAACTTCAGTGGATTCATGATGTTGTCACAGCACAAGTTGGAGAGCATTCAAAGTAGGTCCCTGGGGTGATTTCATCATGTCTTGACACTGAATATTACTCATGAAGAAATTTCAACCCAGACATTTTGCATAGGAGTTTAAAGACATCACAGAGGACATGCTAGGATGCACACTATGATTCTGCAGCATCCACTGATAATTTCCAGTGGAAGAATCGACTCTGTCAGCGTAGCATAGCTTTTGCAGTGCAAAGCTAAGGCAGGAGCAGAGAAGTGACAAAACACACCCAGGGGTGCACAGGTATGAAGAGATAGGAGAGTATCAGCACTCTTCTATAAAGCCTTGGTGAGACCTCCATGTATGATTCAGGTCCTGTTAGAGAGATTTAATTGAAATTCACATAAGCATATACAAGAATGACTGAAGTGTTCATAAAAAGGAGCCTGACCTGGTTCAGCAGAAGGAGGAGAAGACAACCATAGCAGGTTTGTATGACTGGCGTGACAACTGAGACATGCTACAGCTCTTGTGTAGGCAGAGGAGATGAAATGGCTGAGAGGAGGAATTTCTCTTTAATACTAACGACAGTGTTGCCCCAAGCATCGATTGGTTTCAACTAGCTTTTAGTAAAAGTAGATTGGAAATCAGCAGATTTCTAAGCACAATAGTGGTGGGGTGCTGAGCCACAGGCAAGTGAAAGGAGCAGGGATCCTGCTGTGTCTGCGCTTGGTGACCCAGTCCTATGTTCATATGACACTAAAGATTTAAAACACAAAGCTTTGTCTTTCTGTTTCATGAGATACTGCAAAAAAATATTCCTCCAGTCCAACCAGAAATTATTTCTATTTAAGTGAATCCCCTTTGGATAAATGAAGTATTAAAGTTTCAAATTCTAAAATATATCGCATGAAAGATCAAAACATTTTAGTACCTAAATGTTACACTGGTGATTGCTACAGGTCTAGTGAAGTCTATGGATTTACAGCAGCAGTGAATCTAGTTCTGAAGGTTTTTCACAACACCTGAGACCACCACTGTTAACTTTACCACGTGCTTCTGTTAGTTGCAGAATGCCAGGGCTTTAACCTTCTCATCCTGGAAAATAATTCCCTTAGCCTTTTTAAAAAAGGTACTACAGTTACCAGTGCTTACTAGTACAGATATTTTCCATGTGCAAATTAACTGCATTGATTCTAACAAGTCAAACAAATTAGCTACCAAGCAAATTAGATTCAATGCAGATGTGGTGAGTTAAATAATTTCCTCACAAATGCTAGTCAGGAGAGAGGTAAAGATTGCTGCCTGATGCATTTTGTTGTTCCTCAGTTATTCCTTGGTTTTTAAGATGCACATCTCTGCTTCTGGCATGCCTCTGCTTCAGAGTGCCAGGAACTTCGGTAGTTGCCTGTGCATAGATAATGGGAAGTGCCTCCAACAAAGAACAGTGTGGGAGCTCCCGACAAAAGGAACTGAAACACTCCTGGATTTAAAGATCTGATAGCAGGGGAAACACCATCTTAGTTGTAGTGCATTAAAAGAAGTTAGCAGGGTCTTCTACAGTTCACAAGATAATGGCTCTTCCCAAGGCTTTTGTTGGTTTTAGTCTGTGGTCTGCAGAACTCTGACAGCCCATGAGTTATTGCTAAAGGTATCTGTGAAAACTGACTTCATCTGTCATGCAGGGAGTTACTCCTCCAGTGGAGAAATTTCAAACTGAAGTTGAAAGTTGATGTCTTGAGCCAATACTTTTTTTCAGGTTTAGAGACTATTTATGTTGGCATATACTTGTAGAAAAACAGAGACTGAAAATAATTTGTAAATACAGCCTTCACAGATCAGAACTTTTCTGAAGGTGATGATCACTCATAAATTAACAAAGCTGTTTTTAAGTCAACAATGCAAGCGTTGCATTTTAAATTCTGGCATGGTTTGAAAACTGCTAAAGTGTGCCGTTGTGGAGAAAGGGCATTATTATTATAATTTCTCAAAGGTTTGATGTCAGAGGTGGATAAAGCTTTGTTTATAATGCTTTTACACTCATGTAATGTTGGTGTGAGGGAGCTTAACATCAAAACAAAGAACTTCTTTTTGATTATTCAAAGCAGTAAATCTGCCTCTGAAGTCTAAATTGCAGACTTTTCTTTTACTTCATAGCATGTTGGGGCCTTTTTGTTAATCTGGCATCCAGACATTGTTAACTATTGTCTAGATAAACAGTGAACAGATGTTTTTTACATTATTTCTTGTTTATATCCAATTACAAGCGAGAGCAGTCTTTATGATATGCCAGTCATTTCAGTGGGGAGACATTGTGCATGCTCAGAATTGGGACTGGGAGAACTTACAGGGTTTTAAACCGCTGCAAAACTTTGTGTTACACATTTCAAATCAGTTCAGGCATGACTTAATGGGCCTCCATTCAAACCTTTCCCTAATCAACTTAAGCTAAGTCAGTACAGAGCTAATTCTGCACTGATTGAAGAGTTTCCATAAACCATTTTGTTGTAGCCTTGGTAATTTGATTTTGTACTACACCTTTTGTTAAAGCACTGGATTTTAGTGTGTAGATAAGCACTTGGAAAAACAGCCACATAATAACACGGGCTCAGACGTGGCCATGGTGTGTGATCAGCCCTCAGAGCACAGTTAGAGGAACAGAGTGTATCAGCTGCCTACAGCTAATTAAAAAGGACCCCGTTAGCTCTTAACTTCTATGCTTTTCTCTTTATTGGCAGGTTTTGGTAAACAAGTAGAACCTCACCTGCTTTTCACCCAGTGTATTTTTCAGCAGTTGTGCAGTTTGTTTCTCTGTCAGGTGCTGTGAAATGCAACCCAAAATTAGTATTTTCTTAAAACCGAGTTTAAAGCTGTAAAGTTAGTAATTCACTTCATACCCCTAACTGTTGTTTTGTTTTATTTAATCATGAAAACTGGTCTTCCTTCCTTTAACAAGGCACTTAATTAAGGTTTTAATTCACGATAAGAAGTTAAATGGCACTTACAAGCCTTTTTTAATGGTTTCCACTTCCCATCCAGCTTACAAAAAAAGGTGTGATAGAGAGAGAGACACGGCTGTCAGCCAGGGGTATTGTAGGTCATGCCAATATTAGCTGGCAGCGGGCCATTATCCAATTAACATTGCTTCATTGCTGCAAGTAATAGCTCTCGAGTAGATGATTTAGTCATTCATGCTGTAGTGGTACTCTACTTTACTTGAGAAGGAGCCAAGCTACTTTACTTGAGCTTCATCAAATAGGCTTTTTATTCACTATTATTACCTGCCTGGCTTTGCTAAAAGAAGTGCACAGTGAGCCTATACGGCAAGCTGAAAGCTGGGCGCTGGACAGAGGAACATTCTGTGCAAACACCTTATTCACTTGGTTTTCTGAAAGCTGAGGTTGCAGTTAATTGGGGAAAAAATGGAAACAGCAACAACAAATAAACCCCCTCAGTTGCATTAGATTCCTACAGCTTAGAAATGAGATGCCTGACCTTGCTCATGGGTTTTTTTTACTTTGGGGTATACATTTGAAAATACTTTCACCTGGTCATTCCAGCTGTGAGATCACCAAATGCTTTTCTGTCTGGTGGAATTAAACACAGGTCTTCTGAAGTAGACTGCGCTTTCTCTAGCACTGGTTTGATACTGAGCTTTCTCTAGCACTGACCTAATACTGCCCTTTCTATTACAGACTAAAGGTATAAAAGTACCTTAGTACTCCAGTAGGCTGGTTAGTTTTACCTGTAACCTTGAATTTCTTGCATCTGTTTCAAAGAATGGTTACTGGTGACTTTTTTTAGTGCACTCAACTATCTGCTGGAAATGTTGCCTTCCAGAAGGATGAAACAGAGTTGTCTTTGGCTTACAAATCTTCCACAGGGCAAAGGGAAGCAGCATCTCTTTTAGGAAGAGGCGGTGAGATGTGCTTGGGGAGCCTTTTTTGTTTGTTTATCCACACAGCTCTTTTCTTTGCTATTAAGAGAATGATGTTCAAAGTAGATGTTGGCACACACCACAGGCTGAATTTCTCCGCCTTCTTACTGCTTTACTGCTCCCTGATGGCTGCTGCCAAACCTACTGTTTCCCCACGAGGTCTAGCCCTGTGAAATCTGTCATCTGCTTCTTCGCTTGATATGGGTTAACTCCCTCACACAGCTAATCTTTGCAAGGAGAAAGGCAGGACGGGACTTCGATTCGGATTCAAGGCTGGCAAAAGCTGAGTATGTTGGAAAGCGAGGGCATGCGGCACCCTGGGGTGGGACTGAGCCAGGCATCTAACATTAGTATGGCTTGTAGCTGACAGGGAGGAGAAATACTGGCAGCTGCTAACCATCCATGCCAACCCGCCAGCCTGAGGGAAAAATGCTGGGAATTAGCCAGGGAAAGATGATCGTGATGAGGAGAAAATCAAAGGCAGGATGCAGGAGGTCAGCTATTACATACCCTGCTGGCTAAAGGCGATTATTATTCCTTTTTATCTCTCTAGAAAGAAACCGTATTTTCTTACTTTGTCTCTTTCCTTTCCATGTACTGTGTATATGTATGAATATAATATCTTTAAGGAACACAGGGACTGAGCTGGGAGTGCTCTCCACAGGAGCATCTAGTGGAAGAGGTGATAAATGTGGGAAAGGGGAGCAAGAGGGCAAGAAAAAGTTTCTTTCCCAGCTGGAGGGATGTTATTACACAGTAGGGAACAACGAAAGACTCTTTGTCACCCTAGAGATGTATTAGGAATAGCTAAGGTTAGTTCTTTAAGAATAGGAAGCATTAATGTGGTTTTCTCTTTATATGACTGTAAAGGCCATCGATGTTCTTTGCAGATTGCAGTACTGGCCAGAATTATTTCTGCTGTGGCTCAGGAGGCAGCCGTGATCTGCAAACCTTTGTGAAAGCCACCACTCCCTTCATCCACAGAGCTTTTTGTAGTGGCAAGAGTCTGTATCCATCAGGCTTCTAGTAAAGTCAGACTTCAAACTCATTTCCACTTCAGCCTTACCTCAGCAATGCCACTTCAGTGAGTCCACATGGACGGAAGTTAGGTCTTTGGTTCCCAAAGTTCCTCTTGAGGAATATGTTATTTTTCATGCTGATTCACAATGCTGACACTAACTGCACAGAAGGATGACTGGAGGCTGCAGGTCTATAGTGAGAGTAAAACTGAGCATCTGGGTACTTTTTGAGGTTTTACATGACATGATAGTAATTCAGGAGAAACCATGAGACAGAAATTGGTATTGTTTGGTGTGCGTTGGTTATGTGGCCCAATACAAGGTACAAACAACATAGTTTGTTTCTAGGAGGTGAGTGAGAAAACAGAAAGGAAACCATCAAGATGTGATATGAAATTCCAATCCCTGTCTTGCTGCAGAGACTTCTGGCACTGCCTGATTTTTCATGCCTCAAGTATGATGAAGAAACTAGCTGCATGCTTTTCATTCTGCATGGTGTAACTTCCATTATTTTCTGATGAGGGCTGTCTTTCTACTGATGTTGCTTCTCTGATCTTTTCCAGTGGAGTAAAGCAAAAAACATCTCTGTTGTGTTGTGAAGAGAGCTAGGTTTAAAAAGCAAAACAGAAGCCATGCATACATGCATGTTAAGGAGAGAAAATCTTGAAATAACTCCTCTCCTGCCCTTTGTCGGTAGCTGTACTATTTATTTATTTATTCTAGTAAGCATATAAAACTGTACTGTCGAAGGGGATGTGGAGGTGAATGCTCAGAATCGTGTTCACCACCGCGATAAGTGAACTCAATTGCATTGCCTTTGTTAGACTCCTGCCTGCCGTTAGTGCTAAATTGGGCTGATTGACTGTGATTGCACTCTGTATTGAAAAGGCAGTTTGCAGTGTGGAAACTTTCTCTCTCAAACATGACAAGCGATCTAAAATGTAGAAGATGTCCTGAAGAGTAAGTCCTAGAGGTAGAATGTAGTAAGGGCATGAGCAGAAGGAACAGGGATGTGTAACAGGAGATATATTTTATTTGTTTTAAATTTGGACTTGTTGGGGGTATTTTCCGTATTCAAATATGTATGTAGGCAGGAAGGAGAATGAGGTGGCTGAGCCATGATTGTGCCTCAACAGAACTGAAAGATCTCCCTTTCTCCCCCTCCACCTTTCAATCTCTTACCTTTGCTTTTCCTTTCTCTGAAAATTTAATGCCAGCAAGCTAAGCACCTGCTTTCTTAGGAGTCCAGAAATATAGGCTGAGCATTTGCCATTTGAATAAACAGACAGATAAGGCCCAGATAAGACACCCCTCAGTTTCACCACTTCAGAGACCACAACCTGTAAGGTATTTTCTAATCCTAGTGCTAAGCTTTGTTTTGTTAGCGTTCCCAGGACCCAAATAAGATAAGGTTTTATCTCCATACAGCACTGTCTGACAAGGATTCCCCAGTGAATAATGTCAGATCGACTGTTTTTCTCAGCTACTAGTGAAATTGAGCATGTTACAGGGTGGAATATGGCATGTATTCAAATGATGCATCGCAGCAGTCAACAAACATTAAGGCTAGGCAGTATGGTTCAATTTGGAAGTGAAATATGGGGTTTAGGTGAGCAGAAGGCAATTGAATCGTACTAGGATTTGGGAATGAGATGCTCTTTGTGAATTTTACAGGCAGGCTGTTGTGTTTTTTAGAGGAACAAGTAGACTTACTCTGTTTTGCATGTTCAGTGCAAGCTCTGAAAGGAGAAATGGGATGTTTATTCCAGGACTTTTGTGCAGTCCTGAATTTTCATCTCTTCCACTTTGATGGGGGCTGACGGCAAACACCTCTGAGTCCCAGCACAGTCTAACACTACTAAAAGCCATGTCCTTGGGCACTTTATTTACTTTGATAAAATAAATAAGTAGGAGCAGCTGTACTTGGTCAAACTACAGATCCATCTAGCCCAGGCTTGGTTTGTTTTAAAAATGAGATACAAGTTCTCTGAAAGAGCTTGAGAGGAGGCTTGTGTGGTTGTTTAAAGACTTAAATGAAAAGTATCAGGCATATCTCTGGGAAGCATGTTTTAGTTTACTGGGGAAAGAGACCATGAGAGCCACCAGCAGTTGCTTTGAAGCCAGATTAAAATCAACTGAAAAAATTGGCACATGTTCTTAGCAACAAACTGCCCAGTGATGTGTATGACTGGACATGGTTTCAGAACTGTAAGGCAAATGGCCTTGGAAAGGGATGAGCTTTAGACAGCCCTCAAAGAAGTTTGGTGCTCAGTACAGATGTAGTTGAGTGGAATTTAAGATCCTAGGATAACAGTTCAGATTTCCTAATAAATTTTTTTGTCTTTCACTTTGCTTAATCTGACTTTGTAAGAGCAGATGGTGTCAAAGTGTGTGGTTAAGTGTGACTGTTTCCCACACAAAGAGGTCCTTGTACCTTTTTCTTAGTTTACAATTTGTATTTTGGGAGGGTTCTTCAGGGATTTTTTGCTTAAAGTTTGCACAATGCATCTTTCAGGTCACTTAAGAGTTAGTGATGAGGCTTTACAAGACTTCGTGAAGGAAAGTAGGTTAATTTGTAATTGATATGGCACCATGAATTCCTTCCTGTGACCCAGGGACTGCTGCTAGCCAGGGGTCTGCAGTTAAAATAGCTATAGCTGGGCTGAGAACAGCAGAGAATCATGGTACTAGCACTTTCAGTAAAACCAGTATATAAACAAGGTGTCACCAAACAGCTGGAATTGAGGGGTATTGGTTCTTAAGTTAAAACATGGTAACATAAAACCTTCAGCACTAGATTTTTGAGGTCTCTTGGGAACAAATAAAGTATTGTTATCACCTCTCTGAGAATGCTGGGGTGGAAGCTGATGCATCAGGTGGGAATTACAGCACAGGTCTGTACATCAGGTCAGTGATGATTAAATCACCTTGTGTGAATCACTCAGCTGTGTTTACCTCTCTAAATGCTCTGGTTCACATTACCTCACACAGAGGTGAACAGACTGACCCACAGCTGCCACAGCTGCTAGTCCCGGAGCAGCCCATGTATCTAAACCCAGAGATTCCACCTTATCACTCCCCAGGCAGAGTTTCAGTCTCATTTTCTTCCCTCTCTATCTTTTAAGTGTGCAGGAGGCATTGAGGGGATTTTCAGACTAGTTGCAGCATTTTAAAGATAATTGGGGTAGAATAGAACAACTCGTTGCCTTATCTGGTCAGTTGGTCCTGAACGACTGATGGGCTTTACTCTGTGTCCTCTGCCTTCTTCCTGCATCACCTCTGAGGTCCTGTGCACTGCCATCAATAACAGCTGCTGAGACTACCACATCCAAGAGGAAGGTAGACGTGGAGGCATGGAGCAGATCAGAAGGAGTCTGTGAACTGCTGCAGACTTCCAGTCACCAGGAGACTGGGGCACCTTGAGGGTGCTTCATTAGGAATTTGAGCTGTTGCAGAAGAAATTCTTAATTTAAAACTAATAATCTTGATACTTGAGAGTGAGACGTAAAAAGTTTTTCCTGTAGTATCGTAATTTTGGGGCATCGCATTTACCCAAACAGTAGGCAAGCAGGTACCTAGCAAGACCTGATCTCTTCCAGAGAGAGTTAATCAGTCTCGGCAGATGGGAGCTGTGGATTTGCAGGACCTCAAAACCCAGCCATCTTGGTTTTGGTGTTGAAGCAACCATCTTTAGTTATGTATCTTTTGCACCTAATCCATATCATTCCCTGCAGCAGCTGCTCATCATTTCAGAACAACACTTTAGAGAACTGGAAGACTGCAGAGAGATTTCACAGGTGTGACCCAGGATGGATTCAGTGATGGTATTGTATTCTCAGTGCTCCCTTCTGTTCCTGCAGTGTCAGATATACCTCCTGAAGCCAAGGCTGAGGTGGGTTTATGGGGGTAGTACGATAGAAAGGAGACCATCCAAATAAAAGAATTGACCCAGAAAGGGACCTGAAGAGTGCTAATAGTTTAAAGAGATGTGGGCATCCAGTGTATTGTGCATCAAACATGTGGTAATGCTCTACTTGAAATCTGCTTGTGATAAGACCAGATTCCCCAGTCTGTGCATATACATCTTTATGTTCCCAAGATGGGTGGGGATGAAGTCTGTAATAGTGTTTCGAGGTAAAAAAAAGTAGATTTAAAGAAAATGTCCTTTCAGACTTTACCAGTGCAGTTCTCAGTTTCAGGAGAAAATACCTTAGATGAAGTGGTCCAGGATTTTCATCAGACAGTCAGCTAAGAGGCTGAGGCTACGTTTTTTGGCTGTGTAAAACTTCTGCCTGTGGGAAATGTGTTGGTTTTTTGCTTCCCTTTGAAATTGAGCCTGTGTTCCTCTGTTTCAAGGGCCTGCAGCTAGTAAGAAACTAGTCTTAAGCAACTCTGAAAGCAAAATACCTTTCCATCTCTGACCACACAGCAGTAGTACAGCATGCCTAGCCACTTCTCTCCCCAGATACACAGGCAGAGAAAATTTCCTTGTCAGGGGATTCTTGGTCAAGTAAAAACAGAGTAAGTTCAAGTTATTTCCTGTTTCTTTCAAAGGACAGGGTAGGAGCCAGTAACCTTTCAAGACAGGAAAAAGTTGGGGAAAGACAAATCCTGACAACTTCCCTTCTGCTTTCCGCAGAGGACTAGTGCTCATTTCTGCTTCCAGAAGGTGAAACTGGGCTAGAAGAGGACAGGTTTACAGCCATTCCATCTGCCTGTTGAACTATTTTTTTTCACCTTATTTTCATCTGACTGCAGATTTCCATGTTCCCCCATGTATGACTTTCTGTATATGGTGTTTTTGTCTGGACATAAAGCCAAATCAAGCAGTTTCTGTCTATTCCTTGAACTTGTTAGTTTTGAAGAGACTGGACATGTCAAACTAAGGCCACGTTTTAAATGTCTGAATTAATTTGTTAAATTCAAGGCACAAAAAATAGAGTTGCCTGTCTTCTGTAAAAGCCATCTATTCTTGTCATTTTTGTCTGATTTATATAAGCAGTAGCCATTAAGGACAAATAATACCTATACCATTGTCCAAGGAAGTGAAGAATTAAGAGGTGTCCATGACATATATAGGCATTGGGGTATGCTACAGAGAAGCTTGTTCACATTTACAAAGTCATTAAAGCATTCAGAAAGCAGAAACCATTGCTTTCAGTACTAGCAGAAACTTTTCAATCATTAACTCCTTTTCTTCTTTCCCTGTCATCAATGTACCTTTCAGTTGGAGGATAGAGAAGAACAGCTGGTAAGAGCTACCTCGGGCTTGGTTTAGTTTTGCTTCCTTTTTAAAGATGAGCCTAGTCCTTCTCTTATGGAATTTATGCTTATGGGTGAGGTTACAGTCCGGTTCTGAAACTGGTTTTCTGCAGAGGAATTGCGTAGCTACAGGGGGTCTGAGAATTCATGGTCATTTCTTGTTACTGTGCTTTGTACCTCTTGGTTGAATGGTAAGGTGGTAATAAAGCCCTCTCTAAATATTCTCTTTCATGAAAGGATGTTTTACTCTAAACAGGCTTTTCTTTTCCCAAGCTGCTCTGATTGCACGTAGAGGTAAAAAAAGGGTCAGGTGTCATGTATGTTCTTGAGAGGCTTCAGAGGTGTCTTTATTGTTGTAAAAGGCAGACGAAATCAACATTGTTATAACTATTTGACCAAATTATTTCCCTACTGGTACTAAAATTTCTTAAAGACAAGGTTTTCATGAGGCCTTTTTGTAGCTCATTGTCTGCGCTGTTATTTTTTATTATTATTTATTTAAGGGAAGGGAGAAATTTGTTCTATTTGCAGCTTTCAACCCTTGTCCATCTGTCAGGTGGATGTATATTTACAGGAATTAATGAATGCCCATTTTTATTTCTCCCCTGTCATGGTTTAAGCCCAGCCGGTAACTCAGAACTGCGCAGCTGCTCGCTCACTCCTCCCCCTTCCTCCCCCTGCTCAAGGAGGGATGGGGAGGAGAATTGAAAGAATGTAACTCCCACGGGTTGAGATAAGAACAGTCCAGTAACTGAGGTATAACACAAACCACTGCTGCTAACACTAGTAATAATAATGATAAGGGAAATAACAAGGGAAGAGAATACAACAGCTCACCACCCGCTGACTGATACCCAGCCTGACCCGAGCAGTGATCTAACCCTTCCGGGTAACTGCCCCCAGTTTATACACTAGGCATGACGTGCTGTGGTATGGAATACCTCTTTGGCTAGTTTGGGTCAGGTGTCCTGTCTCTGCTTCCTTCTGACTTCCCCTCCTCCCTGGCAGAGCATGAGGCTCAGGAAGTCCTTGGTCAGAGTAAACATTACTGAGCAGCAACTAAAAAGATCGGTGTTATCAGCTCTGTTCCCAGGCTGAAAGTCAAAAACACAGCACTTCATCAGCTACTAAGGAGAAAAATGACTGCTACTGCTGAACCCAGGACATCCCCTTAGAACAAAGGTTACATCATCATTGTCTTTGGAAAGCTTTTGGATCAGCTTGTCTTTGTGTGTGCACAGCATTTTTTGGTACCATGCCAAGCACCCCGTTGAGACTTTAGTAGTGATCAGAGGAACAGAAGGAGATTTTGAAGTTTGGATATAAACCCTATTCACATGAGCAAAACTTTGTAAAACCTCCATAGCAGTCTACTGGAGAGCTGGGCTCTCTATTGTATGCTCTCCATGCCCATCTCTGCTGGGATGAAACAACTCCTGCCCTGCTGCCTCTGAACACGAGGTCCTCCAGCAAATGTGGGAAGAACTTGATCTGAACTTATTCTTCAGGAAAGCAGCCATCCCTCAGCAGGCTGGCATTTCCTCACCCTCTTTATGCATGTGGTTCTGACATGCAAATGCTCTTGCTTAGTCCTATCAGCTGCATGTCATTCTATTCTGGGGAAGGTGAGAGCAGCAACTGAAATGGATGCAGCTCCAACAGGCATCAGCTTTATTCTTTTTACCCCCAAAAAGTTAGTCTTAGCCTTGGGTTTGTATGGTAGTTACAGCACAAGGGGGAAGCATCACTACTAAAAACGGAGAGCAATGAAAAATGCAGTGGCTGCCCATCAAGTGAATGTATTTGTCATTTGGTGTTTGTATGGCTGATGAGCTCTCTCTGCACTTCACCAGTGCTCTGGTTGGCCAGGGTTCTTTAAAGGTCCCTGAGAAGCCTTTACAGCAAATGAAGGAACTTTGGCAAGATCCTGCATTACACCATGCCCTGCCCAGCATTCCTATAGTTCTTGCCATTTCCTGCGCCTTACAACATGGCTGTGGCTTTGGACAGCAAGCACATTTTGTATTTTTATATTTCCCAAATGAGTTATGTTGAAATGTCTTTCTGTATGAGGGTTGTTACTGTGTGCTGTGGATTTGCAGAGGGGTGAGGGATTTTTGTTATGTGTGGTTATGTGCTGTTTCATGGCTCTGTTTTATTTCCTCTTTCATCCTCCTCCTACTCTCTCTTCTACCTGATTCATTAAATTAAATCTAACATAGCGGCACATTTAGACAGAAGTGACACTTGGCTATGCCAGTTCCCCAGTGGCCTTAAACTGCTGGCTGAAGTACTGCGAGCAAACATAGACCCTGGCTTGGCCAGCAGTTCCACCCAGCTATCTGTATGTTCACTCTCCAGGCTTTATTTTACCTACGCTATTGGAGACTGCGGAGTCACAGCCTGTGTCTCATTGTTATGCATGGATGGGAAATATTCCTGTCTGATTTGCATTCATTAGCTGTTGGTAGTTCCTCTGTTGAGGTCTCTAGCCTTGTTTTTACAGTGCTTTTGGCAGTGTTTCTGCACTTGGTGTGTGAATTTTTATGATCTGTTGCATGTTATTCATGCAATTTCCTGCCCTGTAATGGTATCAGTTTTCCAGACACAGAGGAATACAAACGAAAACCCAGGAGCCAGCATTAGCATAAAATGTCCCAGTTCTGTCAGTTTGATTAATTTGTCTCTTTGTCTCCTCTGTATATGATAAGTGCTATTAATGGTTGCAACACTTCATATGTCAAAGTCTTTCTTCCTAATGACTTGAAAATGTGGTTTATTTCCCCCTTTTTTGTATTATTTTTCTCATTTAGCATTCCACTCAAGTATAGATTTATGCCATGCTCTTTCATTATCTTACTGGTTGCAGCACTGGAGTGATTACATATGGTGTAGGGTATGAGCAAAGATGTGATCCCAGGGGCAGCAGCTGCTGATGCTAGCTGAAAATAGATCCAGCGTATGCTCAGCACTTTTCCCAGAGGTCTTTTATTTATTAGGAACAGTCTTAGTACAGGACAGCTCAGACCCTCATTTAGCAAGATGACTTTTTGCCTTTCAAGAACAGTGCAGTGACTTTGCTCTATTTACTGACTGCTGTATAATTTTTTTTCACTGCCTCCTATTGAAGCAGTGACTTTACCTAATGTAAATTGTAATATAATCCTGATTTATAATGAAGTCAAGAAACGACAGGCTCCAATTGAAGTAATGGAACTTGACAGATCTAAGGTTTAAATTAAATAATCCTATTTGTAAGACAGCATTTGTACATGGTACACTGGTTTAAAATGAACTTCAGTTCTTCTTCAGCAAATCCTTTACCATTCTCTGTGTTGTGCCTTCTATAAAGGCTTTAAAGGGAACAAAATTCATTTGGGAATATCATCTTTGTCTTTGTAAATGTGTCTGGAACAATGCATTGTTTTCTTTCCCATAGCAAATTGTTTCACATAACTCTTTAATTAAAGAGGAAAAATTAACGTGGGTCATTTATTCAGGGCACGCCACATCTAACCTGCTTTAGTGGCCAGAAGAGGCCAACTGCGGAGAATGAGGACAGGGAGAATGCTGGAGGGAAAACAGAGAGGAAGGCTGCAGCTCGACTCTTTGCCTCCCAGGAGCAGAGGTTCATCCTAGCAGTGATTTGTATGGAGGGAGAAGATGGCCTCCTATGAGCTGTCCTTCCTTCACAGCTGGCAGGGGGAGCGCTTCAAGATGGTGTTTCCTTTTGCCTCTGCACCCCATTTTTTGCCCTCCTTCACTGTCGTACCAGTGCAGGCAGCGAGAGCCCTGGGGTGCGCAAATCAAAAGGTGGCTGGCTGCTCAGAGCTGGCAGTCAGCGCAGAAGTGGGGGTTGGTGGAACAAAAGGCTTGTAGATAAGGAAAAGAGACCAGGCAAGGGAGCATGAAATGCTGGAGAAATGATGGGAACGGGCACAGAGAAAGGGCAGTGGGATAAAAACACCAAAGGTACGGTGCAGGGTTTTTCTGGCCTAGATTGAGGGAAGCTATCTTGGAAGATGACCTCTTCCCTTTTCTCTCACTCAGCATTGCATTTTTGCCTTCATTTCTGACTGCATTTAGTTGCTGCTGCCCCTCTCTGTCACCTTTCTAATTTTCCTTTGTACCTGGCTGTGATGTGGCCTTTTCCCCAGGAGCCTACAGACGCTGTCACCCTGGGCCAGCCTCGTGCACTCCAGCAGAAACAGCCCAGCTTGGGTATCCAGCTTGATAATGTTCTACAGCTACCTGTCACCGTGCTGTCACCCTGAGTCATCAGCTTCCCGCAAGCCCTGGCAGAGAAAATGTCTCTTTTGCAGCCGTTGTGTTTGGGCAGTGTCAGCCACCATCAGTGCTGTGAACTCAGTTAAGAACTTTTTCTCCCAGTGCTTGCAGGGAAGTCATAACTTCTATTAATCAGAAACCAAGCCCAGTTCCTCACTGCTGTCAAGAAGGGACAGTACTGCCCAGGGCCACTTGGGAATGTGGGGAAAAACAAACTCACAAAGCCACAGCAGTGCAGGCCAGCAGAAGAGGCAAAGGCAAGGAGGATCCACACAGCAAACATGGCATTGACATCGTGTGGGCCCTTGCTTCTCATCTAGGGAGAAAAATCAACAAGGTCGAAGAATAAAAGTCCATCAGGAGGTTTTAAGAGTTGCTGCTGGTAGCTTGCACACTGCCCCGTCTCTCTTCTCTGACAGGCATGTGCATGGCTACAGGCATGGCTTTCTGTTCACTTGGAATTAACGGGATTACATAGGGCAGAAAAGGAGGTGGGGTACACTGAATTTTGCAAGCACAGAGTTTCAGCCTCCTTAACCCTTAGAAAGATAAACAAAATAAAATAGCAAGAACCAATTCCAGGATGATTCAGTATGCAAATAAACTGGTTTTCATTACTCAAGGCACACGTAAATGCGCGCTGGTGACTGAGGCAGCAGAATAACACTTCACTGTTCATTATTTTATCAGTGATAATTGTAGTTAATATTTTCTTAGTAGTGTCTCTGAGACTTTATTTATGCTTCTAATAATCTGAGCAGCTGTAATGATGCTGGCTGCCAGAGCTGTAGCCTTTTAGAAGCACTCTAGTGTGGCAATGATATGATGATAACAGAAAGATAAGGAGATGATGATCTTCTCGGAGCAGATGGGGCTAATTCAGCCCTTTTCACACACGTTCACGTTCTCTACTCTCTTTCTCACACTAGCATGCGTGGGTGCACGTGAGCATATGTAGAAACACACACACACAAATAGCTGTAAAGTCCCAACTTCCACCCTCCTGGTAAGTCACATGTCAAGCTGGAAATGCCATCATTTTTCTATGTGAAGAGTATTTCTAGGGCTTCTAGCATAGATGGCATTTTCTACGCCTCACTTGCTGGTTAGTGCTTAAAAATCTCATGTATAGGTCAAAAAGGAGAAAGTCAGTTCCTTGGGAACAGCATTGAGGTGGGCGCAGGGTTGTGGCTGGAATGCCATTGCCCATCCTTCCCATCCTCTGACCACTGTGCTGCAGGGCACTCCTGCTGGGCCTGTTCTTCTTTAGGGACTGAAAGAGCCATTTGCCTGTTTTCGCAGCAGGCATGAGCTCAGCAAGAAAGCAAATACCTCTGATTTTTTTCTGGTGAGATTTATGGAGGCTTAGCTAACGTTTTGGGCTACCATGGGAGGAGTTAACTGCTCCTCATGAAGGATGGGAGGGGAGGAGCTTTGGCAGCTCAGCAATGGCTGGTTCGCCTTGCAAGTGTGCCTTGGTGAGCTGAGTGGACATCATTGGTGAAACGTGAGCACACCAAGCAGTGGAACAAAAGCCACCATAATCCTCAGATCTGCTAGTAGCCATGCAAGAGCAAACCCGAGGTGAACACAGAAAAACTGTGTGTCCAAATACCAGAAATTAGAAGGCAAGGCAGGGGAGGAGGGAAAGGAAATCTGGAGCTTATGCAGTATTTGGCAGGTTTTGTGTTAAAAATACGATGCCTGCAGGAAGCCAGGTTATTTATACAGGGTTTCAGCATACCAGTTAATAATTGTAATTGCCTGGTTACTTTGTAAAGTGCAGTAGTAAAGCCTTTGATATTCAGTTCCTTCCACAGCCCAGCAGAAGCATCTCTAGATTTCAGATGTTCCAGTATTTGCTCTGCTGTGCTCTCTGCTACACAGGCCTAAGGATGCCAGTGATTTTATATACTGTGCCATGCTAGTGCATGGTCACAGGCAATGCTGGAAGCACTGGCATCATCAGCCCTGTGGAACCCACAGCTGAGCATCCATGAGCTGCATCGGATATTAGCCAGCACTGTTTCCTGAGCCTGCTTTTTCTCCAGCTCCTTTGTCTTCTGATTTAGTTCTCTTCCTCAGACTGCAGCCTTGTGTTTTCCTAAATCATATCTGACAGAGCCTGCTTCTTTCTTTCCTATGTTATGCAAACAAATAGCAGGGCTTGGAGTGAGATGTCTTGTTGTGAAGTATTCCTCGTTTTTATAAAGTAATTACAGTGTCTTTAATGCAGTGTGTATTTAATACACTGGATTACATAGTTTATTCGCATAAATGGATTCTGCCATACTTTGGAAAGAGGAGTATTCGTGTAATTTACAGTCTTTGTAATTTTTCTGTATTGTTGTGTTTGCTTCTGTATTAATTGCAGCTTCAGAAACTCTGAACCACTCCCCTAAGCACCCTCTGAATTAGCACATTTCTATGTGTGTCTTAATTTTCTGCCTATTTTGGTATTTCCTGATGTAACTTGGAGGCTTCTAGAGTTTCTTTCTTCCTTCAAGAAGTTCTTAAACGCTTTTTGTTTTCCCTTTTTCTCCCCACTTTGGCTCATGATATGCACCTAAACAGATCTTTCACAGACTCTTCTCTCACAATTTATATTCTGTGAAAGCTTTCCCACTTCCTCCTCCCCCCTCCTCGCTGCTCAACACTTTCCCTTCTTTAATTTTTTTCTTTTTTAATCTGAGGGTCAGTTTAGTTTCCCTTTTGCAAAAATGTGGGACTGATTTTAATTTTAAATTTTAGCTGCACTTCAATTCTGATTATGTTCTTGGGTTAAAATCTGTTCATTTCTGCCCAGTTCTTCCTCGATGGTTTGAGCATGGCTTGTGCAGGCACCCAAGGAGAGAAGGTAGCATTTCTGCTGAGCCATCTTCCTGCGTCATGCCTCATTACTGCGTTCCAGGTTTCTTAAGGTGTAAGTTGCATTGGAAAAACAAATGTATTGGGAACTGCCAGATATCACAGCAGTATTTCCCTTTGCTTTATCTTCCAGTTCATGCCTGAGTGTTTAAACTGCTAATTAGTGCCCCCGATTTTTATGTGTTCTTTGTTGATTCAGTCGTGTCGTAGCCAAGTGGTTCCTTCAGAGAAAAGGTTACTTGAAACATCCTCATCTCTAATTCTATTTCTAACACCTCCACCCAGAGTCTGACCTCAGCAGCTTGAAAGTTCTTCTCCAATTTTTTCACCTATTCCTGCCAGCAGATACTCTCTTGGCCATGATTTTGAATTTTCCCTGTTCTTCAGCTGCCCTGGGCAGCCTCCAACATTGACAACGTACCACCAACCATGTAATTAGTTAAGAAAAAAGTATTCTGCTCAAGTTCGTTAAGGTATTTTCTCCAGACAGTGGTACTTCAGCTGTCGTTCCTCTGGTTTGATGCATAGCATTACAGGCAGTATACCGTTCATGGTTTAATAAACTAGTGTTTAGATGAGGCTATTACCAGAGCGAATCTGGTTCAGAAAACCCCCAAGTATGTGAGTGCCTTAACTCTTACGCTCCACCCGTAGGTCAGGTGCAGTCGAGTGCTGACATTACCAATAATATGGGCATCAGTCTGCTGGCTGCTTACGCCATCTTTACGCTTGGCAGTCAATTCCAAGCCACTTGCCCCGCCATCAGCACTGACGCACTTCTCATGGGGTGATGGGCACAGTTTGCAATTGCTGCTCCCCATCCTTAAGGCAAGTCTAGCGTGAATGACCTCTCCTTCCTCCTTATCACACCAGGAGCATCGTGGTGCTCCCTGGGCACTGAGAAATACAGGTCTTTTCCTTCCTTTTCAAATGGGGAGGGAGGAGGCCCTTTGAAGTGCTGCTCCTGAATGTTTGTTAGGCTGGAGAGGACAGTAGGAAGTGATTTGCTTTCCTCCTTAGATTTGTAAATACTGTCACAGGCCTTCTAGTGTAAATTTGTCATCCGGCCAAAAGTTGGGACTTTAAAGGGGGAAAGCTGAAGGAAGTATCTGCACGGGGATCAGGCACAAAACTGGAAGTTGGTCTAGCATTTCTAATGTGGCTTCTTTCGTAAAAGTGTTGCTAAAGTTTGTTAAGCGTCTCCTTGGAGCTCTTATCCTGATGCCTCAAGAAGCTGTTGTGAAGGATGCACTGGAAAGGTACCAGGGTGCCCCCTTGGTCTGGCTTTGCAGGTGGCAGCTTTTTCAGTGGGACTTTTAAAGAAATAAAGTAGGTAAATAAGCCTCCCAAAGAAGGGAGCTGAGTGTCTGCTTTCTCCCATCGCCTGGCATGTATTCATGCCCAGGGGTGTCTGTCATGGTGGTGGTATGGTGGCTTCCCACCCCTGCAGTGTGATGTGATGCGATACAATGCGATGCAGGAGATATCAGACTGTCACTTGGACTTTGGGTCACTTTTCTGTCCAAGTATGTATGTACTACCCGAAGTGGCAGAATGTTAAGCTGGAGCCATTGAGGTATCTGCTTAATTAAAAAGTGGTTTTAGAATGAAAACAAAGGCCTCTCTTCATCAGTCTTTTCTATCGGCAACTTGTACATTCCCGTCTTGTTAAAAGCTCAGACAATACAAATACCTGCATCTGATACTTCTCACCCAAGCTGGATTTTAAAGGGTGATTACTCATTTTAGGAGCTCCATGGCTTTATAAGGGAAATACATCCATAAGCTGCTGGTGAGAGAACATTTAAATTAAAGAGGGGAAAATGCAGTAAAATATTGGCATGGCATTGACTTACAAAAGTACTCTGCTATTTATTATATCTTTTTCTGCCATTTTCCTGCCTTCTGCATGTTCTCACCTTAGTTTAAAAGGATCATGGTTACAGAATAATTCCTGACTATGTGCAGGCTTACTTTGAGCAAATATAGGAAAAAACCATGATGTCTAGCACTATTGGTTTTGCACACAACTGACCTGTTGGAGCCTAGTAAATTTAAAACACTTTTCCAAAACCAAATAATTTCAAGCTAGGAAAACCAGGATCTGCTAGTCTTCAACATCCCAGGTAAAAATAGCAAAGTAAATAGCCAGGAAGTCTCTTAACTCTTAATGGAATAACAGCTTTGGTGACTGATTTTGATTATCAGATTACACTCTGAAAATAACTTCTGCGCTATACTTGCAATTGGCTATAAAAGAAAAAGAATACAGCGTGTGCTAATTTTAGCAAATAAGATTAGAGTTAATATTTAATCCCAGAGACCTTCTTCAGGCTGCGGAAAAAATAGCAGCAGTTAACTGTCACTAATCTTATCTCCTATTTCCAGCATGTGTTTGATTATATAAGTTGTGCTGTTAGGAACATGCTGGCCAAGTGAGAAGTTAGTAGTTTGTTTGATACATCCTTTGGTTTATTAGACAAACTTCAGGGCTGAGGTGGATTTGAAAGGTCTCCACACACGCCTTTAGACTGCAATAGCAACACTAAAAGGTTAACAAAGTGGGTACCACCGTAGGCCCACTGCAAAACAGTATGTAAATAACAGATTGATTTTGAGTTCTGACAGAAAACGGTTGCATTACTCGTGTGTTTCTATCCAGTTGTTCTAAATTAATATTTAGTTTGGGATTTGATATACAGCATATGAGGTTTTATTCAATTTTCCTTTCTTCCTTCCCTACGAAATGGCCCAATAATTAAATTGATGTTTGGAGGTTAGAGATGAAGGCTTTCCAACTGTTTTTTTAGGTACCTGGTGATGAATTTAACCTGAAAATCAAAATACTAAAAATATAATCCATAATTTTACAAACAGTTTTCATGCTTCACAGAAAACCCATCATTGCTCCTATTGATCTCAAAAAGACTACTCCAATGCATAAAGATAATAACTTGTGCCTTCGCTGCTCTGTCAGGACTTACGCTTTCCCAGCAGGGCTCCAGCTCTGACCATCTAATTTATCCACAGTTTGGTAGGATTTAGCAACTAATGTTCTGCAGATCTCATTGATTGAGGGGAGTAGGGGCCTCTGCCCTCCCACACCACCGCCAGTGAGCTTGTTCTTTGAATATGCCCTAGGTAGGCTTTATTTGAAACAGTTGCTTGTACATTCGCGGTTGAACTTAGATGCTGTTTTCTAGAAGATCACTGACACTCTGCTCTCATTAACACAAAAATTAGGCCTGGAAAAACCTAGCAAATTAAAGCCTGCTTTGCCAGAGCAAGTTGGTTTTGCTCTGCAGTACTCATACATAAAGTATCCATCACCTTCCCTGGAAAGCTTTCCAAGATCTCACTGAACTCACTGTTAGTTTAAGAGTCAAGAGAAAATCCCTACATATTCATTCTTCAGAGTTTCTTCTTTGCAATCGGCAGTAGCACCACATAGCAAACAGACAGTTCTCTGTTCTTGATGATCGTATGCATCAGATTACTGTAAACATTCTCTTGCTCCATTTTAGATACTGCCTTGCCAAGTTTTACATTCCTACATGTTTACAGTGATCTTTCCTTGCCCTTAATCACTTTTCCCCTCTTTAAATTGAACTCAGACTTGCTGGCATTTTGCAGGGATTGACCTTCCCCACTCCATATGCAGCTTTTCATACAGATGCCATTCGGAGCAGAGTTACCAGACATCTATGTTTCCCTTGGAAATAACCTTTTTTTTCCCCCTCTAAGAAATACTGTCTGTGCAGAACTGGAGGATTTTGTCTATTTGTCTGGGATTTTGAGACATCTGGAAGTCTGGGCAGCAGCTAATGAGCAGCACTGATGAACTCTGCAGCGCACAGGGAGTCCAGCCTACCCTCAGAAATGTCAGACCTCTGCATGTGCTCGGAGGCCACATCCCGTCTGTGGGCAATGCAGCCAACGCAGAGGCTTGCACGCTCGATTGGCTGTCATGGAGGAGACCCCGTACAATAGGGAGCCAGAGGGAGTTCACCCACAGTGAGTGCTGTGTCTCCTGTGGTGCCTGTGGGTGTGTGTACAACTGCCTTTAAACAGAATCTCTGCCATAGGAGTCCCTTATGAAAATACGATGTTCCTAACATGAAAGTGAGGTAACCCTCCTCCTAATTTTAGAACAGCTCATGCCCAGTTTTAGAAAAATGCTGTGCTAAAAGTGTTCTATATTTGCATCTGTAATGCTGCCTTCTTTACTAGCATTCCTCATTGCTGACTCTCGTCTCAGCTTCTTATTGTGCCATCTGACAGTGATCAATATTGTTTTCCTTGAGATAGCCAGGTTTTCGTCAATGATATAATGCCAACCAAAGAAGAAGGGAAGGCAGAGAGTATAACACCACAAATATTTCTTCAAAAGGGAGAAGCATTACCGGGAATGCATCGAGAAAATGTAATGACAGATGATGGAGGAAAATAAGAGCAGGAAGATTTCCTCACAGGGAGGTTTTAAGTAGAGTCTGGCAATGATCTCCCAAAGGAAGTAGTGGAAGTCTGGTGTCTTAAATCAATTAAAACTAACCAGAGCATTGCACTCCACAGGACTATGAAAGGAGAAAAGCAGTGTTGGACTGAACTAAAATAGATTTTGCATGCTTGTTTTCTGCAGGGCTGCTGTCTGTATTTTGCTGGTAAATTCAATATGGCTAATGCTGATTAACAACTCTCTTGATGGTGATTATATCACTGCGTTATTTCCAGCCCATTCCTCAGTATCATAAACTCATGAGGGCATGGACATACAAAACACATCCCCTGGCTTGGCTAGCACAATCTGGAAGACAAGTGGCACATAAAGGGCTGGAGAACTTTTCTTTCACCTTAGCAGTGGTCAGGCTTATTATCACCACAATGCTGAATTGACGTAGACCTCTGTAGCACATCCTGAGCATGGTGTACCTGTAGCAGCACAGGTGCATGTGTATCCCTGGTGCTTGATCTCTTGGATTGTTGTAGAGCAAGAAGAGGTGCCAGATGGCTTAGGTAGGGTTGCAGTACCCATGTCCTCTGTGTGCTGCTGTGCAGATGGGTTGTAAGGCATATAAGACCAGCTGGGGACAGGAGCAAGACGAAGTGATTCATCCTTAGACTTGGCAGGGTGTTTGGTGTGTTTCATGTTTACAAGAGAAGTCCTCTCCTGGCCTGCCTTTAAAGGTAAGGGAAAGCAGGACTCTGAGAATCTCTGTTTTGCTTTTCTTGTCTGTGTGTGCACTGATGTTTTTATGTATGTTTTACCTTTACTATACCTCAATTTCTTGTACCCATTTACACAACAGAAACAGGTAGAAATTAGCATAAAGCAAATGATTGGAGAGCAGGGAAGCAGTGACTTGGCATATGAGCTTGGACAAGGAGCTTGGTGGAAGTTCCCACAAATTGACCTGCCTACTTAAACATTAGTGTACATGGAAAGTAACACTTAAAAGCAAACAAATCTTGGACATATGGCATCTTATTTACAGTAGGGGGGGAATATACTGAGATTGATGCTGGCATGTGTTTTACTCATCCAGCAAAGGTCTCTCTCACGTGTAAATGGGGACTGTTACATCAGAGAAATGATCTGTTTCCTTCTGCAAACAGATCAACTTGGTTTCAGTAGCTGTTTTCACTGGGATGCATCAGTCAGGTCTAATCATTTTTAAAGTCTGTTCTTACCTCTTCCTACAGAAATGCATGTGTGATGGTAATACACGTGGCTTCAAAGCCTTTTCTCTCCTAGTATATGGTGCTCATAGCCACGCTTCAGCGCTTTGATTTCATCCATCCATCCTGCCAGAATGCGTCAGATATGCACGGTCCCAAAGCTGGTGGAGCTGAGGCAGGGGACCCACCACGGGAACCGAATCAATATTTAGACAGCTTCAGGCGGCAGAGTTTGCACTGGTTTTCGCACTTGGCAGCAAGCTTTGCATCTGTTTGTTTCTAAAGTTATTGTTCGTGTAGTTTCAAGCATTGGCACTTGAGAGATTACTCCCCGAGGGCAATGACAAGCACCAGGTGCTTGAAACTTTCCCCCTTTGGATCTGAAGATCTTGAGAGTGAGGAAAGTTGTGTCATTGGGTAAGATCTTGTGAGGTTAAATTCATCACCAATGTTTTCATCGTCCTTCGCTTGAGGTGTCTGCTGGGCATTGTCGGGAGCCCATGGTGCAATTTCAGGCTCTGTTCCCAGTACATCCAGCACAGAACAGCTGTAACAGCTGTCTTGCTGCTGTTATCATGGTGATTTATGGGGAGCAAAAATCTGAGTCGGTGTGGGAGACAGCCGTGCTGTGGGGTGGTCTGAGTCAGCCGGGGCTCTGCGGAGTGCCTGTGCTGTGGCCGCAGGATGGCAGGTGAAAACCCTGGCCGGGCAAGCAAATGATTGTCATTTGCTTTCCAGTCGTTCCACCTAGTGGCCAAGGGACACAACTGCCAGGAGAGCTGAGTTGGTGCTTCAGAGTCCCTCCTCATCAAAAGGAACCCAAAAACCCCAGACAGTATGTATGGCTTCTCCTACAGTCTGTGCTGCTGTGGAGCTTGCAAAATGTGTAGGAATATGTAAGCCCCCACACTGAATATCTTATGAAAGAGAAACATCGGCCTGCAAGGAGCTCATTAAGTTCCCAAGCAATTTTGTTAATCATGCTGCATAGATAAAATGCAGATAGGCTTTTATAGTGAGCTGATAATCTAACAGATAGGCAGAAAGTGTAACACTGATAAAGCAGAGATCTGTTTAATAGCCAGCTGTAAATCTAGGCAATTCTGAACCAGAGGCGTATTGTAAAAGGATGTGCAAGTGTGTAAGTATCTGCATGAAAATGCACTGTTTCTTAAAATAGCAGATACAGCGGTAATATTATGTATGGAAAAGCTACTGGGAGCAATTGTAGAGGTGTTTTAAAATATTGTTCTCTCCATCACCACTTGTGGTGTCTTCATAATCCAGCATCACAAGTACAGATCTATGAATAAAAAGGGTTTTTTCCTGGAAGTCAGGATTGTCTATAAAAATCTGTAAGCTCTTCCATTGGTCCTGAGGCAATGCAGGCAATTTATAAGGTTTTAATTGGGATGAACCAAATCATTCACTCAGATTTATGCTCATCACAAATAAGACCATCACAAATTCGTGGCCTGATTCTCACTGACCTCTTGAGCAGCTTCTTGCGCAGTGGCGTGAATTCAATTGGAAGGACAGGGAAAAGCAGCTCACCTTTGGGATATCACATTCCTACTTGATAAGATATCCTTCTGAGGAGCTGGGAAATGTGAGTTTGAATCCCTGGGGAATGGACCTTGTCTTCTACTTTCTATGTCTCTCTTCTGATCTTTAGGCCATTTTACAAAAAGGGGACAGCAGTGCTTCCTCTTCTTGTTGGTTTTAAAAGAAGCAACTGAGCTGGGCTCAGTTGTATCAGGAGGTTGTGTTCCAACCTCACATACACATGAAGGCATTTGGCTGGTTTGAATCCCATCTAAATGTCTTTCCTTTGTATGCAAAGCACAGGGAACTTAGATTCATGAACACCACTTGCAAGCAAGGGAAGAAGGCATCTTCATGAATCAAGACTGAAGTGACTTGTCAGGGTCACGTAGAAGGTGGTTAGTGCAATGGGAAATTGAGTTATGGTCTCTCAACTTAGCGGCCAAACCACTGAATCTCCTTCTTGTGGAAAAACCTTTATCCTTGATGGTGAGCCCAGGTTTTGAAGCAGCCTCTGCTCTGCTTCATGAAGAATGGTTTTTCCAGTGCCTTTGCTTCCTGCCCACTGAGAGAAAAAATACAACAGAAGTTAATGCCAGTGCATTTTTTGTCAAAAATTAGACTGTATCTATAGTTTACCATGTGGTTTGGCAAGTTATTTGGCAGTTATGTGTGAAGATATCGCTGAAAAAAAATGGGGGGCGGACGTGTGTATTTTTTATTATATGATATGTGAATGAGAAATATAGATGGCATGATGAGAAAAAAAGACGAGTAGTGGTGCATAACTCAGACCTGGAACACTTGGTTGGAGATCACTGTCCTGGAAATACTTGTTACTCTTTCCTACGAAGAAAATGGTGAAAAATTAAGTACTGGGCTGAGACTCAGAGTAGTTTGCATTGCTTGAACTATGTATATGGATTTCTTTCATGTTAGCTGTACCTTAGACTCACTAAAATCAGGAACTGTGTGAGAGTAATCTCCACAGGATGGAAAAAAGAACTGTGCAGCCAGTACTGAACCTATTTTTTTTTCATCAAAAAGAATCAATTAAAAAAAGGAATCAAAATTGAATTGTTATTTTCGTGGAAGTGTGCCTCATCACAGTTACAATAAGATCCATCCAAGGATTATCAGCGTCCACACCAGTCTTTTTTTTTCCAGCCTTTCATTAGAGAAGAGGCTTAGTTCATAGGTCGTCAAGGTATTTAGGAAAATAGTGTTCAGCTCAACCTGTAATGGTGTACAGGAGCAACATAGGGAGCAGTGCTGGTTACTGAATGTAGCGTCACTGCTGGCGTGCTAGAGTAACTATGCGATGAAGGACCTGGGATGATACCAAGAGCTGATAATAACGCTGTCAATTTCCCCATCTGTTTTTTTGCAGGTCACTGTCAGGGGATTTGGTCCATTGTTACAGTTTGCTTACACTGCTAAGCTGTTACTCAGCAGAGAAAACATCCAGGAGGTCATCCACTGCGCTGAATTCCTGCGCATGCACAACCTGGAGGACTCCTGCTTCAGCTTCCTTCAGACGCAGCTGCTGAACAACGAAGATGGCCTGTTCCTGTGCAAAAAAGATACCACATGCCAGCGCATGCACGATGAGGAGAACTCGGATGGAGATGAGGAGGAGACGATGGAATCGGAGACATCAAAAATATCTTGCCCCAGAGAGAGGATGCACCAAGAGCCCTTCAATTTTGAAACCACTGTTGCTGGAGCAGACAAAGGCGAAGGGATGCTACCTGACTCTGACATGCTGAGGGACAGCAAGGACAATTTGGATAAAGATGCAGTAACACGGTACCCCAGATACAAGAAATACCAGCTTGCTTGTACCAAGAATGTCTACAACACATCACACATCAGTACCTCAGGTTTTGCAAGCACATTCAGTGAAGAGAGCTCTGGAAATGGCCTCAAATCAGGACTTGCTATGGGGCAGATAAAAAGCGAGCCTCAGAATGAAGAGAATGATGAAGAAAGCATCACACTTTGCCTGTCTGGAGATGAACCTGACATCAGGGATAAAGAAGGGGATGTTGAAATGGACAGGAAACAGCCAAGCCCCACTTGCGTTGACAGGCCGAAAAGTGGGTCCTCCTCTTCTTGCTTGCGGTCTTTCTTCAACAGAACAAAAAGCATAGATTTGGTTGGCTTCCCCAGCACTTCCCAACAGCACTTTGGCAGGAGTCCAGCATGCCCTTTTGAAAAAGGGACATCTCAGGGTGACCACAAAACTGATTACATCCCTTTCACAGGGAACTATGGACAGTCCCATGCCATGCAGAAGGATGCTTCCAACTTCACAGTGGGATCGCCACTCAGGGGGCCCGGCTTTGAAACTCTCTGTAAGCAAGAAGGGGAACTGGACAGGAGAAGTGTTATATTCTCTTCAAATGCTTGTGACCAAGTAAACACTTCGGTGCATTCATATTCTGGTGTGAGCAGCTTGGACAAAGACCTCACTGAGACTGTGCCAAAGGGTCTGTGGGCTGGCAGTAGCCAGTCTCTCCCCAGCTCTCAGACCTATTCGCACAGTGGACTGACAGCTGATCACTTGCCGGGAAGGATGCGGCCGAACACCAGCTGTCCGGTGCCAATTAAAGTTTGCCCTCGCTCTCCTCCTTTGGAAACCAGAACCAGGACATCCAGCTCATGCTCTTCCTACTCATATGCAGAGGACGGCAGCGGCGGCTCCCCCTGCAGCCTGCGTCTTTGCGAGCTCTCCTCTTCCCCTTGCTCCCAAGGCCCCCGATTCCTGGCACCTGAGCACCAGGAGCCCGGTGTGGTGGGGGACGGATTGTACAACCCAGTCCGAGCCCAGATTAAATGTGAGCCATCCTATGGAACAAACTCCAGCGATGAGTCTGGGTCATTCTCAGAAGCAGACAGTGAATCATGTCCTGTGCAAGACAGAGGGCATGAGGTAGGGATTTAAGATAAGTTCATATATCGCAATCATTGTGACCCAGTTAATTGCCCCTTGACCCTTTCAAATGACTCGGCATTTCCCCATCACTTTCTTTGTTTATAGGAGCAAAGAGTAATTCCTGTTTATTCCCTCATCCGCTGAGGGTGCATGGTTGACTTCACATAAATAGGTCTGCTTGACCACAGAGGTGTTTGGTGATTATCAGAATTTGGGTATGGGACAATGGCAAACTGCTGAATGATGAAAATGCATCGATGTGCTTAGGAGCCTGCTAGCAGTGTCCTGTCCTCCTCCCTCCCTTACCCAGTCCCAGGGCACAAAGCACTGTTCCTCATCCTTCATTTGCAGAGGTGATTCCAGCTCCGCTTGTTATTGCTGCTGGTATGTTTTAGCAACCTCACACCATGCCTTCACTGACACCAAGGGCTGGGCAGCCTGCTCCGAAGAGCCCCTGCTGCATACTGCTAACAGCCCAAGTAGAGGAGGCAGACGGAGTGGGAGGAGATAGAGGTGTGAGGTTACTTACATAGCTGCCCACTCTCAGCTGTGGGAACGGTATTCAAGTAGTCTTCCCTTTGTGTGTGCATGTGTCTCGCATGTGCAGGTGATGGGTTCTGCCTCTGTTAAGTGACAGCTGAGATGGTGTTTAATGCCCGTGGCCCCACTTTGTTTGGTGGTGAACTCTATGCATAAAGGGTTTCAAAGAGAAATTATCCTTTAATTTCCAGGACTGCTAGAGAACGGCAGGGGAATGGTCTGGGGCTGAAGAGCAAGCTGTGAGTTTCCATGCAGATCTCCTGTGAGAAAGAGGGAAAAGAGCGCCTGCTCTAAAACTAGAGATGGCCCAGGTGGAGATGCTGCAATGATTGAATAAACTGTCTGCATGAAGTTCCTAGTTTGAGGAAAGACTTAAATCATGGAGATGTGTTGTGGAGCCCAGAAACTGAAAAACAGACTGGGTGTTTTCGTAGCGTTTCATTAGGAAACTGCATGACCTGAGAGCATCTGGGTGAAATCACATATCTGGCTCCTTTGGTAATGCTGAAATTCTCCACTGAGAGTTTGTGCTTCAGCATGGGGAGCAGTGAGTGCATGTTTGGGATGTTCACATGCATCGAGCACCCAGTTTAGAACCAGCCTTAGTGGTGGGCTAGGCATGAGAAGAGCGAAGTTTATTTTATCCCTCAATCCTTATTCCAGCTACATTCTAGATAGAAGTGGGTGGTTCCTTTAGAGTCACAGAATACCATGTTGGAGGGACCTCAGGGATCATCTGGTTCAACCCTTCTTGGCAGAAGTTGCTTGCTTAACTGTAAGGAAGGTCTGGGGAGCCTCAGGTGTGTCAATCCCTGTCACACTGTACTGGTGGCTTTGAGAGGACAGTTCTTGTTTGGCCCCATATCCTGAACTGGGGACACTGCAGAGGGGAGAGGAGTCTCCTTGGGAGGCTGTCTGTGATACTGTGTTTAGGACCTCCCTTGGAAGCCCTATGGCAGAACCTCTCTGACAATACCAAGGTTATTTGGTGACGTCCTGCCTTTATGAGAGGTGGAAGGGAGCAGAGAGTGGGACTGCGGGGAGCATCAAATCTCCAGCCACATGTGCTGCTTGCTCAGCAAGGGCTAATATACAGCATGAGGCAGCAAAGAGGGTGGGAGGTTAGCCTTTTGGGTTTTGATGATTAATTAGCTGTCGTAATTGGCTAATTGTGTGGAGATGCTGCAGCAAAAACAAACCTGTAAGAGTCAAATGAGAAGGTTACAGGGACTGGTGGTGGTTTCCCAAAAAAAGTATGTGAATGTGTGCAGGAGACCTTGGATGACAGGAGGGACAAGAGGAGCAAATGGGTGGGAGGCCAGCTGGGTGTGCAACTGGCAGGCAGATGTTTGTGGCTCTGGGGCAGAGCTAAGGAAGGATTTGCTGCACTCCTACTTTTGCTGCAGGTTTCCTCCTGGGAAGGTTTTCTGTGCTGTGCTGAGCAAGGTTTCTCCCTGGGACTGCTGATAAGGTGCTTTATTTTCCTTTTTCCTTTTTTTTTCCCCCCCTTTTTTTTCTCTTTTCCCCAGGGCATTTTAAACAGGACTGCCAGGCATTAAAAATGTGAGGAAATTAATGCTCCACGAAGTTGCACTGCACAGCCCTGAACAAGCCAAGGGTAAACAGATCACACTGGTGCTTCAGTGCAGATTTTGTCTGTAAAACAAATTTGTAAAGGTTGTTGCCAGTACAAGGAAGGACTTTACAGCCTCATTAAACAATGCTGTGTTTGTACAGCAACTTGGGGGGTGTACCCTACAATCCTGCAAGATCCTCTGCTGTGGAAGCTGCAGTGAAGGATATGTTAAACCCAGCAGTAGAAAATAGCAGCAGGAAGGTTTGATGTAAGTTGCTTTACCTACTTTTAGCAGTTTGGCTGCCATTAACACAGCAGGAGAGGCTCACAGCAGTCTGAAAGGATCTGCTTTCTGTCCTTCACCTGCATGCAAGCTTCAGGGGAATCTTTCTCCATTCCAGAAATTGTCATTTTGCCCGTGCTTTCCTGGTGACTTCCCAGATGGGTCCCTTGGCCCATGCTGTATCAGATCACACAGTGTTTGCTGGGCTTCTTTAAAAAAGCCCTGATAAGATAGCCTGGGGCAACACACAGGTGGTCACATGGGCTCTTCTGCTGTGGGTGGGCTTTCATTTGGGCGATAGAAATAAGCCTGATGGACTCTGACCCTCAGTTATCCCATGGGGCTGCTCAGTTCCCCAGGAATTTGGACCTTGTTGGTCTTGACTTGGCTCCCGGAGTGCTGTTGGTCCCAGAATTGATGTCACAAAACATCAGTTGCCAGTGTATCGATTGTGTGTGAAGTAGGTGAAAAGTTTCTTCTCTCTGCTTTTTTTGGACCGTCTGCTCTCCTGCAGGTGGATGCTGTTTAGGAGCATATGCCCGAGTTGTTTGCTGCCAAAAGTGGGGTGCTAGGGCTTGACATGAGTGCCATGTGGGTGAAGATGACCCTGCTCTTTCACCAGCCTCCCTGTCCCATTGGGGTCAGAGGAGGTGACAGTCCCCATGACACCACTGGTAAATCCTTTATGGGATGTTTTTGCCTTTCATTTTCCTTCCTGTTAAGGAATGGCCAGAATCTTCCGAGATTTCCCTTTCTTAAGGCTTTGTGATAGAAGCAGCAAGTGCAGTGAGGGGTATCCCCCTCTTACAGAGTTGCAGGAATGGGGCTGTTACTTGAGCTGCTAGGACTTTACAGAAATATTTAACAGTTTGTGTTGCTCTTTTCACCCAGCTCCCTCAGGCCTCCACAGGTTGTTAAAAATCAATTATTGGGATATAATAGTAGAGAGAAGACTTATGCTCAGTGCTTGTAGGCAAGTTCTGACAATCCTGCTTAAAATAGCAACAACAAGACAATAAGCCCTGAAATAATGAATTGCTGAGAAGGAAGTAGTCTGTCAATCTGTTAACCTACTTAGGAACAGAAACTTCAGCACTACCTACCTTTCTTGATACTTCTTTTCTTCAGCAAATATCTGTGTTTTTTTCTACTAGAAAACTTGTAAAAAATATTGTACTACAAAACCAGCTAAAAAGAAATCATCTCAGTCTAATTTGATGAGTGAGTTTTCTTAGGGAAAGAATAAACAAGGGTAGGAGGAGGTGAGAGGTGGAGGTTTCCAAGAACTATTATTATCTAGAGAATTGCATTCAATGTGTCTTTCATTTGTATTTCAAAAGAATTTCCCGCCTGGGTTAGTGACTCACTTTTCAAAGGGAATTGCAAAGCTAGCGCAATTGGACCATTGAGGATATTGTAGGGAAATAACCTTCAGTGAGAGCCCAGATCCCTCCGTGCTAAGTGACAGGCAGCCACCCTTTCTCTGTTCATCTGATGATGCTTAACAAAGTACGAGAAATCAGAGGCCCGTTAAAGGGGGTCAACCAAAGTTGCTCTACCAAAAATCTACTGGAGCTGTCCTGAGTTACCTAAGCTGAGTCTTCTTTGTTGCTTAATATTTCTGCTTAATGAAGACTATTACGTAGAAAGCGCATAGAAACATAAAATGGTTAGGGTTGGAAAGGACCTGGGGATCATCTAGTTCCAACCCCCCTGCCATGGGCGGAACATCTCACACTAGACCATGTAAAATACATGTTACAGTGTTAACTTGCTTTTGCATGTAGCTCCTCCCCAGAATTTGGTGACCAGTCACCCCAGCTTTCGTGACCTTACTGGGTTTACAAATCTGAAAATAAGAAATTTACTCTCCACATTCTTCTCCGATGGATATTCCCCTGACCGGGATCCTCAGTGGCATCAGCAGAGCACTGGGAAATTCGTGTTTGGCAACATGTGGTTAAACAGAGTCTTGTTAACCATCGTTCTTGCAAGTTGAACTTAATGGCAGTTTTGTTCTCTTTCCCCTCTTCAATAGGAGCTGTCTCCATGCTGGTAGCAGAGAATTACTGGATTACAACACTGAGAGTTTTCCATTACAGGCTTGACATTTCAGGAAGGTGCTTTTAAACACTGTATTAGTTTATTGCAGCCTACAGTCAATTCTGTTAAGCCCTAAGCTTTAAGTTAAGATCTTGCTGGAGCTTTGAGGACTCTCCAGTTCTTGAATTTTTTTCTGCAAAAGCAGATTGGAGTGCCACCCTCCTATGCCCAGTACATAGTAACTTTTTCTTATGCCCAGCAGGCATATCCTTTTAGTTGCTGTGATGTTAAACCAAATTTGGGAAGTTCCTTATCTTTAATAGCAGTTGCCAGCTCGAGGAAGATGTTGAAATTTAGATACAAATAAAGAATGAAAAGCTAATGTTACTCATAAAATAAAGTTCTCAACACTTGATGCTTGTATTTTAATGTGAGGGAATATGGAGTCTTGGTCCTTCCCTTTGTTCCATAGAAAAGGAGAGGGGGAGAGCAGTAGCAGCAGTAACTAGTACAGTACGTGAGTGGTACAGCAGTAACTGGCATATGATCCAAACTGAGAAGCTTGAAGTAATTAATTGGTTGTATATGGGCCTTTCATGTGCTGAGTCAATGGCTGTCCCCATCTCTCTAGATTGCTGCTGTTACTTAGCCGCTCAAAGCAATGACATTTACACTGGCATCCCAAGCTAATACAGGGGAGAGAAAATGCCATGAAATCATCAACAGGTTTTCGTTTGCCACCAGTGTGGGTTGGCTGTCCTCTCAGGAGTGCATTACCCGAAGCCAGGGGCAGTAGAAGCCACAAGCAGTGGCAGAAAATGCCAGTTTATTTGTTTTGTGGTGGAAACAGAGCTGCTGCTGCAGGGAAAGAGTAGTTGTGTTGATAGGGAAGATTTGAGAGCTCTGTGAGGTTAGGTCTGGCTGGAGTAACTCCTGGAAGGAGAAGGGATCCAGTTTGTATTTGTAGTTTGAAATAATCATAACCAAATAACCGAAGAGTAGACAGTCATTTCCTGTGTAAAATTCATAGTTATTAAAGGAAAATTTTACAAGAAAACATACTTGCTGGGGGTTTCTTACACATCTTGGAAAAGATTAACTGTCCTTTTTCAGACACCACAGGTAAGATTTCTCTCACCTACTTTAGATACTGTAAAATGCAGCATCTTCTCTAAGCCTCATGCCTGCTCCTTCTGCAGCCAGGAGGAGGGAGAAGCATTGCGGGATGCATTGGCATCTGAAGGCTGCTCTGTCCTCGATGCCAGCTAGTGAAACCATTATTTCAGACAGTTCTGAGTGGGTCAGATGAATCCCACCCATGCCACAGTGGTTGGCTCTTACAAATTGACTTACCGCTCTGTTAGGATAACTGCCAGCTGAGAGTCTTGCCCTGTGCCAGCATAGAACACTATTAGCCTCTCATGGCAGCAGTATTCCGGTGCAGTTATTCACTGTCTCTGTGCCAAAGCCTTGGTGGTTGGGTTTTTTTTTTTTTCAGTTGACAGCAGATTTTGGAGAGGGAGACAGGCAATAAAAATGCTGTGAATGGTGAAGGAAATGAGTCTGACTCGCTTCCACTCTCCCTTTAATGATTTTAATCCTGCGCAGTGCTATGCGCTCCTATGACAGGAGTGGGATTATGCTGGGTTTACTGATAGCAGTCTCTGGCCTGCTGTGTAGATGGGTCTATTTTCAATCCTTTTTTTTTTTTTTTTAATATAAATTTCTATTTATTTTCCCATTTCCTTTAACAAGTTCTACCTGACAGATAGAAGTTGCTTCCCTTTCATTCCGCTTCCAGCAAGCACATCTCCTCCTTGCAAGTGAATGTTTTGAAAGGAGAGGGAGGAAGAAATTGAAGTTAACATCACTTTCTGCTTTTGACTTAAGAAAATAAGGAAAAACCGGGCAAATGCAAGGACTTTTTTTGCAGTGAAACTGTGGTGTCTTTCAGAGGAGAGCACAAGCTGCTTTCATTTTCAGACCATGGTTGAAGCTTGAGAGAAAAGCAGGTGACACCAAGTTTATGTTGATCGTCCAAAGGCTAGGGAGGGGAAAGCAAACAGGTCTCATGCCATTAGTTAGCAGTCTGTAAACAAGGTAGTCCACATCACCATGCCTAAGGTCACAGCCTTTGTGTGTACAAGCAGGAATTTGGGGGGACTGGGACAGTTTGTTGTTTCTTGCTAGTTTCAATTGGTGTGTCAGGTAATGTATTACAGTGTGGTGCCTGGATACATATGGCAGGGGGACAAGGTTCAAGGCCTGAAACCATCTGAAAGGATGCACTGAATTTCACGTGGCCCAGACTTCGAGATGCATGGAGCAGTGATAGAAGAGTGCAAAAAAACCACAAGGTCATGAGTAAAGCAAGGAGATGGATATCGGAAGGTCCAGGTGCCCAGCAAGGGTCTGGTGCCAGAGGCCACTGCTGTGTGTTGTGTACATGTGTCCTCAGCAAACTGTTCTGCATAAACAAACTTAGCTTTCCAGTGAAAATAACTTATTTCTATCTATGCTGTTATTTTCTTTATCTCGGGATAGTTGAAGTGCATTATTTAAAGACAATAACCATGTTTTAAATAGAAAAAGTAAACCTTTCCGACCCGTATCTTTTGCTTGGCTGGACCAACTTAAGTTATATCTTCTTTGGTAGCCTGCATGCAGAGTAGTCTTGTTTGAGAGATCGGGTTGTACTAAATCCGGACAGAAATGTAAATATTTACTGCCATCTTTTGGGCAGTGTGGGTATGACTCAGAAAAAGAAGGGGTCATACTCAGCTGTCATTTCCTTCAGCCTTCTCAATTGATTCTTATTTGACCACCAAACACAGCAGTCCACCAAGGAACATATTTTGGATGTGAAGCAGGGTTTGTAGGGAGAGGTGTTCACTTTGACTGGAGCAAGCTGGTAGGTCTGGGAAGAAAGCTAACAGAAATCTTTGAGTGCATCCACCATTCTCCAGGTTTTGAGGCAGTGTGTGTTCATTGCTCCAAGCTGTCAGGAGTTTTGTGTTTTGCTTTGCTTTAATGCATCCTCAGTAAGAGTTGGAGAGATGGTTGGAATTGCTGAGGCCAGAACCTAGAGCTACTGTTGCATAGTCTAGGTTAAAACTGGGTGGCAATTCATGGCCCAGAGAAGAACGGTTTACTGCAAGTAACTGGAGTTTTAGACTGTTTGGGTTTTTTTCAGGAAATGTGAGTTGGGTGCTCATCAATCTACAAAAATACTAGAATGTCAGCAAACATTGGTTTAGCTCAAAATGCGTATGGATAAATTACATCACACTCCTCTGACTCTTTCTTCTTATATGGTGTACTGCTCAGTTGAAATGTTGATTAGATGACCTTTACTAATTGCAACATGGTATTTTCATCTATCTGAGGTGTCAGGTTGCATTTTTAATCTCACACCTACTCAAAATTGCAGTCCTGCAAGCCATGCAGAGACAGGTTTCCAGTTGTGGTAATAGCTTGTTCATTGAAATTAGTTTGAAATTAATAGCAGTGAGGTACCTCGCTGTTTTTAAAAGGCTGCATCTCTTAGTGGACAGAACCTTCTTTTAGTGCAAGGAGATCTGTTAAAGCTTTTTAGAATGATGACATTTTTACCTGGGACTCATCTGCATTGCTGATTTCAGTACAGTTATATCCGATCCTTACTAGCTGGACCTCCTCAATGTGCCACAAGGGAGTGTTAAAAACCTGCTCAATGTAAAACTTTGTGTTTTGTTTGTTTAGGGCTTGGCAGCATAGGTACTTACCCTTCCGCTCGCTGTTGTTCTGCTTGCATTCAACAATCAAAATATGACTCTTCCCTCTTGTTTTCTATTTGTTTGGTTTAGGTGAAACTTCCTTTTCCTGTTGATCAAATCACAGATCTTCCAAGGAATGATTTCCAGATGATGATAAAGATGCACAAGCTAACCTCAGAGCAGCTAGAGTTCATCCACGATGTCCGCCGGCGCAGCAAGAACCGAATTGCAGCTCAGCGCTGCCGCAAGAGGAAACTGGACTGTATTCAAAACCTAGAATGTGAAATCCGCAAGTTGGTGAGTTGTGTGCTCTTGCTGTGTCTCCACTCACCCTCATGGTGCAGCTTGCATGGCACTTACAGTAATTCCTGTCCAGCGTTTAGTGGATTCAGTCAGTTTTTACATGAGTAAGTGGAGCCACTAGTACGAAAAATTAATATACAAAAATATATTGGTATGTGTGTATATAATGTTTATGGGAAACAGAGTGGAATTAGGCCTAGATATCTCTTTATTCTGATACCACAAGAATGAATTGTCAAATGAGTTGGAAGAGGAGGGAAACCTGTATCACAGCTCCCTTCTTGCAGTTTAACTTACTCCCAGTACTTACAGTGCCTTCACAATGGCATTTCCTTATCCAAGCCGCATCTCCATGCCTAAATACCATAACAATCTGTTCATCATGGATTTGTGGAGTGCTCAAAAAAGGTAGGTATGAAGAGAACTTCAGAGATTGTCTGGTCCAAACAGTGGTGTGGCGGAGCCAGATTCATCTCTGCATAGCGATTTTCTTTCTTTTTTGTGTGCTAGATGGCAGGTCAGTGTTTCCAGGATATTTCTGGTCGCTATGTCTTTAGTTCACTTCTTTTTATTTACTGAGCAAATGGCAGAAATGGAAGGGGAATTGAAAAGCCAGGAATGTGAATATCCAGACAAGTGGGCATCTGTTGGTGTATGTCAGTGGGATGGCAAGGGTATGTTCCTCCTTGCTCCTGCTCTCTTTTCCTGTCTAATGCTCCTGGTATGGCATGGACTGAAACGCACACACACACCGCAATTCAAGGACCATCTAACACAAAAGGCCTATTCCCACTCCACATTGCACTGGCCTTCATGTCCTCTGTGCATGGTTCAGGTGGCAGCTGCTGGTTTGCCCCAACCCTCATTGACGTTTGTGTCTCACAGTAGTCTACTGTGGAAAGGAGAGCAAAGCATGCTCTGCTCGCTGGCCAGAGCACATCGGGGGACAGGTCTCCTGTGTGCCAAGGTGTCAATGGACAGTGCTACCACATTCTAATCTGAAGTGAGTTGACTGGAGCAAGGCTAAGTGTTTGCTTAGGAAATTCCTCTCTCTTTAAGTAACAAACACCTCAGGTGTGGTTTGGGTGGCTACATAGAGATGTCTACAATATAGACACTTGCAGTGCAGCTACTTGTCCTAGTTTCCTTTATAGCCAGTGAAGAGAAATGACAAGGTTTTTTTTGTCTCATCCAGTGCTGCAGGGGCGGTGACATACAGCCCAGAACTGCCTGTTCCTCTCCATTGCTAAATAAGATCACCTGGAGAGCCATGTCACATGTAGATATTTTAGCTGTAGGAAACTAATCTGATAAAACTCCCTTCCTTTGTGACCATGCCCCTGTGGTCTGAGGCTCCTTCTCCTCTTCCCCCATCATCCCTTGCCCATTGAGAAAGCAAGATGGTACACAACAAAAAAAAAAAGGCTCGAGACAGGGGTCATGGGGAAGGAAATGTCTACGTGGGTGTCACTCAGCAGGAGAGATGCAACACTGGAACATCAGCGTGGGTTAGAACCTCCTCATCTGTTTGAAAGCCCTAAAAGCTTTCAGAAACGTCAAAAAAAATTTGATGTAATAGCCCCAGTTCAGCTGCTGTGAGAAATGTGGGTGTGCAGCATGCAGAACTGTATAGTTCAGTTGCATTACGAAGCATAGATTTAGGAGTCTAGCATTAGACCCAGCCTTCAAGGATTTGAGCAATAAATTAATTCATTCACATAGATAAAACAAAAGGAGTTTAAGTTGATTTCCTTACTGAGATCTCTGTGTGCCCATCTTCTGTTAAAGGTTATTTGGAGTCTTTGACTTAAAATGTCTCTGTGCGCATTTAAAACATGCTCTGTTGTAGGTTGAACATGGTGGGTCTTGGGAGCTAGGTACTTCTTGTTCTTGTCATAATAGTGGCCTTTAGTGTAGGCTTTGTCATGCTTCATTCTCTACACAAGCTGTAGCAAATGTTGTATGAAGGAGGCATCTGTTGGAAGAAGCTGAGTTACAATCATCTCACAAATGGCAGAAAGCCATATGACTTTGGGTTACTCACTGCCTCTGCCTATCTGCGTCACCTGTGTAACAGGGATGTGACACTGGCCCCATAAGCTGGTTGAGAGGCGTAAATCATCAAGGCTTGTGAAGCCTTTAGATACCATGCTGCTGAAGTCCTGGGGAAAAAAAAAGCAGAGGTTAATATCAAAGCATTGTTTGGAGTAGTGCTCCCCTGATGCAAAACAAACAAAACATCGAAGGTAAATAAAACAGTGAGCAACTGTTAATCCACAGTGCATGTGGGCTGAGTCAGAGATTCTGCAGGGCGAAAGAGCGACTCCTCATCCAGGCTGTCAGAAGCAGATCCAGTACTGGCTGATCTGGTGATGAGGATGTCTCTTGTTCTTCAGAGCAGAGCACCACTCTTAAGGGCTGGGCTAGCAGCAAGGTGGGGTTTCACCTGTAGCCTTTACTTGAGAATTAATTTGGGTTCTTTGGCATTATGCAATCCTCTGACATTACTGTTATTGTCTAGCATATTCAACCCTGTGTATAGGGAAAAATAATACTTTTAAGGCCCCTTCTCTCCCCTGCACACACACACATCTCAGGGAAATGAATGAAAAGTGTATGAGTGACCTTGTGGTCCTGATCCTTACTGAATTTCAGGAATCAAAACCCCTTTGAGGTGCAGAATTCTTCAAAAGAAATGTATACTTAGCAAGCCGGACTTGAGTATGTAGCAATATGTAGTGAGTGAGGCAACTGGGAAGGTACGTGCTGGACCTGTTTGTGAACGGAGAGGGACTCTATGACGTGGTGCTTGGAGGCTGTCTTGGGCACAGCAATCACAAAATGATGAAGAGTTTTTGATTCTAGAAGTAAGGAGAGAGATCAGCAGAACTGCTACCTTGGACTTCCAGAGGGCAGACTTTGACCTGTTCAGGAGGTCCAAGCAGACCAGAGGTTAGCAAATATGATGCCCATGTACAAGAAGGGCCAGAAGGAGGATCTAGGGAACTACAGGTCTGTCAGTCTGGCCTCAGTGCCAGGGAAGGTTATGAACAAATCACCTTGAGCGCCATCACATGTCACACACATGATAACCAGGTGATCTGGCCCAGTCAGCATGGGTTCATCAAAGGTAGGTCCTGCTTGACTGACCTTATCACCTTCTATGACAAGGTGATCTGAGCAGTGGAAGAGGGAAATGCTGTGAATGTTACCTACCAAGACTTCAGTAAAGCTTTTGACACTGTTTCCCACAGCATTCTCCTGGAGAAGCTGGCTGCTCATGGCTTGGAGGGGTGTATTATTGGCTGAGAAAAAAACTGGCAGGGTGGCCAGGCCCAAAGAGGGGTGGTGGATGGAGTTAACTCCAGTTGGTGGCCAGTCACCAGTGGTATTCCCCAGGGCTCAGTACTGGGGCCAGTTCTGCTTAGTATCTGGTAAGTGGTCTGGATGAGGGGATCAAGTGCACCCTCAGTAAGTTTGCAAAGGACACCAAGTTGGGTAGGAGTGTTGACCTGCTGGAGGGCAGGAAGGCTCTACAGAGGGATCTGGACAGGTTGGATCGATGGGCCGAGGCCAATTGTGTGAGGTTCAACAAGGCAAAGTGTCAGGTCCTGCACTTGGGCCACAGTGTCCCCATGCACACTACAGGCCTGGGGAAGAGTAGCTGGAAAGCTGCCAGGTGGGAAAGGATGTGGGGGTGCTGATTGACAGCCACTGAACGTGAGCCAGCTTGTGCTCAGGCAGCCAAGAAGGCCAATGGCATTTTGGCCTGTATCAGAAATAGTGTGGCCAACAGGACCAGGGAAGGGATTGTACCCCTTTGCTCAGCACTGGTGAGGCTGTACCTCGAGCACTGTGTTCAGTTTTGGGCCTCTCACTACAAGAGACATATGCTCCTGTGCTGGAGCTGATCCAAAGATGAGCAATGAAACTGGTGAAGGGCCTGGAGCATAAGTCTTATGAGGAACGGCTGAGGGAACTGTGGTTGATCAGCCTGGAGAAAAAAAGGCTGAGGGGAGATCTTACTACTCTCTACAACTACCTGAAAGGAGGTTGTCATGAGGTGGGTGTCGGTCTTCTCCCAAGTAACAACTGATAGGACAAGAGGAAATGGCCTCAAGTTGCACCAGGGGAAGTTTAAATTGAACGTTAGAAAAAATGCCTTCACCAGAAGGGCTGTCAAGCATTGGAGCAGGCTGCTCACAGAAGTGGTGGAGTCACCATCCCTGTAGGTATTTAAAAGACATGTAGATGTGGCACTGAGGGACATGGTTTATTGGTGGACTTGACAGTGTTAGATTAATGGTTAGACTTGATCTTAAGGGTATTTTCCAACCTAAACTATTCTGTGTGATTCTGTGGGAGCTCGTTCTGAAAATGGACATTCATAAAAAAAGACAGTCACGAGATGTGCAAGAGTATAGAGCTGCAAAATTAAGCTCATGCAACTATAACGTTGCCTCTCAAGCACTCCTGCCCTCCCTCCATACGCATGATGTCCAAGCAGGTAGTCTGCTTCAAGATCTATACTCTTCCACTTAAGAGAGCCAGCAGTAAAACTCCACTTGACTTCACACATCATCACTGGAAATTCCTTTGTCATCTTCTGTCCACTTTGTGACCAGTAATTTCCAGTCTCCTGAATTGTGTAGTGCTCCTGGGGTTTAAGCGGTTTTCACTCAGTGGGGTCTTTTTTATGAAATACCTCTTTCTCCCCCTGCACTTAATTCCTGTAAGTCACCCATCTTGTTGACGCAGATGGTTTCACCGCAGACAATGAGCGTAATGGTCGTATCCTCTGAGCTTGATAGGTATGTTTTTTGCCTGCTTTCCCTCTTTATCCATCTACCCACTTACATTTCTTTTTTTCCCTGCAAACTCACAGCATATTCTCTTCCATAATTCATTATCTCAAGATGTACTTGAGCATCTGTTTATTTTTTTATAATTTTTTGCTTTCTTGATAGATTTATCAATATTTTAGCAGTTGGTTCTTTTCATGTGCACTGCTCTCTTTCTCATTCGCACAGCTGTGTGCTTCTAGTGCAGGCTTCAGACCCAGGGCAATACTATCAGCTGTCAACAGCCACCCATAGTTGGATGATCTGAGTTGTGGAGTTTTCACACCTCAGATGCTGAGGCAGCTTGGGTTTAGCGGTGTTACTAGGTGAGGTACACAACTGCGCTGCTTTGGGGGCCAGCTCAGCTCTGGAAATAGCTCTGGTATTCTACAAAATCTCATCTACTCCTTTGAGCTATATACCCGTCTTCCTGGGACAGCAAGTGATGCAGCAGGAGCATCCCAACCAGTCTGCGCTGAGTCAAAACCAGTTTTTAGAGGTGTAACTCCAGGTCTGGCTCTGTGCCTAACCCTCCCAGTCTGCCTCCTGAGTACAGGGAGGAGAGCACTCACCACTGCCCTGGCAACATATCCTAACTTCAAGAGCTAAGCCCTGTTTTCTTGCTGTTTACATGGGTAATGGCTTTTCTTCATAAAAATGTTTCTTTCTGAGTGTTTTTTGTATCATCCAATCATCTTTAGTCTAGAGAGAGAGCTAACAGTCTCTTGGGAATAACTTGTAATTCTATCCTCTTCCAAGTCAAATGTTTAACTCTGAAGATGTTTTCGAAGCTGTAGTCCACACAGACTTCACGGTGGTCAAATACCTGATGTCTCTGTGACTTTTCCTTTACCCATCAAACCAACTGTGACGTGTTGGTGTTTTTCCCGGGTACTGCTGCATACATGCCTAGAGTGTACAGCTGGTGGATGGTCCTTCCTCAACCTAAGATATGTTCTTTCTTTTTCAGGTGTGTGAGAAAGAGAAATTGCTCTCAGAAAGGAACCAACTGAAAGCAAGCATGGGAGAATTGTTAGACAACTTCTCTTGTCTGTCCCAAGAAGTGTGCAGAGATATGCAGAGCCCAGAACAGATCCAAGCTCTCCACCGATACTGCCCCGTTCTCAGACCCATGGATCTACAGCCAGCGACCACCATCAGCGCCTCCCCAGCTGGTGTGGAGCAGAGCCTGGTGACCTCCCAGTGCGTTGGGGAAAGCATTCAGTGCTGCTCGGAGCAAGGCTCGGTGCAACTGGGAGCACCCTGGCTGCCCAACAACATCTCGGAGAATTGTTCTGCCAGCGGGGGGTTGGATGGAGCCGACACAGGTACTTACCCCGAGAGAGAGCTTCCAGCAGAGCAGAGCAGCCAGACGGTCACGGTAGACTTCTGTCAGGAAATGACTGATAAATGTACAACAGATGAACAACCTAGGAAAGATTACACCTAGTGACTTGTAACCTTAATGTTACACCTGGTCAGGTGTTCTTCAGTCAGCCAGTGGCAGTGTTCATTTGTTGTCTAGAAGAACGTATTTGGTGCACACTACAGTGGTCTTAGCAGCAATACTGTTTTTAAGTATTCCCTCCTCTCTACAAGCAGGAGTTCTCTTCACAATGGTGCTATCCCTTGCTCAGGCAGGGAACAAAGCAGTGGCAACACTGTTTTTGTATGTTGATTTCAATCTTAACAGGGATGGACATAACACCTCTGAGGACCCAACCGCAGCTTTTTTCTCAGTGGCCCATGTCACAAAACCCTAACTCAGGAATTTCCTCTGAATGTTCAATTTTTCATTGAAGACAGCTTCTTTACACATCAAAGTTTTATAGCTAAACTGTACATATTATATATAATATATATATAAAATATATATATCCATATGCAAAAGTCCCTGCATGCCTCAATTTTTCTCATCCTACAAACTGGAAGCTTTCGTTTCTATTGTATAAACAAGTTCCAACATTCCTTTTTGTCTTCAATGCTAGAACTAGTTTGGTAACTTGTTACATGATAATTTTTTCCTCGGTTCACAGTTCAGCAATATCATTCGATTTGTACTTATTTATAAAATTTTAATGTTGGAAACTTATTTGAGATTTTATTATAGACAGTTTTTTTGGCACAGCCATTTTGTGCCACTTGAGCAATGTGGAGTTATTTTATTTTCTTGCAGATACTGTACAGTAATGGTCAACTTTGCCACTTGCACTGAGTTTCTGGTCAAACCTCTTTTCATAAATGAAGTTGTGACTTCAGTATAACTTGAGTATATGGTTTTCTTTGCTTTATGGCTTAAAGAAAATAGGAAAGTTTTAGCTAATAGACAAACACTCAGGAGCTCATTATGTAGTCAAAACAGTCTTGCCAAATACTGAATTCACTATACAATTTGTAAAGAGAATCTGCTTGAATTATTTTTATATTCAGACTTCTTTCTGTTTCACAAACCAAGTTTAAGTGCTGTTAATGATGCTTTTGGAATCTTATAGGGGAAGGTATATTTCACTCTTTAGAGAAAAAGGTATTTGACAACTGGATCAGTTCATCATACGTTCCACGAAGTAAAGCAAAAAGAGATCACATCAATACACTTGGAGGGGGCTTTTTCTCCAGCCCCGCTCTACATCCTTTACTCATGGAAGCAACTGCTGCTCCGACTAGTCCCCAGAGCCTCACCTCAGCTGTCCTCAAATGTTACCTGTTTTGCTCACCAGACCCAAGCTGCAGAGGTGGGTCTGGTGAAGTCAGTAATCCTGCCTGGGTAGGCATAGTTGCAGGACCAGACCCTTAGTTGTTGACTTTGGTTTCCTTTCAGAAGTCAAGTTAGCACTGTCTCCTCCAAGAACAAAACATACATCTGCCAACACCTGATTTGGTCATTTGCCCATCAAACTCTTGTGTTCCAAGATCCTCTCGTCCTGCAGCATTTACCCTCAGCTCAAACCGCAGTTAAAAGAATGCTGTCTTGAAGGAGACTACTCAGTGAATTGGCTTAGTTGTAACTGTATTGGATTTGTATCTTAAGCAATGTTGACTCATGTTATGACTGTATGAGACAGCAGCTTTCCAAGCATAACATCTGTATGTACAGTGTAGACAGAGAAACATCTTCCTAATGCTTTTTAAATAATTATTATTCTAAGTGTACTGAGTTTTTAATTTGTGATTCTTTGCCTTACGTGTGCCAGGTTGCGTGGCTTTATCGACAACAACTGTCATGTGCTTTACTGGCTGATATTGTTTGTTCTCGCTGAAAAAAAATGACCAGCTGTTCACACCTATTAAAAACAGAACAAGTGTGGGGAAGCAGCTTCTCAGAAGCACTAAAGGATAATGTGGTCTTCTGTGCTAACGTTTACACTAGAGGTGTGCGCTGGTGGTTTTTTGCGGCACTGAGTAGATCAGCATCTTGACCTTGGAGGAGGAATCAGCTCCCTCTCTCCACTTCTTCCATCTTCAGACTGTGCTCATGGACCGTCGCCCACTCGACACAAAGTCTTGCTTTTATCCTCTTCACCCAAACTATTGTAGCCAAGCTACTGAGGAGGAAGTGCATATAGCATGTGCCATGTTTGTTGAAAATACATTTTTTCCCCGCATGTACAAAGGAAAACTAGTATATAATGTAGGAAAATATTTATGTTTAAGTATTAATCATTACTGTACAAAATCCTTACCTTTAAATGTTCAAAAATATACAAATGCCATAAACTCCTAGTTCACACAGTTGAAAAAGGAGGAGGAGTCGTCCTTTCTTTTTAAAAGAGCTTAATCTAAAAATATCTGAACCCTCTCCCAGCCATCTTTTGCAGGTAACTGACTGAGAAGCTCCTTGGTGGTGCGGGAGGGATTTGATTTTTCCTTTGAATTCGTTGACGTTGCAAAGCAGTTCTGTGCTTCGCAGAGAAGTTTTGTTTCTATGAGACCATGGTGAAAGCTAGAATTTAAAACTAAATGTGAATCACATTATAGTCATAGCTACTTGGGGGGGTGGTGGGGTGGGGGCGGGTGGGAGGGAAGGGTCAACTGACACAGTATTTTAAAGATGTTTTTTCTGTTGCCTTTTTTATTTTTAAGTGACCTCCTATATATATGAATAGATAGAATGTTTCATGAGTATAAAACCGAGTTTTAACTTGCTTCCTGACATGAAGACTTACTCTACTAACAACTCATGTGCAACTGGTACTCTTGACCTCATTCCAACGGTTTAAAAAACCCACCCACACAACCCATTGCGCTGCAGCTCTTAGGTTTGACCTGGCTTCATACTGGTGCTGGGTCTCTTGATTTCCTCTACCTTGGGAACTGATATTTAAAACCACTACTCAAATAAGTGTCTCTTCCTCAACCTTTCTCTTGTCTCTCTCTCTTTCCCTCCCCCATGAGCTTTTCTGGATGTTTGATTTCATTCTTTCCCATTAGAAGTGGCTGGTTTTGTGTCATTGCTTCCTATATTTACATGTATCATGGTTTTCAGTGGGTTTTTTTTGGTGGTGGTGGTGGTGGTGGTTGGTTTTTGTTTCTATTTTTGTTTTGAGGTTGTTTTGCTATTCTAAACCACACAGCTCTTTAAGCAGTTACTGGGCTAATGTTAAAGGAATACACTGGGAGAATTAGTTTCAGACTTGGACGTCAGTTCACATACCCAGCCCTTCTTTTCTCATGGGGTCAAAACAAACTGACAGCAAGAATACTATTGGAAAGAAAACAAACCCAACTGACTGTAGTATTTATGGATTTTAAAGACTTTGGCCAGTGGTCACCATGATCTTCAGTAAGAATCTCTTTGCTTTCGTCAAACAGCATCAGTCCTGTTGGGCATTGCTTGGGAATGGCATGGCGAGACCCTATCTTCCCAGCTGGGCACTGCACCATTTTCATGGCTGTATGAGTCCTTGAAACTTTGTCCAGTCTGTATCTAGTTCTCCTTTTCCTTTGCCATTGCTATACTTGTATTGCCAGGAAACCTCATTTCATTTAGGCTTGTTATGCTTTGTCAGGTGAGTACTACACTATATAATGTGTTTGTTTCTCTGCGTTCTCTAGGGGTGCCTTGAACACAATTAAAGCTCATGCAAGCTGATTCTGGAACAAAAAGGTAGTGGGGAAAAAAAGGAAAAAATCTAAAAAAAAAAGAAAACAAGCAAAACAAAAGCAAAAATGTTGGCTGTGTTATCAGGAAATCCCGGTATTTATATCACAGACTTCCTAATGTAATGACTCAGGCGTCAGAGTTTGATGCTGCAGTATAAAACTATTATTTTATATATTGTACAAGTAATTTATTAAATGTCTTTCTAAGGGTATATGCTGCTTTTAAGATGCACTATATTTTTGGATCTAATCCTTGTATTATGTTTTTTTTTCCCAAGGAAGTAAAATGTGCTGCAAAGGCAAGCCACAGTGATTAGTATGCTAACTGCTACTTCTCTTTAAAAAGGAGTGGGAACTAGATACATAACTTTGCTAAATGGATTAACTGCTGCCAGAGAAATAATTAATGCTGATAGCGTGGTTGTTAATCTGGAGTCCAACACTTTGTCAAGTCTGTATTCTGAAGAGCGCTTAAATAGAAGTTAAAATGCCTAGATATAGAGTTAGATTTTTTAACATGTAACTTTATGATTACCTAATAAATAAATCTGCATGCTGGAATCACTATAATCCTGTAGTAAAATTGAACCTGATCCACTAGGAGAAAGCACGGTGAAGCGTTGCAATCCCAGAATCAGCACCACATCTTCACTTGCGTCTTGTAATCCACCGCTGTGGTGTTGAAGAGAGAGAGAGTGGTGGGTTTGCAGAATAGAGACTGTAGGGAATTTTGCAGTGAGACAAAGTGAATGTTTGCCAGGTTTTGAGAAACTCATGTTTTGCTCCACTTCATGTCCTCTACCATTGCAACAAGGAGCACTGCTTCACCTTGTTTTTTCTGGTCTGAGACGCATCTGGAGGTGCCTCCGGGTGAATGTTGTAGCCCATGGCTGCAGCATTTTAAGTCTCTCTCTATTTTAGGGCCACCTAGAGAAAGAAGGTTTAGCTCAATATGAGCAGTGGAGCTGATGGCTTTGCATAAGGAGGGGATCTGCTAAGTATGGAGCGGTTTATTTTTATCGGAAGTGAGGTGAAACTAAAACTATTAACATAAAGAGCTTATGCTCTCTTTCCTGCTAGAAAATTTCTCAACAGATTTTGACTTCGTTACAGTTTTGTCTCTGCCAACACAGTCCAAGTTAATTTTACATCATATATATAATATGTTTATGTATGTATACATACATCTATAATTCTAGTCAGAGTGTGTGTTTGTGTATTTTCCTGTTTAGAATACGTATATGTATATTTATAATACTCCCCAGAGTATTTAATGACTCAGGCATCAGATCTGATGCTGTAGAATACAATATATGTGTATATGCATATGTTCAAATACTGTGTGTATATTTAAAAGATCTATTGTTGGTGGTCTGTAGAATAATTATTCCCTTTTTCTAAAAATCTTAATGGCATTACTTGCAAAGTCTAAGTGTACAGTATTTTCCTACACTCCACCAAGATAAGTGTTATTTATATCGAAGTCAAATATTGATATGCATTTTGCGGTATTAGGCAGATAACGTTGCCATTTTTGCAAAGAAGATCGCTTTTTGGCAGGAAGGAGTGCTAAAAATACCTTTTTATAAGGTCATTACCCCAACCAAACGACTGCTAAAAAGCCTGTTAGATGACTCCTGTTCTTGTACAAATTTTAGTGACTGTGGGCAGAGCCCTTTCCGTAGGCGAAAGTCACTGTGTGGTTCATGCAGTTACACTGTTGTCCCTTTTGCCTAATTAAGGGCATGCAGAAAGAAACTAGCATCCTAAAATAGAAATGGCAACTGGCAGTGTTTGATTTCATTGATTGCTTAGAAGCAGAGATGGGCCCAGGCTATGAACCCAAGCAACCCCTCCATTTGGAGGGAGCCGAGAGGGGACTGCAGTGTTCAGCTGGGCTTGTCCCTGCGACCAAAGGAGCCCACCCTCAGGAATGTGGGCAGAGGAGGGAGCAGCTACCCCACACAAGGGGCTGGGGCTGGGATCCCCAGCCCAGGCTGGCGTTACCCTGATTTTGAGATGTACCTGAGAGAAACGTGCATGGTTTCAGTCCTGTTCTCACTACTGCCTTTGCTCTGCCTGAAGCTATCTGGATCCCTCAGACCGGCAGGAATGATACTAAACACTTTGGTGATATTCAATGCATGGTTTACTCATAGTTCGAAGCATCACCTTTGATTTCAAGGGTGGGGATGCCCTAAGAGTTTGTTCCAGAACCAGTTGGTTACAAGTGCACCTCTTATATATGCCTTACAAACTTCAGAGGCCATATTCAAAACAGGGTTTTATCAGTGTATGCAAGGGGGTGCAACCCCTCTTCTCTTCCTCCCCAGGTCAAACAGTATGGACAGTTTTCACACATATCTACCTGTATAACCCTCTGTACCTCTCATAACTGGTCAATGACTGTAACAGGTTACATCAGGTGTTTTTTCTACATACTTTTTACACAAATTCTATGCGATTAATGTAACTTAATTCAATGCATCATTTTATTGTACTAGTTCTTAAGCTTGTCTTTATTTTTTTTCTAGGTGACTGTGGTTTCTTGTGATTTTTATTGTATAAATAAATGAGGTGGCTGTTGATGCTTACTCTCTGTTACTAAGAATTTTTACCTTTTTCGAAGAAAGCATTGCTATGAACTAATGAATTTAAAATGTCATTTACTCATTGTAAATACAGTATTGTGCAAAAAAAAAAAAAAAAAAAGAAAAAAAAACCATCCGACCCTTTTCATTCATTTGAATTGCTAGTGTTAACTGAATTTTGTCTAGACACCATTTCTGTTGATGAAATAAAGACATATCATTATGTATTGTAAATCGACTATTCTTGACTCGGAAATTGATGTTGCAGTGCTCAGTTAACGCATGGGTTGGAGATGAGATTTGGGAGAGTAGGTTGCATGTGGTTGATACTGCTCAGTGAATCTCTGGGCTGATGAGGAGGTCTCCACTCACATGGTCCCATTGCTAATTCACTGTTCACCTTTGATCCAGGGATCCAGTTATCTTTGATTTGCTGCAGGAACAGCCGAGGGTATTTAATTGCAAAGATGAAGTAAGTTATTCTGGAAGATCAAAGGAGCTGTATTTGTACCCGCTCCCCTAGTGCTTGACTTAAGGCAATTCAGCTAAGTCTTTGTTTTGGTCTTCTGAAGTGCCTCTGTAGATGTTGGGAGGCAAGGGGAGGGGTTGGGATGTGTTTCCCCTTTACGGAAAACCTGAGAGAAATTGAGAGGTTTCTGCAGAAACAAAATACAGCTGAAAATCTCTGAGTGTAACCCAAATATGGGAGAGTTCCTCTCTGAAGTAAGAACTTGTGCTATGGACCACTGGCATCACTTATACTGCAAAAGATGCAGAAAAGAAGAAATTGTAACAGCCTTAGGAGCTATTACCACAAGCAAGGTGTGGGCTCTAGCAGGGGGACTGTAGGACTCCCAAACACATGGCAGCCACCTCACTCCTTGGGTTGGATGCTACCTGAGAGCCTGCTCAACAGCCTGGCAGGAGGAGACCTAGGAAGGGGGGAATGGCGTGACCACTTGTCCTACCCAGGCCGACACATTTGCTGGGGTGCTGCCGTGGGAGCAGAGAGGAGGCAAGCTGCTAGAGGGAGGTCCTTATGCTTTTTTACCATCAGACAGGAAACCCTAGATCGCGTGCCCTGGGCCACCATCCTTCGGGATGTGAGTTGTGCAGTCCCCCATCTGCAGCAGTGAAAGTTGCCTGTGATTTTTCAGTTCCAAAACTGAAACATGTAACTTTCCAGAGTTACCCGGTTTTCTGAATCTTCCTGTTGAGAGTATATGAAGAAAGCTTTCCACCCCCTCAAATCTGTCAGAAGACATAGCATCCACCACAGCTACACATAGCCTGGCAGTAGAGAATGTACTTTAGCAAAGCTGTTTCTCCATCCCTGATCAGTTGTTGCTGGTGCTTAATGGCCACCATCTCAAGTATTTCCCCTTTTTTTTTTGCCTTAAAATACTAAACAAATGCACACACAACCTGTCAGCGAGTTTGTAGTGAGGCAGGATATAAATGTAGATCATGTGCACCAGAACAAAAACGCTGTAATCTCATGCAATCTTTATGCTTGACTGTTTTTTCTGCTTTCTGCTAGCCTTGCTTTAAAGATGCCAAGTCAAAGAGGATTTTTATGCTTGGGGAAACTGGCATAGCAAACGAGCTTGTTCCAAGCATCACTTGCTGTTGAGGTGATTGCAAATGCAAGCTATGATAAGCTTGACAAATAAAAGCAGCCAAAAGCATGTGGCCAGAAACAGGGTCAGGGACAGTCGGAGGAAGGTGCTTTGTTTTCCAGATACACTAGTGGAAAGATTGCTTTCTTGGGCCACATACAACCCAGAAATCCAGCCCTCCAGAGCTAGTCTGTCCAAGCAAACTGAAGATGAGGTCTTTTGGGCTTTGCTTGTCTTTCAGTTCCTCTATATGAGACAGTGAAGGGAATAAGATTTTCATGACCCTGAAGTGATAGCTTGCAGGTCGTCTTGAACAGCAAACTGAAAAGCACAGAAATACTGCAATTAAAATAAGTTGCCCAATTTTACTGTTTCAGTTTCGAAGCAGAGAGTATTAGCTATGAGGAGGCCACATTAGCACGGAAAGACTCCGTCAGAGCTTGAGGGCTGCATAACACAGGCAGGTGAGCAGCAGCATATTCTTCAGTTTGTTTTTCATCTCTCTCAAATTCTCTGTCCCTTCAGATTCCATGAGTGTTTCTTCCATCTTTTATTCATTGGCTGCTGAAGCCAGGGGAGATAGAGGCCACACTGCCCTCCAGGTTACTTTCAAATCAAACTAACCCTTTCTTGTAAGTGCTTTGGGTCTTACGCTACCTTGAAGGTCTATGGATCAGGCTGGTTTCTGATATGAACACTACTACCATGCACAACAAGTTGTACATCTCAAAATGTTCTCCCAGAGACACAAGGCTGTTTCTGCAGTGGCAGCACACACTGACCATGTCTGGTTCAGTCTACATGAGAAAAATCTTCAGCTGTGGCATGAGCTACCTGAACACCAGCAATCAGAGTATGGTATGGCTGGGATTGCTGCAAAATGGAGGAATAAAGTGGTTGCTTTCTGAAACTGTATTACGAATTGAGCATTGTAGTGGCAGGAGAAGGGAACATAGCAACAGATAACCTGGTTTTTATCTCTCTGCTGAAGGCAGTTTGTGCTCAATCCCTTTGTTTATTTCTTCTCCTTAGAATGTAATTACTTTTTCATGATAGATGATAGTTCTAGGAGCATGCTCTGAAAGATAACAAGAGAAAGAAAGCATGAAGCTGAGTTGGCTTAGAGAAGAAAAATAATTGTTACCATTATAATTATCCCCAACACATACATAATTCGGAAGGTGGGAATCTGGTGTTTAGCTGACAACATACTTACCTTGTCAGGCTGTGTTCAGTGCTAAGGAGAGGGTGGGCAGAAGGGAACCAAAATAAACATGTAACTCCTGCAGTAACTTGCTTGAAAAGAGTGGATGCATCCTAGAGCCCTTGCTTTACAATTTAAGGGGGGTTGTGTATTTTTGATTGCTTTAAGATCATACAAAGATGGATTCAATTAAGTGAGTTACACTTTCTAAATCCACTCTATGCATTTGTTGCTGCACAAATCCTCAGAGGGCTCATTAGCTGTCAACTGCTGCTGACCCCCAAAGTTTATCTGTTTGTGCAACTGGCAAATGGCTACCTTTGGGGTCACCACCTAGCTTCTGCAGGATAATTCATACACTCACTGTCATCACCACGAGCTTCTCCTGAATGCTCCAGGGCAGAATAAATACAACAAACTCATACATATAAAGAGGCATTTGCAGAATAAAACTCTACAAAACCAGCAGTAGTTACCAGCAGGTGTAAACACGAATACCCTCAAGGATTCTCAAACAGAGGAACACAGGCTTTTACCAGTCCCTTGCCCCACATGTAGATTTCCCTATAGGTGAAGCTCAGCTGTTTAAATAACTCCTCCACAGTTATCAGGCTTGTTATTTCAATGTACATTCACTCTTATCAAACTGTTCCCAGCCCCAGGAGTGAAAGCGAGTGAGCAGCTAGTTAAATGAGTGGGTATTTATTCCTCAAGTGTTGCTGAAAAGGCGAGTAAACATGCCTTGTTCTGCAGAAGACTGCAAGCATTCAGGCTGACATAGCAGCTCTCTTTTTCATATCCTGCTCACTGTGGATTATTTTCCCACTGGGTAAAAGGCTCCAAGCTGAATGGAGAATTGAGAAGTAGAAAAAGAACTGAACACCACAGAGGAATAAAAGAGCAATGCAGTGAGGGAAACCAAACCCAGTGGATTGCAGTATTTCCCCAAATTTGGCAGAGCCAGGATTTCAGCCCCAGAGACTTTTTTTTTCTGCAGATGAATAAAATCAGCCCTATCTCAGTCCAATTCTGTAAGCTGAGGGTATCAGCTTTACCAGCTGCTTCATTCAGTTTTATCCCACTCATTCACCATTAAGAGGGGGCTTCGCTTTTAAAGACACATTGATAACTTTGTAGGCAAAAAATATGGCTTTAAAGAAATTACACTGAAAGGACTGGGCTAAATAATAAGGAATGCATAGAGGAATGCATTGAGGAATGCTGAGGAAAGCTCAGCACTCCTTGAAAAAAAAAATTAAAAATAACCTGGAGTGCCTAAAATGCACTAATTCTTTCTGAAAATCTTGGTCTAGTCATTTTGGTTTCCCAGGAGAGGGGTTCAGCTAAAATATTGTTAAAATATTATTAATCTCCTAATGACTTTCAGTTTTGTTTTGCGACTCCAGGAAATTATCTTGGCTCAATGAAAATAATGTTAAGTCTCCCCATCTTCTTGATATGTCCTTGATGCTCTAGCAAGAGGACTGGCACAGTAGATCTCTCAATGCAGGTTTAGGCTTGGGATGCAGATGTGATAACCTGGTTCCAAGTCATCTGAAAGATGGTGCCTTTATAAGAGGAGTTACCAATCTACTGTAAATACTCCCAATCCCAGTTAACCAAGTTAGATCTCACAGTGTTTAGAGGATTATTTAGAAAACTAAACAAAAAGAACTGATGCTGGACACGCTCAGGTAGCATGCAACTGGAGTCCTTTGCTTTAGAAAGGCAGGGAGAGACACAGCTAACAAAAGACTTCAGACTTCAAACACAGCTAGTGAGGAAATACTACAGAGGCTCTCGCTTTTGCAGGAATGTTTGCATTCAGCTACCAAATTGTGATGACACTGTAACACCCTGAAGATGCAATGCCAAGCTGCGGCCATGCTCAGCTGAGCGTTTTGGTGCTCTGCAGTCGTTCCTTTGATTTGCAGAAAATGGCAGACAAGGAAGGCTGCTTCATTCTGGCAAAGGGTGACTTTGCTCTCTAATTGTTAAGTAGGAGTGCTCAGATCTCTTATTTTCATCTCCCCAGAGAGAAAAAGAGTTATTCGATGGTCCCAATGGCTTCACACTGTCTTGCACACATAATTCAATGAGACAACCCCCTTAGTGCAATGCTCCCAGAGCTAGATGCCTATTGCAGGCTGTAATTCCTGGCCCTGCCTATTTTGAAGAGAGCACAGATTATATCTGTACTAGTTATGTACTGACCTTTGACTGGCTATTAATATTATCAGACCTAGAAATGTATTGTGCACCAGTCAAGGGCCTGACTGGTGCAAATTGTAAAGCTTTTTTCTCATTATGATGTCATTCATGTGCAGAAACCTATTGACAGCAGCATAATTCCTACAGACCTTTGTGAATCCAACTCCCAGTTGTCATTTGTGATTCTAGTTATACTAAATTCAGAGCAGCAATTTTCACTGATGCATGTGTGAAAAGCAGACATTTAAGGCCTGCTCACCTAAGGGAGGCTGGCAGCCTAGGACCATGCAAAAGGTGCCCTTTTGCTCCATAGCTCTATCTCCCCTTAAATAAAAGCTAAAATATGGAGAGATATGCAAAACTTGGGGCAGAACTATGTGTGTACCTGCAATAGCTGTTAGAAGATAAGATACCATATATTCTCTAAGATGTATACTCTAAGTGAACCTTGGAAATGAGTAGTCTAAACACAGTTATCAGTGAGCAGATTATCACTTCGAAGCATGCTGACTGCATTCCTCAGTACCAAGGTTTTGGAGGCTTACAGGTAGCCTGTTTTCAGCCACACACAGATGCTGAATTCATCTGTTAGAGTTTTGTAACATTATTTATTCCAGGTCCCCATCGAGTTGAGATAATCTCACCATCATTGCCAGCAATATTCTTGTCACTGTGTTTAGGTGGACTGAAATGAGTTGGAAATTATGCCCATGCCATGCAGCGACTCTCTCCTTCTGTGCTTTGCCATGTACTTTCCCTGATGCAGTAAAGGTCCAGTTTTGGTGGTCTGTCCTCAGCACCTAATAGATGTAACGTTTGACCAGCAGTGGCTCAAGGAAAAGATGTTTTTTTTTTCCAGTGGATCAGAGCCTCTTGAGAAGCCTTTAGCCTAAGAAATGTTACAAGATTTCTGCCTCTTTCATTTTGCCTTCTCAATCTGAATAACGGATAACTTTGGACAATGCAGTGACTGAGAATCTGAACAGAGTATGAAGAGTGAGTGGTTTGGGTGTAAAATCAAACTGTCAAAGCACAAACAATTTTTTCAAGGTTTTATGCCATGGCTGAAGATGAAATGAAGAAATGGCTCTTCACCTCCACCAATTCCAGATGAGGAGGTTTTAAATAGCTTTGTTTGTAAGTTTGCATTGTGTGCCAACATGATTGGTCTGTACGAATCCTAACAATGGAAAGGGCATTTCTTCTGTTACATATACAGCTACTCTGAAGTCTGAAAAGTTGAGATATCCTCATGCCAAACATGCATTTTGTATTCAATACCCTGTTGAGCTGTTTCATGAGGATTTACAGGGAGGACTGAATGCATTCTCTCTTAAGGGTCCAAAGTAACTTTTCCTCCAAAAAGGAAGTCCTAAGAAGTTCCTGTTCTCTCTGAGGGATGCAGTTTTGTACTTCCTTAGAAAAAATCCTTGATCATGACTTGGTCAAGTACTATCCACAACCTAGTCTTCACGGTCTGATTGAGAGATTGCAATTTGTTATGAGAGGTAACTTTTAGAACATCTAGTTGTCCCTAAAAATTATTCTTCGTCTGTTAGAGACTCATGCTTGGTGTGGAAATGCAATTGGTAATATTGCTCAAAAAGATTTCATCGATGTCGGATAGTCAAGCATCCATAGCTGTACTATTAAATCTGTTCAGTGCTTTCAATGCCATGATTCACAGGGTGTGGTTGACCCGTATTCATATTCTTGCAGTATCAGATGGATTGATTTTGTGTAGCTTTAAGATTTTCTTTCAGCTAAGAAGGCTATGATGGCTCTGGGCAGTTGCAGTTGTACTGCTATCTTAGCACAGTGTGTGGGTATGTGTTTGCTTGGAGGTTCCTAGAATGGTTGTTGAGGTATAGAAATTATATTTTTAATGTTGATCTGATACTCTTCTCTCACTGAGCTAGTGCAAGGAATGCTACAGACAAGTTCTGGCAGAATGATATGGAAGAAGGGAAAAAGAAAACACTCAAACCAGCAAGGAACTAAAGATGATAGTTTGGGAAAGTTATCAAAGAAAATTGAAGAACAGTATCAATTCCACTGTGATTTTGCTCCATTTGGCTATGCAGGTTAAACTAGCGAGATCCAGGTGAGAACAGACTGTATTTTGGCTGTTCAGAAAATATTCGTGCATGTAGATTCATCGTTATGTTAAAAAGTATCTGTCCTTTCTCTGCAGCACTATTGCAAGTCACTGTTGATCAGGTGTAGCAGATAACAATTTTTGTATGCTTCAGTTGGAACCTTTTAAATACAATTCCTTTTAAGTACTTTTTTTTTTTTAATATAGAATCACTAATTTTTGAATGCTCCTGTCATGCAGATAAATCTAATCATCCATATTTTCTTTTACCTGAATATTACTACATGATGATTGTCTCCTGGAAGTCAAACTAAAACAGATAAAACCAATGCTGAGTGTCTTTTACAACCAAAATAAAATGTGGAATTTAGGAAGTAAAGACTGGAAGGATATAAATGTTTTAATGCCCACAATCAATATTGTTATGATGCACTAGCATATTTGTGTATTGAAATTGCTACTCATAAAGTGTCATAGCAATGCTAGCAGAATAGTGGATTTGCCAAAATCTTGACGCTGTTGCATATAGAAACACCTTTACTTTAAAATATCATGTGCTGTAAGCAGGTAACAATAGGGAGCATACCCACGTGAATCATTTTAAAATGCTAGCAGCAGTCCCATACATCATGATCCGCAAAGGCAGCATGCCAGAAGAGTGTTAGTTTCAAGAGTAATGACACTGCTTTGTGAACAGCTTACATCTCTCTGCAAGATCTGCCCTGGAAGATACCATCGTTGTCATTAAAGAGTAAAAGCTGCCAGGCAACTTCTGTGAGTTCTCGGCAGGGTGCTACCGGAATTCTGTCTTACTTGAATAACTTTTTACACTTCACCTTTTTAAAGAGCCTTCTCAGCTGAGTATCAACCAGCAGATCAGACAGATTGGACTCTAAGCCTGTATTAGAGACACTGTATAGACTCCCTGTATTAGAGACACTGGCATAAAAAGTGATTAAATTGCATCTAAAGTGACAATTTAACATGGCTTATGCTGACTATATACTGCATAAACTGTAACCCCATGAAAACTGGAACCAGTGAAGTTTTTTGATAAGCAATGTGTAAGAGTGCCTTCTGCTTCTAACCACTCACTGTACTCAAGGATCCTCTTTCTCACAGTGTCAGTGGAGCTGGACAAGTTTCCCCTGAGCCAGTCCTCAGAATTTGATTGGGATGATGTATTGAGTATAAGGAAGCTCAGATTCGGTGACTTAATGATCCTCAGGACTCAATCATTTCTTAGTGATGCTTTTGCTCTCACCAGAGAAGGGGACAGAACGTGCGGGAACTCGGGTTGATCGAGAGGATGTGTCGTGTTAGGGTCGGAAGTGCAGCCCAACCCTCCCTGCCCCCTGTCTCCCCTCTCCTCCCCGGGGCCCGGACATGGAGCCGGGGGCGCCAGCCCCTGCCCAGGGTCCGCCGCCACCCCCTCGCCTTGGGCTTCCCCTCGGGCCGCGGGGCTCTACTTGCCATCGACACACGGCGGCCCATGGCGGCGGCAGGCGGCGGGCTGCTGGTCGGGCTGTCCTTCTCCCGGCACTTCCCCTCCGAGCCGGAGCCCGAGCCGGGGCTGGGGTCTCCACAGGAGGCGGCGCTCTCGCTGTCGCTGCTTGCCCGGCTCCCGGTGAGGACGCGGGAGAGGAAGCTGGAGTTGCGGGTGCCCGGGCAGTGCCCGCTGTCTGGGGATTCTCCGCGCTCCTCATCGCGGTCTCGGCAGCCGCTGCCCCGGCTGTGCCTGCGGGGCGCCCTGCGAGCTAGGGCCCCCGCGCTGGGTGCCCGCGACGCCTCGTCGCTGCTGGAGGAGGGCGGCGGCTGCTGTCCGTGGTGCTGCCCCGCGCTGTGCCGGCGGCGGGTCGGCGTGGCGCCGCGGAGCTCTCCGCGGTCCTGGCGGCCCGGCGGAGCATCCGGCTGCCCCGCGGGAGCGGCAGTAACCGGAGCAATGGGGGGCGGCGGGGCTGTGGCGGGCCGCGGAGGAGAGGCGTTGCTGGCCAGGCAGGCTGGCTGCACCACGGAGCTCTTCTTGGAGTTGCAGAGGCTGGCCTCCTCCTCCGGTCTCGGTGGACGCCAGTAGAGGCTCTTTTTGATCTTCTTGAGGCCCAGGTGGGCGATTTCTAGGAGGTTGAGGAACAGGGAGACAGCAGCGATGCTGTTCATGAAGACCATGAAGATGGTCTTCTCTGTTGGTCGGGACACAAAACAATCCACCGTGTTAGGGCAAGGGGACCGAGTGCATTTGTAAAGGGGGGGCATGTGAAACCCATATAAAAGATGCTGACCTATCATAAAGCCCACTTCGACCACAGATCGGGTTAGGATATGTAGGACATAGGTGCGCAGCAGGGACCCTCTCAGGGGTGCCTTATTCACTTTCTTCTGTTCCTCCAGCTTACGCAGTTCTCTCTCCACTCTCCTGTGCTCCTCGGGCATGGGCTCCAGGTCTTCTAGCTGAGCCCGCAGGTGGGCTTTCTTCTTCTGTCGCTCTTTCTCGAGAGCCCTTAACCTGTAGAGTGCATGACCCATGTAAACTAGTGATGGAGAAGAGACAAATATGATCTGAAGTACCCAGTATCTGATCAAAGAGATGGGGAAGGCCTGGTCATAACAGATATTGTTGCAGCCAGGTTGCTCTGTGTTGCAGATGAACTCAGACTGCTCATCATCCCAGACATCTTCAGCAGCCACTCCCAGCACCAGCATCCGGAATATGAACAGGATTGTGAGCCAGATTTTGCCAACTATGGTAGAGTGGATGTGCACTTCTTCAAGGATGCTGCCCAACAGGTTCCAGTCGCCCATGGTCACAAGTTCATCTCTGAATGCAAAAAAACCCAAAATGCTACTTTAATGCAATACTGGATTTCCCATGAAATGCCCCTTTTTAATGGTTGGGGGTTTTTTGGTTGGGTTTTTTTTTTGGGTGGGGGGGAGGTTGGGGTTGGTTTTTATTAGTTTTGTTTAGGGTTGGTTTTTTTTTGTTTTGTATAAATAATCACCTTTCATATACATTCTTCTCATCGCAGGAGAGCTCTTAGAAGTTCATCATTATTTTCTACTTACCAGGTCTTTAACTGAATGCAGACTTCATGATTACCAATGAAAAATGAAAACATGAGATTATTCTAAGCATGAAAGAGATTGATTTCAGCTGTAAACCACAGTACTTTGTATCTGCCTACAGTTTTACACTATTTTCTTCCCACTAGGAAAGAAGACAATTTTTCTCACTTTTCAAACCCTTTACCAGCTGCAATCTTTCTACGCCCACTCCATTCCACTATGGCTTTGCCTTAGTTTTGCCATTATGTATAATGCTCATGGCTTTGATAAATTGTTTGAAAAAGTTTTGAGAAGTATCCTATAACTGTGAGAGGAAACTGTTTCATTCTGTACCCCAAGGCAGTAGCATCATTAGTGCCATCCATCCAATATTTTCCCCTCTAACAAACCACAGGTTTCTTGCTTGGATTCCTAAAACTACAAATAGATGTTTAATTTACAGATAGCTGTTCATGTATAGTCTCAGTTCTAGGATAATATTAATAAAGTAAGAGTGTTTCTAGGATTAATGGCTTTAATTTTATGCATTTAAAGTCTTATTGAATCACCAAGACTTTGTCTTGACTATAAATTTTAACATATGAGATAAATAAATCAGGGATTACACAATGGAGTGATGCAGACTTTTTTAGCTGTGAGTGTTTCCCAGAATCTCTTTGATTCATCAGCAAATTGATCTACCTTCTGCTGCCAGATGCTGCTGCCAGATGCTTGATTTCCATGCTGCTTCTCTGGAAACTATTTGGGAGTTTCAGGTAATGTAGGGAATTGAAATGTGAGGTATTTGTCTATTTATGAATACACTGCACATTCAATATTATGTCCCTAGAATATTTTCTGCTAACATGGTAATAAAATATTGAAGCAACTGGGATCATATCTACTTTAGGGTTTGCACTTGTTTTTTTTCTGCCACTGTACTTTTAAAACTTCCCAAATTCCACAAAGTCATTAGTGAAAAGCACTTTCTAAGCTTTTGTTGAGAGTGGCTGGCTGCAGCACCCAAAATTTTGCACAATTCTAATTGACAGTACAGCTGGGTGATATCACCATATATCAATATAGCTTGATTAAGGTTTATGATACCATCCCATGTCATACAGTTTTGCCTGGGGGATGTGTTTAACCACACTGAGTGTAAAGATTCTGAGTTGTAACCAACAGTGCAGTCATTCTCTGCACAGGCATCCTACAGACCCTATTATTACATATCTGGGATTTGAATTTTCACAATGACCTTCCCTTTTTAACACAGGGAACTGGCTGAGGAAGCCTAGCTAGCGAAACAATTTTCCTAGGTGCTCTGATGCACCTGGAGCATCTTTTTTGCTCCCTCCTTTCCTCCCCTGTGTACCACTGAAATAAGATACATGAAAAAAAAACTCACCCATAACTATGGTAGTCAATTTTCCTCATTTTTAAAGATCAATGTGAGAACTCTTTTCTGACTTCCTATGAATTTTATTCAGAGCAGAAATAAATTGTTGTAATGTCATAGGTTTGGATGAGTGCAAAGATGTTCATATGCTGAAATGCTTGCTGGAAAACATTACAGCTAACAATGCTGAGCCCGATTTTTCAAGCTTGGAAGTGCTGATACAAAAGAGTTCACTTTCAGTAAAGCAAGATGTAGAGGCTGACATGCAGCAAACTCCCAAAGCCAGAGTACTCAAGACGCCAAGTACAAGTGAGTGACGCTGATTGCTTTGTGCCACTTCTGATGGCAACACAACAGTTAACCAGAGGAGCTTTGGGCATATTGGCTGCTTTGCAAATGGCTGGTCCCTTGCTGAAACTGATACTACTCCAACAAAGACAAAACAAACCAAAAAACAAACCCAAGTGAGATGGAAAAATATAAATGCAGGAATAACTGGGAAAGCAGACATGTTTTAATCCCAGAGATGAAATGGTATCATTCCTCTAGTAGTAGGAATTATCACTTCCCATTCTGCAACAGAAAATGCTTATGACCATCAGGGGTAATGAGAGGACAGGAAGAGAAGGATAAACATATCATTCTGGCTCTACAGGTACTTGTTTTTTGTTTCTACTAGTATTTCTACCCTCAGCTTTCCTTTGTAACAGTTGACAGGGAAAAGTAATCATAGGAGTGGTTTGATTCACTCTTTAAGACACTTTCCCTTATATCCACACTGGTAGAACCACAGTATAAATATTGACATGGTGAATGTTGTGTCTAAACTGAAGTAGTTTGCCTAGAGCCAAAAGAGCTGGAGTTTCTAAGAAACCAAACTTATTTACAACCTTGTCGTAGCAATGTGCGCCCAATTTTTCCATCTTCCCCTTCCCTGGTCTTATTTGAATTCTGTGTAACAGAGTAATTGCTATTTACTGTAAGAGAGTAATTCAAATATCAATTACATCATTAGTTCCTGTCTATTAGTAGACTACAAATTCTCGTATACTAAAAATACATCATTTTTAGTGTAGATAGTACATACCCAAGACATTTTTCATTATACTGACTAGCTTCACGTCTGTCCAGCTGTATATAGTTATTTCAAACAATAAAAATGCATGTAGGTAATCAGTTAGAACCAGGTGAAAACCTACTATTTCTCTTGGAAGAAGTTTCTTTATTCCTTGCTTTTGTTACTTCTTTATTTTAAAGTTCATTGGATTATTTGCCACTGTTCAAATTACTTCTATCCTAAATTTATGCCAGGTTTGAAAAAGCAGAGTTAAAAGTTATATATCTGGTCACAGAAAGTTAAATGCTAAAATCAACTCCTCCTGGATTTAATTTGCATTGCTTCAAGTCTTACAGGCACCTGCCTGCTTCATACTGTCCTGGGAAGAATTATTTTTCTGCCACTTACCTTATGAGAAAGTCCTTGGTTAGTCTGTCTTAGAGCATTGCAGACGGAGCACTCAGTGCTGCGGATTACTGTAGCTCAGATACCTTCCTTCGACAGCGCTAGAACACGCGATTTTTTTTTCCCCAAGAGCCAAAACATAGACGTGGTATGCTGAGCAGACTTCTCGGATCTTTGTAGCTGGATAACTCAGCCCAAACTACCCATGCACAGTTTGAAAATCATCAGATGATAGGATGGTGCCTCTAGCCAAAATTACCATGCAATTATTTTAGTCAGTGGCATCTAACAAAGCCATTCCCTCAAGGCTCAAGCTGTACAGCACTAGTTTGCAATGTCCCTATGCCTTGTTTTAGTTGGTGCTTCAAAAATTACACCTCCACCCAGCTCCCAAATGACATTTTATTTTACAAAATGGCTAAATAGGCAGCCTTTACGGCACGATAGATTCTTACATTTTCTTTACATTCCATTAGTTTTGCTTTGAATCAATGCCCAAGGATCGATCGGTCATGTCCGATTTCATACTCTGTTGCCTGGTGAGTTAATTTAGGATGTGCTAGACTGAGTCTTTGAAAAGGAGGCCACAGGAACCGAGACTCAAGTCTTCAGACAGAAACACAGACTTTTGACACAGTCACCTTTCTTCAGCTGGGTTAAAGAGCCACCTAAAGTCCCTTCAGAACTGGTATCTCTGAGGCACAAAGTTTAAAAAAGGTGAGTTACCAAAATGGGATTTTGTGAGAAATTGGGGCCGCTGGAGCTGAGGTTCTGATAATGAGAGCTTCTGCTGCCTAGCCCTGCCTAGGCTTAAATTTTATGGGAATCCCAAATATGTTTTTTCTTTTTTCTCTCTTCTGGTCTTTTGGCGCTTCCATCCTATAAGGTTGTGACCAACTTCCACTTCAGGCTCTTCTTCCTAAAGACTGAGATGGGGTTGTTTTTAGTGGCACAGCATTGTACTGTCAGACTCTGATGGGAGAGGATGTATGTACCAGACATCACTGAAACTTTATCCATCTTCCCCATCAAAGCCAATTTTGCTCCTGCAGTGCCCCTTGATTGATTCTTCCAAGAAGTCCTGAAATCTGCTCTTGGCATGCTTTATTACTGCTGCCTCCCTATATGAAGGCAAATTGCTAGAGACTATTCTGCAGCTGGTTTTAGAGTGAAGACAATTAGAGGAAAGACTTAATGGAAATAGCTATGGGTTGCTGCATTGACACTGAAGAGAAATGCCTTTAGTCCAGTCAACTATTTTATGTAGACAGCTGGCAACAGGCTATGTCTCTGAGAGAATCTCTCAAAAATCAATACCCAATGCTTTACAATTTCACTGTTATGCACATCTCCATAAACCCTGCTCCTTGAATTCCCACCTAGAAAGTTTTCTAATACTCATGTCTACTAAGAGTTTTTAGTCTGAATCCTGTAGAAATATGTGTGGTGGACAGAAGCAGACCTATTCTTCAGCAATAACTAAGCCTCTCAAAGGGCTGCCAGCTACACTCTTCCAATGAAAAGCTTTGGATACAAAAGGTCTTTCTCCTTTGTAATACAGCACTCAACACTAACCCAATGATCCTATAAAAAAAAAAAAAAGGAAAGTTGTATGATCTAATTCCTGAGTAGTTTAAAGGGTTTATATAGTTTGTTAAATTGCCTGATTTCTGATCCAGTCATGTCCAGTAAGAAACAAGCAGTATGTGTTTGGAGCAGTAACAGCATCAGAGCAGCAGCTGATTTACTTCCGTGTTTATTGGCTGGAATATCAACAAAGCTACTCATTTATACAAACTAGCCGAAGTCCATTTTAATGCCGCTTCACAGCATTTGTAGTTGTCAAGGCATTAACCAACCATTCTAGATGTTTTCATTTACCTGAGGTTTCACAAGTAAGTCTGTAGATTTACATACAGTACATTTTGCATATATGTATCAAAAGTCTTCTTGGAGAAATAAATTACAAACAACAGTACAAAACCAGTCCAAGCCAACCATTGTTCAACAAGGGCACAGATGTGTGAATTTTACAGTTTTATTCTTTGCATCACTCTTACAGTAAGCAAACTATGTAGTTTATACAAAATAAACCTGGAACTTTATGTAGTTAAAAAAATCATCTTTGGCTAAACAAAGCTCTATTTTTATACATATATTTATACATATATTTATACATATATATATACACCCATGAGATATTTTACATTAGGAACCTGTACACATAATTACAACAGAACTTTTTAAAAAAAGTTTCATAACTTACAAAAAAGGAATCCAAGTCAGAACCAAACCAGTCAAACCCAGGCCTCCCCCATCACCTGTACAGATAAGAAAGTAAATAAACAGACAAGGAAGAAACAACTTTGCAATAAAATACTGCCTGCTTTTTTGAGACAAAGAGGAAGCGCTTGAGTGGAGTGAGGCTACTTCCTCAGTGCCTTCAGTACAGTGCACACTTTGATCTCTAAGGATGTGATTAAAACACTCAGTAGAGTCTGGTTTTCCACAAACATGAAAGCTACTCTGCCAACTGGCAGTTGTGAGAACAGCTTCGGTTAGATTTAATTCTCCACTGAGTAAATAACTGTCACCAACGTTAAGAACAAGCACGGGTAGGGGATACCAATCACCCACTGATAACACTAGATGCTTCTGGTGTAGCATGGAATATGATATTTGATCATCAAAAGCAAATGTTTTAGAAGCAAGTACATAAGATGGAAGACTGCCAGAACTGACATCATTGCCTACTCTAGTCATTCATTGTAAGTTTCCAGAGCACTGCCTAAAATGAGGATGATGCACTGTTTGGCAGCTTGACAATCCATTCCATAGGTCACATTTACAATACTCCAAAGGTGTCAGTGGCAACATCACCAACCGATTATCTGATGTTTTATTAGAATAAGAACTCTGTCCTGTTAGCTGGGAAGGGAGCAAAAAGCCATTATGTTGAAACTGAAGCTGCGGTCATTGGATTCCATCAAAAAGCTAATTTAATTCAAGTTGAAAGGCAATGCACTTTGGTAGGGCTCTTAGATGAAATTTAAATAACTCAGCAGATGTTCTGACTGACTAAAGATGACAGCAATTTTGATCCTCAATAAAGAATAAAACCTCAAACATCAACAAATTCAGAACAGGAAAACCTGTGCAACGTCCAGGAATGTTTCTTAGAGAGAATTAAAAAATAAACAACCCCAAGGCTTTTTTAGAAATATAGGATAAAGCAGCAAATGAGAAGTGTGTGTATACATATGTATACATACACACTTTTACTACGTGCTAGTAAAACTGGAAGCAATCATAAGAGTTCTTTAAAATAGAACATAGTGAATTTCTAATGTAATAAACAATTTGCAAAGATGAGATACAATTGCTGTCAAAACATGCCAAGTTGACAAGATTTTGAAACTGCTTGTTTTTACAAAAAAGTTTTTCTCCTGGTTAGAAAGTATAAAGTCACATTTTATAAAACTGCAAAGGTCTGTTTCTAAATTAAGTTTAAAAGGAAAATCATTTGTCAATTTTTATTTTTTTAAAACAAAAATAGAGCACTTATTATGTTGAAGACCTAAATTAAGTACCATTCCCAGATGTAATTTGGAACACAAAAACATATTTGCCTTTTGCAAAGAAAAATACCTTATTCATGGGAAAAAAAACCCAACCCAAAATTATTTTAAAATACCATCAGAACTGAAAAATGTTTTTAACTACAGTTTGTTGTAGATGATAATGTGCTTAAGATCGAAGACAAACCCTACGCACAGTGCCAGATTCGCTCCTTGTAACCCACTACAAGCTGCTGAGAAAGCAGCAAGAACCACCTATTCCTTAACATCAGAATGCAGTTACTACGTAAGCATCTTACGGAATCATTATCATCATTGCTCTGCTGCCTTTAAAAGGCCTAACTTCCTAAAATTTGTTTCAATGTGACCAAGGTGACATACTAGTCATTTTCCAGGAATACCAATTGGATTCCAAAGCACACTTACTTTTTAAAATTATAGTTCAAAGTCACCACATGCAGTACTTCCAATAAGTTAAGCACGAGCCACTGTTTCCACTTGACAGCACGCCCTTGTCATTATTTATAAAACATATTTAACCAACAGGAGATGTCACCCCCTTGAAATGATAGTGCTCCATTTGTATGTGCCCATTCTTTTCTAGACAGTTTCTTTGTGAAGTTCCTTCTGTGCTATTCTGATAAAGCACTTTAGAGGAAACATGGACAGGGAAGTAAATAATCAAGTGCATCAGATTTACCAAGCTTGGTATTCTGACCTCGTTACCTCCCACTAATCCCATTACATGAATGTAGTGGTTGTAGTCTGTTGTTGCTGGTAACAGCTAAACCCTGTAACCATGAAGTAACTTCGTGTTAAGTTTACTTGCACTTGGATTTCTTGAATAGCTTCATTAACTGCTTGAATCTTTCTGAAACCTAATGGAGAAGAAAGGAAGAGACATATCATTACAGCCCCAGATTTCCATAACTGCCAAGACAAACTAATCTGACAGCACGAAGTTCTTAAGACAATCATTATTTTGGTCTTTGCTTCCAATAAATTTTACCAGGAGAATTTTAGGAGCACCATCAACAGGTTACTTAAATGTAGGAAGTCCTTCTGTACCTTTGACATCTGAAATAGCCTCCACATGCATCACAACTAGAGCCAAATACTGTTTTAACACAGGAGGGACTGGTTTACAACATAGGAGGGAAAAAAATGAGGGCTTCTAAGTCAATTAGACTTGAATTCTGTCAGGTATAACTGTGAGCCAAATTCAAATTAAGGACAAAACGTTATTTTGTACTCCACAAAAAGCACAGTTTATTGTTTATTTCTACTCTCTGGTCCAGCTGTTGCTATTTATGGCTCATCATGAGGTGTCTGCCTACCTGGAATTTTACAGAAGTGGTCTGTAGATGAGAGTCAAGCATCTTTTTGCTGAACATAGCAACAGCTTACATAGAGAGCTTGATCAATCATAAGCTAGTATCTCTTACTGCTATATATGTATTGCTATAGCATATCTACCATTTGCCAAATAGCCAACCAACTGGGAAGAGTGACACAAATGTACAGATAATGCTGCTTTATCCAACCAGCCAACCCAACAGCTTCTAAACCCCTTGAAGACTCTGTAACCATGGAACACAACTTCCTAAAAGCCAAATCCTGAGCACACAGGATTTCCTAACCTTTCTTGGATTTGTAGGATAGAGATTAAAACAGCAATTCAAGACAAGTACAAAGTTATATGTAAACCTCTGGAAATTCTCTACACCAACTTGACATCTGTGCCTTCTGAAGTTTCTTAATTACAAAGTAAAAGAAAAAAATAGTAATGAAAGATGTCCTTTCTGCAAAATCCTGGTATTTTTTTTTCCAGTGCTAGTTTTAAGCAAAGGCTTTGGGGCACCTCCAAAATGCCTTTCTTTAAGTGCTGATTCAACAAAAGAAACAATCCTGTGGTCCCTAGCTTATGACTGGACACAGCAGTTTTAAGGCACCAATCAAACAGGTACTAAAGAATCCCTAGACCATAATACCCCTATACTGCATATTTTTAATAAGTTATGAATAGAAGAATAAGGTTTTTTTTTCAAAAAACCCTCAACAAAAGGCGTAAGGAAAAAACAACTCAAAATTAGTAGATCTCTGAGGTTTTTTGTTCAACTGCAACCACAAACATAGCAGCATAGTCTATCAATTCTAAGAATGATAGCACCTACCTGATTTGGGCTTTTGTTCAGCCTAGTGGCTAAGGAAACAAAGGTTTTGCCTGATGGTCCTTTTCTCTGGCATTCCAGTAAAATTTCTCGGTCATCATTTCTATGGCAAAAATGCATTTTTTAAATATTAATACATATATATGTGTACATGCACACAAACAAAAAATACATAAGGCATATATAAAATTCTAAATATTTCCAAACTACAGAACCTGAGTTCAAACAGCAGCAACGATCTTATGGAGGATCTTCTCTACCATCACAGATTAAGAGAGTTAGTACAAAGAAATGCTAGTGGAGATTATGCTACCCCTTTTAGGAAGGGCAGGATTATTATAGTAGAGTTAGTCCAAAACCAAAGTAACCAAAAAAGAGTTTTAAGCTTTTAAAGCAGACATTAAAACTTGAAAAGAATACATAAACTCAACAGGGGCCAGTAGTTCTAGGTGGACTTGCCTCAGTTTGCATGGCTAGGTAGCACTGTCACCTAAAGCCCACTGACATTCATGATTAAACAGAGAGGTGTTTGACTTCTGTAGGAGACTCAATATAACAAATACACTCAGAGCACATGTTCACATGAGCATAAAGGACCAGGATCCTGTTTTTAAATGTGTCACCAGTTTGCTGTCTCATTAATGAATTTAAGTATATGTAAGATGTATACAGACAGAGTTATTATACAGCAGCTACTATGTATCTTTGGTTGAAATCTGCCAGATGCTATTAAACTCTATTGAAATTCCTCCATTTCAAAGAAAATATATAACGACTACTTATTGAAATAAACATTTTTATTTTTTTTAGACATAGTTCAAAGGTGGACAAAGACCAAGCCAGAAAACTCGGCCATATTCTTCAGAAGAAGATTATTACAATTTTCCTACCTCATTGGTTTGCATATCAAAAATCATATTAGCTTTCACAGTTTTTTCCATGAAGGAATTTGCTTTCTTTTAGGATGCTACCTAGAAACATTTGTATCTGGCAGCCCAGTAAAATTCCTCTGTCATTATTTCTATAGCAAAAATGCATTTTTTAAATATTAATACATATATACATGAACACAAACCAACCAACCAAACCATACAGCATATATAAAATTCTAAGTATTTCCAAACTACAGAACACGAGTTCGAACTACAGTTTAGGAAATTCTGTGCTGAAAATTTTAGAAGCCCCTTTCTAAAGTGATGATTGTATCAAGTTGTAGCAAGAGCAGCAAAACCTAACTATAGTTTCTTGAGGATAAAAATAAACCACAATAGCTTTGCAGGTATCTCCAACATGTACAGTCACTTCATTTGTTACCCACACCATACTAACTGGAATACGGGGGCTGAATGGTTGCCTAGTACACTTCTGCAGATCGACCAGTATAGGCCCCAAAAGAGAAAACTGTTTGCTCTCATGCCTTCTCTCAAGAGTGAAAAAATCTTAAACTGTTCTCCATTACCAAGTCACTGATGCTTCCAGGCCTTGTAGGAACATCAGGTCCTTGTCGGACCTACCATGCCTAGCTGGTCTTCTTGCACAGGAAAGAAAATGGGCAGGGGAATGAAACCCACAGACAGCGCAATATAGTAGGTCTTGTTACCTTAGCATATAAGCTTTAAAAACAAAACAAAAAAGTAATCATGTTTTGGGAAATCTGGGTAAGTGATGGAATTAGTTATGACATATGGAAGCCACCTTCTTTAAGGCAAATCTGATTTAACCTACCTAAGAAATGACTAAAAATTGTTCTTGTCCAAAGGCTGTTAACAGGATTACATCAAACCATCTTTCATCTCTTAAATTTATTTTCCCCTGGACAACCGTTACAGAAAAAAAGATAAAATAGTCTTTGGCACCTTTTAGTGGTACTCTAAGAGAAGACAATCTCATAAAGCCACCCTGCACAAACACGAGGCAGCTCACACTCCACTATCCAACAGAAGGATGTAGAGCTACTGAATAACTTCAGCCATTAGCTAAATATCCTTTCCTTCTCACTTTTTGGTTTATCACATAGTTTAAAAAAAAAAAAAGAACACACCAAACGCTAGAACAATCAAACAGATCAAATCATAAATTACCTTGTCCAGGAAACTACTACTTCTCCCTTCTTTTTAATGATGTTTTTGGCATACAGACTAGGTGATGATGCAGATGAAGCCAAAGGAGAAGAGTCTTTGTGCTGCTGCAATTCATTCTTCTTACTGGAACATTGTTTAGGTGCTGAATTTACCTCTTCAGGCTTTACATCACTCGCATCGCTCCCTTCAACTGCTGATTCAGTTTCTTTTCGTTGCCTTTTTGAGTTGAAATTCTCTCTGACAGCCTCCTTTTTCCTTTTTTTGCTAGTTTTATCATCTCTACTTATCTGGCATCCTACCCCAGTACTGGAAGTGGATTGTGTTTCAAGATTACATTTACCTGCTACAGTCTCATTGGAAAGGTCTTCTGTTAAGTCTATAAATGCATCAGAGCACTCTTCCAGTTCTTCCTTTTTAACACTAATTTCCAAGTTTCTGGTAGAGGTTTCCTGAGTCCTGTTACCTCTAGTGGATTCCACCACACATGAAGTTTCACTAACCATATCATCTGTTAAGTCTATGTATGACTCTATACTGCAGGAATAAGGAAAAGAACCTTGAGATCTAACACCCATTTCATTTACATTTTCAGATACTTTCAATTTGAGTGCCTGAGATTGTTCAGATCCTTCATTTGTGCTTTCAGTGTCATGGCTCTCTGTGTTTGAAGATATTGTACAGGGTCCCAGACTCTCAGTGGTTTCCTCCTTTCCAATACTGCTATGAGACTCCTTTAGAAGCTGAGGTAAGGCAGGATTTTGCTCTTGTTCAGTGCTGACATGACGCAACTGATCCATCTTAACCAGATCTGGTTTGACACTTTCTTGCACAACAGCTACTGTGGTACTCTGACTGTCCCTTTCTTTTTCCCCACTTCTTATTTCTTGTTTTTCAATCTTGGTTGAAGATGCTCGCACCTCCTTCACTGAAACCACCCGATCAGATGCCGGTGAGATAGATGGCACTGCACGCCTGATCTTTACAATAAAATGATCATTGGATTTCTCCATGATTACTGCTTGCATCGGCAGGCTGGGACGACACTGAAAACCAGGAGCAACAGGCCGACTCGTCCATGATGATGAACAACTCGATTTACTGCTCGAGTTATCAGATTCTAAGGCCAAGTGAATGTCTTGTTCAGTGGCATCCTCCTCTTCCAGAAGCGCATCTTCACTGTAATGTGCACTGAGAACACCCTCAGGAGTTGAGCTAGAATTATTCTCAGGTTTTAGGAAGCTGAGGTGAGAATCTGATTTCAAAGGTGATGGAATAGTTAAGGAAACAGCCAAATCTTCAAGGAGGATTGAAGAAACAAATGACTTATTCTTTTGTAAATTACATTCATCTTCTTTGCATGAAGCTGCATTTGTAGGAACCTCAAGCATACAGCTTTCATCTAGTACATTAGGATCAACAGACATCTGAAGCCTAGATGTTAAAGAGGGAGCTCTTACAGGTGAAATAACAGGCCACTTAATATCGAGTGGTTGAGGTTCTGCACAAGCCTCCTTTGGAACAATCTCTTGCACCAGTTCAGCAACATTACTTCTACATTTATGACCATCTAAAAACTGTTTTTCTGGAGTCCTGAATTCCCACTCGTTTCTGTCAATATTGCTACCATTTTTTTCCAAGAGATCAGAACCTTGCAATAAACTTTTGAAAATTTCACCCATTTGAGCATCACTTACAAGATTAAATGTAAGACTGGATGCTTGTTGTTCTGTGAGAAGCTCATAACTAAGATCAGTCTTGTTAGCATCTCTGGATAGCTGCAATCCTTCCTTTTCATATTTCACACCCTTCAGTGGAGTGAGAGGGCCTTGCAAATTATTCTCTTTAGAGAGGTGCACTTTGGTTTGGGAATTCCTCGTGTTATCAATGGAGTTGAGACATTTTGTAAAGGCAGGTTTTGGCACATCTGTTTTATTTTTCTCATGGTGACACTTAGCTCGCTGATAATCCACATTTTGCTTTGAAAGGATATATTCTTCAGGCTTTTGAGGTTGGACTTTCAGAGACTTTTTTCTAGACCTTTGCATATCATTTTTATGACTGATCTTGTGTTTTTGCTTTCCCACTCTTTCAAACTTCCTTTCCTCGCTCTCATTTCCCACATGTCTCACATCACATAGTTTTATTATAATCCTCCTTATCTTTTCAAATAAGTAATCAAGCTGTTCATCTACAAATTTCCACAACTGTTTTTTCATATCTGATACTTGCTGTTCAAAAAGACGGTCCACTATTGCATTCTTTTTAACTTGCTTCAATTTGGACTCAACAATATCACAGATGTTCAATTTTAATGTTTCACCTACTGTAGACATCTTAGAAAAGTTCAAGTATTTTATTAACGATGTAAAATTTATGATACCGGATTCTATAATTCTGTGAAAATGCTGAACTGGGAACTGTACCTTGAACTTCATATAACTTTTCCTCATCTGTTTTCGTATAGCTCTTAACATCTGCATGATTTCTTGTATATTTGAAGGTTCAAGAATAACATGCACTATTTTTTCAAGACAAGCAATGCTCACAGTTTTATTTTTCTTCATATCTTTTGAAGATCTGAGAGTCTGATTTTTATTCTTCTCTCTGTTCTTCTTTGTACTTACTTTCACAGAAACAAATTTTCCATTATCTTCCGTGCAACGCACAGCTTTGCTCTTTTGATTTTGTGGACTGCTGGTCAAATTCCGTGTCTCAGGAGAAGCTTTTGGTCTTGACTTTTTTGTATTTTCAGAGCCTCTTTCTGGTTTAGCTTTCTCTTCCTCTTCATCACTACTTATGATTTCTCCTTCTTCTATTTCATCTGAAGAGATACTCATCTGGGACTCCATCTCACAGTGTTCATCAGACATGTTAACTGGCTTTTGATTTTCTTTGTTTACCTCCTTTGACAAATTCTTTGAGGGACAGACAACAACCGCACTTTCAGGAATTAAATCTATAAAAAGAAAAGAGTTTCCTAATCACCACAAAGAATGTAATGATAAACAGATATTTTCAGAAAATCCTTGTCTCTTCTGTAAAGCAACCATTCAGAACTGTTTGAAACTGCCAACAACGACACAGGAAGTTTGAGCTATAACAAGTCTGTGTGGTTTGCTTCAGCAACTGCTGGTTTAAATATTTTTTCTATGCTTCAAAGGGCAAATAAGACCTCAACATTTCACCAAAAACCATGTGATCTCTTTCACAAATACAGCCATTGAAGACAGAAAAATCTAGCAGTTTCCACCAGTTTTGAACTCTCTGCCATTTACTTTAACAAGCTTTCTGAACACTGAACAAGCTTAATTTTAACTTATGGACTACCATTTACACACAACAGGTGGCTTTTCTTTTAACAGTTTCACAACAAAACCAAGATCAGAAGAATAAATGACCTGCTAACACTGCATTCAACTATCTCTTCCAGGTTGACAAAAAGATTCTTCAAATCTTTCAATAAACTGACAAACTAAACAAAAAAAGAGTACTCGGCACTACACACATGACAAACTTCAGGGTTTGATGAATTTAAGATTACCAGCACTGCGACTGAGCACAACGGCATAAAAACCCTTTTTCTTAGAAATTTTGGGGAAAGTCAAAAGTTCAGGTCGCTGAATGACAGGAATAAAATTAAGTGAGAGGAAAGGCTAAAGTTCTGCCAAATGTAGCATGCCTTACTCTGCCTCATAAATAAGTTTATTAAATGTTTTATATTTCTGAGATATCATTAAATATGTATTTAATCATTATTTAAAATTCAAAGCGAATGCTATTTTCTTAAGAATAATAAGTTACAGCTGGCTATGAAGCAGCATGTTACAAAAGATGAAAAGCCAAGCTCATTTCCATTGTACAAAAATGCCACTGAAGCACGTGTATTGATTAATGAGATTTGCAGTTTATTTTAGACTTGCCCTGCACTCTAGTTAATAAAAACACTCTTCTGTTCAATCACGCAGTATTAGACTGCTTAATGACCTCTAACAAAAATTTAATCTCATAAAAGATCATATCCAAATTGATCTCCATAAACAATGAACTTGTGATTAACACTTTAAAGCAACCTCTGAAAATGTTTATACAGATTATACAAGAGCAAAAAACATCCTCATCACCGCCTCCATTTCCGTTTTACAAAGATCAATACTTTCTCAAACTAATTACTTAAATATTTTGACAAACTAAAACATAAAATGAAAATGGTCAAAAATACTGCATTAATATATGTACCCCTGTCCTGTAGAACAGTAAAATGGCAAGTACTGAATTTCAAGGCAAAGAGAAACCATAGCCTCCTGTCAATTTAACAGACGCAGAACATTTGGCATGCATATCTTTAGTGAAATTACAAAGAAAACTAAGCATCTAACTTCACAACTGAAATATCAGACCTGAAAAAAAATCACTGCTTTGGAATACAGCAGCAAGTTCTGGACAGGAACTCTAACAAGCAACTCACGGATACAGTACAAAATTGAAAAACTACTTTGACTTGATGCTCTCCTACTCAGATCCTAAAGCTCTCATATTCCTTCAAATATTCCAAAGAATAGAAACACTGCAGGCATAAAATATAAACTGCTAAAGGAATTCACATTTGAGAGTGTCCTGGGTTTAGCACTAGGAGTCATTTTTTCTAGTAGCTGTCTCAAGCACAAGAGAGAATACCAGAGTAAACCACGTTAAGACTTGAAAAAAGACATCAGGATTATACTCCAAAACATAAGAAGGATTTAAATGCCACTCTACCATTCCTCTTCTAGTAGAAAATCTAACTTCCAAGAAATCTTTTTATTAGTTGCAGCAGGACAATACAGGAAGTTAAATTCACACAAGTAAAAGATTTTAACTTTGAGTCGTCTCTTTTCTCTTCCTGTGAGCGCTGTTAACATATTTTATCTCCCTGACATCCTATTTAGGAGTAGGCTTACTTCATTAATGATAAATCCTAATGTTCCATTTGGGTTTTTTTTTGCCACTGACTCAGAATTATAAAATACGTACAAAAATTCTCTCTGAAATGACTGCAGATAGAGAACAGAGCCTCCTCTTAGCTGACATTCCTAGAAATTCTCATGTACTCCCTCCAGCTTTCTCAGAAATAAATACTTGAAAGAACTAAGTAACTTTTGCCTGTACAATATCAGAGAAAAATCTAATGAGATCTACTCAGAACTAACCCCAAGTAAGAAACCTGTATGTATTTTTCTAGAAGTTAGTATATATACTCTTATTTCAACCTCTCATCTGTCAGTAGTGACAAACACTGACTTTTAAAGCATTAATGGTCAGTTGGTTACGATCTTGACTATGCTGTTCAATGGTTCCACTACAAATAAAAAGGACCATTGAGACTTACACAGCTTAGAAAGCAATTTGTATTTTCAAGAAAGCAGTTAAAAGTCATTTCTGCTTTCCATGAACAGATCTTCTAAGACTTTATGCGGAAATTGCAAAATGCATACATACTACCTTTGTTATAACTCTTCACAAGACCTTTGCAGGGACTTTCCATCTTAAGTGCTTTAGCCAAAGGGCGCATTGGACTGTTCAGTGGGCTGATTGCCTTTGGAATATGCCTCAAGTGGTTGAGATCAATGCTCAGTATTGAGCTGTCATCATCAAGAGGAACTGGGTTAGTTTCTCTCTCCTTAGTTCTAGGATATGTCTCTCCACTAACAGAAGATGCTTCAGTACTGATTTCAGCGAGGTCTGGCTCCAGATCACAAGCGTTCTGGTCAGCTAATGGCTCATCCTTATTAGTTAACATAGTTCTGTCAAGTAACTGAGATGTATTCTTATCAATTTCGCAAATACCCTTTTCATCAGTGGGACACTCAGCATTTTCTGCAGCCAAGTGGTCATTGTCTTTCACTACTTCCATTAAAGAGTCTGTTTTTGTTTCACTAATATCATCTGCGACATCACAGGACTCCAGGTCACCAGAACTTTTGGCTTCAGAGTTATCCAAGACAAGGTTTGGAGAGCCACATAGGTCTGCTGAGCTTTCTATGTCAGCAATTAGACTTATTTTATCTTCTTCTTTCTTCTCTGCCCCTGACTCCGGAAGGGCTCCTGTACTTTCACTGGCAGCTTCAGGTTGTGCCAATTCTGCTGCTGGTGGTGCATTATCATTCTGCATCACACTCACTGTCACAGACCAGTTTTCAGGCTCTGCCATGGTCCCAGACACCTCTTGGGGCAAAGATTCAGGGTGATTTAGATCTGTCACTGCCACTGCTGCTGCCAAGGCTTCCGATTCAACCAGATCACAAGCTTCTGCTGCTTCTGCAAATGTTTCAGCCTGCATCTCATCAGGAACCAGTACCTCTGCTGGTCTTGGTAAGGCTCGGGGCTGTACCGGAACCACTTCTGCTTCTGGTAAGGTTTCCGAGTTCAGTTTACTACTTGCCACTGTTGGCAATTCTTCAGACTGTGCTGGATCTGTTGCTGCTACTTTTAAGGCTTCATTTTCAGAATTGACAGGAACAGGCATTGCTGGCACCACACTGCTTTGGGCTGCACTGTCCAGAACTTGCAGTGTTGAATTACTTCGCTTTGTGGGACCACAGTTAACAAGGTGAGCAGAATCTAAGAGTTCTGCCTGCAGCATGAGCTCTGTACTTCCCTCATGAGTGGCCTTCTGGGAAGGTGTTTTAATTCCATCAGTTGGAGAGACACACTGTTTCTTAGCAGGAGAAAGAGTTAAATTTAGTTTTTCCATAAAGCTAAGTTTTAAGTCTTTACTTTTTGACCCAGTGTCAAAATCTTTAGTTTTGGGAACTTTATGGTCTTTTAAGCTATCTGCTACTCTGGATGTTTCTTCTGACTTGTAGGACTTGTTTCGCTCACTTTTTGTAACATCCATACCTTTCTTGGATTCTTTTAAAGACTGGTGAGTTATCTCTTTTGTAACTTTTCTTTCATTTCTAAAATGTCTACTTTCATCCTCTCTTTTCCTTTTTTCTACAGTTCTGTGTCTTTCTGATTTGGAATGTGCTGTTTCCCATTCATACCTACTACTATTTTCCTTCAATCGTGCATATTTATGCTCTCTGCTGCTGGAATTAGAAGGTGAAGTCCTTCCTTCTCGAGAAGTATGATCGTTTGTTCCCCTGTCTCTCTTGCAGTCAATGTCTTTTCCTTTTCTAGACTCCTCTATGCGACATTTACGTGATTCATGAAGATTCTTTGAATGTTCATTCTTTGAGTGTGGACTGTTCCCTCTACCAGATCTCCTTAGCTGCTCTTGTAGCTTTTCATTCGGTTTATTTTTTTGGCCAGCATTTTTTTCATCTTTTTCATGTGTTTTAATATCCTTTCTTAATACGTTTTGTGATCTCTCATCAACACACAATTCACCTCTTGTTTGAAACCTGTCTTTATCAGTAGTTTGTTTCTCCCAGGAAGAAACACCCCTTTCTACTCTTCTTTCTACACTTGGACTGCATTTGAGTTTTACACTCTGACTTTTTTGTTGCAGCTCATTTTTACTAGCCTTCTCTGAAAGGGTTTTTAGCTTTTGCTGAGGATCCGAATTCCCGTCGTCACTGTCACCATTGTTTCTGGTGCTCTGATGTACTTCTCTTTTGTACTTGTTGATATTTCCCCTACTGTACTGTTCATTACTTTTAATTTCTTTTTTTTCCTTTCTGTTATCCTTGTTGGAACAATGGTCATAGCTCGGAAGACATACATGAGTCTCATCATTGCAGAGTTCTTCAGGAGGGTATCTCAGTAAATACGGAGTGTTTCTTTTTTCAGAGCTAGACTTCCCATTTTCCATATTATGAGATGAGTAACTGTGATGCGCATCTTTTGAAGAGTCGTTTTTCATTCTGTGCTCCATCTTTACACTGTCACCTAAATCAGAAGATCTGAATTTGGAATCTTTAGTTTTACACATCCCTGAGCACCTCCCACTAGTTGACCCTGAAAGGTATGTCCTGGTGAAACCACGATGATTGGGAAATTCTGATAGCCTGTTTATCGAAAGAAAAAAAGTTATGTTACTTTTATATTCATTTAAACGTAACTAAAGCCAAATTGCAATGAACACATACATCTAAAATTATTTTATGCTTTCTTCCATCTTCAAAGTTGAAAAAAAAAAAGTTGAATAAAAATAGAAGTTTAATAATTTCCATTAGCACACAACAAAAAAAAAAAAGATTTTGATTGTGTCTGATTTAGGGAAAAATAAAAAGTAAAAGTAACACCAGCAAACAATGGCAGCAAACCACCAGACACATGCCTCCTTTTTAGAGAGTCAAGGAGGAAGTGGCTACTACACGCAGACATTTGATTTTAGACTGACATTTTATACTGATTTGGTCCAGTTGTAAGGAATCAGTTTAAGTGTATAATAAATCTGTGTTTATCTCAAATACAAAATGGGGTTGGTTTTGCTTTATAAAACTGAACACTTCCTATGGGCTGATGAAGTACATTGAAATATGGAACAATCAGCTTATACAACTGGTTCTACTCCAAAAATGTGACAGTGTGATGTGAAGTGAATATTGAACTAAAACAATGCTGCAGCTGTTACAATCCAAACCCCTTTCCTATACTTCAGTTTAATTCTGAATTACACTGATAAGATTTTGCTGTGCTTTAGGCCAGTTATGAAATATGAATACATGTGGGATGAACATAATTGTATCCATGTGGGTTCTTTGGGATTTTTAGTTTGGCTTAGGGTTTGGTTTTTTGGTGGTTTTGTTTGTTTGTTCGTTTTTGAGATAAGCACTAACAATTCCCCTCAGAAACAGTCTTCACAGATTGACAGTTTGCTTAAAATGAACTAATCTATTATAGACCACGCAATAGACAAGGTGTGCTTCTAGGACCTCAAAGTGCCACTTTCCCCAGGATTTTCATGATTGATGCCTCCAAAATACCTAGATCAAATACCTTGTTCATAAATTTTCATCACCATCAGAAGGTATTGAAATGGAGTTTGTAAACTCTTTAGTGAGGTTGAGTATACAAACCAAGGAATTATTTTTCAATGTAATTTAAAACCCAGAATACTACACTCAAAGGTGTGAAATTATGACTATTGTGTCAAAGCCAGTCAACTGAAAGAATTACACCTTAAAACCTCTTGACCTTCATCAGATCAGATCTGTCAGTTTCTTGTATTTTGGAAAACAAAACAAAACACCCCCCCCTAGTTAATGCACATTTAGACTTTAGCATAGTAATGTTAAATGAAGCTTCTGTATGACACCTATTGGTGCATATCATATGGTCAAACTGAAACCCAAACAAGCCAAATATGTGGCTGATGTCACAAAATTGACAAGCAGGTGACCTTGTGATAAGTTAGGGGTCCTGAATCTTTGACCCCTGCTCTGGTTTCAAATTGTTCAGAAACCTTACACTCAGCTACTCTCCCATCCATACTTAAAATACGTTCAACGCTCTGCAGTAAGATTAGTAGCGCACAGAAATTACCAAGAATTCCGTAGCTGCTATCCCCCACTACTGGAGACAGGGCTTTCATCTCTTGCACTGAAAACATTATATAGTCTCTTTATTAATTTCATTTAGTGTGTGAAAAGTTCCATGGAATTCATGTTTGAGACCGTAAAACAGACTAGTTCTGAAGCTGAACTGTGTAAGATTAATTCTTTGAAATATGGAAGATGGTCAGATAACCCCACCAGGAATGGACTGGCAGGCAATGGTCACCCTTTGGATTCCTCTTTTTTTTCATTAGAAACCAAAAGACCCCATCAAGCAAGGAAGATACTTACCTATTTCCTCTGACTATACCAGTACTAATAATTATTTATTAAGCAACCTTTTTCTTTGCTAGTTTCACTTAAAATACACACAGAAGTTTCTTTCAAGTATATAAACACAGGAAAAAAAAAAAAAAGAAGTACTTTTTCAGTTCCACTGTCTCTTTGTACCTTTGATGGAGATTATTGATTTCTTCATCCTTACGGTTAATTTCCACTCTTGCTGTTTTAATAAGTGCTGAAATATTCTTTTTGAGAGCTTGATTTTCATTCTGTAGAATGACGTTCTATTTTAAATAGATACAAAGAAAAGGGCGAGAGAAAGGAGAGAGATTTAAAAACAAAACCAAACCAAAAACAAAACCCCAAAATTAGACTGGGTATCCAAATACGTAGTGAAAATCAATATAAGACAGCCATTAGAAAAACTCCCATCATATGCCAACTGACAGTAGAATTTACAGAAAATTTTCTGAAGAAGTTAGAATTAAGTCAGAATGTATTTTATGCTTTTGTTTGTGTTCTTAGTAATTGCTTAAGATGTTTTAAACACACAATTTACTGAAATGGAAATATGCCATAAACCAAATAACCATAGAGCTAAAAATTTATAATCTGCCCCTCTGTGTCATTCTTTTATTTACTTTATTGCTTTTATGATCAGTGTGTCAAATGAAAGATGTAGCTCTTAAGCACTTTCAAAGAAAGTGGATAACTGTATTTCTTTCAAGGTATCAAAACCAACTTTGGGTGCTCTATCATTCTAAAATTTCCAAATATGACGTTCCAGAACCCTACATGTCAATCCTAGAGAGCTTGCCCCTTCTCTTAATAATTGTCCTCAGCAAAGCCTGCTCAGAAAGGCAGACAAGTTTTGTAGAAAACAATACGGAAGTGGCTCAGGGCAGAAGCTGCTTCCCACTGCGAAGCACAGAACCTTTGGGACTTGTCCGCAATACACAGTAGAGCACGTTGCACAATTGCCCAGGACAATATACCTACATAGAATGGCACACCATGGGGATACTACCTCAAGCTGAAGAGCAGTTCAGCCTTATCAAAAGAGCACTATGCTTAAAGCAACACAGACATGCTTTTCAAGTTCTAATAAATAAAGTACCTTTTGCTTTCTAATTGCTCAGGTACCTTTGCAACCCTCTCCATAGTGTGTTAAAGACCTACTTTAAAAAAACAAACAAACAAAAAAGAGAACTGGATACCTTTCTCATAACTATTAATTTGACATACTTGTTTTCTAATTAAGGAGACAAAAAGATAGCTTTTAAGGAGATAAAAAGATAGCTTTTAAGGAACTAAACTTTACTTCATGCAACATCACGAAACAACTGAATTTACCTACTGATTTTGTCAGTAGACTACCTTAGCAAGTATCCCCAGGCAGAACAAGCTCTTAGCACCTACAGAGAGGTGTTTTACAAAGTATGCATACGATAGATCAATTCTGGAAAGCATATGAAACTAACTCTCAAAGCAATATTCGGTTTGCTTTACATAAATCTTGACAATGTTGCCCTTTGAGCTACAGTACCTGTGTCTGTATTTCCTTAAATTTTTTCATCAGCTCTTTTATTTGCTGCTGACATTTTCCATATTCTACCAGCAACTGTCAAAGAGAGAAGAGTTCAGAGCACAGAAGTGGATTTAATTACACAGAAAAGTTACTCATCTAGATCTAGTTAGTTAACACAGTAATGTATATTACGGAGGTTTTTGTTTGGTGGTTTGATTGTTTTGTTTTTTTTTTTCTTTTTTCCAAAAGTAACATATTAAAGCCATATTAAAAGAAGAATCAATATACTCTTAACAATTATACAAGTCTCTAGATCATCACAAACATTCAGATAAGAGGAAATCTATGTGTGCTTGCCCAACAGTAATAGCCTAGAAAGTAACAGGAAGCCATATTATTGTGAAATTAAAGACACAATTATCAAGAAGCAGGAGCCCTACAGATAGGGACCTGGTGGTCAAAAACAGATAAGGACACCTCTCTCCCCCCCCCCCCAAGTTACTACAAACAAGCCTGGACTGCAAAAGCAGACTGCAAAGGACATACTCTTGTTGTGATCACAAAATCAAATTAAATACATTTGGCATGAGACCTTCGTTGTACATTGCATGAAAACTTTCACAGAAGAACTGACAACTTCCTTATTGTCATACTTAATAGTCAACTACTTTCAAACTTTCAAGGTGACAATTTAACTACTTAATAAGCGCTGGGAGTTTTGCTCCTGCTTCTCCTATAGAGCATTATACCTGTGGGTGTGTGTCCCTTTTACTCCAAAGCTCAAATTAGGTGAGATGTGTCTTATGGATTACGATAGGTGATGCTATGAGTAATTGATGAGGTGATGTGATCAGAAAGTGTTGTTCTGACTTACTAGAAGCAGTTATCTAGTGCATGGCTGTCTTCAGTCTCAAGCACAAGATTTAATGACAGATAAGGTTAATCCATGACCTATCTGCTTTAGTCTGGCAAATTTGTTGGGAGAAATTTCAAGACTAACTTTGTATCGTATGTCTGAACAGATTTCTAACTAGAAGGAAATTACAGTACATTTTCCCATAAGGCAGCCAATACATGAACCATATGCCAAGGACAGTGAAATGAGAACAGAACATGTCACAGAGTGAGAGATTCACTTATTCTGATAAACTTGTGGATGTAACAGTTTATTAGCATACTCTTGGTTTTACTCATTTAAGAACAGTTTCTCTATTTTTCCAAAAGCGAGCACACTGACAACATTTTTGGCACCTTACACAAAAAAAATTTAGAACAAAAAACCTTCAAAATACCAGAATTGATTTTGTCATATTAAGACATACCTCGTTGTAGGATGCCTCCTTTGCAGTCCCTTCTTCAATTAATATCTCATCAAATAAATTTAAGCTGTTTCCAGCTGGTGTAGAATTCGGAGCAGAATTGTCTGTAGAAAGAAAATCAACTACATAAAGAAAAAAGGTTATGTGTTTTCCTCAGTGGCAAAATACAACCTATCAGAAGACATTTCTATCTTGAATTTCAACATTTATGTAAGTTTATTGAAAATACTTGATCCAATTTATATCAATATAAAAGGTAATGATGAAAATTAGAGGCCAACTGAAAACATTATATTTCTATTAAGAGATATGCAGGACACCTAACAACAAAGAGGGGCGCATTTTATGACTAATAAGTTGGTTTAAGTCAAAGGAAAGCTTGCTCACAGTAAATCTACCTGATTTACAAAGAAAGAAGGGCTACACCTTAGCAGTGATTTGAGGTTTTGCAATACAAAGCCAATAGATAGCAGAAAGCTGGGACATGTGCACCCCACAGTTAATTCAGCTTTTAGGCAGACTTTACCTGGCAAACACTGGCGTTTGAAAAAAAAATTATTGAGAAAAAGAATACTCAGATGCCAATGATCTACACAGATTGACAAACATGGATCAGTTGATCAGAATCAAATGGAGTTACTGTAGAGCTGGTACATGGTTGAATACCACACTCCTTACGTTGAGTAAAAGTTCTCTGCTGCTTTATATTCCCTTACAAATGGAAACTCCCTAGCTTTAGTCCAAAGAAGTGAAAGAAGAAAAAACCAAAGAAACCACAAACCAACAAAACAAATCAGAAACCAATCAAATATCAGCGCAACATGCAAACAACCCAACTATTTAGATAACAGTGCTTTTTCCTGAAATCAACCTGTGTGCTCTGTTCACTAAATATGCTTCACTGACAGGACTCAACTTATGACACCTCTGAAATACAGATTAATTTGCAACTAAATAAATGAACTTAGCTATCAAAGCTATGCTTCAATCCTCTGGACAACACCATAATGCAAAAAGTATTTTTAAAACAATGCAAGATAACATAAAATAATGTCTTATCCGTATAGAGCAAAAAATTTATCAACCCTCTTTTAAAATTTCAAAAACAAGAACCCTCAGAACTAGACTATATAAAATATTTAACTGTACTGCAAAAAATGCAAAAAGGAATAACATTTAATAAGCAATGCATCTCAGCATGTGAAACAGGGACTTAGAGAATACTCCTACATGCTGCAATAAATACAGAATAGAAGGTAAGTAAAAGATATATCGATGCTTCATGCATAGGTTATAGTATGTATTATATAGGATATAGTACACTACTTCCATAAAAATTCAATGGCCTTACATTAGTATGGTCAATAGTGAAACACTTGTTTAAATATTAGAAACAGCATTTCATTAAACAGAACACTGAGACTCCTAAGAAAGAACATGTGCTGGATCCATTCCTTTCTTACCTTCAAAGAAGTTAAAAGAGGAAATTAATTTACATTAGCACATGAAATTATTGAGAAAGTAAGACCAAGTTAAAAGGATCTACTGAATGGACTGTATCACATGGAAAGTATTTTCTTGAGGTCTCATTGGGGATTTAGTGATCAGTGACTGTTGGTGCTGATCCTGAAGCTATTAAAAAAACAGAAAGTAAAGGTGCTTTTTTCAAGGTAAAAATGTCTTATATCAAGGCACAGATAGAATGACTAAGGTCTCTCTGCACCCCTTTACTACGCCCGAGCTCTTAAAATAGCCATTATCACATGAAAACCATCTTATACTCATTCAGCTAATAGATTTGTTGTAGATGTATTTATACAGATTGCAACATGTCCTGAATTTAAACAAGTAATTTACCAAAGCGTGTATTAAACTAGTTAAATGTAAGCTTTAAGCTAACTGTTGTTTTACCTGAAACCAGCCTAAGAAGCACAGAGACTCTGTAACACTCCAAGCAGCAAGATACAATCAACCTACCAGGAACTGTCAAACTGTTGTCCAAGCCATCATAAATATCAACTGAGCTCTCATCACCTTCCTTGAAGGGGGAAGCTTCAGCTAAAGAAAAAAAAAAGAAAAAAAGAAAAAGAATCCAAGGTAAACATTTAGTAAACTCAAACCTCTGATTCTCCCATGACCTAAGTATAGCTGTGATCCTAGACCAGTAGAGTAGTAAAAGTAGTAGAACTGACTAGTAAAGCACAGGGGAATTTTAACCAGGAAGCTACTGCTGCTTTGGAGAAAAGATCTTTAGTCACCAGGGAGCAAAGACAGTCTTGTAAAATCAATTCCTAAATACAAGAACTCTACATAAAGCAAATGATGTCTTTTAAATACAAATAAATTTTATATTTATAAACTAAGTCAACTTGATCTAAATTTCAAACTGTTTTCTAGAACACACTGAATACTAAAGTTTACAACTCGGAAGGAAAAATAAAAGAATTAGTATAAGGCCACTACCACTGAAAGAAACCTTTCTCACTACACAGAAAGTATTATAACAGTCTGTACTGTAATTCAAAGAATTTGCTTTAGTATTGCTATCTATTCCCACACTAACTGGTTCTTTAAAAATACTTTAACCTAAATCTCATCAATCTCTCTTCATGTCTTTTTCCAATGCCTCTTATCACTCTTGTTTCCCCTGTGTGAACAATACCAATATCCACAGCTCTCATGCAGCTGGGAATCTCACCAATAACGTGTCAGATCAACTGCAGAGTTGACACTCAAGCTAGAGTACCTTGACTGTTGGTTCTATACCAGATGTTATCGCATTTGCTCTTACACATAGCAAAGGAACAATCCTCTGAACCGTCCAAATACACACTTCACTAAAAGATAGTGAAGGTTAAATTATACACTGTAAAATATAGGGGAGGAACCAGTTCCAGACACCCCCTGAAACCACACCAGAAATCCAGAGTACACAGTTATGTTTTAAAATCCAAACTTACTAAAGGGATATAATCTCTCTTACTTGTGCACCACAGCCATTTAATTACAGTTAGAACTCATTAGTATTTGTCCCAGCTTCAGTTGTTTCCATTTTGTTTTCCAAGTTATTTTGGGGCTTATTTATTTTCACAAAACTGAACGTGTTATTTCACTGCAAAACAGAACACAAAGTAATACATCTTACCACCGTAGTGGGTATCAAACAGTCCCAGTCCATCCTCATCTGCTGCCATGATACAAACTCCCTATGGCTTCCCCATCTACAAGGAAAATATCAGAAGAGAGACAACAGATTGACACTTTCAGAACAACACTCTAAAACAGAAGCATCATGAAATAAGTCGGTTACGCCTGAGCTACCTGTGGCCCTTGCTGTTCAACAAAACCCAACACTAGAATGAGAAAACCCTTACGTCAAGTTAACAGAAAGCTCCATCAGGAAAAGTAAGAAATTGTCTATCCTGTATTAATTATAAAGAAGATCTTCAGCTGTATATGTTATTCATATGTACCAAAGATCTACAAAGAAATTTTGGTATGAATACAAACATTACATTGTATGAATAGGTTATATGAAGGAGTATCTTAACCAGCTAAACCACTCTGATTTGGTAATTCTGATTTCTTCTCTGCTGACCATTTAAGAGCAAATTTCCAAGTCTGACACCACCAGCCAAACCAGTAATGAGCACCAGCAGGCAAGTAACGTTTTGCTTGCCACAGTATATAGCAATGCTTGGCCACAGGACATACAGTATCTTCCACAACAGCTATTACAAAAGGACTTTACCAGCACACACGCTTGTAGAACTGACACAGAAGCTCCTCTGAAGGGAGTGCAGCTGCCTGCCACACTAAGGGACCCTCTGCGTGGGGAAGAGAAGCACGGGAGAAACTCGGGTGCCGGGGCGCAGGGAGCACTGCCCGGTGCTGGGCAGCAACACCACCAGCCCAGATGCAGCAGCGGCCCTTGCCCACTCCCCGGGCCTCACCCACCCTGCACGGGCGGGAAGGGGCTGCCGCCAGCCCCAATTCCTGTCACGGCGGAAGCGCCCAGGACCTCCGGGCGGGAGAACTGCTGATAGCGGCCCAGCCGCCCCGCACGGGCGGACCGGAGGGGGCAGGCTGCTCCCGGGGAAGGGAGAGGTCAGCAGGGTGCTGTGAGAGCCGAGGCAGCTAAGGCCAGGCCGGACCGGACCAAACCGAGCCGAACTGGGCGACGGGATCGGCGCAGGAGTAATGGAAGAAGGGAATGGCACCCGCGCAGGGCAAGGCGGCGCCGAAACCCCAGCCAGGCCGGCGGAGACGGGGAAGGGACTGAAAGGGAGAGGGGGAAATGGTCCCACTCGGCAAGCGGCGACGGCGCAAGACCCTCACCCACCGGTCAGCCACGCGCCGCCGCCTTCGACCAACGACTCCCCACGGGTCGCCGCCGCCACTGGTCCCGCAGGCCGGGCGCCGAGGGGGCGGAACTCCCCGCAACGACAACCAACCCCCGCAGACGCACAGCGCGTCCCCGGCCGAGACGTCAGACAAACCCCGCCCTCCAGCCTGAAGCACTTGGCGCCAAAGGAAGCCGCGCGAGGCAGCTCCGCCCCCCTTCCCCGCCATCGCCCCGCCTCCTTCCTTGCCCCGCTCCCCCTGACCCTGCCCGGCCCAGCCCCTGCCTCGGCTCCGAGCGCGGGAAGTCGTGCTGACCGTGATCAGCAGGTCACCGTGCTGGGCACTCCGCCCCGCGCCGCAGCCGCCGAGCCCTCCCGTAAAGGCTGTGGAGAGGAGAGGGGAGCGGAGCGGCGGCAGGAGTCTGTGGGATCGACGCGCTGGTTCGCCTGGTGGGAGCTGGGCGCGGAGAGCCGCGCCCCGCTGTTATGGCGGGACGGGCGTCAGGCAGCTCCGATGGTTCCCCCGGAGAACCCGAGGTTTAAGTCCGGCTTCTGCTCTCGGCGACCTTGCTGTCTAACCCAACCCAGCTGGAAACATCGTTAGTGTCTCAGAGCCGAGCAGGGGCTTCGTGAACTCGCTGCGGCCGGCGAGAGAACTCGGGGCAGAGTGACGTGGAAATAAATCGTAGCGTAATGCCAGCCTTCCTCCTCCCGAGCCTGAACCGCCTGTCTGGGTTAGTCACCGTCCGGCCTCGTTCAGGGCTCTTGACAGCTGCCGTGACCTAGATTTAAAGGGCCGCAGGGGGAGCACTGTGGTCCGCGGCCCTTGACTCGGTCTTCTATCGGCAAGCCTAGCAGTAGCGACGAAGGTCACTCTCCGGAAAGCAGGGAATAGGGCAGGATGAGGACGCCCAGCACCGTGAGAAAGCGGGAGAGACTCGCTCTGCTCCCGGACGGGATGCCTCCTGCTGCCTTTGGAGTAGCCGGTGCTGGGAGACTACATCTCCAGGCATGCACCGGGCGCCCTCAGTCCCGGCGACTGTGGGCCGCTCTTAGCGGTGCATGCTGGGAGTTGTAGTTTGACCGTTGAGGGGCCCGTCACGTGAGAGGCTGTGACGTCGCGGGTGGGTGACGGCGGCGCCGGCGGAGCGGAAGCTGGTGGAGAGGTGCGTGTCTGCTCCGCGCCCCACGTGCTGCCGGCGGCTATCCCGCACTTCTCCCGCTGCTCACCTCAGCTCTGCCCGCGCCCAAGCGGTGCAGCAGCGGCGGCAGCAGCAGCAGGAGGATGGAGGCGGAGTTGCGGTTCTGTCTGGCGGGGCCGTTGCAGCTGGTGGCGCGCAGGAACGAGAAGAGCAGTACGGAGCTGAGCAGGTTCCTGGCGAAACAGGTGAGCGGGCGCCCGCCTCCCTCCCTTCGGGCGGGTCTCACAGGGGCCGCTGAGGAGAGAAGGGGACGCGCCCCCACCCCGCCGCGCCTCCATCTCCTCCCGGCAGCATTGTGAGTTCCACCCGGAGACCCCTCACGCTCTTGGGCGGCCGGCTGGGCGGCTCCGCGGGAGCAGCTCGCCGCTCGCTCCCCTCGTTCCCTCTCTTACTTTTCGTGTATGCTTGTTGCGGTTTCTTCCCTTGCCGGCCCTTTACAGGGTTGTGAGAGCGGAGCCCTGTGAGGCAGGTTTTCTCCTGCCCCCAGAGCCGCGTCTGTCCCACCTCCCGAGCAGACGTTTTGCCCCGCAGCTAACATCTCCAGTGTCTTAAGGTGACTCTGAAAGCATGCTAATGAGAGATGGTATGTTGTTAACGAGCACCGGGGCAGCATGTAGTCCTATAACTGCAGCATGTTACCTTGCTGCTATTTGCACTAGAACAGGTTGTGGGTTAAAAAGACAGGGGACTGGATTTTCTAGGTTTTGCTTCCTTTTCTTCATCGCAGTGATGCTGGGAATGTGTTCCTGTTTTCACTGTTTTAATGCTCTGGCTACCCTAAATGTGAAAAGCATGCCTGCTTTTTAGGGGAGTTGAGCCTAGCTCATTTCTGTCTCTGAAACACTGGGAGACATGTAATGAAGAAGAAGAATATCAGCAGGTCAAATGTTACATTATTAATACTTTTCATGATAGAGCTTTTGAAGCAGGGACCAAAATCCATATTTCTCTTTGTCTAGGAAATGGCTCAGTTGTTTGGAGATGAGACATCTAGGTCATCGTATTTTTTACAGAATATTGTTTGAATTACTACCTCTTAGTTATGGTTAGGGAAGCCTTTTGTATGGGTAGTCAAGGTTCTCTGTTGGTAGACAGATGGCTTTTTCCTTCTGTCACTACAAATCATAGGATCAAGGTAAAATTTACATGAATATGTATCCCTGTGTTGGAGAGTTGATGCTAATTGGTGGGAAGCAGTGATGAAGAGCTGCTATTCAAGGTAATGAAACAGCTGAGAAATAGAGATGGGGATGATGCAAATATGTGTTGTAGCAGACAGATGCAGTGGTGAACAAGAAGTGAGTCACCAGGACCTGAGACTGGGGAAGAGAGTGCACCCTTGCCCTTCTGGTGACTGGTTTGAGATATACTTAAGGTTTAAAAGTCTCGCTAAGTGGAAGTTATTGAAAAGTGATTATATGTATGGGGTCTGGAACAGCACAGTAAAGAACAGTGACATGTTCTTTTGAAAATGGCAAGCTTGGAAGCTACAGGTATGCTAGGCTTATCTTGCCACTAACCAGCAACTGATTGCAGTCATTATTTCCTGATTTCCTACCAGCTGCTTTGTATGTAAGTATGTATGTTCTAGATTCTGGAAATCTAGAAAAGTCTGTGCTGTTTAGCTTCAACTGCACTTCAACTGGTGACTTCGGCATCTGAGAATGGAATGGAATTTGCCCACAAGTGCTAAGTAAGGAACAGTCTTTTGAGATTCATATTAAGGCACCATTCATATGGTGATGGAAGATCTTGTTCCCTATGCTTCAGTATGGAATAAGAAGAGAGCCATTTTGGTGAAGAGTATTTGTATACTGTTAATTCCAGAACAATTGAGCAAATTTCTGTGTTCTTAATGGGGGAAATGGGATGAAAAGCTCTCTAGTCTTTTTTTTTCCTGCCTTTTAAAATTAATATATATATAAAAATTAAGAAAACTGTATAAACAATATTAATGTAGAATTCCGAACTGCTGGAATGTGCTTTTGGTTCTATGTGTTGCCAAAGATCTGATTGTATCAGAACGTTTTCTTGCATAGAATTCCAAATGCAGATTTTTGTGCAAATGTATTCATTTTGGCTCCCTGTGATGGTGCAGTTTCAGTAGAGGAGTTCATTAATGTGAAGGTTGAAATGCTAGTAGGAATGGAACTTTAGAGCAACCTTGTTTATTTCTGCCCTTCACATCTGCCACCATGCATATGTGGAAAGATATAAACTAAAAAAGCCCCTTTGGATATTTCCTCTGTTTTATCTGTGGAACCACCTTAAGTAAATTGGAGGTCTTGTGCACACCATTCTGGATCTCCAGTTCTGTTGGTGTTTTAGCTTGGCAGCCTTCATTTCCCCTTTCATTTTCCTGTGCAGCAGTGAAAATTCAAAAACTGCTTTAATCATAATTCCAATTTCTTATTTATAGCCCTTCAGTCTTAGCATTTGATGTTGAGAGGTGCCTTTACTTTAATAAATGCAGGAAAAAAAGAGGTGACCTAGCTTTCCCAAATTCACCCACCTTCTGACTGGCTGCAAGAAAAATGTCCTGACATCCTGGTAACTAAGGTAGACTGTGATTTATTTTCCTAAAACGCGACATCTGCTTTTTATTTGAAAGATTAATTAGGCTTTACATCATGTAGCATTGTAAATAAGGGAAGGTATATTGTAGTTTTGTTTCATCTTGGAGTGCATTCTCATCTTTCAGTGTCTAATTTTTGAAGGGCTGTGATTCTTGGGAAAATGGTATGTTAGTAAATACACTGATACAGAGAGAATGTCATCACTGTTCTTGAGGGAACAGTCTGTCCAACTCTACCAAATGCAATGTGTTGAGGAGGAATAGAAAGCCCTACCTTGCTTTGGAGGTAGTTGAAGCTCTTGTTCTCCTTGTGAGTCTGCATACCCCCCTGCCTTTTTAATTGATTTTTTTTTTTTTCCCTTGAAATATGTGGGTTACAGAGAGAGGTCAGGCTCATGTTTTGCTTTATCTTACTGAACCGGGCAGCCACCAAAAAGAGCAATTCTACTCTGTTTTCTTTTTGCCTGTTCCCAAGGCCAGGCCACACCTTTCTGTCACTTCTATCCTGAACCCAGTTAGTGTGCTGATGTGGAAAATCTGTTCAACTTTCTCACACAGTGGAAGACTGGAAGAAGGATTAACTTGGATCATCTTGCCAAATCAATTACTGCACAGTCGTATAACCGTAGACCTGTTGTGTGATGTAGTGGAGCCAAGAACATGTGTTCTTGTGTTGGAGGGGAAGACAGATTTCCTACATGCAGCCCTTATGCCCTCCCACTCTTTGGAAGTGTCCCACTGTATGGTGTAAGGTTCTGTGGAAGCACCTCTGAGCCGCTGTCAGAAACGAGGTGTTCACATGGGCCCAGGTTGTTCCTTGCCATGACCCTTTCTCTTAGTAATCTTGGTGTTTGGATTAAGCTGGTTCTTAATAAAGATTTCTGCATCTTGTGAGTACTAGTAGATGTACTGTGCAGGCTGGGAAGGAGATGCAACGTGCTGCTAGAGGAGCAGATGGGATCGTGTTTGACTCCAGGTCTCACTCCTAGCTGTGCTTGTGTTTAATTTCTCTCTCATTATTTGTACACAGTTTGTATATATTCTGTATTTGGAGGGACATTCTTTTGTCATCAGATCAGATCAGATGTCATTTGCTATTGAATGAGGAAGTTGGGTATTTCACAGAGGCACCTTTAGTTAACAAACCCTTTGGCAGTATTCTTTTCCACATAATTTTTAATTAAGACTCTGAAAGGCTTAGAAGCCAAACAGACGGTTCCTTTGTAGTATGAGAATGTTGCCATTGTGATTTTTGAACAGTTTTGTGTGTCCTAAGGGTACTCTGCACACTGATTAAAAATCTGCTTGCTCTCTCAAAATTGATAATGGGGAATGCAATTGTTGTACAGTAGTCATGTAACTACAGAATTTTACAGAGCCACATTATTTATTTACTATTTTAACTGTTTATTTGATGTTGAAAGCTCTGGTTAATAAATTAAGTACCCCTGGTTGTGCCTTGTTTGGGTAGCCAGAGATGTAACTGATTTCAAATATATGCTTCATATAGTTGTCAGTGGAGTTTGTCTCCAATTCTTTTGAGCCATGCTGCCTTTCAGCAGCCTGTCATTCACGTTGCTACTCAAAATCTGATCCCCGGTAATGAACACTATCTTGCTTGCTCTGTGATGAGTGCAGACCTTCAGCTCCTTTTAAAAAAATTATTTTTGATGCTGCTCTGGCATGTGAGAGGAAGATGAACTCGTGTTTGGTAAAAATAAACACAAAGCATGCAAGAAACTGCTTGCAATTAATGGGATGGTTTCGATGTTTGTAGTGTATGGACTGCAGTTTCCCTTATTTCTTACGTGCTGTTAGGGAATGGATGTCTAGGAACTTGAGCAAGCACACATGCATTCCAGGAGGATGTTGGCAGTGGTATATAACCTGAGGTCACCATTTGAAAGGCAGTGTGTAGTACCTCTGCAGTTTATCCTGTAACAATGAAACTCTTCCATCTGCAGGCCCAGGAGCAGAAGTAACAAAAGTCTAGGTGAAGCATAAGTGGGCTGCAGGTGTTGCTGAAATGAAAGCCTACCTGAATCATAGAATGTTTCTGTAGCAGTTTAACAAGTGCTTGGTTTGTTTGGAAAGCTGCCTTACCTACCTGTATTTATTTATGACCTTGCTGAGAAAGATGAAATCGTCTTGGTAGTATAAGGGTTCACTTGGCAAGGGAAAGGAGAGTGGAGCGTCAAAGTGAAGACAAAACCAACATGGTGCCAAATCATAATCCTAATACAAATCAAGATTACTTACATGGTATTATATGCTAAATATCACAAAGTGATCCAGCTGATGCTTGGGTAAAAATACGAGCTCAAAATGCAGAGAAATTAAAGCATAAGACACAAGAAATGGGTTGTTGTTCTTCAGTAAGAGATTTAGGAAGGTTGGGGGGGATGTGAGGGAGTGGTTCTATGTGTTGGGGGTTGTGTTTGGTCTTTTTTTTAATTTCTTTTCCTAGGAGATGTGAATGTTTTTCATCTATTCTAAAGTACAATATTTTGGTTTGCAGTAAAGGACCATTTTTATATAAGAGTAGGAAAAAAAAGTCTCAACTTCAAACTGCAGATGCATGCTGCTTGTTGTCAAGAGCATTCCTCTTTCTGATTGCTGTCAGAAATACAGAAATAAAGCTGTGATCATGATTGATTTTTCAGAAAGAGATGGTGAACATGATACAAGTCACTTTTTTAAAATCTCAGATTCTTAAAGGTTTTATGGCTCTTGTGAGACTGAGCTGCTGAGACCATGGGAATTCTGTTAGCAAAGATACATTAGTTGTTATAACATTTTCCCCATTTTTGTCTTCAAGTAATTCATTTTATCTTTTAGCTGCAAAATACAGTTTAGGAATTTTGGACTTTATTATAATTCTTATTTAGTGTGTCATTCTGCATGTTACTCATTCTGTTTCCCTATTTTTTCATTATGGAGGGCTTTATCAAGTAAGTACTTCCACTGGGAATTTTGGGCTCCCTTCTAATTTCTGAAAGATTTGGTCTGTAAAATTCATTGTGAATCCAGCATGATAAGTTCTGAAGTTAAAAGTCAAAATCATTGCCCATTTAACCTGTTCTTACCTTCCATTCCCCTAGATTTGGACTCAGCAGGATCGGCAATTCATCCTTGATGCTTTAGCGCAGTTATTATTGGATAAAGAATGTACTCTATTGATAGGCCGTCAAGTTCGGCCAATCTTGTTGGATTTGTTGGAAAGAAATGCAGAAGCCATTAAAACTGGTGGCCAAATCAACCATGATCAACATGAAAGGCTGTGTGTAGCAATGAGCAAGCTGGTTGCTGACCACCCTGATGTTTTGCCGTGAGTAATGTAATGTCCCTTTGTGCAGTGTTTGAACATAAGGAGCATGTGCCTGTCAGCGTTCACTGGTGAAGAGAGGTGGTGATACAGTTTGGGTTGTCTCACATGACAAATGCGTTTTGAATTGAAAGAATTATTTAGAAGCACAAATCTTAAATACAGCTTATTTAGATTAAATTGTATTGTAAGATCTAATGTGATTTTCATCTTAATAATCAAAAGAAGAGCAAAAAAGGTGAAAATTGTTCGCAACCAAAATTTCTGCATTTAAGATTAGATCTGTGGGCCAGTAGAACACAAATTTACATAAGAAGGAATCAGTATTACATTTTCAGAAAACAAGAGTAAAGTGATTTCAACAAAGTCACGACACTTTCCCCTTGGCAGTTAAGTAATGATTTTTTATAAGGTAAAGTATGTTGTCAGCTGATTGCTAAAGTAGTTGTCTGTCCCAAGTGCAGACAAAGTCAAACATAGGCCTTAGTTCTCAGTATGCTGTCCATGACAGTCTTGGGACACTTTTATTAGTGGTTATTTTCCTTTATTCTGGCTTAGATGTCTGTGTTCCATCTTTTTCTCTCTCTCTTTTTTCTAAAGATTTGCTTTAAGATATTTTAAAACTACATCACCAGTTTTCCAAAGGCTTTTCCTGGAGAGCTCAGATGCGAACACAGTCCGATATGGGCGCAGACGAATGAAGTTACGGGACCTCATGGAGGCAGCCTATAGATTTTTACAAAAGGAGCAATCTGTTTTCCGGGAACTGTGGGACTGGAGTGTGTGTATTCCGCTCCTAAGGAGTCATGACACTTTAGTCCGTTGGTAAGTTAATACCCCCAGATCTTTTCCATTGAAAGTATGTATCTGTGCCTTGGATTGTCTTTAACAATGTTCAAACACAAGTAGAAAAATCTTCAAATAATACCAGAAAAATCTGTACAGATGGTATCTGTAGATGTGTTTCTTACCTGATGTTTTGAAAGCTGTAGCGATTTGTCACAGGGTGAAACTTGGGCTGGCTCTTAATCATGCTTAAAGCTGTTGTCTGGAGAATCTTTTCAGGTAACTTCAGCTTTCCCAGTGGGAGGTGGTGAATTTATCAGTTCACCTCTACTGTAAGCCTTTGGGTATACTGCATGCGTTCTAGCATGTTATCCAAGAAAAAAGTAGAGATTAATCTACTGTCACTTCAATTTACATTGCAATAGTGTAATGCTGTTTTGCACTGATACACTACTAGCAAGTTGGGATTTTTCTATTGCTTGTATATAGATGTCTTGGGTACTGTAAAGCTTGGTTTGTTTAAGCTTTCTCATTGTCATTGTTGCAGACTTTGCGTGTGGGTTTGATCAGATGTTTTATATTAAGTGTCTGCCTGCAGGGCTTCAACCTAGTCACATGATCCACCTTATTTATGTGAGTGATAGTATTGATAGTGCCTTAGATTTATTTAAGAAAAGGTCTCCAGTAGTCTTCATTAAAAAAACCCCACATAAATTCAGAATTATGTTTGTAACACACAATTTTGAAATAAGGTGGATAATTTAGGAAGGGCAGGAACTAGAGTGTTGTGAAATCTATCAGTCATATATGAGACTCTTCAGGATGATATACACTTAGATAGTCTTAGAAAAAGAAATAGGATTTCTAATTCATTGACTGGAATGGGTTTATGTGGTGTTCAGCTAATAAGTAAGTGAATCAGTGGACCTTTAAGTTTTGTCCTGGACCAATCTTCTGACAGTCCCACTGCCACACAAAGCTCATTGAAAGCTTTATTTCTTGGAAGGTAAAACCAGTGCTATGATAATGAAATTTTTATGATAATGAAATTTTTTATGATTTATTAAATGTTCTTTTGTTGCAACACAACTACAGTGGGAGTCGTTGGCTTCTTTTGGTACTGAGTCTTGAAGTCATTGTGTTAGGGTTATTTTAGAAATAGCATGGAATAGAAAGCAATTCTGAAAGGAAGTGGTAGGAGGAGAAGAAAAAAAATCAGGCAAAGAAAACTTCATTTTCATTGTCTGATATGTTAACCTCCATTTACTTGGGAAAATGCTCTCCTTTACTGATCATTCAGTCCTTCAGAGACAGCTTAGCTAGTTGGTGTATAAATGATAAAGTATGCCATGATAGAATGGCTTTTCTCAGTTCTATTTCTTTAATCTTAAAGAATGTTCACTAAAATAATTTCTACAAAGAAAGTTTTCTGCATATTTTTCCAAACTTGATATTTTGTTTTGCAATTGCCAGTTGTCAAACTAGATTTCTTAAGACTATGTTTTGACATGTTTTGTTCTAAATATAATTTTTAGGTATACTTCAAACTGTCTTGCGCTGGTTACATGCATGAATGATGAGCATAAATTATCTTTCCTGAAGAAGATATTCAGTCCCGAGGAGTTGATACATTTCAGACTAAAGTAAGAACTTTTAACGTCTTGAACACTATTTGGTTTTGTTTGTGGCTTTCAATTGAGTTAATAAATATGGATTTCACAGGCTTCTAGAAGAATCTCAGCTGGAGAATGTGGAACAAGCCCTTGTTTTGGCCAATCCAGACTCCTCATTTTGGCAAAAGGAGAAAGAACTGCAATACACACAAGGACATATAGTGTCAGGCGACCTCTCTGCAAATGTAGTAGCTGTATGTGGTATTGTGCTGCCGAGGCTGCAGCGTATTTCTGAAGAACAGGTATGTAACCCAGGCTTAAGTGTGTACCTTTTTATTTATTTATTTTTTTCTGTTAAGAATCCCTAAATTCGATGAACTGACTTTTGCCCTGCTGATTTAAATGGTATTGAGATATTACAGGTAATGTGTGTATCTTTAGCTTTCCTGATGTGTGCTGTAAGCTACCATTGCATAATGTACACACTGCAAAGAAGCTCTGCAGTGGAATGAAGCGTTGAAGACATAGTAGCGGTGTTACCTTTATCTTCATGTAATGGTTCTTGCAAACATACTACAAAAGATTATTCAGCCTTACATAGTATCTCCAATTCAAGTTAAGGTGATATTTGATAGCTGAGTAAAGCTAGGATCTGATACAGTTGCTTTTACCTGCAGGAAGTAAGTTTTTGTACTATGCAGACATATTATAAACAGCCTTTTTCCAAACATATTCTCAGTTCTTCTCTGAAGCAAGGCTGCTACTTACTCATTGAGAAGGCAGAAAAAAGGGAAAGGAAGTAAGAGCTTACTTTCTCCACTTGAGTGAAGTGCAGTGCAGAATGTAGTGCCTTACAGTTTTAGGAACAAACAGTATTTTTGAGCAAACAAAATTTAACCTTTTTTCTCTTGAGATGCTGTTCATCTTGAACTATTTAGGTTCTTTGTAGCTGCAGCCAGTATTCTTTTCTGGTTTTCACATTTAGGTACAATTTTAGCTGAGCGTTTCTGTTTAATTTTGTGTCACTGATCTACAAAGACATGAATGAAGACTTCTTATGTCCAGAATTTTGGTAATAGCAGAAACGAGGAAAGAGGAATTTCTTCCTAAATCCTTCCTTCTACCCTTCCCCAAACTTCTGCAGTTGATTTTGCTGTATTCTAGCTTTTTTATAGGATTTAGGGTGCGGTTTGAACTTCATTGCAGCAGGGGAAACTGTAGAGCTCTTTAATGAGATTCTTGTTCCTGTGCCAGTGTTATTGCTGCTGCAGCTGTGCTGAACCTAGGCCATACTATAAACTGTATTGCTGTGAAAGGATACTCTTTCTCTATAAGGGAGAAGAGAACTTCCAAAAAATGCATGCTTTTATTTTTTTTAATAACTGCACAGGTATTTCACTGATCTGGTATACACTGTAGTTCAAGTTATGCTGGAGAGGTTCCTGTTACAGCTGAGGAGGTCTGATGAAGAGGTAGGAGCAAAATGTGAGGGAAAGCAGGTACTCTTAAGAACTAGCATCGTTACCAGAGAAGGACATGAAACTGTAGCTGAAAAGACCAAACTTAAATTCAAAATGGCTTTTTTGGTGTAGTATATACTGTTGCTTTCCTTTCTCTGGGCATTTTCGCAGGAAAGCACTAATTTTTTGCCATATGCTGGTATATAGGTGACTGTAGAAGAGTCACAATATTTGGAGAGTATCTGTAACACTGATTAATTACCATTCAATAAATTACATTAATTGCATTTTGAAAAAAATAAAGATGTTACTGAATTTACCTCTTTCTTCATGCTCTGAGTTTGACCTGCCTGTGCAGAAAGAAGTAAATATAACAGTTAATATTCATACTTGCATCATCTGGTTCTAACTGCTGTTTGATTTGTCCTGTCATTTGGATCCGTTCTGATGACTTTATTTCACTGGTATTGCAAATTGTATTTGATTGACATGTGTTATGATTGAATAGTTACTATGTCTGTACTGACAACTTAGTATGAACTCCCTTTGGGAACAAATTGTACATATACTTTATTAAGTATTTCACATATAAAAGGTTTTTGATTAAATCTATTTTAATATCTGTCATTAAATACTGCTTTAGAATCCTTTATTTTATTTGATGTGTGTTGACAGATTTGAATGCCAACATTTTCAAGTTGTCATACTCACTTTTCCTAATAGTTCTGTGTTGTACAGCCTGTAAAAAAAAAAAAAAAGTAACAATTTTAGTGTAGTAACTCAAATTTTATGTTTGAACAGGAAAGTATCACCAGCCGTTTTGTTTTGGTTGAATCTGCCTTCACGAATCTTCAAAACCTTGCTATTGCTGTAGCATATCAGACTCCTGTTCTATTAGAAGGACCAATAGGATGTGGCAAAACTTCTTTAATAGAATACTTAGCAGCTGTCACAGGAAGAGCAAAGCCTCCTCATATTTTGAAAGTCCAGCTTGGGGATCAAACTGATAGTAAGGTAACTGATAAAGTGGATGGTCAGATATAATCTTTGCTTAAAGCATGGACTTACTTTTGTAAGAAAATAATGCTTAACTTTTTGCCCAAAAACCCCACAACCCCAACGCTGGAATTGTTCTTACTATTGTTGAGAATAAATAAATATGAAGAACAGTCACAGTTAAGCTTCAGTAGGTTTAAAATTCTGTGCATAATTTTGATGTATCTGTTTCATTCAGGTTGTTTTATCAGAGTTTTTCTATGTGGAAGAGCCCTATTTTTTATTTATTTTATATATATATGTATATATATATATATAAATTATTAAAAAATTGTGTTGGGGAGAAGGGGATTCTAAAATCACTCAGTCTCGTGCCGAAGGCTTGTAGGGACACTTCTATTTCAGTTCAAGTGAGCTAATGTTAGTTTAATCTGATTCCATTTTTTTTGTGGTAAAGCTGAGATGAAGTAAGGTCCTGGGATGTTGAGGATATTGCACTTCCATAATGGTGATTTAGCTCTCCCTGTAGAAATAAAACCAGAGGTGAAGATAATTTCCCATTCTTCTGGTTTTGCATATGTAACTTTTGAGCTACAATTGATTTCTGTTGTTTGGCTCAATTCAGTTTTCCAAAGTGGTTAGTACCTTCCAGTAGTGTCACCTGAAGATTTTTATTAACATGCATAAACACCTTCTTGTGTCGAACATCTGATTTCACCATCTCACAACTGTTTTTCACAAGAGTATTTTTTTATATTAAGATTTCATATTAAGAAAAAGTTATAAAGTTCAAGATACACAATGCATAGCAGTGAAAGCATTAACTTAATTATTTAAGGAATACTTAAATGTGGAGGTTAGAACTTAACAGAGAAGCAACACTTGACTGATTTTGTATCTGAGTAGCTTGCTTTGCAATTAGTCTTGCTACCTTAGTCACAGATTTCTCAAAAATGTAAAGTAAAGTTCAGTGCAATACAGCTTTGTATGTTGCACTGTTGATAGTTAATTATGGTGGCACAGCTCTTGTAAATTCACTACCAATTACCTGGATCATTTTAATTACTGTGTTTCAGTTAGATTATTGTAGTTGTGGAGGGGTGAAACTTTTGTTTTTTTTCCACAATTAAAAACATGCAATGCTGGGCACTGATTACCAGATGGATTTTTAGTAAAGTGGAGGCCAAGTAAGTGTTACATAACAAATTCAGTTATTTTTGTAAGTTTTGACTCTGAGTTTTTAAAAGATGCAATGAGCAGGTCGTCTAATTTACTGATTGTTTCCGTCATAGACGCTCCTTGGCATGTATCGCTGTACAGATGTACCAGGGGAGTTTGTATGGCAGCCTGGAACCTTGACACAAGCTGTTACCAAAGGTCATTGGATACTTCTGGAGGACATTGATTATGCTCCTCTGGATGTGGTATGTAGGTTCATGTTTGTTACAAGGTACTGGTCTTAAGGCCCATACTAGCAGGTTTTGGAGTCTAATCACCCTGAGTTTTGCAGCTACATGCTGAAAATACTGCCCCTTTAAAAGAGATTAGAAAGAATTAACCTGTCTGTCTGCATTCACACATTAGCACACTGCATTGGTTTTTGTCATTGTTTTAGTGTAGTCGTGGCACTGCCACTGATGACAAATTTCACTATGAAGATTTGAGTTGATACTGATAATGAGCTATGTGCCTTTTGAATCGTTTTAATACTTGAAAACAAATATGGCCCAAAACACCACAGCATATTGTCACTGTATTAGAGTGGTTCTGTTAATAAGTTGTGGTTTTTTTAGTGTTTTGTTATGTGGGAGGGTTTTTTTGTTTTGCCTTATTATTTTTTTCATTATGCATTTCTCACCTCTGGCTTGGATATTAAAAATGTGTTGTTACATTAAGCAGTCTAAGTTTTAAGAGATTTCCTGTATACAGCTCCAGAATGACTAGCTAGACAGTCATCCTTCCCTTTTCAAGTAATGGCTGCTGCAAGCATGTCTTCTGCAAGAACAATGCCATAGAGATGTTTTGCTGTATAGGCCTGCTGGACATTCTGCAGATAGTTGTTTTCTTTCATACCTGTTCTGTAAAACATCTTTTGTGAGGCTAAATAACCTGACAGCTTGTTTATTGGGTTTTAGGCTTCTGAAGTACAGAGAATTTATAAGAAAACCAAGAAATACTGCCTGTATATAGTAGACAGTTTTTCACTGCCAGAGGGTCATGCACTTCTTTGCTTTTGTGGACTCAGCTTATTGCACTCATAAGCATACCCTGAGTAGTATCCTGCATTCATCTCCCCCTTTCTTCAGGTCATCCCTGCATGCATCCAGTCTTCTTTCTCCATATCACAGTCTCCGTACTTGCCTCTATGTGCTGAGGGATCATTGTGGTCTTACCTCCCATTTTTTCCTTCCACCATTATTACTGTGCTTCTGCATGGAAGGATAGAGCAGGGTATACACTGAAAAGTTTTGATGATTGAGAATGACATCTTTGAGATGCAGGTCATCTTTGTTGGGCAGATAAAGAAAATAAGGATTCTGAAACAGAAGTGTTTAATAATTCATTTGACAATTCAAAATAAATAGTTTTGATCTAGACTAGCAGTGTAAAGCCTATCATTTCCATTCTCATCATTAAATTTGGATACGGAAGAAAGATATGTGGGGCTTGGGGCCACTTGGTCTACTAGAAGGTGTCCCTGTCCATGGGGATTGAAACTAGTTGATTTTTAAGGTCCCTTCCAACCCAAACAATTCTATGATTCAATGAAGATAGGTAAACATTACACTTGTGACTTCCACTGCTAATTAAAATTGCGAGGAACTCTGCAATTCTTGTTAGCATCACTTGGAAGTGCAGTCTGTGAGAACGGTAGTTGCTGACAATGTAGTGGTGCTCAGCAGAAATGTTCTAGCAGCTCAAGTGTGAAACAAGCGTGGATGGGTGTGCTGTCTGTTCCAGTTTGATAAAAAAATTGTTTTATCTATTTTCTTCTCTTCTCCAGATCTCTGTGCTGATTCCTCTTTTGGAAAAAAAAGAGTTGCTGATTCCTGGTCGTGGTGACTGTTTAAAAGTAGCATCGGGATTCCAGTTTTTTGCGACCAGGAGGTAGGCTTGTAAAATTAAATGAGGTTAAGAGTATGGATATCCTCTTTTTAAATCAGAGACAGGAACCGTGAGGTACTTGGGCAGGAGTATTTTAGCAATTTCCTTTAACAAGGAGTAGAAGCCGTAGAAATTGTGAAGGGGAATTTTTTCACCTGCAAAACCAGCCCATCACCAAAACAAAATGCCACTCTTGGGAATAACTCTGTGAAAAAGGTTATATGATTGATATTCACAAGTTGTCTTGGCTTGCTGGTTTTAACAGCACCTGTGTAAAATATTTCTTAGTTTTGCTGATCTTGGTGTAGTTGGTAGTCTTACTACTGAATGATAAGTTTTTTTGGGTTTGGTTGTGTTTTGAGTTTTTTGGGGTTTTTTTTCCTTTTTCCTTCTATGTCCTTTACCTCCTTGAAAAGCTGTATGCATGTATTCCTTGAAGATATTTTTTGAATTCTGTTTTCTAAACAGAGAATGATTTAAAGTATTCTCCCTGATGGTTTCCCTGTGTAGTGGCCTATGTCAGATGTCAACATGTCATATTGTATCAAGATTAAAGGTTAGGATGTATCTGGAAGGGGAATGGTTACACAGTTTTCACATAGTTTGTAGTTCACTTCAAAGCCTGTAACAGATTTTCCTGCTTTTGTCTTCTTTCCATAAATTTGTTCTTTTCTTTGATTTATCTGATCAAATTATTTTTTTTCTGGGATTGAGTCTTTTTCTTGATTCACCTTTCTTTTGGTTTCCTCAACTCCTAATTTTTCTTCTTCTGTATATTTGGTTGTTGTGGTTTAACCGCAGCTGGCAACTAAGCCTCACACAGCTGCTCACTCACTCCTCCCCGGTGGGATGGGGGAGAGAATCAAAAGAGTGGGAAAACTTGTGGGTTGATATAAAGACAATTTAACAGGTAAAGAAAAACAAGGAATTTGCTTACTACTTCCCAAGGGCAGGCAGGTGTTCTGCCATCTCCAGGAAGGTAGGGTTCTATCACACACATTTCTTGGGAAGACAAACGCCATCACTCCAATGCCCTTCCCTCCCTTTCCTTCTTTCCCCAGCTTTGTATGCTGAGCATGACACCATATGGTATGAGATACACCTTGGGTCAGCTGGGAGCAGATGTCCTGGCTGTATCACCTCCCAGCCTCTTGTACACTGCCAGGCTACTCGCTGGTTGGGCTGGTGTCAGGAGCAGAAAAGGCCTTGACTCTGTAAGCAGGGCTAAGCATTAAGGAAAACATCTCTGTATTATCAACACTGTCCAGCACAAATCCAAAACATAGCCCCGTACTAGCTGCTGTGAAGAAAATTAACTCTATCCTAACCAAAACCAGCACATTGGTGAACAGTTTTTATAGCAGCAAATTATAGTTTCCATTGGGCACATTAAGTAAATATGTTGCAGTTTACAGCTGTGGAATGTTATTTAGAAAAAAACAAACCAAACACTAATGAATCAAACAAAAAAACAACCCCCAAACCCACAACAAAAAAACCAAACTGCAACCCAGTATCTCATGTTTTGCGTGTGCAAGGCTACTTCCACAGTGGGTATAACACATGGCTGCATAGTTATTTGTGCAGGAAAACAAATAAAGAATGGACAAAAAATGATGAAAAGGACTCTGAGCATAAAGAATTAAAAAAGAATATAATTGGAAAACACTGTGAAGGGGGCGGAGACTGGGGGTGCTTTTCCTGCATCTGCAGTAGAGTACAGATCCTTTAGGATCTATGCAAGATAATTCCCAGGCCAATTCTGTCAGGCACCTCTCCTAACAAAGCGTTACTCTTCTCCTAACAAAGGATTCTGTATGATTCTTCTGATAGACTTAACTTATTGTCAGTCATCTTTCTGCAAGTCTCCCTGGGGAGATTTTGCACTACAGGGGGAAAAACACTGTGATAAAAGAACAGATTCTTTGAAAAGCAGAGATATGCATGGTAGGGTACATGACCTTACAGTGACAAACATTGCATGATCTATGCATGCGTGTTATGCTGTAGCAGAGGTATGTAACACATTCTTTGCACAGGAATGCTCTGAAAATGCAGAGTTCCACAACATTGTGTGTTTCTTCATGTTGTTTTGATTTAGGATATTCAGTTGTGGCGGAGGTTGGTACAGGCAGCAAAGCAGCCATGCTGCTCTTTTGGACAAATACTGGACCAAAATACATTTGGATAACATGAGCAAAGGAGAACTCAAGGAGGTACGGTGTGTGTTGCTCTATTGTAACATGTGGATAACTGTTTCAGTTAAGAGTAGTAAATGTTCCCAGTAATAAATTTTATCATTGTTTTTCTCTCCAAGTACCGCAATACACCCTTATAATTTCAGATTTATCCTTTCAAGTGAATTGGACGAAGATTCCTGCATTTTGCCTTGGCAAACACAATTCCACTTTGAACGGGTCTAAGAATCGAATTGCTTTGCCATTTTGTAGCCCACACAGATTTAAAAACAGGGAGAAAAATAAAAAAAGGAGCTTATTCTAATCCTGATTTCTAAGCTTTAAGATGGAAAATAGTTAGTCAGTTGTCAATAGAAAATGTTATTTGTAGTTGGTATCTTTTGTTAGCATCTAGCTGAACTCATGTTGAAAATGACACCCAGAAAGGATGAATATTGAAGTGGAGCTTGGCTGTTAAAGCCTTAAGAAAAAAGGAAACTTTGGTGCTAAATGTGCTACTTACCACTAGGTTCTTTCTGTTCATTTTTTGTAATTTTGTAGCTCAAGTCACAGAAGTATATAAATTAAATGTTGTAAGATTCTGTAGCAGTAGAAGAGACAGTGGCAGAAAACGCTCACATGCTTGTCTTGAAAATAGGTTCATGTCCTTCTGGTTAATCTTTAAAGTCAGCCTGGCAGGGTAGTACCAGTGTTTCTGGTTTTATCTGTGAAAAGCTGATTTTCTGAAGCAATAATTTTGATTAGCAAGCTTTAGTGGAGAGAACTGAGCTGAAAGGAATCACAAAAGAAAAATTAGCCTTTTAATGTGTCTTTATCAGCACAGTGAATAGATAATGTGAATGCTCAAAAAATTCAGTCATAGAAAGGACAGGAGGTAAGAACTTTGGTTATCAATTGTAAAGTTGTATGATCATTATTTAAGACACAGTTGAATGTACCTTTTGTTCTTCCTGTTGGCATTTGTGCAGATGTATTAAATGGAGTAGAGTTGGCAAGATTCACTTTTGGCACCCAAATCAATACTACTCCAGTCACAATAACTATTTTCTTCAGATGAGAGATTCCAAGACAGTGGTTTTGTGCAGCTTGTTATTGAGTATCTATTGAAATGTATCCTATTAAATTTTGGGGGCTTGATGTTTCGTATGCTAAAGATTTTTTTTGTTTGGTGTTCACCCTCAGGTTCTTCAAAGGAGGTACCCCAACCTTGCTCTTGTAACTGATCACTTGCTGGACATTTACATTCACCTTACAGGAGACAAGTATCAGGCATCAGAAAACAGTGCTTCTGGTTCCAGGCACGTACCAGAAGATTCACCAGAATCAAGATCAGAAAATAAGAAACCAAATCTGGAAGGGCGAGAACTATCTCTAAGGTTGTCTTTTCTTACATGTTTATTAGGAGGAAATTTAGTCAAGTAGATGCAGAAAAAGGCTCTCTCTTCGTTATTTTCAGAATTTATTTTTTAATAGTGATAGAAGGTTGAATAATTAAACTGGAATTTCATAAAAACTGGAAAACTTAATGTATCTTTTAAAATTTCAGTCTGAAATACTTAGGACTTCTTATTTGCTATACTTTTTTTTTTTTTCAAAGAAAAAGTGTGGGTTTTGTCATATGTAGTACTGGGTTGGTGTCAAGCCATATGGATTACTTCTCAATTCATTTTAACACAGCATATCAGTTCTAGTTAAGAACTGAAATGTACTGTATAATGTTCTCACAATAGCTGTTATATAACATTTTCAGCAACTGCATATATGCGCTTATCTAGATAATTTCATATTAGACACAGCATTCTAACTTAGAGATGGCTGAAAATAACCAAATCTGCAATGTACTGTTCATATCAGAATTTTAATAATGAAATGCAGCTTGATGTTCAGTTATTTCTTCCTCTTATTCAAAATGTCAATTCTACTCATGGAATTTCTGTCACCAGTAGTGCTTTGTGAATTAGCCGGTAAATACTAGATGTGGGTAGTACCTAATATTTTTGTGAAGCAAAAGAGTGCCACCAATTTTAAAACAGCAGTTGTTTTTCAATAATCACATGTTGCTTTTTCTTGCCAACAACAAAATCTTTCAAAAGGTAAGAAATCAGTATCTTGAAAAAACAGGGGGGCTTATGCCTTTCAGGATGAAAAGCTTGTTGCTTTTCTTGGTTTTAGTTGTGTAATGAATTTAAGGTTTAATGGAGTATGTATTATCTGTTTCTAAGCCATGTATCCGAAAGCAACACTGTTGGTCTTTATGTGCTCAGCTGCTCTTTAGAATTGGCACCCTATTTACGTGTATGTCTTCCTGTGTACAGCTTACACAACAGCTAAATGTACAATTGCCAGAAGATGACATTATGACCTAAGCTGAACCTGAAAGAAGGAGCTATGCATTTTGCTTCAATGGTACCAACTCTTTTCATGTTTCTTTTTAGAGACTTACTGAATTGGTGCAGCAGGATTGCTTACAGCTTTGACAGTAATTCCTCAACCACAGCAGTGAATATTTTTCAGGAGGTGCGGTAAGACTTGATCCAGAAATTGCTTACCCAAACTCTAGCATTGCCTCACAAATCTTGAAATACTCTTATTTGAGAATGTGAGATGGGTCTTTAGTTTTATCTGGATCCATTGGACTGTAATTAGAATGTTTGTGATCCATCTATTGGAGGCCTTCACGGCTACTAGGAAGGTTGTTTGCAGTAATGTGCTGAAAGCCAATCCAGACTTACTCCTGTCATACAAACAGCATGCTGCAGCATAATTTTAACTGACCTGAGCTAGAGCTGCATATGACTGAGAGTTAAAATTTTGAAATCTCTCCTTTTCCTTGTAATATGAGGCTTCTTTCCTACTTCCTTAAGCATCGATTTAAATTCCACGTTTGGAATTTTTCAGGTGTGCATAAGTCAGAGGTTTTAAGATGTGAGGTCTTGTGACATTACTTCCTTCTCCATTTTGGTCCGTTTATCTAAAAATAACTTCTGTGACTGGGCACTGAAAGTTTTTGCAGTGAAGTAATTTTATTTACAATGGCTGGATTGGATTCAAACTCATGTACATTAAGATGGTGCTTGTCAGATTATATCATACAGAATTTGTACTGAAGAACCTGGTTTATTTGTTTTCTCTTTGACAGGCATTGGACTGTTTCACAGGTATGCTGTCCAGCCAAGGGAGCAGAATGAAAATGGCAAATGTTATCGGAAGTAAACTAAACATTTCAAAAAAAAAGGTATGTTGAGCTATGATTAACCTGATGCGTATTGGTAATATTCTGTAAGTTGCAGTTTTTTTAGTGATGAGTTTAAATGTGTTCTGCTGTTTTTCTTGAAAATTATGCCCATTTTTCTGTCCAAAACGTGTTTTTTGCTCTCTGTGCTATCCCAGGATCTATGTTGTCCTTCTTCTTTCTTTCTTTTTTTTTTAGTTATGGTTCCTACTCCCCCCCTCTGCCCCAAAAGTTCCAGTGGCTCTCTTTCAGAGCAGATTGCAGATGGTCTTATCATGCAAAAGAAGGACCACACAGCTGGAACAGCACAGGTTCCTAAGCACATGGTGCTGCTAGATGCACAGAGTAGTAAAGAATGTTTTTTCTTTGATGGTTACAGTGAACTCTAATCACTTAAACAAAGAGATTAGAGGGGTTTTCCTGACTACTTGTACTGTAATCGTTCGTTCCAAAATCAAATACCTCTCTAGAGCCTTGTAACTCTCTGTATTAATAGTGTGTGATATAAATGGCTGAGTTAAACTAAATCATTACTTTGTCAGCTATTTCTGACTGTAAAAGTTTGATTGCAAAGAAAATTTCCTCCTTTCTTACTTTAAAGATGTAAAAACTTGCCAGCTGGCAGGACAGATGGATTCCTGAAACTTCTATGGATTTTTCTGTTTGTCCTTCATTCTTTATATTATTCCAGTACAGAAATGTAGTATCTTCTGCCAGTAGCAAAATATCCCTGTTTACACAGAAGTATTCACTCAGGCTTTATTGAGGTGGTTGTTAGACCTCCTGCTAATAAATAGGCCCATTACCAAATTATTAAATGGAAATACGTTTGTACAGACAGTAACACTTCTGAGGTGCTTCAGTATTTCAGGTGATGAGTATGTAAAACCTGCAAAATAGAAAATCTTACCATGAAAAACTAGCTTGCTGCAGAGTAATACCGGTAGTATAGCATGGGTGTTCTTAGTGTGACGTTGTAGGCAACATTAGTATTAGAAATGTTAATGCTTTCTTCACAGGTGGAGTTCTTCTGTGAACTCTATAAACCGGAAATTCTAGTACAGGAACAAGAAGTCTCTGTTGGAAGAGTGCATCTAATGAAGAAACAAACCCAGGCTCTCACTGTACAAAGGTAGAATATCTTGTAGTGTCCTTATGAATCAAAATATTTGGTGGTAGAACAGAATAGTTTACAAGTCGCAGCCTTTTTTTTTTTTTTTTTTAAAAAAGGCAAATTGGACATTCTCCCCTAATGAAAAATGTGATGAGCTCTTGTGATCTGAGTTTTACCTTGTGTATCCTTAAGGCTGTCTGTGTCATACTTTTGCAGCCAAAGCATGGAGATTTTCAGCTTTTTTTGAACAAGATTTTCTTTAAAGCAGTGTGGATCCACAGCTGTCATACTAAGAGTTTGATGGCTCTATCTTTGTGAAGGGAGATTTCTGTAGTATGTGTTACTAACTCCACTGGCAGCAAGTTCTTTGTAAATCCTGAATATTTTTTTTTAATTTTTTTTTCTAGGGTGCATGTTGAGAAAAATAAGTATCTTAGAGTATCTTGGAACTATTTTTTTTTCCAAACCTTTAATTTTAATTAAAGATCATAAATTCAGCCACTCCTCTAAAAAATAATAAAGGAAAAATTCAGATGAGCTCCTTGGTAAATCTTGGGTTTGAGTTGTTTCCTTTGTTTTTTCAGAGCGAAGCAAACCTTTGCTGCCACACGGCCATCTGCAGTATTGATTGAGCAGCTTGCAGTTTGTGTTGTCAAAGGAGAACCTGTGCTTTTGGTTGGTGAAACAGGAACTGGCAAAACCTCAACTGTTCAGTACCTTGCTCATATTACAGGTAAATCAAGTGTTAAGACTGTAACTTACATGACAATGATTTAAGCAAAGAAACCCCACAAGTTGATGGTGCTTTTTATATTTTTGTTTCAAGGACACCGTTTGAGGGTTGTCAACATGAACCAACAAAGCGACACTGCAGATCTCTTAGGGGGGTGAGTCATTAACAGTTGTCTATTCAAGTTTAACGAATTGGCAGTATGAGAACAAGCTTCTAGCACAAGTGTAGTTCTGTTGTCAGAGAGTTGTGTTTAGGCACGTGTCTGCTTCATGAAGCATAAATGTCTTAAGAAACATTTTTGCATGCAGACACCTTATTTTCCTTCATGAAGAACAGAGGCAGTTTCATTGATCTGTGTGTACATCCGTATGTGATAGTCTTTTAAAAGCACAACCCAATGTCTTCTTAAAAATGGCTAACCAATATAAATATGTTGTAGTATTCATTGGAAATACTGGATGGTAGTAGTAAAAATACTAATCAGGGTGGTCCTGTCTGTACAAAAGTGACTCAAAATGTACATTTAAATATGTGCAATTTTACTTCTTTCATTATCTGAGAAAAAACTTGGAAACCCAGGATTCCTTCATGCACAGTGTTGCTGTTTCAGTAACTGGATTTTTTTTAGTTCACAGATGCTAGTTCCTTTTCTTTGTCACAGCTAAGTAATGACTCTTTCGCTTCTCTTCAGTTACAAGCCTGTAGATAACAAGCTGATCTGGCTGCCTCTGCGAGAGTCTTTTGAAGAGCTCTTCTCTCAGACATTCTCTAGGAAGAAAAATCAGACGTTCTTGGGACACATTCAGACCTGCTACAGGCAGAAACGTTGGCATGATCTGCTAAAATTAATGCAGCATATTCATAAATCGGCTATCAATAAGGAAGCAAAAGAAAATGTATCTGGTGAGAATTCAGACTGATCAAACATGTCATTAGTGTTACCCATTGCAGAGAGTAGATACTGCTGAATTTGTCTGAATTTGTGAGGTTTTGTTTGCTTTTTGTTTACTTTTTGTTTGTTTGTTTTTAATGTGCCTTTATTACATCCTTTCTCCTGGTTTTGAAAAATGCAGTCTAATGGTTTGGACTGGAAGGGACCTTAAAAATCATCTAGTTCTGATCCTCCTGCCATGGGCAGGGACACCTTCCACTAGACCAGGTTACTCAAAGCCCCATCCAGCCTGGCCTTGAACACTGCCAGGGATGTGGCAGCCACAGCTTCTCTGAGCAAACTGTGCCAGTGCCTCAGCACCCTCATAATGAATTCATACTTTCTTTCAGACCTGGAACTTTGTTAGATCTCACAAATATTTCCTCTTTTAAAAGCAAAGCAAAACGATAACAACAAACTAGACCCAAAGTAACAACTCTTAGAGTAGTAATGACTTGGTTTCACTGTCAGTGATGCTGTGTGGGAAATTGTTTCAATCATTGACAATCCTAAAATAAAGACAAGCTGAAATCTGTAGCTTGCAAAGCTATCAATTTAAGTCGTCAAGCTGCTGCATTTATATGCCTCTGGCTGTGACTTTAAGCAAATAACTGAAATGAGCACAATAGTAAATAATGTCGATAAGCAACATGTTTTTACTGATACTGAAGTGTTCCTTGTTAATCTGTCATAAGGTTTGTGAATTTGGGTTTATTTTTCTGAGCTGTCACTGGAAATTAGAGAGTGGTAACAGCCATGGTGGAACCAAGTGCAGCATAAGTATTTGTTCCTAAGCTAGGACATGCTGGAATGAATAGCAGATATCTGTACCCATATGTCAGTAGTGTTCAGCTAAATGAAAAAGCAGACAAACAATCAAAACAAACAAAACCCCCAGCAAATTTTGGGGTTTTTTAATGCATAAGATGTCATCTGTAGAACTTGAATGTTTTTGTTGCTCAGCCAAGCTTGCTTTTGTATCTCTGTGCTTGAAACAGTTTGATTAAAATACTGGTGTTAGACATTTTTTGGTGCTATTGTTCTGATGGTACTAACTTAAATTTGTTTTGATTTCAGGCTCACTACTGAAGGAAAAGTGGGAAGCATTTGGTCTTAAACTGAATCATGCACATCAACAGATGAAAATGACAGAAAATGCTCTTCTCTTCGCATTTGTTGAGGTATTTGGACATTTGCATTTTGATGCTAGGAAGAATAAGGAGAAGCATTTAAAAGACTTTGCAATCAGTATTATATAAATAACTTCCTGGCAAGAATCTTGCTGTGAAATAAAACTTGCTCCATGATAACTTTGTGGAGTGAAGTATGGTACTTTGAGGAGGTGGCTGTTAGATGGGGGTGGGAAAATGTTTTGTTGTAACATATTAATTTAATGCTGTAAAATAGGAATTAGGACTGGTATGATAAAAAGAATATCAGCAGTATAACATTTTTTTTAAGTGTATGAGATTAGATAAACATCTTGACCAGTCTCCAGTACAGTGTGTCCCTCACTAGGGATTCCTGTGAAGGATTTAATATTAAGAATCTGTGCTGTTTATCTAGAAGCTGTGTTTTGGAAGTGTTTCAAACCGATGGTATAATATTCTATTGACATTTGAGTGCGATGAGGAGAAATTATGATGGTTTATGCATGCTTGTTCTTTGTCAACCGGTTAGTCTGAATATATGCTTTCAAATTTTACGTGAAGTGTGTAAAATGTTGACCGTTCTCTTTCTAAAAAGTTACTATAATAGCTGGAGAACTATTAGCATAATAGTTGGAGAACCTTTGACTTAAGTATAGTTTTAATCAGTAAGACACAGTTCCCTGAGGAAGGTAATATTGTTTGTGTCTTAGTTTGGAGTTCTTTGGATTAACTCTTTATTTTCATGGTGGTGTCAGTGAAGCTTATGCACCATAGTGAGAGAAATCAAGAGAGCTTAGTTCTACCTGAGCCACTCTAAATGGTAACTGTTAATGGTGATAACTGACTTGTGACTTGCAACATAATTGCTTTTACTGAGGGAGAGCAGTAAAACTGCTATTGCTCTAAAAGTTTGAATTCCTATTTGTGTAATCAATCCACAGAGTGTAAAACAAGTATTTCCAGCATGTGGGTGCTTCACTTGACTGCTGGTGATGTGATTAACAAATTGATCTTGCTCTTAGGGTACTCTGGCACAAGCAGTAAAAAAGGGTGAGTGGATTTTATTGGATGAGATTAACTTGGCTGCCGCAGAGACTTTGGAGTGCCTGAGTGGTTTACTGGAAGGATCATCTGGGTCGCTGGTGTTACTAGACAGAGGAGACACAGGTACTATTTCTATGCTTCTTATGCTATGTCTTGCTATACAATTAATTGAACTCCCTACCCTATATGATGCAAAATAATTTAAGAACGTTTACCATTAAAGTGAATGTGTCCAGAAGAGAATCATGTGTTCTTTACACATAAAGTGGCTCAGGAGATCTGCACATGCAGGAACTGTAGCTTTTGCCTCTTCAGACTCTACAAGGAGCAGCTCTCTCTAGTGTCCTTAGTAAGCTTTGCTGTCTCTAAAGACTGTCCAAGGAGCATAACCTTTTTTTTTCTTTTTTTAAATGTGAGGTGGCTTGATGGACTGTTTCAACAGTGTTCCCTCCCAGCTTTTTGCTTACTCCTAGCCTGTTGCTGGGGGAGGGAAGGCAAAGTTTGGGGAAAAAAGAAAGCCTTGATGCAATGCCCGCACAGTTCAACCATAGTGAAACATTGGTGTGTTCTTAACAGCACCACAGGGGCTGTTGTGAAAAAAGTCAGCTCCTTCCTAGCCAGATGCAGAACAGAGGTAAAGCTAAAAAATGCTATTGATGAATATTGTTTTCCGGAGATACAGTTAGAGACAAATGTTGTATGAGCTTCCTAGGCTGTGTTTTCTCCCTGGCAGAGGGAAGCACTGGCCATTGCTTTGAAAGAGGCAAAAGGAGTTCCAAGTTTAGGGCCTATGTAATTTTTGAAATGTTTTGCATTGTTAAAACATCCTGCTATGCACAAATGAAGGTCAGGGTTTCACTTGATTGTGACTGTTGGGAAAACGCAGAGATACTTCTGATAAAATTATGCGGGGTCATTCTCTGCAAACTTTTCACCCTGGCATTTTAAGAAAATGTAGTAATGCAGTAATAGAAAACTGGCTGAAATAAAATATACCTCATTTAATGTAAAAAATATCCTGTGCTGAGCATTAACATTGTGTCTCATTTCTGTTTTACTTCAGAGCCTCTTGTTCGTGACCCTGATTTTCGCTTGTTTGCATGCATGAATCCAGCTACAGATGTTGGAAAGAGAAATCTTCCTCCAGGAATAAGAAACAGGTAAGAAATAGTGATTTTGTGACAAAATACTTAGTCACTGCGTTTTTCAGAGTTTAACTAGCTTTATGAGTTGACCCAGTGAAGAATGTCATCTTTGAAGCCTGAGCATGTAAGTCTAAACTCAAATTAACTTCCTGTGAGAGGTGCTTTCCACATCGTGGTGAAGTTTTTTCATAAAACAACATCAGGAAAATACTTCTGTAAAATTGCTGAGCATAAGCAAATGGTCTAGCCGTGGTGTAGAGTGGTGTCACTAAGGGTTGGGGAATGACCATTCTTTGCAATTAAGCTGTCAGTGTCTGGGAATGTTACTTACAGCAGTGTATGTTCCTGATGGGGATAATAAAGACAAGAGCTTTGTGTCTCTTTAGCAGCCTTTCTCTTGATAGCTCATGAGTGTTGATGATCCTTGCAAAAATGTTTCTGTGAAATTCAAAATATTTGATGTGTGACCTTCAGGCATTTAAACTACAGCCAGGAAATTGGAGTTGTTGCAAATGCATTCTTCAGTACAACCTGTTCCTGAAGGCGAGCATCTTCTGCTTGTATTTGATGCAGTTTCCCTGAGAAGTACCGAAAGTCAAACACAGTCCCTTACCAGATTCATAAACACTGTGCAAGGCTGTAGAGATGCAGGAAGTATATGCAGCTACTCATTTGTAGTTATTAGTGGTAAAGTAAAGTTTAATTGCTATTAGCTCTCTTGGCCTATTAGTGAAAGTCAGTGTAATACAGAAGAATGGAGTCTTCAGCTTCAGCATGACTTGTTAAGTTTAAATGAGTTTATATTTGCATTTTTTGCATATATTTGTCAAAAATGTCCACCCCTCTGAAGTTAATGATATTGCTCAGATCTTTTGGGTTTGCTATGGTGTGTCCTGAGCTATTGTTTGCAGTCGTAACGCGTGGTACGGAAGGGCTTCAACACCCAATGCAAATATAGTGGACTAATAAATGTTTAGAAAATATGTTCACTGAGTTGATAGTGTAGCGTACTAAATGTCAGACACGCTGTTGACATATTTAAAGATACTCTGAACTTCACTTGAGTACATGTTCTGCTGATGATTTTCCTTTGCTTATTGCCAAGTTTTCTCATTTCATTGCTGAGCTGGATATTTGTAAAAGTAGAAAACAACCTAAATATGCTAGTCCTGGATATTCTAGTCATAACAAAATTAGAATGGGTAATATCTCATAAGTGTTAATTTCTTAGAGATCCTTAGAGAGTCTGCTTTTTGAAAAGTGCTCCTAATATGTCATTGTTCCAGTGTTTAGGCTGTAACTGTTGGATACCTATTACAAATTGTTTAAAATCTTAAAAAACTCAGTCCAATAGTTAATTTTCATTCTACTAAGTTAAAATAATGCAGTTACATTACTCAAAAGTATTAGTAATACCTTTTTCCCTTTTTTAATCACTCTAGTTCTTGAGCCTGACTTGTCAAATAACCTTTAGTTTTCTGATGCTTACAAAATTTTAAATGTTATATACTGAAAGAATCATATACAATATGATCGTTTTAATATGGTCAGATGTTGAATTCTTACAGATTGATTTGATTCTTACAGGTTTACTGAACTTTATGTGGAAGAATTGAGACATGCAGGAGACTTGCAAATTCTCATTATGGATTATTTGAGAGGCTTGAATGTGAACAAAAATACAGTACAAGGAATTGTGAAGTAAGTTGATTGTAATCTCTTTAAATCCTTGATGTAATAAGTCATAAAAAGGAAGTAACTGTAGTCTGTAGTTAGACTGTTTTGGGAAACACTGTGATGTTTGCTGCACAGTGGTTTGCATAGTCTTAAGAAACAGAAGATGGTAGACATCCATCCTCTTTGTTCTGAAGGTTTCTGTACTTCAGTGGAGGAGGGTTACTTGCTCAGACTGCTTTATTGGTAGCACCAGTTAAAAAGTGCTGTCGCAGTCCTCATTCCCATCTGAAGGACTGAAATGATTTGTTGCTGTAGAACATACCAATGAAAGTCTTGTGTGTTTATCAAGTTACCTTTCTTGCCCTTAGTTTAAGGTGTACTATCTCACTGCATTAACCAGAAGAACTATTACGTGTTTAGAATACTTTGAATTTACAGTGATGCCTTCTCAAAAATACGGTTCTAAAATGTTCTGTTGCTTAGCTTTACTGGCTGTACGGATGGCAGAGTTTGGCATGGCTTTCCTAACCTGGAGGTTTTATAAAAGCTGACAGTTGCAGATAAGCTTAACTATTCATACTTTGATTTCATTCCTTAGAGCAATGGTCTTAAAGTCCTTTCCATGGTCTGATTCTGTGGTCTGATCAGTAACAGCACTATGTAACTTCTTATTTTTGCAGCTTTTATCTAGCTGTGAGAAAGGAAGCGGAAGCAAAGCTGGTGGATGGAACTGGCCACAGACCTCACTATAGTCTCCGTACACTTTGCAGGGCATTGAAATTTGCAGCATCTAATCCATGTAGCAGCATACCACGCTCACTTTATGAGGTGATTACCTTTGTTGGGGTTTGTTCCAGTGTGTATTCACTACAAAGACTGGGTAAAGGATAATCCTGTCTTCTAAGCAAAGTATTAAACAGAAATTATTTTTTTATGCCTCCCTCCCCACCTTTTTTTTCCCTGATGATTTTTTTTTATGTTGATCACTCAAAATAATTCTTCTTCTTAGAGCTTCTGTTTGAGTTTTCTGACCTCAAAATAATTCTTCTTCTTAGGGCTTCTGTTTGAGTTTCCTGACACAGCTTGACAGAAGCTCTCACCCAGTAGTTCAAAAGCTAATTTGCCAGCATATAGTCTCTGGCAACATCAAAAGCCTTCTCAAGCAGGTATGTAACTAATCCTATATAGAGCTATTTAGTATTCAGGGTAGAATTTATTTTGAGTTGTTATCTGCCTTTTGCCTGTACATTTTCTTCTCACAGTCCTGTCTCTCATGTAATAAAGATAAGAACTAGGAAAAAAAAATTATATTGTACCTTCATAAATGTTTACTTCTGCTTGAAATGCCCATATGTTGGCTAGTTTGTTTGTTAATACGAAAAAATAAGGAAGCTTTCACAGGCTTTTTATTTTTAGTCTCCAAATGCAGAGCATACGGATATGAAGCAAACATCTGTGCTTTGTCTCTAATGGGAAAGGAAGAAGCTCACTAATGCTGGGAGCTCAGCATGGTTTTGCACGGGGGCTTGGGCAGGTGGGATGGGGTAGCCAGTTGTAAGACATAGGTATATATTTTGGAATAAAACCCTTCATGTTAGAAAAACCTATGGATATAGAAAGATAAAAGCCAGTTTCTTGCTTGGAAGCATACTTCAAAATTCAGTGCTAGGACTCGACTTTTTGTGTCTTTCGTGGCGGCGCTGAAGATTCCTGCTTCATGACATTGAAATAATTTGATCAGCCTTTTCCCATAATTTGCATTCTGTGTCAAGGAGACAGTGTTTACTGCAGTGCTCAGTAAAATGACTGCTTACAGAATACGTTGCAGTGGTGTAGCAGTAATTGTAGTAGTAGCTTTAGCAAATTAAAGCTCATTTGTATAATCTGTTATTTCTGTCATGTCTCCTTAGCAAATACCGAAACCCCGAGGAGGACAATTTATACTTGTAGAAGGATACTGGATTTCAGCTGGCGATAAAGAACCTACTGTAGATGAGACTTACGTGCTAACCCCTTCAGTTAAGCTTAATCTGAAAGACATTGCCAGAGTTGTGTCTGCAGGGTAAGTCTGTTTCAAAGTTTCCATTAAAAAACTAAGTTAAAGATGTTTATTTGGGCCTCTAGTGTCAGTGTTTAGCCTTTATTGTTTGGCATAAGTAATGTCCTTTTTTTTCCTGCTTTACAGTTAACTTCTATTATACTGTGAGTTGAATTTATACATGTATTTCTTGTCTCCTTAAACTGACTTACTGCAATACCTAGCTTTACTTAAATTGTAATCCACAAATTTACCATTAGAATAACCTGCTTGTTTCATACTGCCATGTTATTCATCATGGGTAGCAGTTAGCACTTGAGAGTAAAGTTACTTATGTTCCGCTGTTAGTTTATGACCCTGGATATCACAAATGAGTTAAGTGGTGATGTTTTGGTAATGTTAGTTTGGTGATGTAGATCTGTGAACATTTCAAATAATGTCGATATTTTGTATATGAGGAAAACATGACTGGTGCTTCTAAACCACTCTTTTGGTTATGCCTTTCAGGACTCACCCAGTACTGATTCAAGGTGAGACCTCTGTTGGTAAAACCAGTTTAATTCGCTGGTTGGCTGCTGCTACTGGGAATCATTGTGTGAGGATTAACAATCATGAGCACACTGACATTCAGGAATATATTGGCTGTTACACCTCAGATGCCTCTGGGAAGTTGGTATTTAAGGAAGGTGGGTGAGCATATTATATTTAGTCCAAATTCCTGTCTCATTTCACTGGGCTTTTTCTTGTTTCCTGCTTGTCTGTCTTATTACAATGGAGAGATAACTTGTCATAAAGTTAGTAGTTACATATTAATGATAATCACTTATGTGACTTTCAGTGAGTTTTAAGAGTTCATGTTTGTTTCATGCTTATCCTATTGGACATAAAAAAGATAATTCAACAATTTAACTAGCACTGTTGCTTCTGATTCTGGATTAGCATTTATACAGAGTAAAAACTAGTTACTAAAAGTATCTGAATGCATGCTTCTGTTAGATTTAGTTTGTTAGGTTTTTAACCTAGGACTTTTTCTTTTCCTTCCAAGGCATTCTCATAGATGCAATGAGAAAAGGTTACTGGATTGTTCTAGATGAATTGAATTTGGCTCCCACTGATGTTTTAGAGGCTCTCAACCGCTTGCTAGATGATAACAGGGAGCTGTTCATTACTGAGACCCAGGAAGTTGTCAAAGCTCACCCTCGCTTCATGCTGTTTGCTACACAGAATCCTCCAGGACTCTATGGTGGCAGGAAGGTCTGTATAATCTCTTCCTTTCAGTAGCTATGATGCTAGAGGATTAATCTCTCTCATGTATAGAAGTGTGATGTGAAAACTTTCTGATGCATAGCACAGAATTAACATGAAACTCTTAAGAGGTAGAGAGTTAGGGTGGCTGTGGACTAACTTTCAGTACACCTTGGTTCTGTTTAGGTTAGTTGCTTGTATTGAAAATACCAAATTTCTAATTATTTTAGAGTAATTGAGATATAAGTGTTTTACCGAACGGGAATTCATGTATATTATATTTAGAATCACAGAATCATAGAATAGTTAGGGTTGGGAAGGACCTTAAGATCGTCTAGTTCCAACCCCCATGCCATGGGCAGGGACACCTCACACTAAACCATATCACCCAAGGCTCCCTCCAATCTGGCCTTGAACACCGCCAGAGATGGAGCCTTCACAACCTCCCTGGGAAACCCATTCCAGTGCCTGACCACCTTTACAGTAAAGAATTTCTTCCTTATAGCCAATCTAAGCTTCCCCTGTTTAAGTTTTAACCCATTACCCCTTGTCTTGTCACTACAGTCCTAATGAAGAGTCCCTCCCCAGCATCCCTGTAGGCCCCCTTCAGACACAGGAAGGCTGCTATGAGGTCTCCACGCAGCCTTCTCTTCTCCAGGCTGAACAGCCCCAACTTTCTCAGCCTGTCTTCATACGGGAGGTGCTCCAGTCCCCTGATCATCCTCGTGGCCCTCCTCTGGACTTGTTCCAGCAGCTCCATGTCCTTTTTATGTTGAGAACACCAGAACTGCACACAATACTCCAAATGAGGTCTCACGAGAGCAGAATAAAGAGGCAGGATCACCTCTTTCGACCTGCTGGTCACACTCCTTTTGATGCAGCCCAGGATACGGTTGGCTTTCTGGGCTGTGAGCGTGCACTGAAGCCGGCTCATGTTCATTTTCTCAACCAACACCCCCAAGTCCTTCTCCACAGGGTTGCTCTGAATCTCTTCTCTGCCCAGCCTGTAGCTGTGCCTGGGATTGCCCTGACCCACGTGTAGGACCTTGCACTTGGCATAGTTAAACTTCATGATGCTGGCATCATCCCACCTCACAAGCGTGTCAAGGTCCCTCTGGATGGCATTCCTTCCCTCCAGCGTATCAACCAAACCACACAGCTTGGTGTCATCGGCAGACTTGCTGAGGGCGCACTCAATCCCACTGTCCATGTCAGCGACGAAGATGTTGAACAAGACCGGTCCCAATGCTGATCCCTGAGGGACACCACTTGTTACTGGTCTCCAGCCAGACATTGAGCCATTGACCACAACTCTTTGTGTGCGCCCAGCCAGCCAGTTCTTCATCCACTGAGTGGTCCACCTATCAAATTGATGTCTCTCCAATTTAGAGACAAGGATGTCATGTGGGACAGTGTTGAACGCTTTGCACAAGTCCAGGTAGATGACATCAACTGCTCTACCCCTGCCCATCAGTTCTGTAGCACCATCATAGAAGGCCACCAAATTGGTCAGGCAGGATTTCCCCTTAGTGAAGCCATGCTGGCTGTCACCAAGCACCTTGTTGTTTTTCATGTGCTTCAGCATGCCTTCCAGGAGAATCTGCTTGAAGATTTTGCCAGGCACAGAGGTGAGACTGACTGGTCTGGTCTGTAGTTACCTGGGTCATCCATTTTCCCCTTCTTGAAAATGGGGTTATATTTTCCTTTTTCCAGTCATCAGGAACTTCACCTGACTGCCATGTGTTTTCAAACATGATAGCCAGTGGCTTAGCATTCACCAGCTCCTTCAGGACCCGCGGATGGATTTCATCAGGTCCCATGGACTTGTGCACGTTCAGGTTCTTAAGATGGTCTTGAACCAAATTCTCTGCTACAGTGGGCCCAAGGTCTTCACTTTCACAGTCCCTGCGTCTTCCTTCCAAGACTTTGGTGGTGGTGTTGGAGCATTTGCCAGTGAAGAGTGAGGCAAAGAAGTCGTTCAGAACCTCAGCCTTCTCCAAATCCAGGGTAGCCAGTTCTCCTGATAGCTTCTGGAGAGGGCCCATGTTGTCTCTAGTCTGTCTTTTATTTGCAGTGTGCCTATAGAATCCCTTCCTGTTATTTTTAACATCGCTAGACAAATTTAATTCTAACCGGGCCTTAGCTTTCCTAACCTGGTCCCTAGCTTCAAGGACAACATCCCTGTTTTCTTCCCAGGCCGCCTGTCCTTGCTTCCACCTTTTATAACCCTCTTTTTTTTTCCTCTAAATTTTCTCAGCAGCTCCTTATCCATCCAAGAAGGTCTCCTGGCCCTCCTGAGCTTGTAGCAGGCAATCCTTGAATATCAGGCAAGAGTCTTGGGCCCCCCTGCCCTCTAGGGCTATATTTCATGGAACCTTACTAAGCAGGTTCCTGAAGAGGTCAAAGTCTGCTCTCTTGCAGTCCAGGGCAGTGAGCTTACTGCACGCTCTTCTCACTGTCCTGATGATCTTGAACTTGACCATCTCATGATTGCGACAACCAGGGCTACCCTGGAGCGTCATATTTCCAATCAGCCCTTCCCTGTTCATGAGCGCAAGGTCAAACATGGCACCTCTCCTTGTCAGCTTCTCTGTTACTTGCAGAAGAATTGACTCAGTGTTTCTTGCTCAAAAGTACTGGAGAAGATACTTGACTCAGGCTGTGGGTGTCCAGTTTGTACTGGTTTTGACTGGAATAGTTAATTTTCTTCATAGTGACTGGTATGGTGCTGTGTTTTGGATTTGTGACCAATACAGTATGGATAACATCAGAATGTTTTAGTTACTGCTGAGCAGTGCTTATACAGTGTCAAGATGTTTTTGGCTTCTCTTCCCACCAGCTAGTAGGCTGGGGGTGCACAAAAAGTTGGATGGGGACACAGCTAGGACAGCTGACCCCAGTTGACCAAAGGGATGCTCCGTATCATATGATGCTGTGCTCAGCAATGGAAACTGGGGGAAGAAGGGGGAAGAGTGGGATGTTCAATGTTTGTTTCCCCAAATAACCATTGTGCCTTATGGAGCCCTGCTTTCCTGGAGATGGCTGAACACCTGCCTGCTCATGGGAAGTGGTGAATGAATTCCGAGTTTTGCTTTACTTCTGTGTGCTCCTGTTGCTTTACCTATTAAACTGCATTTATCTCAACCCACAAACTTTCTCACATTTACCCTTCTGAGTCTCTCCCCCATCCCATTGTAAGGGAATGAGCAAGTGACTGGTGCTTAGCTACCTACCACAGTTAAAACGCAACACGTTTTAAAGCTCTTGTCCTCATCCAGACTGTCTCTTTCGTTTTCTTTCAGTAGTTCTGTGGATGTGCCAATTTGTGCACTAGACATTATCCATATTTCCTTTGAATGTGTACGAGAAGATAGATAACTTGAGGAATATCAAAGGAAAAAGTTAAAACAATAGTATGTTCTCATATTTTAGGTTTTGTCTAGAGCCTTCAGAAATCGTTTTGTGGAACTGCATTTTGATGAACTGCCAAGTGCCGAGCTGGAAACCATCCTACACAAACGGTGCAGTTTGCCACCTTCTTACTGCAGCAAGCTTGTCAAAGTCATGTTAGACCTGCAAGTATGAGTCTTTCTTCTTTGTGTAGAAAACAAAATATGCAACTATATTCCAGCACAAAGTAACAGAAATTTCTTTTGCAGGGGGAGGTCTTGCTAACTGATACTTAAAAACTTAAAACTTAATTAATGGAAGAGAGCCCACCAGAGTACTTAGTTTGGTGGTTAAGTTAGAGAACAAGGGAGGTCATGTCAGATTTGAGGGAAAACTATCAAGAAAAAAATTAATAATGGCCTTTGGATTTGATGTGTAAAATAATCCCTTGCTCTGTATCCGAAGTACAGCATTGGTTTTTTATCTGTCTTTGGATTGTGCTAAATTTGGTATTATTTGCAAGTAATAATTTTGGTGTGTTCTGACACTCTTGTGTTTAACAGGCAGTTAGTATGCAGCTAAAACTGTCTCATATTTAAATTGCAGTCTTGTCTTTTAATTGCAGTAGCGCAAACCAGAACACCCTTCAAAGTGCTGAAGTATATTTTGTTGTAGAACCTAATTTTTTGTTTGCCCTTTTTTTTTTTTTATTCCAGGTACCTGTTTTCTTGTCAGTACTTTTATTTATTATTTATCTACTATTATCTGCGTTATTTTGTTTCTGGTACCAATTAAAAAATTGCTTAAAGGTAATTTGAGTTTGGGAGTCATGACTGTGCTAGACTCTTTTTTTTAGTGCAGTTTGGTTGACATGTCACATCAGAGAGCTCTGACTAGCTTTGCTGTAAGTATTCAGTCAGGTTAATGAAAAAATGGCTTGCATTTTGTTCTTATGACAGTCTTACCGCAGAGGTTCAACGGTGTTTGCTGGGAAGCATGGGTTCATTACCCTGCGGGATCTCTTTCGCTGGGCTGAAAGGTACAGATTGGCAGAACAGCCGGAGAAGGAGTATGATTGGCTTCAGCACTTAGCAAATGATGGTGAGCCCTGCTACCTCAGGTTTTTTTAAGTGTCTGTAGAATTGATTTCTAACCCTAGTTCTTAAGCATAAATTTTTGTTGCTGCTTAACCAGATAGTAATTGCTTTACCTCTTCCTTTGTTTTATAGGTTTTATGCTTCTGGCAGGCAGAGTCAGGAAACAGGAGGAGGTGGATGTTATTCAGAGTGTGCTTGAAAAACACTTCAAGAAAGAAATATATCCTGAGTCTCTCTTCTCAGGAGAAAGTGTCAAAAAGCTACTGGGTGAGTTTTCTAGAAGGACCATACTAATAGTTCTCTAGATGTGACTGAAACTGATGGATTGCTTTGTGTTGTGCAGCTAAATCCTCCATGCGGATGTCAGTGATGGACAGAGATTTTAACCATATTGTCTGGACTCGAGGGATGAGGAGACTTGCTGTTTTGGTGGGACGAGCCCTGGAGTTTGGTGAACCAGTGCTGCTGGTGGGAGACACTGGGTAACATTGCTTTTTTATGCCATACTGCGTTGCAGTGCTATGCCAGATATGAAGTCAGACACAAAGTGATTGTGTAGGCTTCAGTGCTTCTTTGATCTGGGACATTTAGCCTCTCTCATGGCAGACTTGCAACTGCTGTTTTTCACAGTTTGCTTTTGAGGGGAAGCAATTGCATCTCTTTCAGCACAAGTCTTTAATGGAATTATCTGCATTATGTATAACTACATAGAAATTATAGAGAAAGCAGTAAAATGGAAACGAACTGACTTCTGTCCCCACCTTTCACAAGGTGCCCTGTAGTATCTTACTGTCTGTCACTGGAGAGGTTGCTTCTGGGGAACTGTGACATTTGTCTGTTTGAGAGCATATTCACTTTACGTAGAAACATAGAATGGTTTGTGTTGGAAGGGACCTTAAAGCTCATCCAGTTCCACCCCCCCTGCCATGGGCAGGGCACCTTCCACTAGATCAGGTTGCTCAAAGCCTCATCCCACCTGGCCTTGATGTTTTAGGAGCTTGAATATTGACTTGCTACTACTTCTGCCCCACCGACCCTGCCTTGTGTTGTAAAGGAGATTGTGGAAGTAGAGCTGTCTGTTGCTGTGCTGGTTATATATTTGGAGAGTAAATTGTTGTAGGATAGAAGGGAATAAAAGCACTAGAATCATAGAATCAGCTAGGTTGGAAAAGACCTTTAAGATCATCAATCCAACCTCTACCCCAGCACTGCCAAGATCACCACTGAGCCATGTCAGAGGGCCTCATCTACACAGTTATTGAACACTTCCAGGGATGGAGATTCCACCGCTTCCCCGGGCAGCCTGTTCTAATGCCTGCTCACCCTCCCTATGAAGACTTTTTTTCTAATATCCAGTCTAGCCTCCCCTGGCACAGCTTGAGGCCATTATCTCTTGTCCTATTGCTTGTTAGTTGGGAGAGGAAAACTGTCACCCACCTTGCTACAGCCTCCATTCAGGTAGTTGCAGAGGGCAGTAAAGGTCCCCCTTGAGCCTTCTCTTCTCCAGACTAATAAACAACTCCAGTTCCCTCAGCCGTCCTTCAGAGAACTTGTGCTCTAGACCCTTCACCAACTTCATTGCCCTTTTCTGGACCCACTCCAGCAACTCAGTATCTGTCTTGTAGTGAGGGGTGCAGAACTGAGCACAGTGTTCAATGTGCGGCCTCACCAGTGTTGAGTACAAGGGGGTTATTACTTCCCTGATCCTTCTAGCTAGGGAAAGGGAGAAGTAAAATTATTGATGTAATGAATGAGAACTCTGGATACTCAGCAGTTTATTCCCTCAGATTTAGGCTTGGTCTAGACATGTAGCACCTCCAGTTTAGTGAAATGTTAGGCTGAGTATTTGTAGGGGCAGACTGAAATAGATTTGTCTTTAAACCTGCAGAAATTCATCAGTGTAGATATTGATTTACTTAAAGCCGTCTTATGCAAGTCAGCAACAGTTGTTGTGCCAAAAATGGCTTCACTTTGCATACATTTCTGTCAAGGAAAGGAGCAGAAGGAAATTTGCATGCTGGGCATTTGTTTCATAGCTCTCCAGTGAAAGTATTAATCCTGTCCAAAGTGAGCTGATTGTATGTATTTGGGTGGGGTCTTTTTGTTATTCTTCCATTTCAATTACTTTGTTGCAGGTGTGGTAAAACTACCATTTGCCAGATCTTTGCAGCATTAACAAATCAGAAGCTCTACTCAGTGAATTGCCACTTGCATATGGAGACGTCAGACTTCCTGGGAGGACTGCGACCAGTCAGACAGAGGTCAAAAGACCAGGTTTGTCTTACATCAATAGCAGTTTGGATAGTGTAACCATGGAAGCAAAAAGTAGCAGTTATTAATGACTTTTCAATTTCTTAGGAGGAATCTGATGGTTCTAGACTCTTTGAGTGGTGTGATGGACCTCTTGTTTTAGCAATGAAAGAAGAGGGTTTTTTCCTCCTTGATGAGATTTCCTTAGCTGATGATTCAGTACTAGAACGACTTAACAGGTATGTCTCAAATGTGTTAAGACACATTGAAGATACTTAATGCTATTCATTATACAAACATGAGTAGGGTAAATCTAGCTTGTTTTAGACGCATGTGTTACCTGGCCTGGGTGAGCTGCTCTCTTAACTCGCATAATTCCTGCTGAAAGGGAGAATGACCCAAATAATTCTGGCTTTGTTCATATTTCAACTTCTGTGTCAGTTTGCTTTGTTTTCCTGTTTGCCATCCATCTGAAAGAGGTGCTAGTTTTAATCACTAATGAATTATAGCTGGAGAAAAGATAGTAAGGTAAGACAAGATGAAACTGCCTTGTCCTGCTGAAGTCTTGGCGGTCTTAACTTGTCTGGGTAAATAAAAGGTACTTTGATTGAAAAGCAGATACGTGTATGTTTATTTGACATATGTTGGTACACTGATTACAGTGGTTTTGAATGCTTTAGTTGCTGCTGTTACTTTCCATTTGGCTTTTTAGTGCTGCTACAGACTGATCTGCACTCAGATTGCTGTATTTGTTTCATGGACAAAAATGAGATGATGAAAGAATTTGCTTTATTCAGTAGTTTATGTCCCTGGATAAAGAAATTAAGACCATAAACCCTAGTTCAGTTGGAACAGTTTAAACAGTACCTGAAGACAGTTTATAGCATGAGTTAGATTGGAAAAGAAAACAAAAAATAAAATCTCCAATTTACCGTCTGCAATATTAGTATTTTCAGCCTGTCAGTGAACTCTTGAAAATTATGCATCTTGTCAAATTCCAGAAACAGTCTAGTTATTTCCCTCCTTTGTGTAAAATAAATAAATAATTTAATTTCTTTATCTGCTTGCAGCAGTATCCCTCATTTTAGCCATTTCTATTACACATTATATTGAGATGACTGGCAGCTATTTTTTGTACCATACCCAAACCCTCTCTGTTGCAAGTTGTTGGTTTTGGTTTTGTTTTTGTAATTGTATCATGGCAGCTATCATTCTTTGATAAAGTTCAGTTAACCTCTTTGTGTTATTAAGGTCTTTCTAAACAGGTAGCAGGTCAAACTTTTACAGCTTATAGTGTACAGTGAAGAGTAGCTAATAAAACAAATAAAATACCACAAAACCATAAAGACCTGTAGAGAGTTTCTCAGATTTATTCTGTCACCTTGAAGACTGGTTTATTGTGCGGACTTCTTTATCTAGCTCCTATGAATACAAGTTTTGCCATTGCTTTTGTAAGGAGAGCTGTGAGATACATACTTTATTATGTAAGGCTCTTGACAGATCATTTGAACTGAAATTTTCAGCAGGATTTGGTAGGGTTTCCTGCTGAACAAAATCAGAAATGTTCTCAACTGGGGAGGATGAACAGATTTAAAATTTTTGTACAAATTCTGGGGCAATGTAAGTTTAATCAGGCCAATTCATTTTTAAATTAACTTTTGAAGTGTGAAACAAAATTTAAAATAAACAATTGTTTTAACCTTTTCTCTAGTGTTCTTGAAGCTGAGAAGACACTGGTTCTTGCTGAAAAAGGTGGTCAAGATGATGGTGAGAATGAGGTAGAACTATTAGTTGCAGGAAAGAAATTTCGTATCCTTGCAACCATGAACCCAGGAGGTGACTTTGGGAAAAAAGAGGTAAATGTCAAAGCAACTGGAAGTATAGTATGGATTTTCTGGTCATATTGACTGTCTAGTGATGGAGGTACAATGCAAAAATGCATCATGCCATTTCCGGCATCCAGTGTTTCCTAATAGTTACCTGCTTCATCACTCTAAAGGAGGATTAGGATGTACCTTTTTTCCATCACTTCTGTGCTGTAATTTCAACAATACAAGTCATCACCTGTCAGAATGTGACAGAAAATTCAGGCTTTAAATACTCTAGGTAGGCTTGATAAATAGCATACATCAAATACAGGAAATATGGCTTATGAAGAAGTAAATCCAGTTCCAGCACGAGTCTAGAGTAGTGTGAAGTTGCATGTTAGATTATTCTTCCCTATTTCTGTTCAGAAAGTGACAGAAATCATCTTGTTCTTCTCAGGGAATATGAACATCACATCCCAAAAGACATTTCTCATTAAATGGAAAAAATCTGTTTCTCAAGTTTGGCTTCAAGTAACTTAAGACAGGTTTAAAACCCCCAAAACTTTTAAGCAATATTGGGAGCTGGGACTGAAAAAAAGAACTGAAAGCTCATTTACCCAAAAGACAATGGGTACTCCATTTAAAGTGGTTTCTACAGTGCAGAACAGATCACTGTAAAGCCATGTGCTGAAAGGGGATTTATTTCTGCATTACATTTGTGTCAGTGATTTTTCTTGACTAATTTAGTCAGACGAAGAAAAGAATTACAGAAATGAATTGTAACTGAAGTCCAATTTCCTTGTGGTAGTTTGCTTCTGTAAGCAAAGGTGGATTACATAGCCATTGCTTGATACATGATGTCATACAATGAAATGGAGCTTTGGTGCTTCAGACTAGCTCGGTGTCTTCCCATATCCTTTTGGCCTTTACCGTCCATTTCCTGCATTGATGTGGTACTAGAGATCTTAAAATCCACATTCTCTCAAAAGGTTTTGTTACAAAGTGATCCTGTCAAAATTAGAAGGACTGGTCTAGCTTGGTCACTTGGTTTACTGCTTGCAAGTACTGTGGCTGCAAGGCTGTTGGTTAATTGCAACATTAGGTAATATGATGTAATGTAACTTGAATTTCTAATGTCATTCTGCTTGGTTGCAGCTTTCTCCTGCATTGCGCAACAGATTTACAGAAATATGGTGTCCACAAAGCAATGGCCGTCATGATTTGATAGAGATTGTAAAACACAATCTGCATCCAGGATTGTCCCTGGGTGGGATAAACCATCAAGGTGGGTATTTCTCTGTGTGTTGGTGTTCAAACATTGTTAAGAAAAAAACCAATCAGTTTGGAGGCTGCTAAACGTTCTTCAGAATTTATACCACTGTGTTGCTTTTTCCTGTAAATACATCTCTCTCTGATGACAGCTGTGAAATATTTTAGACTTTGTTCTTCCCTCACTGTGTATGGTTTATGGCTAGCCAGAATTAAGTTCAAGGTTTCACCATCCAAGTAGTTGAGTTATCCCTTTTAGTGCTCCATTTTAGCTTCATTCTGTTTAAGGTGTTGAAAGAACTGGCACTTTTCTGCTAGCAGCTTCACTGTTAGTATTAATCTCTTAATTCTGTCTTGTTACTTGAATTTAAAATGATCTGTAATGACAGCACAGGCATGGACTTCTCAGTTATCCTGCCTTTTTGGATATAGAGCACCCATCTATGTTGCTCATGCATTACAGCTATACCTCCTTTAGTGATGCTTTTTATACAACAGTGTAGTAGATGTGACCAATAAAATTATTTGATAACTTCATTGACTTTTTTTACTCTCTTTTTAGGGGCAGACATAGCAGAGCTCATGATGGACTTTGTTGAATGGCTGACTAATCAAGAGTTTGGTCGCCAGTGTATTCTGAGTGTGCGAGATGTCTTGTCGTGGGTTAATTTTATGAATGTCATGGTAAAGGATGAAAATTCTGCTAAGAAATGCAGCCTTTTTTACATTTCTCCAATGATGTCTTTTATCCATGCTGCATGTTTGGTATACATTGATGGAATAGGATCAGGTGAGTCTACAGTGCTCTTTTGGTAGCAGAAAATATGAAGTTATATATTTGTATTAATAATTTTTAGTAGAATGCAAACAAAATGCTTTGGGGAAGCATGGAACTATTTTGTGAGAAGTTTTCACTTCTATTTAACAGTATCCTATACTACATATTCCCTTTTTGTGTTTCAGTAGCAAGAAAGTAAATTAGCAAGCTTAAATAAATTAGAATTAATAATACTATTGCAAAGGCTAGCAGGCAAATTAAGAAAGCCTGTGGTTTTTATTCAGTCTTCTGAGCTGGTATGGTATGTAATCACATGACCACATATTATTCTTTCTCTCCCACCCCACATGTCCGCATTTGTGCATGCTACCCTATATCATATGTATAGCTCAGAACGCATCCTTGCATGTTTAGCCACTGGCCCAGCTGATAAATAGGAGACATGGGAATGGGGAAAATGTGGAAAGCCACAGGACAGGCAGGGGAAGAAGGCTGGGGGGGACTATAGCAAAGGATCAAGATGATAGTAACTGTAGAAGAAAGGGGTTTGGAAATCAAGTGTCCTTAATTTTGTTGCTCACAAAACAGTTTGTCTGCAGTAAATAGTACTGGAAGCACTGACAAGCAAAAGCACTAACAAGAAATATAAAATTTTGTGTACAAAGATGGCATCTGCGAAGGAATTGAGTTTCTTAGTCATAAGATGAATATGCCTACTTATATTTGTGAAGCATGCTTAACTTTCCTAATTACAGGTACAACATCCAACTCAGCTGATACGGCTTTATTAGCTCGTGAAAAATGCCTGACATTCTTATGTGAGAAAATGAGTCAATTCCTGGAGCTGACTGATCATCAGAAGAATGAGCTAAAGATTTATGACAGAACAAAGGAGAAGGAGTTCATGTGGATGGACAACTTTATGGGAATCCAGCCCTTTTTTATTCCAAGAGGCAAGAGACGTTAGGGAAATGAGTAGACATTTATTCTGTGGGGTTTAGATCCCGTAGTTCTGTTATCCACTGAATCTAAGTAGGATACCTGAGCTGTTACAGAACAATTTATAGTTAAATTAGAAAAATGCCTTTTCTGTCTCCAAGTGTGTTGATTGCAACTTGATCACATTTATTAAGACACATCTCTTAATTGTGTTCTTTGACTTTTTAAATTACTAGTTAATGGCTAATTTTAGTAGACTTTTTGGTGTAACAGCTTTTTTCATTTTGAGTTGTAATTTTCTATCACTTTGCGTGGTCAGAATGTCTGCTAACTTCCATCATCTAAAGCTACAGCTCATTCTGGCCTTTGTGTAAAGCATGGGAAGCAGAGGTCCTGGGTACAGAATGGAGACTAAAGCTACTTTGCTGCACCCTCTCAAAGTTTTGGTATAATTTTGCAAAATTATTTAGTCCTGCATTTCAGTTCCTCATGTGACAAATGAATGCAAATCAAAAATCAAAATATTGTTTGCTACCTTTAAAATACAAGAATGGGATTAAACAGTGATATCTATGAGCTTTTTAATTCAGCTGATTAGGTTCTAGTACATGGAAGTATGTGTTCCTTATGCTATATTAATCTTTAAACATCTTGATATTCATGGATTGTGTTCGTTATGCATAAAATTGTACAAGGTGATGCTTTTTTTAAATTGCTTAGTTTCCCTCTGCTGAGTAGGTCAGAGAAGGAAGGATCTCTTTTAAACTAAACAGGTATCAAGATGTGTAAGATAAAATGGTGATTAATATCTTGTATACCTGAGCAATGCTGGATTACAGAATTTGGGGAGTGATGTTCCATTGAGCTATACTGGCTGGAATTCGGCAGACAAGCATCCTCTCTTGTCACTGTATGTTATAATAGCAGTAAAGAAAATACATGCCTAGAAGCACACTTTAGTTAAAGCAGTCTTCTTTCTCGGAACTGGCAGTTTGTGGAACAGATTAATATGAGGTTCTAAACCGTGCCTGAATTGTATCATTCAGTGCCAGACTTTCAAAAGCTGGTTTTGAGTTTTAGATTTACATAGAATCATAGAATAGTTAGGGTTGGGAAGGACCTTAAGATCATCAAGTTCCAACCCCCCTGCCATGGGCAGGGACACCTTGCTCTAAACCATACCAGCCAAGGCCTCATCCAACCTGGCCTTGAACACCGCCAGGGATGGAGCGTTCACAACCTCCCTGGGCAACCTATTCCAGTGCCTCACCACCCTGACAGGAAAGAATTTCCTCCTTATATCCAATCTAAACTTCCCCTGTTTAAGTTTTAACCCATTACCCCTTGTCCTATCACTACAGTCCCCAATGAAGAGTCCCTCCCCAGCATCCCTATAGGCCCCAAGCGCAGCGGCAGATCTGTCATTTTTGTGATTTGTGATGTCTGAAGCGCAGGGGCAGATTTGTGATTTTTTTCAGTGCCAAATCTCTGGTTTGGGTCACGAACCAGGAGGTGTCACATGGCAAAATGCATTCTGTATTCATACGGGTTTTTCAGAATTTGACACAAATATGTGGATATAGGCTGAGGCACAGCTGTGGGTCAAACAGAAAGTTTATGTGCCTGATCTCTGAGAAGGGGATCCAGATGTTGCTTGGTCTAACAAGATTAGCAGTTAACAGATTGAATGATCTTTTTCCATCAGCAGCTGCAGCCTGGTGGTCTAATTGTTTCCTGGTTTACCTTTCCTTGTTTTAGGCCCGGTTCTCCAGAGGAACAGCATTACAGATTATGCTCTAAATGCTGGGACTACAGCAGTGAATGCACAAAGACTGTTAAGAGCCCTACAGCTTAACAAACCTATTTTGTTGGAGGGGTCACCAGGAGTGGGCAAGACCAGTCTAGTTGCCGCCCTGGCAAAAGCCTCAGGAAACTGTCTTGTTCGAATCAACCTGTCTGAGCAAACGGTAGAATAAAATAGTATCTTTGTAACTTCATGTCTATGGCAAGGGGGAGATTCTGCTCAACTTAAAAAGCGTCGTTCTTTTTAACTTCAGCGCTGAGTCTGAAATGTCAGTGTTTCCTTCTTGGTCTAAAGATAAAATTGAATGGGAAGGGGGAACCAGAAAGAGCAGTGAGCTTTGGGGAGCGAAATGCCAATTCCCAGATTTTCTGTTCAAGTGAAGATGTGTATCTTTGTCTGTTGTGGGTTTTTTTGGCTTCTGTGAAGTTACTTAAAAACAGCTTTAAGGCTCTTTAGCTTTTTTGTTCTAATTTATTTTTTTTCTTTTTTTTTTTGTTAAATATAGTAGGTGGGTGCCAGAGTCCTATAATGGAAAAGCTTTTAGCACTTTGCAATTACTGAAATTTTTAAAATAGAGCTAAAATGTAGGTATTTAAAGGGGAGGGAAAAATAGTTAACAAAGGCTTTTTATGAAAAAAGGCTGCTATGATGTTTCTTTTGAGTTTTGTAATTTCCCCCCCCCACCACCTCACCTTCCATTCTCTGCTCCCAAAGGATGTGACTGACTTGTTTGGGACAGACTTGCCTGTTGAAGGTGGGAAGGGAGGAGAATTTGCCTGGCGTGATGGACCACTACTAGCAGCATTAAAGGCTGGACATTGGATTGTATTAGATGAGGTAAATTCTGGTTTGGGTTACACATAAAATGGAGTATTCTGGAAGAACAAAGGTGATGATTTGACATGAGGGATAAATACTTTCAAGGGTTGATAACTGAAATAAATTTTGCTTACTTTTAGTTACGTGCAGCTAGTGCCACATTGAAAGTGATTTTTCTGCTTAAGAGAAAATTAATCTCCCTCTGCTAAGTCTCTCTCCTGATTGGCCCTCCATAGAGGTAGTATAAAAGCCCAGCTTTGGCTAGATCTCTTTTAGACAAGAGGCCAAGGATTGAATCCCAACCTAAATTACTGCAGACAATGAAGGGTAGATATGATTTAGATTTGAAAGTTTTTGGGAAGAGTGTCCACAGAAGTTTTGTGCATATGATCTTACATGGAAATAATTTCACTGAAATAGAAGGCATTTTGTTGGGAATAATACACTGTTTGGGTACCGATTTAGTTGAGGTGAAGAAGAGTTCCATCTTGCCGGTGTAAGCTATCCTGCCACCACAGATTTGTTCATGTACCATGTAGCAAGTACTTTCAAGCATATGCTCGCACTGAGCTCACTTCTTGACAACGTGTGTTCTAATTACTGCAGAATGCAAAATCTTAAAATGTTTTTAGCTGTTTCTATACCTTGTTTTTCCTGTTGTGAAGGGTACCACTTTAAACAGCCATTATATTTAAATAACCCAGGCTGCTTTCATTTAAAAACAAGCAAACAAACAAAACACTGTGAATATTTCAAATGTATGAACATGCGTTCAAGAGAAACATCTTGAACATGCAGATTTTACAGTGGAGAATTGTTTTGTTATGATGGTAGAAACACAGTACAAATAGAAAGTGCATGTAAGGAAAAGTGTTAGTTGCTCCAGAGTAGTAAGTCTAGCTGGAGGTAATGACATATGACAGTGCTAGAATAGCAAAGAAGTTGAAGTTTATCTTCTGTGTATCCCAGACTGTTAAGCTAGAGATTATGCAAAAGTGTTTTGTGGAACGTTAATATTATATCTTCATTTCTTTCCTCAGTTGAATTTGGCTTCTCAGTCTGTATTAGAGGGGCTAAATGCATGCTTTGACCACAGAGCGGAGATTTATGTTCCAGAATTGGGAATGAATTTCCAGGTACAGCACAAGACAACTAAGATTTTTGGATGCCAGAATCCATACAGACAAGGAGGTGGAAGAAAGGGTCTGCCCAAGTCCTTCCTTAATAGATTTACACAGGTAAGCTTATTTGCTTGATTTTAACTATGTCATGATCCTGTCTTGTAGTTTTATGATTATATCAACAGTTGGCATTCTCTTTATTCTACAGGTGTATGTTGATCCACTGTCAGCAGAAGATATGGAGTTTATTGGGAATACACTGTTCCCTGCTATTGATAAAAGTATTATTGCTAAAATGGTTGCGTTCAATAACAAGGTAAATGTACACTTTAACTTCTTTTGTGTATAAGTAGGCAGAATGCAGGAAGATTAAAAATGTTAAGACTAATATTCTATTTCCAAGCATTTTAAGAGAAGCATATGGGTAAAAAAAAAGTAATGGAAGAATATGCAGAATAAAGTAAAGCACACCGCTAAAACCCACCTGAATTCTTGTACCACTGCAGTCAGGTACTTGGTTGATAATGAAGAGGCTATTTCACAGAAGATAAAACACGTGTATATATATATCTAAATGGCTTACATATATACACACACACGTACACAAATGGTTTTTCACACATGGATTTTTCCTGAAGCACAAAAAAAATCTGAAATATATATTTCTGTTTCTGGTCTGAGTTTTTAATCTCCTCTTTATTATGGAATGTTGTTAGTGCAAGCAGCATCTGGCCTTTACAGAAGCAGAATGATACGTAGCATTCTTCTGGAATGCTAAGACAAATCAAGAAAAATCTCACCTGATCTGATTTGTCTCGGCAAAGGTTTCAGAGATGCTCTAGAATTCTACTAATATAGAAGGTTTTCAACTAGCATTAATTGCAGGGCATCAACTTACAGTTATTTTGTGGCTTAGATGCTGCCATTTTGCGCAAAGTGTGGGATACAAGTCACGTTATTTTATTTATGCTCATGCTTCTGAAATTGTGTTTAATCTTAATGTCATGAAACAAAAACAAAAGTGGAGTAGTATTAAGAGAAAATAGTATTGTGGTCTGATGTAAAATCTTTTGTGGCGGCATCTTACTGAATACTCATTTATAGAGTTCAAGAGTAGAAATTAAAATTGAGCTGAGTGCTAGAGAATTAGGGGAGAAAGAGGCAAACGAAACCAAGCTTTAGCTCCCGACATGTTCAGAAAAGTGAGTCAGCTTGCTTTTTCTGTTGTCCTCTGTCTCGTAAGCAGTGCCAAAGGCAGAAATTCAGTTGAGTTATATAAAAAAATGTTTGAAGACCAGCACGTGTATGGAATAAAAGATTTTTTTTTCTTCAATTGCTACTTCTTCTAGATTGACAAAGAAGTGATGGTTGAAAAAAAGTGGGGACAGAAAGGAGGACCCTGGGAGTTCAACTTACGTGATCTTTTCCGCTGGTGCCAGCTTATGCTTGTTGACCAGTCACCAGGGTGTTACGATCCAGGCCAGCATGTGTTTTTGGTATATGGTGAAAGAATGAGAACCAGGGAAGACAAAGAAAAGGTGAGACGTGTATTTTCCTTCCTTGCTCTTTGGTTTATCAGGAGGTATTTCTAGAAATCCAAGTGAAAATTTGAAGATGCCTTACAATTCACTCACAGATATTACTTACCTCTTACAAAAGAAAAATAGGTTTGCTTGGAGTTTTGAAGTTTAACACATGTACTTGCTCCCCTTGAATTTAAAGTATCAGTTTAATATCAGTTAATTATCTACTAGTATAAAAGCAGAAAGCTGGTGTAAATGAAGGCAGGTATAACAAAGGACTTAAACAGCAAAACACAACATATTCTTGTATGCTTCTGTATTAAATGATAATGTTCCCATAGGAGTGGCGTAGGTTGGATGCTGCCTATTTGTGAGGAAAGACAAGACATGGGGCAGAAAAGAGAGCACTGAGATATTGAGAGATTCTTAAAGTCATGGTTAGAAAGTGTTTGTGTCAGTACAGGACATAAAAATAATGTCCTGTAATTTTGCTCTTCCCTGCCAGCTTTTTTAAATTATTCTGGCTTGGGTTTCTTTTACTGACTTTTTTTTATCTGTCGCTTCTTTCATCTGCCTGTCAAACTGCTCCCGTCACTCTGTTAAATTCACTGCTTAAAGTTCCTCTAATAAAACACACTCACTATAGTTGTTATTTTACCTTTGCCTCCACTTATCCCTCTCTTGCCTAGAAATCCTTGGGTTTTCCTTGATTTCACAACATCTAAAATGGTATTAAACTAAAAGTCAGTCAGACTGTAAGACTGAATGTACTGATTGTGTGACTGGATGTTTTTCTCATAGGTTTACTTTCCTCTTCCTGCAATATTATTGTAGTTTTATGTGTTATCAAAGAGGTGATTTTTGGAGTGACTTCTTCCCCAGTATTTTGTTAAAGAGAAACATTACTTACAGTATTTCAAGTCAAGGGAAAGCATGGTTAATGAAGGAGTTGCTGTGAACAGCTCACACTAAAATTGCTTACTGCAGTTTGAATGAAATGGCACTTGTAATTAAACTCTTAGTTACTATCACATGGCTGTGGGGCTGAGAGGGAAGACTACTTTAGAAGTAAATCTTTTAGAGCAGTGGAGAGCTGAAGACTGATAAGTCTTTGTTTTTTGCACTTTCAACTGGTTTAGGTTATATCTACATTCAGAGACATTTTTGGCCAGGAGGCTGATGTGTATACAGGAACCAGAGAGTTTCACATCACTCCGTATAACATTCAGGTAAGCTGTTGACAGGAGGTTTTGTGGGTGGAGAGAGAAGGTGGCAACTTGCACAGCTGAGCTCCCATTTGTCTCTTTGAGTACTCACCCATGTGTCCCTCATCCCTTCCAGATCGGTTATTCAGTTCTTTCTCGTGGCAACTATATTCCTCGCCCTGGCAGAAATCTCTCACTTCTGCATCATTCACTGCAGTCCCTTGAGTTCATAATGAAATGTGTGCACATGAGCTGGATGGTAATCCTGGTGGGCCCGGCAGCTGTCGGCAAAACCAGTCTTGTTGAGCTGCTGGCCCATCTGACTGGCCATCGACTGAAAATCATGGCAATGAACAGTGCGATGGACACAACTGAACTCCTGGGTGGATTTGAACAGGTGAATAATGTTTTGGTAATATGGCAGTATTTCTCCTTCCTATGTAACAGTGGTCGTCAATCCACTGTGGTCGTAGTGTTTAAACACTAAATGGTGCCTTAGGCACGAGTCTTCTGGATGAACTGACTCCATAAATGGTGTGTTTGCAGGTTGATATCAATAGGCCGTGGCAGTGCCTGTTGGAAAAAGTGGAGAATACTGTGAACACACTAGTAAGGGACAGTCTTCTCCTGACAGAAATTTGTGCAGATGATGCTGAACTTGTGTTGCGTGCTTGGAGTACTTTCATTCTGAATTACAAACCCAAATCTCTGGGTGAAGGAGGTAGAAGTGTCACAGCCGAATTAGTGAGCAAACTGGAGGGAATACTTGTACTTACCCAGCGACTAAACAACAAAATAAATTCTTACTCAAAAGCAGGTATGTATGGTGGGAGATTTGAAGTAAGTCTGTATGTTCCTCTGCAGAAAATAAGAGAAATATATAAATCTGCAGTGAAATCTTGAGAAAACTTGGTGGGGGGGGGAAGGTTGATGTTTTTTGTGTATTGTTTCCTACTTCATACTTTCACTGCAGCTTAGCTTCTGAAAAGGTTACATTGGTGATAATTCTTCAGGTTTATTTTTTGTGTAGTTACTCTGACACATGGTGCAATACAGCTTTTATCTTGCATTCCCAAGGGAATTTGGATACTCTATTAATACATTTGTTCTCTGACACATTGATCAGCTGAGTAGAATAATGCATGGGTTGCTTTTCTATATGGCATTAATATCCATCAAACTTCACCTGATGAGGGAGAAAAGATGGAGTATATTTTTTTTGTGCTTGCAAACTTGTCTGTCCTCGTGAACGTGGGAGGCCACTTGAAGAGTTGGAGCCTCTGCTGTTTTGTTCCCCTTAAAAGCAGGAAACAGGTATGTCTTGACTGGAGCAGGAAGCCACTCCAATAATGTCGATGTAAAACATACTTTCTTTCAGAGTTTGCTCACCTGGTAGAAGAGTTCCGGCGTTTCAAGCTGCAGCAGGCCCAGGCTGCTGACTGTAACAGCCATGGCACGTTTGAGTGGGTGGATGGGATGCTGGTTCAGGCCCTGCAGTCTGGAGACTGGCTGCTGATGGACAATGTTAACTTCTGCAAGTAAGAGACTTTGTGGCCTTGCTTCACTGTGTAAATTCCTTGACCCTCGCTAATTGACTTTACTGAATATTTGCATATGATAACAATGCATGGGAGCAGGAAGTTATGTTTTCTGGACATGTCTTCCTTCTTGAGCAGCTTAGCAGTTGATAGTTTTCTGTTACCTTATGACATAATTAGCTGTTTAGCTTAAGACTGGTACCATTTTGGTTTCAAATCAGAAAGGGTTCAAACTGTTACCTTTTTATAACCATATAAATTTCTTTTGAACATAGCCCTTCTGTGCTGGACCGCTTGAATGCTTTACTGGAACCAGCAGGTGTTCTTACCATGAGTGAAAGAGGTGTGATAGATGGCACAATTCCTACAATAGCTCCTCATCCAAATTTCAGGTACTTTGCATTTCTGCCTTTTTTCTCCCCCCCGCCCAGTACCAAATAGCAGGTTTAGAAAAGCAGTGTCTGCAGTGAGCCAGTCTTTTGGTATTTTGAATGCTGTTCAGTTTGCCATGTACTGTAGTGACACTGTCTGTCTGGCAAGAAGGAAAACTGCACTGTAATGAGCATGTGATAGAGAGCTGAAGGGGCTTGGCTTTATATCCCTGTTGCTACACAGATTTGCACTGAAAAATTCATAGCAGTATACCTCTGCTTTTACCCTCCATTTCTAATTTAGGATTTCAGCACTTCTCTGTCTCACTGTAAGAGGATCGGAAACAAGATCTTGGACTTCTGAGAGACCCGTTTTCACTTCACTGTATCTCAGAAGTGGTTTTTAATTGCTTTTAATAGATGTCTACTGATAGTATTAACTTACTTGGGTGTTGGATACTTTGTTTTTTAAATAGCACAGATTTATGTGAAGCTCTTGCTAAGACTTTTAAAAGTCTATAAGTTGGAGGCATAGTGTAACTTGGTTTTTTTGTAAGTAGGAAATGATAAAAGAGACATCGCTCATATATGACCGAGTTAAAAACAATGTGATATATCGGTGGCTAATTTCAAGTATAAGTATTCATCCAGTTTTCTTGTTTAAATTCATTAGATGTCTCTGGATTTCTAGACATTGGTGTTCCCATATTTATGAAGATGAATTTACTTTATGGAAGAGCAGGTTTGGTGGTTTCCCAAGTGGTAGTTTAAAGCTCTAAGTTACACCTTACAAATGTAAGGCAGTTGGACTAGATGATTGTTATAGGTCACTTCCAACTGAACTATTCTAATATCCAACAGGCTTTTTCTTTCAATGGATCCTGTTCATGGGGAAATATCCAGAGCCATGCGGAATCGTGGAATCGAAATATACATTCCTGGGGAGAATGATGGAAATGTATTGGACAGTCTGGATTTGAAGTTACTCCTGCATAGTTTGGGTTTAGTGGGAGATAGTGTCTGTGATGCACTTATTGCTGTGCATTCAGAAACCAAAGCAACAATAGCAGGTAAAAGACGTCTGTTCAGCATTTGTTAACAACTTGGGCTCATTACATATATTTGAATTATCTTTTTAATGTTAAAACTTGTTTTTTTTATTGTGTAATTTCCCGATATAAGTAAAGGCATGTAAGTATAATCAGGTAGTTTTTGTTTGGTTTTTTTGTGTTCTCAGGAAATAGGCCCCAAATCATAAAAAGATAGTTACTGGACTGCTTTGTGCGGAGACATCGGACACTGGCCCAGTTGCTATAGAGAAGGCAATATATTCTTAGTGAAAATCAGCAAAATAAAGGGTTTGCACAAGGCCTTTTCAAGTTGTTCTTTGGAGCAAGATGATGCTGAGTTTCATTTGTCTCAGCTGCTTGATGTCTTATTTTGAGCTGGTCAGCTGTTATTTACAGTCTTGTCAGATTTTCTTACTAATCTTGGGAAGAACCCATGAATTTCAGGACACAGGAAGACTCATTTGGCTTGGATTTTCCTCAGGGTCTAAAGTGGTGTTTGTCTTCAGAGGGTTAAAGGGCTGACAATTACTAAACATTCATATCACATTAAATGCTGTGTATCTTTCAGGTTCTGTGTTGTCTTTGTCACCTTTGCTTCAGGCTGCTGCGTTAATTGTGCAGCAGATACAAAGAGGCCTTGGATTAGCAAAGTCTTTTTACAGAGCATGTTGGGAAGTTTATGGCCGCTCACAACAACTGCAGATTAACCAACAGGTAAAAGTCCTGTATTTGAAAGCTTTTCCTACATCATCTAGATAGGTGAAAAATACCATTTCATGAGGCTAGTGTTTGAGATACTGTTTCTGAAATGCCTGAACAAGGGGTTTGTCAGTCATTTTGCAGATAGTGCCTAACTCTTTTGCAGCATAAGGGAGCCAGAGAACATCCAGCTGGACTCTGAGGCTTACTTGGCTTTTGAACAGCTTCAGCTGAGTCTTTGGGATATTATTACTAATGAATCTGTGGCTTGAAACACTGTGCACACTGTCATCTGGAGATAACCGTATTCACTACTGATTTTAAACTGTACAGTTTGATGTTTCACTTATGGTTGGAATGGTTTAGTACATTTATCATGTAGGTTATGTAGTGTTTGTGGAACATTGAATTTATAACGATTTAACAATAAATACATGTAATGAAAGCATTCCCTGTGCTATTGTGCTTGAATACTTGCTTGAATATGATTCTAAACTGCTTTTTGGTTGTTTATTGTAGGCTGTGTTAGAATTGGTTACAAAGCATGCTTCATCTCTGGCTTCCCATGAAACTTGGGGTGACTCCTTGCTAGCAATGGGATTGTGGCCAGACTGCCTACCTACAGGTCTGTTTGCAGCTGAAGACTCGCTTCTTTCGACAGTCCAGAGTGATGCTCAGGTCCTAATGTATTGTTTGAATAGACTAAAACTTAAAAACTGCAGGTAGGCAAGGAACATTTTTTGTCTAATTAATAAGAAATAAAATATGTGTGAACCACTGGTGGCATGTCATTGTTCCCTGCAGAAGTTAATCTTGAGCAAATTGTGTGGGTAGAGACCAGGGTCATCACACTGTAACTGAGTGAGAACTATTACCTTTCCATGCAACTGCTACAAATACAAATTTATTTACTGTTTTACCTTCAGACCAAAATGCTCTATACAATATTCAATAAGTACATTTGACCCATTTTGAGTTAGGACTAGGCATTTAACAGAAAATGGGGAGGCAAACACTGATAAAAAAGGTAGTAAGAGCCCCAAATATATCTTCCTCTGATTTCTTTCTCAGCTTTAAAAAAATTAGTACGTAATTGGTTTTAAATACACAATGATCCCAAATTTCCTCCTTCAAACAGAGCTGCCTGAAAGAAGTCTCATGTGCAGGGGCCATATGCAAAAACTCTGTTAATGATTTCTTTTGCGATGTAACTGTTAATTTCACAACATTGGTGCAAAATCTTCCTGCTTTCCTGCTTTGCTTAATGACCTATTGTGGGGAGGTACTGTAGTTTGCTTCCAGTGAAAGATCACAATATCACAGTATCACAGTATGTTAGAGATTGGAAGGGACCTCAAAAGATCATCTAGTCCAATCCCCCTGCCGGAGCAGGAACACCTAGATAAGGTTACACAGGAACATGTCCAGGCGGGTTTTGAATGTCTCCAGAGAAGGAGACTCCACAGCCTCCCTGGGCAGCCTGTTCCAGTGTTAAAGAAACAAAGATCAAGCTGTGTAAGTTAGTACTAAGATATAATGTTAATCACAGCAATGTGCTGTGCTCTTTTGCTGGCTTCTTTTTATCAGCATCCCTCCCTCTCCTGTCTCTTTTTTTTTAAATTTACCTTTGCTTCTCATTCCAGTGCACAAATCAAATATAATTTCTCAGTGAAATGCTGTGCATATTCACTTCTGTCACTGCACGATTTTTTTTACAATAGTGAGCTTCTAATAGTAGACACCCACAAGTGATTTGAGGTTGGAAACTAAAGCTAAATAAAGAGGAGATGCTATTTTGGAGCTGGCAGTTGGAGCCCTGGATTGCTGGACTTTACTTCTTTGTGTTTCAGGACATTACCGCTGACTCTGCAAGACCTTCAAAAAGTCATGCAGTCCACTAATCCCGAGAGTCTCAAATTCAGTGCTGTTGACATAGATGCAAACTGGATGGATAAAATGGAAGTTATCCAGGCTTCAGTGAAGCTGTTCATAGAAAAGGCAACCAATCAAGATTGGTCATTGAGAGTGAAGTGGCTTAACTCCTTAGCCAAAAGTCTACCGCAGGTGCTTGGTATGTAATCACATAACTTTCTCTTTTGCCTAAGGAATGATTCATTATATTTCACAATCATAAGACTTCTCTGAAAACATTCAGACCATTAAAGTATCTGATATAAAAGTTTTCAACTACTGACACTAAATCAAGGGCATTGAGGTTCCAGGGAGAGGCAAAAACAAGTTATGCATATTAGGGACAACAGGCGACTTCGGGCTAAACATTGCCTTTTATTATTCAAGCATGTATTTAACTTATCCTGCTTCTGAATTACAGTGCTTTTTGGATACCTCTTGGTCTGTGTAAGCAAATATGCCTTTCTCTTCACTAACTTTTTTCTCTTTTTTTTTTAATAGTGATAGTAAAAACAGTAGAATACCTTCCGTTTATATAGTCTTAAAATACAAGTGGTTAAAAAGCCAGGAAACTGCAGAACTGAGACTTCCTGAAGTCGTGTTGCCTGAACATTCAGAATAGCATCTCAGCTGCTGCTATTCTGAATGTTCAGGCAACACGACTTCAGGAAGTAATTCACACACTTCCTTGTATGGTGTGAAATCTCAAACTCTATTGTCCTTAGATGAATAGGATTGCTCCCCTTGATCTTGCCATCTTTCCCAGGCAGCAGGTGTGTTTCTAAACTGGAAGATACCTAGAAAGTTACTTTTGATGACAGGTATACCTTTTTCTTTAACTGGGACCAAAAACTCGAAGGTAGATATATTGAGAGGAAGATTTGAAGGTATAAACGCATGGATTTTTCACAAACCATATTTTTAATATCATTCAAGTTATCAGTTATTATCACAAGTATTACCAGTTAAACTAGAACTCTTTAATGGATTTATCACTTTGGCCATGATATTCTGACAGCTTTTAAGACGTCTTAGAGCTAATACAAAATAAGAGCAGTCAACGTGTCCAGGGTGCATGCATAGATAAGGTTGAGGATGCTGGTGCTGGCTCTGTTGAAGTCATTAGTTTGTACTAAATGTGCTGATTTTTGCACCTATGTTCTCTTCCCTTCACCTACAGATCCAGTGCGAATTCAGCTGGAATCATGTGCTGTAGCTCTTGGTAGTTTCTATGCCAGTCCCCTCTCATCTGGTGTCAGTAACGTGATCAAGTTGCTGCAGCCAACTATGACAGGTAGTTCTGAAAAAAATTGGCTATAAAACATCAGTGCTTCCTTTATTTGTTCTTTGAACACTTTGTAACCCTTTGTAGGAAATGTGTGTACCCAAACAAAGACTAACTTCTTACTACTGCATTGCTTTTGTTGCTAAAGAAATAACGATAAAGCCATTCTTGCTGTCTAGAACTGCAAATATGGCAATTAGATGTATTCGTTCCGAGTTACTGGCAGGGCTTAAACCGTGACATCATCCTATGCAAATTAGGTATAAGTGCTATGACTGAATCCTGACTGCGTATCTGTGACCCAGGTGTATTCCTACAGCTGAGTTAGGTGGTGTTCTTAAGAGTGATGCAGGTACCTGCTGCTTTTCTGACTGGGTATGTAGGCGTCCTGTTTTTTTCCCAGCATTTATTGTGTTGGTCCACCTGAAATCTCTGTTGAGGCCTATAATTTTCTCTCACTGCTTTATAGGGAGCTTAGGCCTATGGTTTCCTTTGCAAGCTTGTTGGGTACTGACAGCTGCATACAGTGACACTGGACCCTTTATGGATGGTCCTGAGTATCTCACGTGGACTGTGAAGGAAAAGGGAGTTGGGCTTCAATTTCCAGGCTGTCTTTTGGGTACTCTGACCACTGGTTGGTTTACTTTCAGTGTTCTGTTGTACAGAACCTGCAGTCAACTTAATGCTTTTCTGTTTGGATATCTTAAGTCTCTGCCCTCCTTCCTTTTAGGCTTCCTTTTTTCTTTCCCGAATGTTCATAGCCAGGGGATCAAGGGAAGTCCTTAATTGTTGTCCTGTCTTGTCCACCTTCACAGATGAACATGTGATGCTTCTGGATCCAAGGTGGAATATGCAGTTTTTGGATATCATTAGAAATTCAATGAGTTTTGATACAGAAGTGGAACACACAGATCAGCTCCTAATCCTTTTAAAGTCTGTAGCAAATCGGTAGGTAACAAAAAAATCTCGTGAAGATTGCCCAGTGACTGTAATCGGTGCTGTATAAACACTTGCGGTATCTGCCAAGTATGTTTTTAGGTTTTGATGGATGTAATCTAAAGTAACCAGGTAGAGGTTCTCCACAAGTATTCAAATTCTTTGCTTCTGTTCTCTGTAGATGCAGACTAAACCCAATCACGTAATATAGGGAGCAGAGCTCCAGCATTCTGTATAGGCTGGAATACTTCAAGGACAGAGCAGAACTCTAGGATAAAGCATAAGAGAGGCAGAAGCAGTGCTGTGAAATCTCTGACATAAATAGTTGCCCTGCTTTTGGATTTGGACTGCTTTTGCTAATAAGAGCAAAAAGTACAGATTTTGCTTTTACAGTATAAGGGAGCAGCTGCTCACATACCATACAGGCGGTTGTGTTGCATCTGCTTAGTAACTCACTACTTATCCTTCCTGATGATTGCTGAAGGCAGGAATCTGCTCTGTGTGAAGCTTGCTTCTGCAGAAACCATGTTAAGCAATTAGTTATGCTGCACTTGATTCTTGTTTCATAATACAGTGAAATACGAAATGTCACTTTGTAATTCGCCGTTCTCATAAGGCAGAGGCTTTAAAATGGTACTGAATTGCTAACAACTTTGTTTTTAATTCAGGGCAGTATTATTTCTTGACCGAGAAAAAAGAAGCTACATTGAGAAGAATTTGATTACCAGCAAGAAGCCAAGAAACAGTGTTTTAAGAATGTCTCTAGATTTCCGCAAAGGTGGGTTGATTTCCACTGTTCCTTTTGGTCCCATGCTCAATTTGAAGTATGGTTAATGTGTATTAAATGTGTAATTTAAATATGGTGTGTCCTGAATGTGTCAAGAAAGATAGTGTAAATGTACAGCAGCCAGATGAGGACTAATATGATACGTAACACATTATTCTCAAATTTGATATACCTTATGCTACAGCATTTATGCCCAGCCTTTACTAGGTAATGAGTGAATGTAATTTCTCTCTTAATTGTCTAAATTTTAAGATGATGGTGGAGAGAAATTTGAACAGCGTTTTGTCTTTGTCTAATAAGAATAGTCAAGTTCTTCAGATGTGCTTTTGTTTTAATCCGCTTTATATAAGTAGGATGTTTTGCTCCTGAAACAAGGGGAAAAAATTAGTGATGAAGTGTTACATCAAAGCAATTGATCAGTGCTTCCCTCATGGATATTTTTTTTTTTAATACATTAAATATAAAGAGGTAATAGAATTGTGCAAATAGTGAAGATCTACTTTTATTGCTTCAATTCTTAGATCTTTTCAGGCTTTTTTTTCCCCAACCATAGCAAGAATTTAGTGATCAGAAATTGATCCTTATGTTATGTGATGTGGCTGGAATACTTAAGTGTTTCTCCCTTTCTTTCCCTCTTCCCCAAACCTCAGATCCAGGAAGTTACACCTGTCTTCCTCATGCAATCGTGGTCAACCTTGCTGCTTTCTTTGAAGTTTGGGATGCCTTTGTGTTTCACTGGGTGAAGTCTACCCAAGTGGCCTTAAATGATGATGACATGCATGATGTGAGTAGACTTTTTGTATTACAGTTATGGAAGTTAAGTGAAATGAGATTGCATGCAGAACACTTTTTAGTTTCAGGAGCCATGAAGTAAACCACAGTGCTTCTGTTGGCGTTCTGTTGACACCAAGCAAATATTCATGTTTGTTTCAGTAGCTGTATTTATGCTATGTCTTCTTATTACTTCTGTGCGGGATGCAGATTTTGAGCCATAAAGAGATCTGACAATGACTTTGTAGTCTTGGTGCAGGGATTCCATGGCCGGTAAAGCCATGTGGTATTTTTAGAGAGCATATAGCTGAGTACTGGTTGTGTACCACTAAACACAAAGCCTTGTGTGAGTCTGAATTTAATGCAGGTGTAAGTGGGTTTGCTTTTCTCTTGTTTGAAGTACAAAGTATTCTGTAACATGCAGTATTGAGAAAACTGTCACCTTTCTGACTTCTTTTTAGCTATTATACTGCTTGCTGTGGCGTGACAGGTTCTGGGCAGTCTCTGACACTCTGACAGTGGATTCACCAGGGTTGTCACTTCTGTCTCTGCACTGGCACTGGGTTATGAAGCATCTAATTGACAGAATTCCTCGCATGCTTATTGGATCAGATGAGCACAAGTGAGTAGCTTTGATTTGTGTTTCTGTTAAATAGTTGTATAAATTATTTATAGAGCTCTGTGTGTTTGCTATTATAGCTAATTAGCATTGTTTGGCATTAGCATCCAAACTGCGTGCCATTAGCGATGCAAGTACAATGTATTAAATAGCTGTTCATTTTTCAAATTCAGATTTCTTAGCACTGGGCTTGCCCAAGTGATCATCTAAAATTCTTACCCTTCAAGGGATGGGTAAGAGAAGGGAGTTTTGTTGTGCATCCTTTTGCCTTGTTTCTTGAAATTCTGGGTTAACTGAGTGGACTTTTTTCTCCCCACACCCCCTAATTTTATTTTTTTTATCTACAAGGGTTTCCAGGGAAATTCAGTCTGTTTCTCAGTACATGCAGAGCTGCTTGGCCAATCCTACTGGAATTTCTGCCAATATGAAGATATTACAGAAGTCTCTAGGAAGACCTCTTCCTTTTAAGGTATTGGTACTCTGTTTACAAAAAAACACTTGTATTTACAGTAATATCCAAATATGCTTTGAAATGCCCATGAAGATTTACAGCACTTGCTTTCCAAGCCAGCAAAAATACATTCCTTTTGGACTTGTCCGATTGATTAAAAAGACAGTCTTAGTATAGGTTAATGTGTTTTGGTTTTTGGTTTTTGTTCTTGGTTTTGGTTTGGTTTTTTTGTTATTGTTTTTTTGTTGGTGGTGGGTTTTTTTTGTTTTTGTGTGTGAAATCTACCAGTTATCCAGATAGCACTTATGCTATTAATTATGCTTTGTATAGGTAGCAGTCATTTAATATAAAGTGCTGCCCAAGCATAAAAATACTACTTCTTGCTCTGTTCTGGAGACTTGTGAATATCAGTATGCCACTTTCTTATTTAGTGAATATATGTGTATGTAGAGTAGACCATGTACTGCCTTTTATACAGGATAGGATGGGGCTGCTTTATGACTTACCAAGACAAGGCCTCTTAACTTTGACAGTAATGGAATTTTTCTTTTCTTAAGTTATTTCAGCAAATGGTGTCATTCAGTTTAAAAAATCTCATAATAAATTTTTCTGAACAATGCAAATCCCTTTTTAAAAGCAGGGCACAACTAGTCATGTAGGTGGCTCATGCTGGTGATTAGTAATGTAACCTAGGTTTTTATGACCTTATCTCTCAAAGGTATCAGCAGTTCAAAAAATGCACAGTTACTTTGTGGCTCTCTGAAGAACATTTGATGCTTTCTGAGAATTTTGGGAGATTTTTCAAGGCATCCAAATGTATTGGAATTGCAGGTGTAAACCGCAGTTTCTTTTAAATGACAGTAGCTTCTGGCAGTTTTATTATTTTGTCTAGGGCTCTTAGTTTAGGCAAGTTGCTACGTTGAAGTATTGTTTGCATAATCTATATAGTTTCTTCATGAAGGAAGAAAAAACAAAACCCAAAACTTCACAAGGAGGAATCGTAACCAACTACTTCAGTTTCATTCTTCCTGCTGTATTGAGTAGGACTGCAAAAGGATTGTTAAGTTGTTGTGGCAAGTTAGTTTATATGTACTTGTACTTCAGTCAGGTGTATGTGAATTTTAAAAACTAGTTGTGACTGCAGTCACAGATCTTGTTTGTTATTTTGTTAGAGCTGCTGAAACAAATTGTCCTTTTCATGTTTGCAGGATAAACTGGGCATGGAATGTTTTTCTCAGTTAAAAGTTCTCAGCAAACCACTTAACATTTTGGAACTAAGACTGGCCTTTGGAGAAAGTAGATGGCAGGAAAAAATGTGCTGCCTGAAAATTGCTGCTACTGGATGGAGGATGAAGAAAGCATTGCTGCAAGCTGATGGCCTGATAATTAGAGCAAATCATTTAGAAGATGTTAGTCTGGGTAGGTAATGCTTTTGAGCAGGATGATTTCTGCCATCTCCATTCTCTCTTTTTTTTTTTTTTATGAAAATGGATGGATGTGAAATGTTCAGTGGCAAGAAATACAGTACATGAATTGATGTGCCTCTTGCACTCTGTCAAACAGGTCAGCTAAAAATGTTTTTGAAAGCTGTACATTCACAGCTGAGAGCAGAAGGAGTTATATATAGTTATTCAGAAGAAAGGTTTACTGAAGATACCATCTCCAACCAGATAGACCCTGCCTTGTTAAACCAGCTCTGCAGTCGGGTTCAGCTGTGGCCTGCGATGGAATACATCAGCGTGCTCTGGCAGTACAAACTGACAGCAGATTATGTGGCCAAGGCTTGTGCAAGAAGGTGAGAGAAAGGCTAGAGAAGGAAATCCTATATTCCTTCCATGAGGTTCAGAATCCCTACCTAAAAGCAGTAACTTTAAAAGTGCTGTAACTTTTTGAAAGTGCTTTACATCTGTATGTAAATTTGTGTATGTGTGTACATATATTTTACATATATAGCTGTGTGTATGTATGGGTATAGGTATATGTGGTGAATACGTATGTTTATTTATATTTATGTATATAAATATCTAGTCACTCCTTTGCATGCAGAATTGCACTTGGCCATCTATAAAAGGTATCAGCAAAAGAGTAGTTTAGTGTCATATTGAGAAAGTAGTTTTCCTGTTGTCTAACTTCACTGATGCACACATAGGAATGCTGATATCCCAGCCCCCTAGGATAAACATATTAGACTCCAGAAATTGCTTTATTAATGGTGGAATGGATTATAGGTAGATGAAAACTAAAACCTTGTGTTTAGTCAATAGTACATAGTATTTTCCTTTTGGAAATACGTAATATTTACCTTTCACTGAAATAGAACAGTCCTTCATATTAGGAATTAGCATGAAGATGTTTATCACCATATTTCTGGAGGCTACTGTAGAAAGACTAAATTAGACCTGGTGATGGAGAAGCTCTTCCTTTTGTGTAAACTACACGCACATACTCGTAGTTTAAGTTAACATTATTAATTTAAGAAGCGATAGTGTTGTTTTGAGGGGCCAAGTGTATTTATTTTTTGACTGTTTTGCCATTCCTTAGAAGAAAGCTTCATTTATGGATTTCAATGAATTTTTTGTACCAGTTAGACTCCTAAAATCGTGATTCACTCTTGAATTCAGCCAAGTTCTGATCTTCAGAAGAACTGTAAAGCTGGAAGACAGTTTGTCGCCAAATGTTTTGTCTGTTTGGCTGAACATGTAGCTTATAGGTAGAGAAGATTCCACTTCTTCCCCTTTTTGCTGAATTTCAATTTTGCCAACCTTGAAGCGTGCAAGTTTTTTGAGGGCTTGTTTTTCTTCAGTGTTTAAAATGCTGTCATTTAACCTTTCAGGGAGTCTTAGTTACAGTGACTTCCCCTGCATTCTCAATTTATTTTACTGTCCAAATGATTTATTTCATGTGCCCTGCTTACGTAGTTGTATTTGTTTCACCTGCTACAGGGACACCTGCAGTCGAGACCTAAGCATATGTTCAGATCTAGTTCAGCTTATAACTTTTTCCCTGAAGTTGACCCCAGCTGCTTCTCACCAGCTGTCTGGACTGTGGCACTTGTTACACCTTAAAGAAGTAAGAACAAATTTTAGTTTAATTGGTCTTGCAGAAGTTTGCAACAGACTCTTCAAAATAGGTATATCTGTGTCAGACTTTCGACATGTGGTTTTATTACCTGTACCTGACAGTAATTATTCCTTATTTTAATGAGAAAGGCTATTAACTGTGAGCATGCAAAAAATGTCATTAAAACATGACATTAAAACATACATAAAACACAGTGAAGCCTTAAATAACTTAACTCTGTATGGGCTAGTTTCTTAGTGTTGTTTCATTCATCCGCCTGTGATCTAATGGAAACAGGAGATTGAATGGCAGGTGTCAGACTGCTTGTATCTATGTATTCAAAGTAATTTTATGCTGAAAAATACTTTCCTTTGTTCCTGTGCCTCTAAATTTGTTGGTTTGGTTTTTTTAGGTCTGTTTTGCAGATCAGATAGACAAAACCAGTTATTTGATGCTTTTTCTGTAGAGCACTTAGTATGTCAGAGAAATTCTGATTGGTTAATACTAGTTCTGATACAGTGGCGGTTGTCTTCCCACAAAGCTCAGTAAACCATCAAATTCACTTTAAATGCTTCAGAGCAGAGCATTGGGTAGTTTTACCTGTTTCATGTTTATGCAACCTTATGCATTATAACAAAAGGTTGCACAGGCATAGTCTGGAGGCTTTTTTCTGAAAACTTGCTCTGTATACACGCTGCATGGTGCACAGGAGACAGTGCAGACCTCAGGAAGTCTACTCTTTGAGAAGAGGTGCAAGCAAACGCTATGTGAATTTGCAAAAGATCTTGAGGAATATCTTGTACTACTGACAAACTGTATCATACTTTTCGTGTGTGTATGTGCTTGATTCTCTTCTGCTCCCTGTAACTTATTCTCAGCTCTACGTTTCTCTCTCCTTAGATATCCCGTGAAGAAATGTCTGTTCTGTCATCTCAACTAGTTAATGCTGCATTAGCATCTTTTTGGAGCAGTACTTTCACCACGGACCCAGACTACTGGTTGACTTGGAGGCCACTACCTGCAACAGAGGAAAAGAACTTTTCTAAATCCCATACGAACAGTTCTATGAAGGTTTGTCTCTTCAGCCTAATTAAATACTTAGGCTGAATGCTCTTTTATTAAATAATTCGGCAGCTTTCTAAAGCAATACTGTAAGTTCTAGCATAGTCAGTGCAAGTTACATCTGAACAATCTAACTCTTAATCTCTTAATTTAGGGCCCAGGTATTTTGACCCGAGCCGTTTTCTCAAAGTGCTTGTTTGAAATTCTAACTAGCAGCAGCAAGACAAGCCAGTGGGATGTGAGTGGGCTTCCTGTTCTGTCATCATCCCATGTGACACTGGGAGAATGGATGGAGAGAGCACAGCAGCTTCATGAAGTCAGCACAGCAGTGTGGACCAACCTGGCTGTGTCTTCGATAGCAGATTTTAGGTATTAAAACCTCTTTTGCACATATCTTACTTAAATCAGGCATGTTGTAACAAGCTTACTTACTATGTATAAACTTTTCTCATTCCTTTGCCTCCAGACACACAGATGCTAAACTACAGGGAATAGTGCTAAGCAGACAGCTCTCTGCCCTGGTAGATCTGGTTCCAGTGGATCTTCAAGGAGAATTTTTGGAGTGCTGTGAGAAGCTCTACATGAAGGATCCTGTTGCATATGAGTACCTTCTCAAGATACTTAAAAGCGTCATTGATCAGGAGTTACTTCCTAAAGAATTCGTGTTTCTCCTGCTCACTTGCTTGCAGCAGTTTTTTGGGGAAGGGCTTAAGGAGTTACCAGAGACAGCTTGGCGAGGAAGCCTCTGGGTGAATATTGGTTTGCTGCAGATCCAGGTGTGGCTTCCACAGACCAGGTTTGATCCGGCTGTTAAAAGAGATTACAAGCTCAAGTATGCAAAAGAAGAGGTGAGTGTGGAGCCGAGTTGGCTCTTACCTCTGTAATGTGTAAAATCAATGCAAAGGAGTTTGGCTTGGGTGTTCCTGGGCAAATATTTGCTCATGATTTTCAAACTATACAGTTAAAACTTCTTTTAATGTCCAAGGCAATATACCAGAACTTCAGCATGGTTTATTCTTTCCTTTTCAGTTGCAGCAGCTGGAATGTGAATGGAAAACAAATGATTTCTCATCCCAGCTGCATACAGGAAAAAGTATTGAAGATGAAGCAGTCAGCAACTATATTCATCCTCATCTCAGGTAACATCTCAGAAAATTAACTCTTCTAAGTTAGAAATTTCATCTTCAGGTGCTTGGGCTTCAAAGCTTTTCTGTATGGCTTTACAGCATTTGTGTTTTCTATGGAAATAAGGGTTGCTGATTTTAAAGTAACAGTTTGGATATTTAGGTAGTAAAAACACAAAAGATGTTCTCTTCGCCTGTAGTGACTAAGGAAGTGCCTGTACACACTTTGTACTGCTATAAATACAACAATTAAAGCAGCAGCCTTTATATCTTGATAAAAAGCTATGTTGGGAAGTGAAAATAAAACCATACATCTAAATTAATGGTAGTTTCATTATTCAGTATTCATTATTTTCCACTATTATGCAAGTTTTTTGTTTCAATGTTATATGCATGGAGTATCTGGTCATTCTGTGCTATTGCTTAAAGAGAATAATAGTCATTGAAAGCAAGTTCTGAATGGCTGAGTTTTACCAATTGCTTCCAGCAATGCTACTTTTTCCTTAATGCTCACAGAGCTGTCGGGTAGCAAGCAAAAAAAGTAATGAGAGTTTGTTGAAGTGGCAGAGGGAGTCCAGAGTGGGGAAGAGAAGTGCGTATGCATGCTGTATGGGTGTCACTTTCTGGTTTTTCCTTATTTGCTGTGTCACACAAACTAGCAGAATATTTCTGGTGCATCTTTTAATATATCTATTATGTTATATATAAACATATTTATATGAAGCAAGTTTGTATGTTTAAACTGGTCAATGTTATTTCTTAACAGGCTGTTGCATGAAAGAATGCAAAGGTTGAAGGAGCAAATAAACAGTCTTTCCAGAAAAAAGGCCTTCAGGCCTCCAGCTCCACCCTATGACTGCTTATACCAGGAGGCTCATCAGTACATCAGCAGCATAGCACGGATTTCTTCAGTCCAAGATCTTACAGCCCGCCTTCTGCAGTTCCTTCATGGGGAAAGACCTAAATCACTCCAGGCAATACAAAACCTGTTAAATGAGGAAGCATCTTGGCAACAATCACACCATCAGTTTAGAAAACACCTGGCAGAGGACTATGCTATGTTCCCTGATGCCATCATTCCACTGCAAGCTGCCATCTTACAGTTGCAACATGGCATGCGATTAGTGGCTTCTGAAGTCTATGCAGTGCTCAAAAGATTTGTGCGTCCAGTTGATCTCACCAACCTCCTCACTTCTTTGTTGGCATTTCCTTCTGTTGGCCATGCCTTCCCTGATTACCTTGCTCGTGCAGAAATTCTATGCTCAGTGAATTCAGTTGAGGTCCTTCATGGACTTAAAAAGTTTTCTCTAAAGCATTCTGAAGGAGAATCTGAGGGAGTAGAGCAGCCCTGCCCAACTCTGGAACAGCTCCTTGTCGGTGCTTTGCTGCATCTTCAGTGCCATGTACTATTCAGGGGAGAGATGGACCAGAAGTCCCTGCAGCTTTTTAGACATCTGTGTCAGGTAAAATCATAGCCTGTAATGGTTACCAACAATTTTGTTTCTATTAAAAAAAAACCAACAAAACCCAAAACCACACACAAAAAAGCAAAACAAACCAAAACCAGACTTTGTAGTGAGTTGATTTACAAAATAATTAAGAAAGGAGACTAGAGCGTGGCCAAGCACTCTGTTTCATTCTGTTTTCTGTGGGTTTTCCTCATTGGCTTAAGAAGATAAGCCACAAGTCTTCCTTCAAGTTAGATGGCTTTGATTTACACTGTTGTAGAGGAGGAAAGAGCCAAACGAGTATGTGCTGCCCCTTTGATGAAATCTGAGGTGATTTTGTATAAAAGCGTGATGCTTTGTGTTTCCTTAGGCAATTGTAAATGAATGGGATGAACAGGAACGCCGTGCCCAAGAGCGGGAAGCAATGGAACACAGTTTGTACAGATACAAAAGTAAAAGTCATGGGAAAGGATTGACTGAGGAGGAGGAGGAAGAAAAAGAGTTTAGGAGGAGATTTCCTCTTCATGAAAAGGTAACAACTGTCACTCTAGAAAGAAACCCCAAAATTATGTCTGAAGTAGCTCCTGAAAATACATGCTTTAACTAAAATTAGACAGGTTTTCCTTTAGCCAACAGAAAAGTGTGGTGTAGATTTTGACAGAACAGTATCAAGTACTGTGGTTTTAGCTTACTATACCTTCTGGTTGTAGGATGGTTTTGAAATTAATTTCCAGACTTGAACCGTACTTTGTTTTGCCTGAATAATCCCAAATACCATAACTGAATGACAATATAATTAATTATTTGTTGTAAAATTCTGGAATTTGATTTATTTTAGCAAGTAGGGTCATTTGGGGGTTTATTACATGTGAAGAAGGCTGATCTCCTTAAAGTATTTAATCAACTTTAAAGTTGATTAAATGAAAGAGGGTTTTTTCAGTATTAACTGTCCTGTGTTACTGAACACCTTTTGAAGTGTGGCTTCACCAAGCAATGTTGTGCAGTACAGAAAGCCATGAGAAAGTCGTGTGTCGTTGTGTTGATGGGGAGGGGAGACATTACAGGAAGGACTTATAATTGACTTTTGATTCTCTCATAATTTGCAGGACTTTGAAGATATCACAGCTCAACCGAGCCTCGAAGAAAAAATGGAAACTGAAGATCCATTGGAAGACCAGCTGGAAGTTGATAGAGCTCTTTTGTCCAAGAGCTCTATGCGAACAGTAATGATGGTTCATCAGCAGTTGTGCTTAAACTTTGCTCGATCCCTGTGGTATCAACAGAGTCTGCCTTCTCATCAAGCCAAACATTATTTCAGTACATTTATTTCCTGCTATCAGACTGGTGCATGCCTGGTGTCACAATTCTATCCTTTAATTGGTAAGATTGCTAGCGATATTTCAGATGTGCAGGTCCAGCTTTGTAATGAATTGCTGCAAATTAATCATATTGCAGGTCATGAAACAGGCCTTTTATGGGAAAAGTGCATAAAACCAGATTTCATTTTTCTAAAGAATTTGCCTTGTGGTCAGAATTGTCCCAGTGGAATGCTTCGTTTTTTATTCTTTTATGGATTGTTTTTTTTAATTCCATTTGTTAATATAGTAGACAAACACGTGTAAGAATAAATTGAATAATCTGCTACAGACATTTTAATCACTTGGATCTGCATAATCCTGTGGAAGAGGATGTACTTGCAGAAATTTCCCAGAAGTAAAATTTGCAATTAAATCCGTGGAAGAATTGGTTTAAATAGAGCTTCTATAATTAAAAAAAACCCAAGGGTTGATTTTTTTTTTTTTTTAGTTTGATTTTTTTTTCTCTGAACTTTGGCACACTTGATATGTAAATCATTATTATGACAGTATTTGAGACATCAGGATCATAGCTTCTCAAAGCAGAGTTATACTTCAGTTCTAATCTAATAAATATATATGTGTACAATTAAGAAAAAGCAGATAATGTCTGCTGTTTCTACAGTAACTTACATTTATGTTCATACCTGAGGTGTAATATAATATGATTTTAATTTTTTTGTGCATGTGTTGGATGACTTTTTCACAGGGCCTTGCTACTAATTCTGCTGTAACTCTCCTCGATGTGAATTTATGCACAGCGGAACTGTGGTCTTCTGATAGGATCACAGCCCACCCGTAGGATGCTGATTTTACTTTCATACAAAAATTTGATAAAATAGGGAATGTAAACTTTAAGTATGTCTCTTTGTTCCATACTTCCATCTCATTGCTTATGTCTGGCATACTGTTACGTCCTTGTAATACATAACATGCCGAGGCTTGGGATACAGGAAGAAATCCCCCACATCTGTTCAACTGATAGTACATGTAATGTCTTCGTTTTTTTGCTTCCTAGGTGCTGAAATGAATGATACTCTTTTGGGAAGCCAACTTCTAGCTAGCACTCTCCTTCACAATACCTTTTTTGAGGAACTAACTTCAGATCTTGTGCTGCAGCAAGACGGTCCATATGACTTCTACCAGCATCCTAATATTCAGCAAGTCCGACAGTGCCAACCTGTACTTGATAGCTTTGCTAAAGAAGTAAATAGGCTACTTCAAGAATGGCCAGAGCATCCAGTACTTGTGCAGGTAGAAAGACCTCAACAAGTGTTTGGGGAAAAGTGGAACATTTTAGAATTTCATTTGAGTGTAAATATGTGTATAGACATGTGTACCTATACACTTGCCTAAATGTGGTGTCTATTACTTATGCAGGTATTTTGAAGTCATTAGGTATTATTAACTGTTCTATTTGAGTTATGAAATAGAATCATAGAATAGTTAGGGTTGGAAAGGACCTTAAGATCATCAAGTTCCAACCCCCCTGCCATGGGCAGGGACACCTCGCCCTAAACCATATTACCCAAGGCCTCGTCCAACCTAGCCTTGAGCGCTGCCAGGGATGAAGCATTCACAATGTTAAGTAATGTTCACTGCCTACTCCGATCTTACAGCATTAAGCACTCTTCAGTCTACTATACCTGAAAGATTCCTGAGGTATTTTGCTGTTTGGGCTCTTGGATGTTTTTTTTTCAAAAATCCTTCCATTGTGCTTTAAAATAGATATCTTGGGTCCCACTTAGGGGGCCTGTGTGGCCCTCAGGTTGTATTTCTTAGACTAATGCAGAAACTCAGAATCAATTGAAACTCTTTGCATTAGGTCATTTGTGCTAATTTCCCTGAGTGCATTTGCCTTCACTGAACTAACTACTAGCGAGCTTATACTAGAACAAGGAAGCAGTTTAAAATTAAAGAAATATATATACATATATAGTCTTATCTCCCTGCAGGGGAGGGTTATGCTGATAGAAATTAGCTGAACTTCATGACTGCTTCTGTTAAAGAACAGTTACTATAGGTTGAACACTTGTTTTTCATTCTGCAGCTGTTAGTTGTGATGGACAGAATTCGGAGTTTTCCACTCTCTAGTCCTCTCTCAAAGTTCCTGAATGGCTTGGAAATTCTTCTTGCAAAGGCACAGGTAAGAAGAGAGCAAAGGGAAACTCACATTTTCTCTTTTATACTGCCTGTTCATATTGGTACCATAATAAAAACAACTGAAAACTGTCTGCTTGGCAGGATTTGGGGAAGTGAACTTGATCCATGCCATAAGTTAAAGGAGTAGGAATGTAATCCAGAATACTGCATGGGTCTTGCCATGCAAATACTGATTTCTGGCGTTGTATAAAGGTGAACTTTTTTTTTTCCCCAGGACTGGGAGGAAAATGCTAGTCGAGCTTTGTCCTTGCGGAAACACCTTGATTTGGTCACACAACTGATTATTCAGTGGCGTAGATTGGAGTTGAAGTAAGAACTGTATTTCCCTGCTGCTTTTGCTTAGATACTGTCTGTCTCCACACAGAAACACATTCCAATGCATAATTGCCTTAATCATGGAACGTGCATCACTGTTTGTTCCAATGTGTTTTCTGTGTGTGTGGCTGTTCTAGTAGCAGTGTTAGCAGCTGCCCTGGCTCAGAATGAGCACGTCCAGGTTATGGTGACCCTATGTGTATGCCTCAGGAGGACTAGAATCAGAACAGATAGCTACAGTACTCGGTCCTGGTATTTTCCTAGTGTTCTCTTGTTTTCATCCCAGGATTTACTGAGCCTGTGGTGTTTTGTCTTAACAACCCCCATTAATTTTCCCTTAAAAATTATTGTTTAGTCTCTTGTTAAAACCATGTAAAAGTTTTATCCCACAGTTTGCCAGGATCAGGAATTCCACAAGTCTGCCTTTTGAACTTGTTTTTGTTTTTATCACCCCTAGTTCCCACACTTCTCTCATATTTAATAATAGTGGCAAAGCAGTTGTCCTCAAGAGTTAGCTGTGTATATTAAGCATACCTGCTATTAAGCATACCTGTAGATTATTCCACCTTGTAAAATTTTCCATTAGTTTAGCAGAAACAGAGAATAAAGTTTATGATGTTTTGGAGCCCAAACTGCCCACAATGTTTTTGCTTTATTTTTTTCTTCTCTCCCTCCCTTTATTGTTTCCAGTTGCTGGTCGGTAAGTTTGGACAATATAATGAAGCAGCATGTCGAGAAATCCACAAAGCACTGGTTCTCAATCTATCAGATGATTGAGAAGTATGTTCAAGAACAGACAGAGGCAAACACAGAAGGTAAGTGCTGGGTTTATATGAATGTATGATGCAGTTCCAGCAATTACGAAGGATGTATAATTAAGGTCCCAAATGCCAGAGTTTGACAGTGCACTTTCAGGTGTAATTCTTGCCCTACAATAAATTCTCCTTGCTTTACATTAAATTCCATGACAGTATAGTGTCTTCCATACAGAGTCAACTTCATGGCTTGGTATTTATTTCTGAAGCCACCTGTGTCTCTCATAGGGCCAACATTGTAGGTGGTGTAAATTAAAAAAGATTTATGTAAAAAGCATCTAAAAGAAAGTAGAACTGTGTATGTCATGCACATATAAACGTTTCAAACAGATTTGGAGGGTAGGAGGCCTCCATCTGCAACTGGAAAAGGCATAATTCATATTCTAGATGAACAGCTTTTAACATTATGTATAAAGCCTAAAGAATTCTTACAGTAAGTATGGTTTCGTACATGTTCTGATTAAATATCTCTGCACTTGTTTATGTTATATAATGCAGAGGAAAGAATATAGCTCTTGGTCCCTTGCCTCTCCAAAACACAGTGAAACTAAAGATGAAAGTGACATTCTCTGGCACGAGGCAGAGTTCTTCCAGTCTCGTGGCTAATTAATGCACTTGATGAGTTTCAGATCCTTGGGTTATTTTACATCTGCAAATGGACAGCTTGGCTTCTCCCATAGTTAGTGCTCTAAAGGCACTGTATCCTCCCCCAGACTCTTCTAAGATCGATTTCTGTTTTCATGATTTGAGGAATTAAGGAACTGGCAGTGACTAATCTGTATGTGGTTCATCATGACCAAAAAAAGCCATTCGTTCACAGAGGATAAGAAGTAGTCTTTAAATACTGGATCCACTCTGAAACGGGGCATGTAGTTGGCCAGCTTGGTCACTGTCTTACTGCTGCCTCTTGTCCTTTCTCTTTTTTCACAGTGTTTGTTGATTTGATTTATTAAATTAGAATTGTTCCCCACCCTACCCCTTTTCTATTTTGTTTTGAACCTTTCCTAATAGAGACCTGATACTTAGTTGGAAGTTTACAAGGAGCACATAACAATTTTCATGTAGAGGTTTGTTGGTTTGGGTTTGTTTGGTTTTTGGTTTGTTGGTTTGGTTTTTGATTGTATTTTTGTTCCCACTTTTCTCTCTAAATTTCTGGTGCAATGTTCAGAAACAGAGCAAATGGATCTGAAAACACTGGTCAGCACACTACAAGCTTTCATTGAAGGATCTACACTGGGAGAGTTTCATCCACGACTCCAAGCACTACTGGTTTTCCACTGCCATGTCTTGCTGATGCCTCAAGTAGCAGAAAAGGGTAAGTTCTTAGCATTGCATGTATTGAGTCTTCTTTACAACAACCTGATAATCAGCTATGGATGACTTTCCAAATAGATCACTAAGCTCATAAATACAACACAAGCCTATGCTGCTTTTTTTCAGTTGTTTGAATACTGTCACTTTACCCCAACTTTTGGTGTTGCTAAGCTTCATAATTACAAAAAAAAATAATCTCTGGATACTGAAAAATATCCTATTTTTAAAAGAAGCTTGTTGTTGTCTGTGTCTTTTAGACATTCTGTGCAGCATCCTGTGGAACCTATACAATTATTATAAGCAGTTTTCAGAGTGTGTTCAGGCCAGAATCAGTGAACTTCGTCAACCTATAGAAAAGGAACTGAAGGTAAAAGGAAACTTCACTCAAACAATATACTGATCTAATCAAAGGAACAGCAGAGCAGATATTATTTGAATTTGTATATAATCGCTTTGTTGGCCACTGAAATCCATACTACACGTTTTCTTTGGCAAGAATTTGATTTTGAGTGGGGGGGTTGGTTGAAGTCTTTAATGTTTGGTCAGTCCCATTTAGCCATGGAGGTTTCTATCCAGTAATGAAGCCCCTTTGGATTTCGTAGCGTTTGGCTGTGCAGCATAAACAGATATTAATAGACTAAGATGCCTATGCAGTAATTTGGTCACCTACTAAAGTGTCTTGCATTTAAGACTGACAGATCACCATAGCTGATCAGCTTTAAAGATGAACTTTGATACGGAATTACTTTGTTGCATTGATTATTTATTTTCCTAATAGGACTTTGTGAAGATATCAAAGTGGAATGATGTCAGCTTTTGGGCTGTAAAACAGTCAGTTGAAAAAATACGCAGGTAACTCAGAGCTTGAAACTAAATTCCTTATTTGGAACCTTCCTTCTGGATGATTTCTCTGTGATGCATTAGATTTTAATGCAAGAATGTTTCTTCTGCTCATAACACAGTGGAAACGTTTCTTTCCAGCAGCTGAGAGATTTCTAGGATTGTAAAACCCAGTAACATTTTTGCTTTCCTTTGGTATTTAGGACCCTCTTTAAATTCATGAAGAAGTTTGAAGTTGTTCTGAGTGAGTCATGTCGGCCTGCCTTGGTGGAAATTGGTAAGGAAGAGCAGCTGGACTGCCTGCAAAAGGAGGAAGAATCTGAGAACATAGAGACCAAAGTTCAGAGGCTAAACAACGCATTAAGAAAAATTCTGTCTGCTAAAACAGATATTGCCAAGGTGACTGTATTCTTTATATTCTAAGTGTTGGAAGGATATTTTCTCTATTCTCATCTGTGTGTTGCTTTTTACTGATTTATGCAGAAAAATCTTATGTAAGTGTCAAATCTGAGTGTATCATCAACTTTTTGGTTTGTCTGGTGTTCAGTGTTATGAAACACTGCAGATGGGTGGGAATACAGCATGGAAAGACAAGCGTGTTCTGTATCAATTTGGCACAGTTCTGTGCTCTAATATAAAGATGATGGCAGTTACACATTTGCTTGCATACTGTCTGCAGCAATTAGTTCCTTCCCTACTAGTACAGTGATATGGACTGGGTCTTGAAATTATTATTCCCCTTTTTCTTCTAACCAAGGGCCAAGATAAATTATTGTTTAGCTGTAAGGTTTGTGCATATATAAAATTACTTTGAGTCTGAATTCTGAAAGGGGAATGCACTGCATTGTCCTATGTTTCCTGCTGGCTGACACAGCTTGTATACAGTGTACATTTACTTTGGACTAGCTGGTACATGTTTAATCCTACTCCCCATGCCACACATTTCAGTCTCTCTCTTAAATTTTCCAGCTCAGAGATGAAGTCAAGTATTTTCTTCCCAAAATAGATTCCTGCTAATTTCCATTAGTTTTTATTAATAAGATGCAAGGAGAAAATTGTAACTCATCATAAGTTGGGGTGAGTGGGAAATGCTCAGTTACTCTCGGCTTCCAAGGCTTTGTTCAGTTTCTTCAGACCAGGAGGGTGGCTGATCTTGCTTTTGTCCTGTGACAGTCAGAAGGGTAGAGTGAAGAGGCTGAAACCTGATGAAAATCTAATGTGTCCTGTTGTGGGCTTGTTTTGTTGGTGGTTTGTTTGTAAGCCTGTTACTGATAGTTAACAGGGTTATTGGTTTCACTTGTTGCAGTTTCGTGTTGTCTTCATTCCTTAAGCAAGATGCATGCAATCCTAAATTGAACAGACCCTGGGGATTAGTTTTGGACATGCTGGGGGATTAGTTCTGTTACTTAATAATTTCTTTTTGCATACTGATCTTGTTGTTGTTTAGCAGTGCAATTAAATTACTGGAAAGGGGTATTCTTATCCAATGCTCTGAGGGCATTAGTGATTTAGGTCAATGTGACTTTGAGCTTGGAAGGCTGAAGAAGCTGACCTGAAGCAGTTATAAAACAAACACCCAAGAGAGTAGGATCATAGATTTTCCTTTTGTTTGGCTGTTTTCAAAACTGATGTATGCCTGACATGCATATATTGTGATTTTCCTTAAATGCTGGTGCCGAACTGTTAACATGGGCATGTTTTGTGGTTTCAGATGAATGTAGAACTTTGCCCTTATTTTTGCAATAATTTCTCTTGATGGTTAAATAGCACAGTTTTTGGCATGTGTGTGTAATCTTCTTTCTGTTTATTTTTCTCAGAAGGCCCTCCCAGAAGAATGCCAGGATGGCATTACATTCCATGCAGGATCTCTGCAGTACCGTCTGCCTAAGCTTACTAAAAAAATGAAGAAAATCTGTACAACAGTTGCAGAAAATAATTCATTCTTAAGTCTGGTGGAAAATCTTGACCAGTTCACAGGTTAAGTACTCTTGTGAATTCCATACCATAATTGCCCTCTAACATAAATGCAAGAGATCAGGAGAAAGTGTAGATATATAGTTCCCTTCCCAGACTGCCTTTCCCTGGCTGCTTTGTATATGTTGAATTTTCACATCTCTTACCTTTCTGTGCTGTCTTCTATACAGGTGGTATCATTGTTTCTGTAGCTGAACTGCAGAATTTGACATTTGATCAGACAGCAACTAAGGAGAAGCAGAAATCAGAGGCAAAGCATATTCAGATGCAAAAGCAACGGGCTTTGTCAGATCTCTTCAAAAGCCTTGCTAAAACAGGTGAGCTTTGGCTAAAATGTGCTTGGTTTAGCAGTACAAAATTCTTAAGCATTTTACTGGTTTTTCCAATCCATCTAAACCCACCATAATACTATGTTCTTGAAGCCATTGAGCCACTAATATGTATAAGCAGTTAAGTCTCTTTCTCTTCATCTGTTGACTGAGGCCTAGTGTGTGGGCCTTTCAAATACTTTAGTTTTTTTCTTACACTCCATTAGATGTACAACAGTAGCTTTTCTGAAACAGAAATCTGCTTTATCTCCAGTCCAAAGTCACTGTGCAGCTTTTAGAAACAAGAAAGAAGCTCATTATCTTGTAAACATTCTTTGATCCAGAACTGAGTTTAAGTTAGCTGATTAGAATGAGAGCCCGCTTCCCAGTGATTGACAGAGTGGCAGAGATGAGATTGGCAGAGACATGGTTGAGCCATGGAGACTTCATTGTCTATTGATGGGGAATCATCATCAGCAGCCTAGTCTCCATTGCTTCCCCCTGCTAGTCTTAAGGTAAAGGACCTACCCAAACTGTTAATGGTTGTGTTTTACTTTGGTGTTACATTAAATGACTCACCAACTGTTCTTGCTCAGTGAGCAGTTCAGAAACCAGCAGAAGTGCACGGTCTTGTTAAATAAACAGTTGTCTGACAGCATTCTTGTAAGTCATGGGTAGAAATAGAAATTAATGTAACTTTGCGTTCTCCCCTCCTCCCCCCTTCTATTTGGAATGGAGTTTAGTGCTTTGGTGCTTCTCCTGGAAGCCATATCTTCCGGCCTGCAGGGATCCTAAGAACTTCTTGGGTTTGGAGAGAGAGGGAAAAGGAGGGGGAAGAGAGAGATTTCTGTTCCTCATGGTTCCCGTTTGGAAACATGAAGTTAAGGGTTTCAAGAAGGCATGATCTTGATAAAAAGTTAAATAGTGTAACACTTGGAAAGAGAACGAAAACATAAACATCCTAAATGCTTTCTGGGAGGTGAGTAGGCTACAGGTGTAGTTTTGAGTGCTTGCGGTTTATGATACTTAAATGAATTGATGTGTACTGAGTAAATAGTTCCCAGAATATTAAGGTCATTTTTTATTTAGATGACTGCAAAGACAGGTGAATCTAAGTGGGAAGTTTCCAGTACATACACTTTTCCTGTGTATTTCCACTCACTGGTGCCAAAGGAATTAGCTGTTATTGCTGCCCTGTTATTGCTGCCTTGTGAAGTTTGTGCTGGAGGAATGACATTCTGTGATTATTTAATTAACCATGGGATTTGAATTCTTTACTGGGCTCTCTTTGGTTTCAGGTGACACCTTTACCTTCCTCTTTCATCAGCCATTTCACATCTTAAAAATGAGGTGATAATTCCTAGCTCAGCTCTCATAAAGGATGATGAGAAGCAGTGAAAAGTGTTGCTGTTAAGACTTGCTCTCTATTTTGTTTGGAAAAGTGGCAACATAAATAGCTAATGAGCATTTCTTACAGGCTCTGCCTTACCTTCAGGATGCATTGAAAGGAGTATTCTAATTGCCTTGAAAGAAATGATCTGTTTAATCCAGTTTTTAAAATAGCTAAAATAGGAGAGCTACTTTAGACAGAGTTTTAGAAGTACATAGCTGCAACTTTCTCAGGCTGTAGCCTGAGCAAGGTTCAAGGCTTTTTGTTTTACCTCTTGGCCACTGCCACCAACCTCATTTATACACACAGGTCTATGTTTGTCTTATTTCAGCTGTGTTCAGCTAAAGGTAGTTTACTACGATGTGTTCTTACATTACAAAACTTGCAGCATGTTCAAAGACTTGTCAAAATCAGACAGCATCAGGAAAAAAATTACATCAGATTTTTTTGTATCTTAATACCAACTGTATGAGTGACATTCTTCATATAAAAGAATTTTATGTATAAAAGGATGTTGTGTTCAAATGTCATTCCAGGTTTGTCATACCGGAAAGGTCTGTCTTGGTCCCGTTCAAAAGATTATCATGAAATGCTCTACCTCCATCCACTGGACTTGAATAGTGCATTAGGTGTAGTAAATCGTACACATGAGCTGGATGCCACGTATGTACACAATATTTTTAATCCTTCGATTGTATGGATTGCAGCTACAGTATATGGAATTTATTGCATGTGGATTTAGAGCAGAATTTCTGGACATTCATTTAGGATTTTACATATACCCTTGCATTCTCTTCCTTTCCTCCCATTACTTCTCAGTTTGAAAATCCTTCACATACTATAGTAGCATATCCAACTGAGCAAACGTTTGGTTGTTTTGAGGTTTTTTGTTTATTTGGTTTTTTTATTTTAATTTGCACTTTTGACAACTTTACCCTCAGTTTCATTGTTTTGGTGAACTAGATTTCAATTAGCCTTCTACTTTCCAGCTTTGCCTGGCATGCTTTGCTAGCATTGTATTAGAAAGTAGGCTGCTGATATTTTATTAAAGATAAATTGTAATTTACAGGATTACTTAATTGTTTCATTTTCATTGAATAATGGGATAGCTCAGGAGAAAATACATAGATTTCAAAGTTTGCATTTCTTGAAAAACTTACCTATAGAAAAGTTGTTCGTTCATATGTTTCCATGTTACTTTTCTGGTAGCAAGTGATTTTTGTTATTGACTTGCTGCTTATTGTCTTACTCAGATGTAAGGGTTTAGTTTATACAATCTTTCAGCAAGGCCAAAATAAAGGCTTCCCTATCAAGCTGCATGGGGAGAAGAAAAATAAAATCACTATTCAAGTGTTAAATGATATTCAAAGATAGAGATTTTGCTGCTATTGTTTAGTGTTTGCTTAGTTTATTTTAAATATCAAACATTTTCTTCTTGCAGAGAAAATCAAAAACCACAAGATCGGCATGTTTGCAAAATAATAATTTGTAAGCAAATGCATTGGGGTTGAAGAACTGACCTGGTAGTTCCAGTGTGCTGAGGTACTGAAATGATACAGCTCTCTAATATCAAACTTTCTTGTACTCTCTCAGGCTGCTGACAGAGATTTCTTCTGCCTGGGATGGATGCCAGAAGTACTTCTATCGGTCACTTGCACGCCACTCTAGACTTCAGACAGCATTGCTAGCACCTGCTAAGGTAAAAACACTGCAGGAAGAATAGAAATCCTGTTTCTGCTAACTTTATTTTACCACCTTGGAATGGAATCTTTTCATAGCAAAAAGCTGATGTGAGATAATGCTGTGTTCTGTAATGGGATACAAAGTGATATTTTGGTACATCATTTTTAAACCTGTTGGTTTATGAGCGAGCGAGTGATACCAGTTTTGTTAAGTCAGTGATCTATTCAGTATGCAAGTTCGTCCCAACAGATACTGAATTGCTACTTTTTGTTCAGGAAGGTAACTCCAAAATGATGAATCAAAACTTGTTAGGAAAAAAGCTACGATTAGTTGGTTATTATGGAAAAAAAGTTGGTTGAGATTTATAATTTGACATAATTGGACCCTGTGTTTTAACACAAAAAGTGCCAATATAGTCCCTTGCTTACAAATTGGTCTAAAATCAAAAGTAGGAACAAACAAGCTTTGCCAAATTAGTACCACTTTTCCAGTACTTTAGGGAAAAAGGTTCTCTTCCAGATGCTCTTCTTCTCATTGTGCTTTGCCCCTTGTTTTTACAACATGGTCTTGTTGAGCATCAAAGCCAGTAATGGCCATAAATAATGGAACATAGCTGTGATCCGTTCTGCTCTGTTGTGAATATTTATTCTAAACTTTAAAATGGGATCCCTCCTAATGAACGGAGTGAAAGTAATTGGCAGTAAATCTGGCGAAAGAGTCGTGGCAGTGGTTTTAGCAATGGTCATGTATGTAAAACCTTTAGATTGTTATCTCTTTAGATTTTAATCATAATTTATGTAAGGTAGCTTAAATATCGTAACTAAATTCCTGGTAAGAATTGCTGCAGGGGGAAGGGCAGTGTAGTATCACTGTTATTGCAGAAGCTACCTGAAAATAAGTTTGTTAGCAGCATGTATAAAACATGCAGAAAAAGTTAAGATGAGGAAACTGTAATAACAGTGATTTTTGTCTTCATTTTAAGACTTTTTCAGTTAAACCATAACCCTTCAGCCTGCTCAGTGTAATGAAATGGAGGTGCAGAGAATGTTGTTGTCTGCTTATTCATCTAACTGTTCCCTCCCACTTCTTCTGCATCTGTTTTCTTTAGGATATTGGACTAGGTAGCATTGAGCGATGCAAAGGGTTCACTGCACACCTCATGCAGGTGCTTGTCAGGCAGAGACGATCTCTGACTACATTGACAGAACAGTGGATCTTACTAAGGTATTTTGGATTTTCCAACATTTTAACATTGGGAAGGAATTTGACAGTAAGCAATTCAGTTCAAGAAAGATGTAAAATAGAAGAAAATAAAATTCTTGCCCCTTACTTCCCCATTTCTCTTCTCCCCTCATTCAACCCTAGACAGAAAAGGTTTGGGGCGGTGGAGGGGTTAGATATTGTTTATCCTGTCATTGCACCCAATGGCTGGGAAAACAGATTAGACACACATATGAAGACCATTACATAATTACAATTAAACCATTAAACCTATAGATTGTTAAATCTTTCTGTTTTGACATTGGCCTAAGTTAATTTTGGCTGTGTTCAAGTTGTTGGTTTGACCTTGAGCAAATAGATTATCTGGATGGCACTTCTAGCCAAAATGAACGAAACCTCAACAGCTTACAATGAAAAACTCGAAAGAGGTGAGAGGTGCTAGATCTTGTGTCAAAACTGTAAAAGGAAAACAATATAGAAAATCTTTTTTAGTGTGATTTTTTTTTTTTCTCACTCCACTGCTTGATTCATCAGTTTCACTGCAGTCTCCACTGTTCTACATATTTGTGTTCATCACTAACGTAATCCATAGGACTTTTTGAAGTTAGGTCAGGAGCAATTTTCTTTGTATGGGGAAGGACACCTAAACTGAAGATTACTGATGCAAAAACAAGCCTTTATTTTTTTTTTTTTTTCTTGGAAAAACAAGCAGAAAAAACACAAACAACCCCGCAACCAACCAACTAGAAGCCCAAAACATAAAGTCCTCAAATTCACAGTTGCAGGGATAAAGAAACATTTGTTTGCGTTGCTGTGACTTTCATTGCAAATCAGATTGTTTGTTATGAGCTGGCTATTACACAGCACTTCAGAGAATCAAGGTGTATCAGAATCTAATTTGCTTTTATTAATGGAGGAAAACAGTATTTGACTATCAGGCCAAGAATTTAAGGATGGATTGAAAAGATGGTCAGAAATCCCTGTTTTCAGGACATATGTTCTCAAATATAAGCAATACTGAGTTAAATTCACTAATTAAACAAAGCTTTTTCTAGAAAAAAAAGAAAAGAAGTTTGACTTCCACTGATTCCATAATTCCATATTGGCTAGATCTTTTAGGAATTTAGTCTGAAGATTTAGCTGTTAAAAGGGAAATGTGACATAAAACTCAGTGATTGTAAATTTCTTCCTTTCTTTCTTGACTAGGAACCTCCTGAGTTGTATACAAGAAATAGATTCTAGGTTGACTGCTGACAGAGAATATACTGTAGCATTTCCTCCTCAAGACAGTATTCAACATTGGACTGACAAGCTGCAGCAACTTTCCATGCAGTGTGTGATGGTTCTTGAGGAGCTGTCTTGGTTTATACAGTGCTGCCCAAAAGAAGAGTTAACAAAGTGCAGTGACAGTGAAAAGACAGATGCCAAAACAAACATTCTTCAGAGTTCAGGACCTGAAATGGGAAATGTTTTTACGGGAATACCTGACCTAATTACTTCAGAGCTAAAATACTTGTCTCCAGTAACAGTTGAGCAACTGCCTCCTGGATGCAGGATGCGAAATAAGGATGAATTATGGATGCAGGTAGCTACACAACTGACTGCAATGCTGACAAATGTGAAGGCAGTGAAAGCAGAAGTGGACAAAATAAGACAACAGTCATGTGAGACATTGTTTTATTCCTGGTGAGTGTCTGCATGTGTGAAATGGGAATCTGTATGTTTTATGTTCATACAAGATAGAGTCATCTTGAAAATCTTTGCCTGTGCATATCTTAAAAGTGCGTTCAGGTGCTCTTGAAGCTTGTATCTGTTTGTTTCTCCTGCAAAATGCAATGCCTGGCTGTTGAAGCAAATATATGTGCCTTCTCCTACTCCCCTAGCAAGTCAGAAAAACATTGGTCCATCTCAGCTTCTCAGTTTATCTTTCCTCTCTTGGGTTTTCATCCCCATTGGTCCTTAGTTAATGGGGTCAATTAATTCATTTCAAATGTCAATTTAATGAAGAAAATTTAATTTAAAAAAATCTGTAGGCTATTTAATAATAACCCTCTCATTTTGTCCTCGCTTCAGAGAGTGTATGTGGCATATCTACTTTTTGTTGGACTTCGTGTTTAATAAATTCAAGATGGAGATCAGCTGCCTCCCCCAGTCTGTGCCCCAAGGAAAGGTTTAATCTTACATTGAACGATTTGTCCTTCTTTTCAGTGATATGGGATTTCTTGTTGCAGGAAGGATTTTGAAGTTTGCACGTCAGCTGTGAGTTGTTTGCTGGAAGTCTCAGCTCAGTTACAGGGCATAGAATCTCTATTTCTTCCAACTGGGGAAGACAAGCAAGCTGAAAATCAGATGGCCTTAATCAAGAGCCTAAACTATATACAAGAAGAAGTTAATAATACATCTTCAGCCTTCACAGCTTGGCGAACACAGCTTCTTGCTTCCATGTCAGAGTGCAGTGGTAAGGACAATTCTTCTCTGCCCCTTTTGTAATTCAGATAAAGACACAAGAATTCATTAGCTTGTTTTTTGTAGAGGATGGCTCCATGTTCATTCATATATTCAGAAACATTTTTTGAAATCATCTAGATATCCAAAACCACTTGATTAAATTCAAACTTCCAAAATTGAGTCCATACTTAATTTGTGCAGTAATTTATTACTCCCCTCCCCCTTATGCACCGTTGATGACAGATCTTACACCATAGTCGCAGGTCAGGATTAGCAAGGAGCTTTTACAAATTAATGTAGTAAAAATTGCATAGTGTTTATCATGCTCTTTGCAAAGGAGAAACATAGTAACCTGTAATGTAATGTATTTCTGTCTAAAACTGCCTGTGTTATGGTTCAAAAGGAAATCAATGTGCAGATGAAGAGTTTGTGGAGCACTTCTCAGCAAAAGTGGAAAACGTTATCCGTGTTGTTCTGTATGCCATCCAGTGTTTGGTGGAGAGAAAACAGGAAGGTGGAAAAGAGGAAGAAAAATCTCCAGAGGGAAATGGTAAGTTTGTTCATTTACTTGAGGTAGAGGAGGAGAGTTTTAACTATGCAAACCTAAAAATTCCTTAAAATGTGTGCCTACCAGAGGTACCAATAGAGAAGGGAACTGCTGTTTTAATAGAGGTTGTTTATTTAAATGGATAGGTATTTCTAGATTTGCTTGCTATAACATTTTTAGGATGTCTGACTTGATTTCCATATTTTTTTAATGTATTTCAAACAAAGAGGATGCAGCCTCATTTGACGTGGTTAAAGAAGGACATATAACTAAGCTTTTGGATGAAGATCTCTCTGCTGGTCTGGATTCTTTGCATGTGCAGAAAGCAATTTTGGCAGTTTCAGAACTCCTGGAGAACCTGAAATCTTATGGGGAAGACTACACTTCAGATAAACATACGGTAAAATTGCTCTTCTCAAGATTTTTTTTTTTTGCTCAGGGGCCTCAAGATTTGGAATTGCGAACTTTAGTAATTAAACGTACATCACTGCTTATTGTCCAGTAGCTTAGAACTACAAGCATGTAAGAAATTATGGCCAAATATAAGTACTCTTCCACTGTGCAAAAGCCGGGTGCTCCTTTAGTAAGAAGGGAAAGTTTTATGTTTTGTTTTTATTTTTGTGAAAAATCTAAAAACACCCACTTCAGAAACCCTAGGAATAGTATTTAAACTCACCTACTGATATTTTTGTTTTGAGCATCTGTTTTCAGTCTGTCATCACCCTCTCTGAGGTGCATCTCAGTATGTACATAATCATGTTTGACAGCTGTTCTTTGGCTTTAACTGCAGTTCTTCAACCAATCCTGCTATCTGATGGTGCGCCTAAAGCCCATGCTCTGCAAGTATTCAGACCTTCTCCTGTTCTACCTCACTGTTTCACTGGCATCTCACCGGAGTACTGGAAAATTGCTTTCTGTTCTAACTAGCATTTTTACAGAGCTCGCCCAAAAGGTAAGTTATTAGAAATAACAGTGGATATATGGTATGCAAATATTTAATATATACAAAAGTCTTAAGTAGAAACTAAGCCAAAAGATGTGCTTCCTACTACAGAAAATTTTGAGGTCTTGTTTGCTTTTATAGGGGTTTTGTCTGCCAAAAGAATTACTTGAAGATGAAGCTGGAGAGGGAGCAACACAGTTTCATGATTATGAGGACGGTGGTATTGGAGATGGGGAAGGCAAGAAGGATGTGAGCGACAAAATAGAAAATGAAGATCAGGTAAGTGGCATTATTCTTGCTTAAGTAAAACTGAAAAACCCTTTGAGGTCCACGTTGTAGATGTTTCAGGTAAAAGAAACATGAATTTACTTTCAGTCTCCTATTTATATTGGCTTTTATCTTGCATATAGAATCATAGAATAGTTAGAGTTGGATATAAACTTAAAGTACTACAAAAATAAGTAAGCTTTAATATATACAAGATCCATTGTAATTTTTGGCTTTAATAATAATGCAGATAGAAGACAGTTTTCAAAAGGGTGAAGAGAAGGAGAAAGAGGATCAAGATTCTAAACCAGACATTGAAGGAGAAGACAATGCAATTGAAATGTCAGAAGACTTTGAAGGAAAAATACATGATGGAGAGCAGGAGAAAAAAGGTTTGGTTCTTCCACTATCACAAACTTACAAGAAATGTTATAGAAGAACCCAGTAATGGCTGTTACTTTTATATAATGAAGCATATACTGAAAAGTATTCAGCAGATTAATGCCAAATACTGTCTGTCTTCACTGTGATGGCTTTGAAATGAAGGGCGTCGATTCTTCCTTCCTCTTATGAGCTGACCTATAGATGCATTTTAAAATCACTGACTTTATGGAGCTGTTGAAGATCACAGAATACTTGAGAATATGGCTGTTATTAATTTCAAAACAAGACTAATTAGCTATGGCTAACTTTTTAGCAATAAGAAAAAATTAATTTTACATTTCTAAAATGGAAAAAAATAGCAACATTTGGTAGTATTATTCAAGTTGCTAACTCACCCAAAAGGCAGCAGTTCTTTACTTTAAAGGGTAACAGCCTGAACATCTTAAACAAATGTGGTTTATAAATTATGGTAATGTTAATTTGCTTCCAAATCTCTGACAAAACGCCTGCACAAGAAGGGAAATTCCCAAACTAATACACAGATAAAGTGGTATGGATCTTCCCCCTCCCAGTAATGCCAAAACGTCTTGAAAATGGAGCACAGAGAGGGTAAGGAACAGAGGTTTAAATCATCCAAGTTTTGCACCTGGGACTTGTTAGTCTGAGGAAAAAAATGCTATGTGTCCCCTTATGTCCAAGAGAACACTCTGAATCACATAATTAGGACCCTGCTCTTCTGGGTATTACTGCATGTGTATCTTTTTCCACGCTTTTTAATTAACTGTGTAGGGTGATGAAATTAAGCTGCTAAATATGCCTGCTTGTTTCTGAAGTTAACAAAAAAGTTAGCTTTATCTCTTCTGTACTGAAACACGTTTTGAATTGTACACAGAAGATGATGAAAATTCAGATGAAGAGGAGGAGCTGGATAAGCAGATGGGAAATCTTGATAATGCTGAAGCTGATGATAAACTGGATGAGAGGCTCTGGGGGGATGAAGATGAAGATGATGATGAAGATGACAGTAGTAAAACAGAAGAAACTGGACCAGGAATGGATGAGGTAAAAAGGGGTGGGAAGAAGATATCAAAGGAATTAAACTCTCTTAACTTGATTGACCTAGACTGTGAACTCCTTTGTATAGTTCTTGGTCTAGGAAAGGGATAATTTCAGTATATCATAAATTTTATTTAGTGTTTGGTTTGATTTTTCTTTTTTTCTGTAGGAGATAGTATCTTGTCACTGAGACTTTGAGAAGCAGGTAGCATAACTGAGTTTCTTGTGGATTTGTTGGTTAATAGGAGGATTCAGAGCTCGTTGCAAAAGATGACAATTTGGGCACAGGAAACAAGGATAATAAAAAACAGCATTCCAAAGATGAGGAAAAAGAGCAACAGGAAGAGGATGATGGAAACAAAGAGAAAATCCATGAACAGATTGATGAGGTAAAAGTTATTTGGATTACCCAGAGTATTTTGCTGTTAAACCATATTCTGTTGCTCATATCATATGTTTCTAAGAATTTGAAATGAGCTTTATTTAATGCTGAAGTGTGTTTGGAAGAAATAAATTTGGTTAATTCCAGAGTTGAAAGTAAAGCATATTGCATCCCTTTTATCAAATCTGTACTTTCTGATCCATAATACAAAAAGAATTTTTGTTTGCATTAACCTGAACTTGTAATGGCTGCCAAAACAGGCTTTACACTGAACTGATGTTTTCATGGGCAAAGCTGAAAATTCTTGTTCTGTTGTGTTTAGCAAGAGAAGCACCAAGTCAGTGGGACTCATCCCAAACATGCAAATGCAGTATGCTTGAATATTCTGTATAGTATGCAAGAGTGCATTTGCCATCTGCAAGAGTGCAGATTCTCTTCGGAATCTTTCAGCTAGGAAAACTGGATTCTGAACATAAAACATGCTGGTTTTAAGAAATACCTATTTGTATAAATGTGTTTGCAAAAATTAATCTTTTTCTGCTTTGTATACATGAGGATGTGTACCACTGGAAATTCATTTTTAACTGATGAGAATGGAATATTTGCACCCAGTATTTATGTCCTAGAGAATTCAGTAGCATCTTATTTCTTATTTTTGATTTTCTTCCCACTTACTATGTACCTGTTATTTTTTCCCCCCATTCTTTTGCTGATAGCGTGAATATGACGAGAACGAAATAGATCCTTATCACGGCCACCAAGAAAAGGAGCCTGAGGTTGAACCTTTGGATCTTCCTGATAATCTGAACCTAGAGAATGATGAGAAGAGTGATGAGGAAGAAGAGGGTGAAGGTACAGCTGAAAATCTCTCTACAGATTCCTAGATGAAAGCCAAATGGAAACAGGGGGGAACAGACAGATAATGAGCTCTTTTTTCTCAATAGAAAAGGAAAGAGGTGGCGGTAGGATTGTGTATAACATGAAGCTGCACATTCACTTCTGTTTATCAAAATATACCAAATACAGGCCAGATAATAATTAACAACATTACAATATTTTCCTTTACCCATCTTTCACACACACTTTGGAGCAGGCTTTCTCAATGTTATCCAAGTGACACTTTGACTAGAAGCTCCTTATTTAATTGTCCAGTTGCTTTTATGGTTTCATTTTTAGTATGATACTTGCAAGTATTTGTACTCAAAGGCAACTTGCCCTCAAGACTGTTAGGTTAAAGGGAATTAATTGGAATTCATCCTGCTGTTATCATTTGTTACAAACCAGTTGTGACATAAAGGAATTACAGACAATAGAAAATAATAGATTCTATGTATAGATATCTCTGATTTATTTGGTTTTTTATAAGCTGGGCAGTTTTATTCACTGTAATATTCACTATCTCTGTACTTCACTAAAAGTTTTGTATACCTTTCTGATTGTTTTTAATCCAGAAGAAAATGATTTTGAAGTAGATGAGAAACCTGCTGATTTAAATGAGGCAGAGAAAACAGAAGAACAGAACGAACAGGATACTGGTGAGACAGAGCGAGATGACCAGGATGCAGAACCAGCTGAAGAAGGCACTTCTGAAGATAAAGAGGAGAAGGAAGATGAAGGGGACAAAGATGCTCATGATCAAGATGAAAATGCAGGAAAAACTGAAGATGCAGCAGAAGAGGAGGATGAGGAGCAGTCACAACCACCCAATGAGGAAAAAAATGAATCTGCTGAAGATAAGGGAATCCCTGCTGCTGACCAAGGCCTTCAACCTCAGGTAGAGGGATAAATAAAAGCCAGCTTTTCTGTTTCTAATTACCCTGTAGAAGACTTAAGAAATGGATGTATTTATGATACTAAAACAGATTTGACATTGAGTAGGTGTGATGTGAATGAGAATCTTCATCAAGATAACAGAAATGCGCTTACTATTAAACTGGTGTATTTTTGTCATCTGTATTCCTATTATCTCCTTGGTCTTCTGTTACAACAGAATAGAGTATTTCAGTTGGAAGGGACTTAGAGAGATCATCTAGTCCAACCGCCTGACCAATTTATGGCTGACAAAAAGCTAAATATGTTGTTAAGGGAATTGTCTACATGCTTCTTAAGCACTGAAAGGCTTAGGGCATCGACTCCTTTAGAAAGCTTGTTCCAGTGTTTGACGACCCTCTCAGTAAGGGAATGCTTCCTAAAGTCCAGTCTAAACCTCCCTGATGCAGCTTTGAAGCATTCCCAAGTGTCCTGTCACTGGATACCAGGGAACAGAGCTTACCACCTCCCTCTCCACTTTCTCTCAGGAAGCTATAGAGAGTAATGAGTTCAGACCAAGGAACACCACTGGTGAACAGTCACCAGCCAGATGTGGCCCTATTCACCACAACCCTTTGAGCCCTGCCTCCCAGCACACCATGCACCCACTCATCACATAGTGGGACAGCTTACCCAGAAGGATGCTGTGAGGGATAGTATCAGAAGCCATATTAATATCCAGAAAAACTACATCCACCAACTTCCCTTCACCTACTAGGCGGATTACCTTTTCATAGACAGATATCAGATTAGTTAAACAGGACTTTCCCCTTGTGAGCCAGTGTTGACTGTGCCTGATGATGGCATTATTCTTTATGTGCATTTCATAGTACCCATTTTCCAATGTTTTTTAGACTGTTACAATAAGCGAATACTATTTCAGGAAGAAGAGGATAAAGACAATTCAGAGATGGATGAAGAGATCCCTGAGGCTGAGGAAAGAATGGAGCATGAAACACAAGGGCAGACTGGGCAAGAAAACCTGCAGAGTGACAGTGCTGTTGAGCTGGCTGGAGAAGCTTCAGAAAGAGACCAGTCTAAAGAGGTAAAATACATAGAAGTGTCTAAGTTAAAAATGTTGAACTTGTATGTTTTTAAGATACAGTCAAGGAACTGCTGCTGTATTTTTAGGAATAGTGCATAAGATTCCATTTTTAGAACACCAATTATAAATTCCCTGAGAAAGATTTAAGATCATGTAGAGATATAGTGACATTTCATAGCAGTGAAAACTGTAATTTTAGGCTAATGCTTGAACTGCAGAACTGTCTTGTCTGCTCCCCACAAGAATACTGCTTGCACTTGTGAGCCATTTGTCATTCACAATAGAAAGCAGCACAGCTTCCCAGTGTAACTTCTGAAATCTGACTACAACAGTTGCCATTTTCAGTTACAGTTCTGATTTTGGAGTTAATTTTTTTTTTGTCTCTCAGGAAAGTGGGAGTGGAGCTTCGAGTGCCAATCAGTCAGAAGGCCATGAATCCACACGCATGGCCCGGATGGCTTCTCAGAAGCAAAGCAGAAAAAACACCCAGGTTCATCTCTTCTTTTTATTTTATTTTTTATTATTATTATTTTTAATTTGAATGTTTTAATATTAACCAGCAAATAGTTTCAATTTCTCCTTGTCAGAACCGTTGTTGTAATCAGTGTTTGGTTGCACCTCACTTGAGGTTCATGGTGTTAATTTCAGAGTTTCAAGAGGAAACCTGGTCAGGCAGATAATGAACGCTCAATGGGAGATCACAATGAACAGATCCACAAGAGACTGAGAACCATAGAATCCAGCAGTGAAGCAAAGCAGAATACAACTCAGCCTAAACAAAATGTGGAGGAAGCTGATGCATTTGAACATATTAAACAAGGCTCTGAAAGCTATGATGCACAGACATATGGTATGTTGATATTTCTGGGTGTAAAGAGTTGTTACTTCAGAGTCAAATCCTGAAACATGCTTATTTACTGTAGTTTTTCCCAGTATGTTTTTTCAGATTATGTTTAACAGTCCTTGCTTTGGTTTAAGATGTAGAACCATTTCACTATAATATATGATAGTCTTTGGCAATCAAGTTCCTACTAATGATAACATTTTATAACATACTGGATTCACTCATAAAAATAGATTTTAGTTTAATAAGCATTTTAAAACTGTTCTAATTTTTTTCTTTTAAAGTAATTTCTATTCTAGTCTCTTTCATTCTTCACGTTTTCAGGGTAATAGCTCATTAACACAAAATGGCACAACACAGTGAAAGATAAAACTGAGGATTGAGGCAGTAGCTCAGATCTCTTCTGAAGTTCACTGAAACTGATATGCAGTGGGCTCAGAAAGCAGCTTTTCTTTTTTTGCAACTTTATTTTCCCTTCCTCTTTCCTCATAATGACTATTGTTGCCTTTGTACAGATGTAGCTAGCAAAGAGCAAGAGAAACCCATTATGCCCCCTGAAGAAAAGGAAGAGGGAGACACTGAAGATGCAGCTATGGAAACCCAAATGCAGAATGATGAGGATCTCACAGCAGTAGACATAGAGGAGCTGAAGCCAGAAAAAAAGAATTCTTCTGCCACTAAAACTCCTGGTATGTTAACTTAAAAAACATTCTAAACATATGCTGATGGGCGTCTTTAAATGTATATGTAGGTATTTATTTTTGCGTATGGTAGATGTGCATATGCTTCATAAGACTAAAGCATCTGCTCTTGATTGATATTTCTGCATCAGTATTCATACTCCTGCCAAGTAACCAGCATTAGCCTTTGCTACACTGGTTGAGTGACAGAGGGTTTTGCAGCTTTCTTTCAAGTTAATGGTCTCTAATCTTCATCCACTTCTTTAAAGACGTAAAAGGCGAACACTTTCCCTCTGCTAGACACAGTGCCTGTCTGCTTAATTAACTGGCATATAATTGCATTCCAGTGTCACCAGCATCAGCACCACACAACTCTTCTTTTTATGTGTAGTTTCTGACAAAGCATCAAAAAGTTGAGGACCTGGTCTGAACAACAGCCAGTGTGAGGTAGCACTGAAGTGTCACTGTTGCCCTGATTTCTTCCTGAAGTGAGAATGAAACAAACCAAAACTGAGCTGCTTAACAGAAAATGGCTATCAGATGCAAATGGTTGGTAGATGAGAAGACAGGTCTGACTTGCCAGCCACACAGCCCACACAAACAAAATAAGCAATATATAAATAAATGTATCTTGCCAATTGCAACAGAAGCATTTAATTTTGATGTATCTAAGTAAGTGACACTGTAGCTTGGAATTTGGGATAGTTTTCTTATAAGATAAAACAAAAGGTGGTTAGAGAGGGAGACAAGAATTTTACCAGCCTGATTAACTTTCTTGCCTCCCAATCCCTTCAGGTTTAGAGTCATTAGCTTTATGGCACAGGCATGCATGTAATCACTCCTGTTTGTTCTTCCACATGATTCTCTTAACAGTATGTTTGAAAAACCTTAATCTTCGAAACATCTCCTACAATGTCAGACTGTTTTGGTTTTTGTCTTGGACTAATTCCTAAAAAACATGTTAAACAGTGTCCTGTAGTAGAAACAATAATCAAAGAAAATCTTCAGTCCATTCCTTTGTAAATTGATTTCAGAGTTGCAGGAAGCTGTTCATTACAAAACTCAAGAGTAAAAAGGTAAGAAAAGATTGCCATATTTTTTTAAACGATGATTTGCTGATTGTTCTTGCATTGCTTTATACCTCCTGTTACTGTCAGGTAGGCTATGAGGCTCAAAAATGTACTTCACCAATGGAATTTTCAGGTGCTAAAGACACCTGTTCACTAAGGTTCATTTGGCAAGGTTATAAGATAGAAAAACAGTTTGCATAAGGAACGCATGTTTATCAGTTCTAGTGAGTAGCAAGGTGGATTCATCCTATTCCTAGAACTGTCTTAGAACTTGTGCACTCCTCTTGAAATTAAGTTTAAAAAAATAAATGTCTAGGTTGCACTGCAAAGCATGTGGAACACTTTGTGAAGGAGTTACAATATTGGTTCTTGTAGTATGTGTGATGCACAAAGTTAGTAATTAGTTTTGTGGTTGTAGGACCAAGTGAAGTGGAGCCAGAGATCCAGACTTTTGATTCTGAGGATGTCAATGACTCTACAGCAGAAAAGCTACCAAAGGTGACAGAAGAGAAGCCAGAGAGAAGCAAGGACTCGACCATACATACAGCCCATCAGTTTTTGATGGACACTCCCCAGGTATGATATCCAAAGTGTCATCTTAAAACTACAGTGGTAGAAACAGTTTGTTTTATTTGAACCATGTTAATGGAACTCTGAAGACAAAAGTTTAGAATTCTTTTTATTCAGACAATGCGGTAGCTTGCTGTTCTTTAATAGCAGAATGAGAAGTAACACACAACCATTTGTTGTACATGCAGCTGAATGATGACTTTAAAATGACAGCTCCTTCCTGTCCTTCTGTTAGAAGGTCTCATCCTCACTCTTTCTAAAAGAAATCTGGTTTGTCTGACTGTCAAGAACTGTTTTAACTCAGATGAATCTGCTGATCAGATGGCTAGGTAGTGGAAAGTGATGGGCACGGTGTGTGCCCTGAAGATAAAGGGTTCATAGTGAAGAGAGAGCTTTTAAACACCATTGTGGGCAAAGAATTAAACTCAGTTAATTCACCACAACATATTACTTCCTTAAAAAAGCTGATCTTGCGCCTTTTATGAATGTGTCAATTCAAAAAATACTATCATGAAGTTGCTAAGCTCCTGATCATCATATTTGAAAAATCGTGGCAGTCAGGTGAAGTTCCCGACGACTGGAAAAAGGGAAATATAACCCCCATTTTCAAGAAGGGGAAATGGATGACCCAGGGAATTACAGACCAGTCAGTCTCACCTCTGTGACTGGCAAAATCTTGGAGGAGATTCTCCTGGAAGGCATGCTAAGGCACATGAAAATCAACAAGATGCTTGGTGACAGCCAGCATGGCTTCACTAAGGGGAAATCCTGCCTGACCTGATGGGGCTACAGAACTAATGGACAGGGGTAGAGCAGTTGATGTCATCTACCTGGATTTGTGTAAAGCGTTCGACACTGTCCCACATGACATCCTTGTCTCTAAATTGGAGAGACATCAATTTGATGAATGGACCACTTGGTGGATAAAAAACTGGCTGGATGGCTGCACACAAAGAGTTGTGGTCAATGGCTCAGTGTCCGGCTGGAGACCAGTAATGAGTGGTGTCCCTCAGGGATCGGTGTTGGGACCGGTCTTGTTCAACATCTTCATCGCTGACATGGACAGTGGGATTGAGTGCGCCCTCAGCAAGTTTGCCGATGACATCAAGCTGTGTGGTTTGGTTGATACGCTGGAGGGAAGGAATGCCATCCAGAGGGACCTTGACACGCTTGTGAGGTGGGCTGATGCCAACCTCATGAAGTTTAACCATGCCAAGTGCAAGGTCCTACACCTGGGTCGGAGCAATCCCAGGCACAGCTACAGGTTGGGCAGAGAAGAGATTCAGAGCAGCCCTGCAGAGAAGGCCTTGGGGGTGCTGGTCAATGAGAAAATGAACATGAGACGGCTTCAGTGTGCGCTTGCAGCCCAGAAAGCCAACTGTATCCTGGGCTGCGTCAAAAGGAGCATGACCAGTAGGTCCGAGGAGGTGATCCTGCCCCTCTGCTCTGCTCTCGTGAGACCTCATTTGGAGTATTGTGTGCAGTTCTGGTGTCCTCAACATAAGAAGGACATGGATCTGTTGGAACAAGTCCAGAGGAGGGCCATGAGGATGATCAGGGGACTGGAGCACCTCCTGTATGAAGATCAGCTGAGAAAGTTGGGTCTGTTCAGCCTGGAGAAGAGAAGGCTGCGTGGAGACCTCATAGCAGCCTTCCAGTATCTGAAGGGTGCCTTTAGGGATGCTGGGGATGGACTCTTCATTAGGGACTGTAGTGATAGGATAAGGGGTAATGGGTTAAAACTTAAACAGGAGAAGTTTAGATTGGATATAATGAGGAAATTCTTTCCTGTTAGGGTGGTGAGGCACTGGAATAGGTTGTCCAGGGAGGCTGTGAATGCTCCATCCCTGGCAGTGTTCAAGGCCAGGTTGGATGAAGCCTTGGGTGATATGGTTTAGAGCGAGGTGTCCCTGCCCATGGGAGGGGGGTTGGAACTTTATGATCTAAAGGTCCCTTCCAACCCTAACTATTCTATGATTCTATCATAGCCTAGAAAATCCTAGAGCTTCATGTAGCACTCATAGTTTCCAGTGCAGACAGCTAGTTGTGAAAAAGCACATTTTGCAATGAAGAGTTATGGCATAGAAGCAGTTGACAGTTGGATAATCAGCTGATAAAGTAAGAATATTTTTGGTGTCTGTTTTTCAGCAGTATTGACCTTTCATGCTTCTTATACTGTGTCCTGAGTACATACTTGGAAAGCAGTATTTTACGGTTCTGTGTACAGCATGGAAACAATTGTGTGCCAGCTATACATGATATTTCCATCTTAATTCCAAATGGTGCAGCTCTTTGGAAAAAGGCTGTGGAATGCAAGAGTGGTCTCGTGTTCAGAGATGTGGTGGTGGGTTCTTTTCCTTTGACATGCAAACGTGAAACAGAGGGGGGAGCTCTTGCAGCACCAGTTAAATAGGAAGGGAGAAACGTTGCTGGGGGAAAAGAGTAAGTTTCCCTGCTTCAGAAAAAGGAAAAGGGAAGAAGCTCCATCCATGTACACTCTTTCACTCTTCTTTAAACCTACAGTAGGTGACCAGGACTGCTGCTGCTTTTTGAGTAATGAGACATTATTTGATAGTTTGCATTCATAGGCTTATTTTCTTTAATCCATAATCCTGTAGGTTATGTAGCCCACATACTACTCTTTGGCTAGATTGTGGTGTTACAAGGCAGGAACAGAAGTTGTCACTGGAAGCACAATAAAAGTAAAAGAAGTGTAGTAAAGCTTGAATGTCCTTGAACAGAATGGCTTATCAAGTAACATCTTGGCAGGTACAGAGGAAGATGTCATTCAACTCTTTAAGTGGGTTGAATGAAACCTAAAAAAAAACTAATTAAGTGAAGCATATTATATTTTGGAAAATACTAGATAGGTGTTATTTAATGGTTTGATCTCCGTTATACTGTCATTAAATTTGGCGTTTGTCAAAATCATTGCACTGAATTATGTTGGAAGTTCTGTATTATCTATAGTGTCTGTATCATAGATGTTTCTAACTTTGTTCTTATGTTGATTGTGTCACAGATGCAAGTATTTGTGGGGAGGTATTTATTCTTCCTGTACATGGAAGCTATTAAAAAAGGCAGATTCAGAATCTTCATTTAAGTTTTTTCCAGTATTTTTGTGCCTAAAAGGAGAAGAGCAATGCATTTTTACTTCCTGTTAGTTTGCTGTAGTTTGGGGAAGCACCAGATGTGTGAACTGATTTTTCTGTCTCACAAATCTCATGACTACACTTCTAGCACGTCGTTAGAGATCCTGAAGAGCTAAGAAAGGAACTTGAGAGGCAATTGGAAGCTTGGCAGACACAGCAGTCTGGAACTCTAGATGAGGTTCGTGACCTTGTTTTAATATAAAACTGTCAATAGGAATCCTTCGGTTGCATTATTTCATCTTGGTTTACTGCTGAAGCATTGAGGAAGTCAAGCAGGCTGGAATCTAAATCAAAACTGTGTGATTTATGTGTTAATTTCGTTATTATGTTTAACTTGTTCTGAAAAAAAAACAAAAAAAAAAACAACAAATCCCCCCCCCCCCCCTCAAAAACAACAAACCAACAAAACCATTATTCTTAAAGCAGGATGACGTTTCAGGTCTCATTTTGAACATGCTGTGTGCTATTGGCAGAAAGTTACTCTGTTGGTAATGACTTTTAAAGCTTGCATAGTTACAAACATTTTTCTCAGTTTTACCAAGCTCCTTCCATTTTGAGTTGTCACCTGCAGTTAAGTGCTGGACACAACTTTCACAAAGCTATGGTCAGCAGACAATGTCTCCTTCAGTTGCCGTGGTGGAGTTTGGGGTAACCAACTGCAGAAGCACACTGTGACACTTGCTCCTAGTCATTAATTATAAACCATATTTGGAAGCAATTCCTGAATGAATTGCCAGTGTGGAGGCTTAACAATCTTGCTGAATTTCAGTACACCTTAATTTTTGATCTTGAGGCATTCTGACAGTTTCAGCTGATAGTTACCTGCTAATTCCCCCTTAGTAAACTGAGGTTTTTCTTTTTTCAGCTTCCCAACTTGTTGTTTCTTCATAATTCACTTCTCTTTCTTTCTGTGCTATATGATGCTTTAGGAGAAGGAAGCAGCACAGTTGTGGCAGAGGTATTTAGTACTGACAGCTCCTCTATCACAGCAGCTTTGTGAACAGCTACGACTCATACTGGAACCCACTCAGGCAGCCAAATTGAAGTAAGTTACGCCTTTCTGAGGCTTTATTTTATTCAGACTCCCGGTTTGGGGGGGAGGGCTTTAACTTTTGTACAACTGCAGCTCTATTGTATGGGAACAATAGGTTATTTATGAAATGCGAATGTGCTGTAGTAGTAGGTACCCATCCTGAGGATACTGTTTTCCATTCTCTTCTGTGCAACAGGTGATTGAATCAACTTAAACATGTGAAGTACTGTTGAGTCAAAGATTATGTCAGATGTCAAAAAGTTTTATGTTGGTTTTAATATATAGTGATTTATTTTTTGTTCAAGAGATCTAGACTTGTTTCAAGATGGAAGAGTCTAAATTCAAGGTCTGCTTTCTATTTTAGGTACTTAAGAGCTTCCTTTAAAAACATTGAATATCCATCTTGATTTAAAAATGTGAGATGGTTTTTGCTCTATAATTGAATATGAATACTAGAACTACTTTTTTGTTATTTTGGTGCATATGCTGCATAGGCCAGGATTTCCAGAATGAGATATTTGCTGATAATGCCTGACACTGTCTTGTTTTCTTAACTTTCAGAGGAGACTACAGAACAGGGAAGAGACTGAACATGCGCAAAGTGATACCATATATTGCCAGTCAGTTCCGAAAAGATAAGATCTGGTTGCGAAGGACTAAGCCCAGCAAACGACAGTACCAGATTTGCTTGGCTATTGATGATTCCTCTAGTATGATAGACAATCACTCCAAACAGGTAAAACAAAACTTGGGAGAAGTATGAAGAGACATGGTGAGCATGCCGGCTTCTGACTTGTTTCATACAGGGCTGGTGACTGTTGGAAAGCCTGACTGGTGATTCTAGAGCAGCTACGTTGCTGGTCTGCACTTGACTCTTGTCACTTCATGCCTAAGAGATTTGTTATTAAAGATTAATAAAAGTTAGCTGAAAGGAGGAGATGTTTAATTTGTTAGACAGAAGTGTACATATCCACTGGAAAATTATCTTTTGTTGCCTACAAAAGGATGAAACTTGTTTAGCTATGCAGGTCATTGAAGGATTGAATATTAGTTCATCATAGCTCAGTTGCAGTGATTTTATTTATTTAAAATGCGTTTCCTTCTAAATAGCTATTTCAGTGTTTTATTTCATTAGCCTGCCTAAAGTGGTATCTCTAAATTAGTCAGCTGAAGCCCTCAAGTAAAACTAGGATGTCTTTATTGCAATGACTATCTTGTATAACAGGATAAAAGAAAGGAAGTCTCTTCACTTACTTTACTAGATAAAAACTAATTTTGGTAACATTCTCCATATTTGAATACTGAGCTGTGAGCAAAACTTGGAATGCCCCATTTTTGATGCACCTTTTTTCTTTAATAGCTTGCCTATGAATCCCTGGCAGTTATTGGAAATGCGCTGACTCTTCTAGAAGTGGGACAAATTGCTGTGTGTAGGTGAGTTGATTTGAAATCTTTTCTTCAGAACTTCAGAGCAGAATGTTAAGTACTGGTTTCACGCTGTTGTTTTTAATTCTTTTCTGAAGCTTTGGAGAGACTGTTCAGCTGCTGCACCCATTCCATGAACAGTTCAGTGACCAGTCAGGGACCAGGATATTGCGTCTTTGCAAGTTTCAGCAGAAGAAAACAAAAATAGCTCAGGTACACAAGAATGCCTCTGGCAGCAGGTCTGCAGATCTTTTCCAGATGAGAGAGGCATCAGTAGCTTCATGGATACATGATGGCTTTGTACCCTTTACTGGTTGTTTATATTTGAGTGTGTGATAGCTGGTTAGAGAACAAAGCAATAGAATGGTTGCAATTTTGTAATGGGAGTGTTTTCTCACTTTCAGGCCTGATGTATGCTACTTTCAGGCATTCATCTTTCTGTTTATTCTGGGTCTTAAACAGTATTTTGGTACAACCTATTGGGTATCCCAAAGCCAAATCCCATCAAAATCTGTAGGAGTTCAGGAGGTTTTCATGCCATGGATTCCACTTGTAGGAAGAGGAGAAAGAGCTCTGTATGGTTGTCAGACTTGACTGATTCCTGAAGAAAACTTTCTGTGATAATACTTCCTGGACAGCTGCAAAGTTTTCTTCCTTTTAGGAAGATTTTTGCAGGCTTACCTTTTCAAACTTGAATAAGATCTTCTGTTAAAATTAAACCCAAATACCTCAATAGTGATCTTACAAAGTCCTTTTAAAACTGGAACAATTTGACAGTTGATGCTCTTAATTTTAATGGGCAATACATAACTAGATACTTGGCAAGTTGAAGCCAAACATCCTAGAGATAGGATGTATATTTTTAATGATGCCATTAATCACCTGAACAATTCACTGAGGTTTTGATGGCTTTGTTAACACTGGAAAAATTATTAATCCAGATTGAAGGCTTTTCTGAAGATTCTCTGGTTCAAAAATGCTTATTAAACTTGGAGAGTTAATGTAAGAAAATGCCAAGGACTGTATCTGTGTAGTGGTTGTAGTGACCTATCTTGGCATTTAAAATACAGAAATGTGTTCTTTAAAAAAGTTATCATTATTACGTTTATTATTTTATGATGAGATAACTTAATCTCCTGTTTGTTTCCTCTGCAGTTTCTAGAATCATCAGCAAATATGTTTGCTGCAGCACAGCAGTTGTCTCAAAATATTAATCCGGGTGAGCTGCTTCTCTTTTTTATGACTGTGCTTGTTGCCATGGCAGCAGAATGCTCGCTACATCCTGAAGCAATATCCTGCCAGAAAGACTCCTAGCAATGAGACATCTCTTGCCTTAGGGCTTAGGTTTTGCTTTGTCAAAATGAATGTTTGGTTGAAATTCAGTTCAAAACGTGAAAGATACCTACTTTGTCAGTAATTCACGGAAATGTTGTTTAAGGCTTTTTAAAAGGGCATACCCTACCTGCCTCCTTTTACATCATGTTTCCAGATAATTTTTAAGTCCTAGACTATGCCTGTTTTAGAGCATTGCCCAGCTTCCTAGTGATCCTGACTCCCTAGGCACTTCTGCTCTTGCTTGAGAGCCTGGCTTCTGTAGGTGTCCAGAAACACACTGTTCTGAAGAGAGTGTTTGCCTCCTACCTGCCTTTCACTGTAGGGCAAGTTTAGGTCATGAGCTGCTCAAATTTCCCAGAAAAGCTGAAAGGCTTGTCACCTCGTGGCTGACCCATAGTTAGCATAAAAGGCTGCTTTGTCCTACTTATAAGCTTATCATGGTGGCACCCAGATTTGAAAAAAGTTCTTGAAGTACTCCAAGAAATGGACAATCTGGGATTTATAATCCACAGCTGGTTTGCCAGGCTGTCAGAATATTCTGAGCAAGAGCAGCTTCCAGTCTTGAACTAGGCTGGGAGGTAGCAGCAATCAGCTCCCTAGAATCAGGCAGTTAGCACAAGAAAAGGCAGTAGGATGCATCACCCCTTTTGTAAAAATGACCAAGCACTGTCATATCTGGGGCCCGTCTGCAGAAAAGGAGGAAGCGTTCTACATCCCTCCCCTAGCCATTAAGCTGTAGGGGAAACAGGAGAGATGGGCTTGCATTCCTGACAGTAATTACTGCGATTTCCCTTATAATTAAAAGATGATAGATCCATAACTTAGAATGTCCCTTTAGAGGGATGCATCTCTGGGGGCAACTTGGGTCAAGTAACATGCCGCCAGAAAATGGCTAGTGCTGAGGGACATCTGTGCTGTGTAAGTTTTAGGAGGTTTACTTCAAACTAGCTCATCTGGTCCCAAAGGCAGAATGCACTGTCGTGCTTGTACTGCCTTCACTGTGCCTCTGAAACTCATCTTTTGGATTAGTTTCCTCCAAAAATAACTTATTTGGGGCAGTTCAAGACTGCTGTTGTGGAAGCCAAGCCCATTAAAGCAGGGACAAGAGGGAAACACATTTCAGAAGCACAGTCCAAGGTGAAATGCTAACACAGATGCACCCATAAGTACCTGCTTCTGGAGGAACAGGAGGAATAGATTTGGACTCTGTTTCATTGCTGCTTTACTGAGGTAACGATCTAGTGGCTGGGCTCTTGTAATTCAGCCAGTATTTAACTCCAAGGCAATTACCAGGCATGAAAGACAAGGCCATGACTAAGTTCATTAGGTATTTTCCACGCCTTTCATCCTTTATTATGGTACTGATGGACTGGGGCTTTTTTTCCCATTATTCCCAATGGTTTCATACCATGGGAAAAAAAAAACTCTTTCTTGACCTACTGGTAACTGCAGCTTAATGTTAAGTCAGAATTCCCTTTGATAAAGACTTAATTTCATTAGGAATAATCATTTTTCCATTAAACCCATGAGGCTTAGAACAAAATACTCTTTTTTGCCCTTTAAACGGATTACTCTTAACTCACTGTAATTTTAAATGTTCTTTGTGCTCAGAAACAGCGCAGCTGCTTTTGATTGTATCTGATGGAAGAGGCCTTTTCTTGGAAGGCAAGGAACGAGTGACAGCAGCAGTTCAAGCAGCTCAGAATGCCAATATCTTTGTTATTTTTGTAGTGTTGGACAATCCTAATTCCCGGGTAAGTCAGTGAACAAGGGAGAAGTATTCAACTGCAGTGAATGAGAAACTGATACAAATCTTTTTCTTGTCTTTTTGTAGTGCTCTACAGCTGTCTTATCTTTTTCAGAGGTCAGAGATATGGAGCTCAATTTCAGTTTTTCATGTCTGTCAGATCTTTTGTGATTTCTCCCTCCTGTGATTCTTAATCCCTTTTGTATTAAAAAGAAAAAAGATTGGTTTCCATGCCACAGAAAGGCTAGCTAAGAGGTCCTGTCTTCAAATGCAAAGGTTGTAGATTTTGGCCACCAGAGAAGGAGCTGGCAGGTTGACAGATTTAGAGTTTTAGAGATGCTTTGTTCCATCTCAGTTTTGATTCAAATTGATCATGTCTGACAGCAGTCTCCATTTGAAATGGCAGCTGGAGCCAATGTGGAAGTAAATGTTAGACTGAAAGGAGTACAGGAGAGTTATCTAGCATCTGAACTGGGAAAGCTGAGTACCACCAGTTCTGCTGCTGAGAGTTGCAAGGTTCAAATGAAATTTGGCTGTAATGTCAAGTGAAAATTCTGGACAGTGAAATGTGTTGTTCATAAGCTGTATTAATTTTCTGAGCTGCTGTGCTGGGCAACTGAGAAGTTACTTTACAAGCAGCACAGCTGGGGTTTAATCTGAATTTTATCTTTGTAGTACTCAAATATTGTAAAATAACTTGAAAAAGAATCTTGTATCACTGCACAGATGTAAGTTGAGCTCAGCCCTAAAGAGCTTACAGATCACGGGAGCTTACAGTGTCAGGAACGCATCCGTGTATAAAACTGAAGTGCTTAAGTAAACTCAAATCATAAAATACTAAGGAAAGATGGGATTTATTTATGGAACTTAGTTTTGCAGAAACTTAAGATTAGTCTCTTCTAGCCTGTAATTTGATGGTTAGAACATGTTTGTCTAAAAGGGTAAAAGTACTTAGCTGCTTTGGTTTGATCTGCCATCGGACACTTACGGCTTTTAATCTTAGAACTCTCTTATTCTGATTTAACAGAGGAGGAATTAAAACTATTTGAAGTAGTAACATATTTTTTCCTTTTCACAGGATTCCATTTTGGACATTAAAGTACCTATATTCAAAGGTCCTGGGGAATTGCCTGAAATCAGATCTTACATGGAAGAATTCCCCTTCCCATTCTACATGATCCTTAGGGATGTGAATGCGCTTCCAGAAACTCTCAGTGATGCACTCAGACAGTGGTTTGAGCTGGTGACTGCCTCAGACACTTTGTAGACTTTGTAGACAAAGTCAGTACCTGATTGCTGCAAAGCCACTGACATAGATGAAGTGGCACTTCATCACAGAGTTCATAAAGCCTCTATAACTAGGATTAATGTGCAGGAGCTGCCCTCTGGCAGGTCAGACTGGGTAAGAACACAGTGGTTTAGGGGCATTCTTCCACATTTGTTAGAGGACAGTTATGCAATGGTGAGACCATCATCTTCTTTCATTGCCTAGTCTCAAAAATAATGCAAAACTTTTCAACTTCTCTTGTAATAACTTACTACTTCTAAAAAATATTATTGTGCAATGTTCACAGCAGTGATATTATTCCTGCCACTGTCTATTGCAATAAGAAAAAATGGTATTGCTTCTAAGGCAGTTCTGCATTAGAAGAACTTCAGGTGTCTTTGCAAAAAAGCATTCTTTAGCTTCACTCATGTGGCAGGTGCCTCTTTGGAAGGAGTTCGGGGAAGCAGATGGTTTTAAACAACCAAAAAACAAGTACTTGAAAACCTGAAACTGTTTTGCAGTCTAACACATCCTACTTAATTATTGCTGATTTTTGTCTGACAGTACCAACAGGAGAATAATGCCATACAATCATCCTTATCTGATCAAGTTTACACTGTGAAGTTTGCCCCTCTGTCCAAGGCAGACATTGAGGACCTTTCGTTAATCTGATGTTTAAGAGCACGGACATGATTGTTCATTTCAAAAGCTATGCATCTTATATTGTCAGTACTAATAAAGAGAGGTACCACTGTTTGTAATTATGACGGCTCTTCTTTCAGTTGATCACAGCTTGAATAAATTTGCCTGATGGAAAATGCTGTGCATTCTCTAGCAGTGCACAAAGTTCCATATGAAAATGTATTGTGGTTTATGTAATGTCAACACCCATCTTCCTTTCATGAGGATAATGCCAGCACAGAATTTTGATTCAGGGTCCAGTCTTTGTGACTTCTCTCAAAGGAAACCTGAAGGAAACTTTGTTTTAAATGCCCCTGGTCTAATCTCTAAAGCTATTCTTTGTGTACAGAAATTGGAGGTGACTAATTCTAAGTGTGGTGCAGGAGTTGCTCAGGAAGCAGCTGGAAACGTGGGTGAATGCCCGAAGATGTGATTTGTTCTCATTGGCTTCTAGGTAGAAAAACCTCACTTGGTGTGGCTGTTCTGAGGCGCAGCAGTGATAAGACCCAGAGGCTGTTTCTTTTGTTTGTGTCGCTTTGCCACAGCTCATTCACAACAAGCACATTTCAGAACTGCAGACTTAACAGGGGAGCTCTACCCCATTAGCAGTGAAATGTCAGGTACCGTGTTCTGTTTCCAAGGTGCTTTAGATCTCTCATAAGCGAGCACAAATACTTGGCATGCTTTGGGAAATTTAGCTGTGGAAGTAGGTGGTTTTTGTTCGTTGGATGATTCACCGGCGCGCACTTCAGATTTTTACTGAGGAGTTGTAGTCACTGGAGAACATAGTTTAGAACATAGTTTAGAAACCGAAAGTTTCGCTAAGATGGCAAGGATCTGTTTCCAATGCACGTTGTAGTTTGTTGTTCCAGTTTGTTGCATCTGCTTCCTGGTGTCCTCGGCTGCAAGCAGGTCTCCAGGCACCGACCGCGGGCGGGTGCAGGGGGGGATTGGCCTCCGGCTCGGTGTTGAGCTCCGCCTGTGCTCTGGGGCAGAAGCACCCGCGGGCTCCCGCTTCGCCCACACAGAGGAGGAGGCCTCCAGAAGCAGCGGAAATGGCGGCTGGTGCGCCCCGCCCCCTAGGGGCGGGCTCGACGGCGGCGGTGGGAGGGGCGGGGCTGCGCGTCATGGCTGCCAGCCGCCTGCCGCCCGGTGCGCTCAACCTGAAGCAGGTACGGGCGGGCGGGTGGACTGCTCAGGTTCCCCCCGGCAGCCGCAGTGCTGACAGGGCCCCCGGCATGGGTGGCGAATGGCAGCAGAGAGACTGAGGGAGGTGGCCGGTGGGCGGGAGCCGCGGGCTGGGCCGCGGCGGCGGGTCCTGAGGGGTGAGGTGGGTCTCGCCCATGTAATGCTGCATGTGCGTGTGTGCAGCTGGCCTGAGGCACCGCAGCGTGCTTCGAATGCCCCTTCCTATGACATTCAAGCTTCATGGAGTGGGATCTTGGGCAGTACTGCGCGGTGGGGAGCTGTGGTCGTTGAATGTCCCACAGTCTCCGAGGGGTCAGCTCGCAGCAGTGTCCTTGGACAGCGGATGGACTTCCCTCTTTCCTTCCCAGTTCCTGAGGCGACAGCAGGTTCTTCAGTTATACAGGAAGATCCTCAGGGCTATCCGTGAGGTCCCTGCTGAAGCAGATCGCCGCTATTTAAAGGATTGGGCCAGGGAGGATTTCAGGAGAAATAAAGATGCTACAGATGAGGTGAGGATCGGGAACCCCGAACCCTGAGTGCCTGCCCTCGGGAATGATCAGTGTGTTGTCCTGCAGTTCGTACAAGGGTTGTTATAGGTGTCACTTCGAGGCTGGTAAGAGCTTTCCTAGGGCTGTTCTCAGGAGCATTTATATGAAGAATTCATCTCTAAATACGATCCCCCTGTTGGCAGTAGTAATGTTTCTCTTAATTTCCAGATAATAATCTGGAATTAAAACCTAAAACCCAAACCCATGCTGCTTACTCAAACCACTAATAAGAAAAATTGTATGGAGTAATACAGTAATGTACTCATTAATGGTCAAACTTTCTATACCTTTTTTTCATCTTAAATTTCAAGCTGAACACAATCAAATTGGGCAGTTGTGTCTAGGAAGCATGTATGAAATGCAGAAACCTTCACATTTCTTGTATGTCTACTGTCCTCCACTTTATATTTTGATCCTTTTTCTAGCCAGTCCTGAAGGTATTGCTGGCTGAATTACACAAAGTATTACAGGACTTGTATCAGAATAACATTGAAACACCCCCTTGCTGTGCAAACACCTGTCTGCATAATGCCTCTGTGCAGTTGTCACTACTTGCCTGCAAAGGCAGTAAACACAGAGGCACAAAGAAAACACTATTAGAAGTTTGAATCCAGTTCCAAACTGAGTTTTAAAGCAAAGCTTTAACCAGCCCCCAAACTCATTGTTAAATTAATTCATTTGTTCACTTGGTTTTTAACCATCTCAGTGATTATAGCATTAACTTCACACAAAAAAAACATCACAATAGTGCTGGTAAGAATTGTATGTATTTTAATGTGGTAAAATCCATGTGCTTGTGTAAAACCTGGGCTGTGAACAAACGTTTGGTTCAGTAGATTGCATTTTGGTTTACAGGATGCCATCAGGATGATGATCACTCAAGGCAACATGCAACTTCAGGAACTTCAAAGAACACTTAAGCTGGCAAAATCCTGATCTTAAGTTTGTTTACAGCTGGACTTTCAGCTGCTGCAAACAAGGATAGTATTTCTTCCAGAACATGGTTACAGTAGCAGCCTTTGCTGGCAACCTGGTAATGCCTGAAGGTGGAATCTACATGGTGGTGGTTTTGTTTATTCCTCTTCCTCATCTCGGTTTGGCTACCCTCCCATGTGGAAATCACTGAGACACAAAAGGATTTTAAAGGCCTGAATGGATGATGTAGCATGTGCTGTGGGAAAAGCAGAAAGCACCAAGAACTACAGCAGCAGTGTTACACCAGGGAAATGGCAAATGCATGTAAGACAGATTATTTTGTCTGTTTTCTATTGTGGCAGTTCTTAAGTGGTAACATTTATAGTGGCAACAGCTCCTTCTGTACTGTGCCAAGGACTTTTACCAAAATTTGGGATTAAAAAACCCTGAACATTTGGGATAAATAAATAGGCCCAAAGCAAATAAACATGATAAAACATAAAGCAAGTGTTCTGTGTAGACAGTTTTTCAGTCCTAAATGAATAAAACTTAAAAGGGGAGATCTTTATATATGAAAATGAGTTATTTTATCCCCTGAAACAGTTATGACCCAGTTAACAGGAATTACCTTCAACTTTTAATATTTAGAAGTCAATATAAAGAAGAATTGTGACAGAAAAGACTAACTGCAAATATTGTGGTCTGGTTTTCCAAATGTTACGTTACTCAACTTTTAATTGTTAGCTTGCAATTGTTCTTACCTCCCTGTGAATTACAGTTTATCTTCTTTTTCTAAAGTGAAAAATGCCAAGGTGAGTCTGGGATTCTCTCAGCATAAAAAAGACAGACAAAAGTAGCTGGATACCTGACTATGCAGTAGTCAGGTACTTGCTTGCAATTTGGGTCGTGGTTTCAAGAGATAAAGGAACCCTTCCCTCTCTCTCTCTATTACAATTCATTTGAGAAGCCACTTGCCCATACCAGCTGGACAGCCTCACAGCAAGTGTGGCAAGTGCCACCATGTTGGTAAGTGCCACTGCTGGCACAGGGGAAGGGATAGGCCCAGATGGCCCCTCCAGGCTATGGGAGAGAAGGAAGAATGCTTCTTCGTGGAGCCAAACAAAGGGTCTTCAAAGTTACATATTTAGCAATGCAGGAAAGGATGTGTTGCAGACCACCAGTGAGGCTGTTAGAAAGTTCAGGTTTGTATAGACAGAACTTAAGTATGTCTAAATATGTTGTTGAAAATCTAAATTTTGTTAATGTTTTCTGATAGAATACACTGAACATTAGTGTGTTGGGGCTTGATTCTTCATGTTACCAGAAAATGCTGTTTAGAAAGGAATTTTGGCTAACCAAGCCATAATCAATGTTGGCTGTTTCTCACATGTAACTTCCCCCTTCCCCTGAGCCAGTGGTTTGATTTCTGCTCTTTAATTATGAGATTTTCCCTGCTGCCTCACCACGGTGCTTTTCATTCACAGCTCTGAGCCTGCATTACTCCTTCGACTCCAGTTTGTATGTTTATAGGTTGTGACCTCAAAACCAGGAATAGATCTTGACAGGGAGTGCCCCATGAGTGCTGCAGTCCATGATCTCCACTGCGTTGTTGGCTTGTCAAGATAAAATTGCCTGCCAGAAGGCTTTAGGTGTCTAAGTATAGTCTGCTACAGTAAGTAAGTATACTCCCAAGTGTGTGCTGTGAAGAAAAGTAGAGAATACAGGTATTTTGTGCAATCCTTCAACTACTGTAGTTCTCATAGAATAACAGAAAGTTTTGGGCTGGAAGGGACCTTACAGGTCATGCTCCATCCCTGGCGGTGTTCAAGCCCAGGTTGGACAGAGCCTTGGGTGACATGGTTTAGTGGGAGGTGTCCCTGCCCATGGCAGGGGGGTTGGAACTTGATGATCTTAAGGTCCTTTCCAACCCTAACTATTCTATGATTCTATGATCATTTGGTTCCAAACTCCTGCCATGGGTAGGGACACCTTCCACTAGACCAGGTTGCTTGAAGCCCCATCAATTTGGCCTTGAGCACTGCCAGGGATAGGGCAATCTAAATCTGTCAGTTTAAAGCCATTTCTCTATGTCCTGTCACTACATGCCTTTGTTAAGAAGTCCCTCTCCAGATTTATTGTAGGCCCCCTTTAGGTACTGGAAGCTGCTCTAAGGTCCCCCTGGAGCCTTCTCTTCTCCAGGCTGAAGAAGCCCAAATCTCAGCCTGTCTCCATAACAGAAGTACTCCATCCCTCTGATCATCTTTGTGGCTTCCTCTGGACTTGCTCCAACAGGTCCACGTATCTCTTGTGCTGGGAGCCTGAGCTGGATGCAGTACTGCAGGTGAGGTCTCGTAAGAGCAGAAGGGGAGAATAACCTCCCTCACCCTGCTGGTCATATTCCTTTTGATGCAACTCAGCATACAGTTGGCTCCTCCTTTTGAAGGAGGGGTGACTACAAAGAGCAGTAGAAAGGAAGGAATTAGCAGAAGGTGCCTCCCTTTATTTTATAGTATGCTTGTTAGCATCAGAAAACCTCTAAAATCTACTCTGCAGTAAAGTTACTGTCTGAAATTACTGCTCCAATGGATATCTTGGTATTGCAGTTCATGTGTGAAGCAGATTAGGTTAAATCCATAGGTTTTCCATCTCCCTTGCACTTCTGCAAGCTCAGGAACTGTGTGCCATCATCTGCACGCTCAGCCCGGTGCCCCTAACTTCTGAAATGGTGGGTGTGTGCAGCCGCTAACAAATTGCAGTCAGCCCCTGCAGCCTCCCTCAGCACAGACAGTAGAACTGGTTCCTGTGTTTCATAGCCACAAACACAAAAGCTGAGAAGTCAAATTTTCTGCTCCCCGTTCTGAATCAAGTTCAGGGGATTCTGTCTATTTTCTCTTGCTAGAAAACATCGCACCACAGACTTCTAAGCAACACAGACTTCTGAGCAACACTTATTTTAATTGCTTGGCAAAACATTCACTTTATCAAGATGATACAAAACTTAAATAGCATGCTTCTGCGTTCCTACAGTAGCTTAAACAAAACTGTAAACATATGGAAGTGTCTATGTTAGACTACAGAAGTCAGAGCAATAAAACTAGTGCTTCCGTAACTGCAGATACACTTTTCTTGTCTTGATAGTGCATTAATAGGAACTTTAAAAATATTGCTATATGATACAATATTTTTTTTGCTTTATACATCTGTTAAGAAGACAAAAGTTTAATCACTAATTAGTCAGTGGTGTCTTCAATACTGTGAAGTATTTTGTATCGATTTTAGGGCTCCTCAGTACAGAAAGCAGAATACCTTTCTCCTTGGCATAACAGTACTATCCTGTGTTTGAGCTGGTTCTGAACAACTGTTCTGTCATGATCTATTAACTTACATTTCTAACAGAATCTGATGAAGCCTTCACAGAGGGACAAGGAGGAAGCCCTAAAGGGGTGCAGATGCAACAGTGCTGATCTGGAATGTCAGCCTGAGCAACACTGGCCATTGTAAGTTTTGATTTTATAACACAACACATCCATAAAAACTTTTAAGATGATGTTGAGCTCTATTTTGTGGGACTGTTTGTGAATCCAGTCCTAAGACCTGCAGGTTCACCAAGGCTGGGCCTATCTTTTTAGAGATACAAGGGAGGGAAAAACCAGAGAGAGGAACAAAGGGCAAGGTGTCTGAGAAAATCCTGACTGTAGAAAAAGAAACATTTGAGTACAAGAAGCTTTCACTTCTCTAGATAAAAGGACTTTCTCAAGCTTCTTCAGTAGTGGAGAATTCATCCATTTGCTGATTGAAGAAGAGATTTATATAAGAATTATACATAGCAAATAGAACATGGTTATGGTAAAATACTTGCCATCCCTGAACAACTTCCCTGTCAGATTACTGAAGTATAGCCCCACTTTTTAACCACAAGGAGCTTTGCAAGCAGGACTCCATAAAAAAAAAGGACAAATCTAACTTAGCTTTTGTTTTAATGTGAAACCAAGAGAAAAGCAAAGTGGCAACAGAAGCCTCTGTACCTAATATGATGTATCTCACTCAGTGGGAGCCTGGCCTCTCCCACCTGGAAGCCTGCATCTGTCACCTATATGGGTTCGTAATTGGAGTTGGTTCTGTAGCTGCTGTCCACTGACTAGAGAGAGGCTAAAATAGTATCAATAGCCCTTCATCACTAAAGAATTCTGTCAAAAGCTCTCTGGATTCATTTCAGTATTGGTATCACCACATAGTTACATGTAGCCTCCAGTGGAACCCTCTAGCCACACATGACCTATGTGGAAATAAGGACATTCCCTTTTCAGAAAGCAGTTTTGGTTTCTAATGCAGTTTGTGTTCAAGCAGCACCTGGAAACTGAGAGTGCAATATTTAGCAGATTCTTGGAACTAACAAAGAAAGGAACTAATGTGCAGCATCTCATTGTCATCAGTACAGTCTGCATATGAATTCTTGATTCTGGAGAACTAACTCCAAATTCAGTTCCTTCTCCTGAAAAAGAGGATTTTGTTTGGATGTAACAGGCACTACAAATACATATATACACCAGTATTCCAGATTCCCATATGGCAGGTTCCAAAATGGGTCCTGTTGCTTGTCTTTACCTGCTTGGTAGACGCTAGCTCTCTTTTTGCACCTTAGTCCTTAATTTGCTGAGCTCCTCTTCTAAGCTTTTAATGTGTTCCTTGAGTGCAGCTTTGTCTTGCTGCGCTTTCTGGTTAGCTTGGCACCGGGCTTCTTCTATCTTCCGTTCATACCACTTCTCCATCTGTGTGGAAACGGCCTCAAAGAAGTACTGCGTTATCTCCAGGGCCTGAGAGGTGTCTCTGAGCGCAGGGGCAGGCGGCTGGCCCGCAGGCAGGACAGAGGGCTGCTGCTCTTGGCTCGGATGTGCCCCAGCGTGGTGCACAGCTTTGTGCCTCGACTGCCCACTTTTGCTGGACTTCTTTGTCTGCGTTCCTTTGTCAATGAAGTAGCCACTCTGTGGTTCAGTCTTTGCAGGTTCAGTCAAGGGCTGCAAAGCAGCTTGAACCTTAACGTGTCTTAATTTAGAGCCCACAAGCTCGGATGAGGGCAGCTCCTGCTGGAGCCTGTGGAACGTGCTGGCACTCCCAGCTTTGTCCTTTGGCCTGACATCTTGAGCAGGGGCAGAAGAAGAAACCGGTCTGCCAGTGATTAACTGTTGCTCTGTACCTACAGAATAAAATAAATACATAGATATTTAGGAAAGCTCTGGGCATGCATTTTGGCATCCAGAAATCCTTGCTGTTTGATGCATGATGCAGTTTCCCATGGACCGTGCTGTGTGTACACTAGAGGCTTACCTACCTTACCACATCTTCACAGTCAGGTGATACAATAAAGAGTCATTAAAAGAGAAAAGCTGGCTCAGGCAGAGAGCACTGCATTGCAGCTGAGGGACTACAGATTGACAGCAATCAAAGGACTCTACGAGAAGAACATGTAACAAAGACCAGGCTACATTCCTAAAGTAGTTTAGATCTTCTGATACTCATGAACTCCCTGCTTCTACACAACTTAAAGCCCCACTAATTTTTCAAAGGTAACACATTTTGATGCTTCTGAACTGTTCTTCTGCATTTCTAGTCTGATGGGGTATTCACGCCTATGTCTGTTCACTTTGCATAGTGGTTGGGGGGGGGGGGCATATACAGTGTATTTTACAGAAGCCAAGGGTTTTGACAGCATTCTCCTTGCCTGTGGAGACCCAGCCAGTCTCCCCTTCTACTTTTTACCTCAAAAGCTTCCCTGGCCAAGCACAGAGAGGTGGCTCGAAATGCTGATCATTGACTGGGCTGAAATGTTCTCAGCTATTTCTGTCGCTGTCAAAGGAGCTAATAGTTAAATAGACTTTGATTCAAGGGAAATGAGTATTTTAGGTTCACATCATTGCACCCTGCTGATATAGGTTCCATGCATCTGAAGAGCATTAAATACACTTCCTTCAGTAGACTTTGGATAATATGCACAACTTCCCACCAGAAAACAGGGTAGGAGCACTTCTGACTGGGAAGCTGGAGGAATTTCAGAAAACAGAATTATTCAGAGCACCAAAGAACTTGGCTTCAAAGACACAGTGACATGGTAGCATCAGGAAGAGTCAGTGAAGGGAACTGTGTCTTAAAATATTCCCAGCAGCTGCCTTGGAGTGTTTTCTAACCCCAAGACATACGGGATGGGGAAAGCACACAGCCAGAATTAATGTCTGTGGTATTAATACAAATATCCTTCAGCTGATGAGCTCGCCTTTGAATCAGTATGACATTTAAGTACCTGATAATGTTGTACCCGACGTACCATCCTGTTGAATGCAAAAATGTTGGCCAAAGTTCTGTTCTGGCATCTGGCCTCTGGTCCTTCCCTCATCTTCTGGAGGGCTATTTGGAAGCGTGATACAGGAATGCTGGTGGGAGCCCTCTGACTGCAGCACAGGCTGGTTGGCTTTACAGTCCTTGGCACTGTGGGGGTTGTTCTCAGTATCCAGAGTCTCAGTGAGAGACTCACAAGTGGACAAAGTTGATTTTGGTCTTGATGACCTGGAATCTCCAGACAGCTTGAGCTCCAGATTCTGAATCTTCAACATGCACCAAGTCTTCAGCTCATCCACCAAGGAAATCTATGAGAAAGAGACTGTAATTAGATGAGCCCGTGATTAGATCCAACAGTTACTGAGCTGCTGAGGACATGTGGCAAGGACAAAGAGAAGTAAGCTGAGTGTCTGTGGGCTCAGATTCCCTATACAAATGCATGTGCTGCCTCTGTTTAAAGGACTGCAAATCAGAAAAGATTAAGAACTAGGCATTAGTGAATTAAAGGCACCCTCCTTAGTTCCAGCTACCACCTCTTAGATTTGAATGTGCTACTTCAAACACATTAAGTCCTCTGATCAGGGATGACTGTTTAATTATAACAGTCAATGGTACTTTCTAAGGAACATCACGTGTGGTCAAAGCTGCTATTTTTTAAAGAGTGGAATTCAAATTAGACACTCCTGGGACACTGCTTTATACCATTGCCAACCTCTGCTTGTGGTAAAGATGAGTCCCACACTAAATGATAAATTACTAACAGCTTTCAAATTACAAAGGTGCTTAGTAAGTGTCAGATGTGGAGGCATTTGCCAGTCAGCATTTACATTATGAGTAGCTCTTTTACTCTCTCATTCATATGACATCATGAATTTAGGTCTGGCCCTTCTCTGTACATGTATATCTAGTGAAGCCCAACTCAATATTTTCCAGTAATTTCAATTAGAGCAAACAGGACATGAACACACATTTCTTAGCATGTTTTAATGGTGAGTTTTTTGCAGAAGCTAGAGGCCAGAGCTGGATCTCTACAGGAACAGCTAATTCTTGTCATGCTGGTTAAACAAGCACATGAACAGAACGTGCCTATTGGCAGTAACATTCAGCTTGGAGATGGTGCAGTGTTGCCAAAGTCAGATAGAACTGCAGCCTTTTAATGCACAGGGAAAACAAGATCAGACAGAGAAGAAGGGAGAGATTCGGGCACAACCATGGGGTTGTTAAAAGGAACAATGCAGGGTCTTGGTCTTGTTACCATTTGCAGATGTTCCTACGGACATCCTTTAATGAAGCTAAAGCTGAAAGCACAACTGTTAAAAATTTAGTAGTAGGAACCTTCTGCAAAGTACTTTGTTAGGAAAAAAGAACATTTTGTTACAGATCCCATATTTCAGAACCACCAAATTAAATTATGACAGACTGGATTTCACGCTCTCCATTCCTAATGCAAAAGCTTTATAAAGCTGGTTTACAGATTAAGGTGGTGATACCAGGGAATAATTTGGTCTTTGAAGCTCTTTTGTCTCTTTCTGCAGAGAAGTCGCCAATATTCCCTCTGCCTGCTGACGCAAAACTCTTGAGCTGATCCATCTGGGCTAACAGGGAGTAGCTGGTTCAAGCCCTACCTGCCGTTTCTCCCCCTCTTTCTTTTCCAGCTCGGTGTGCTGCTGCAGGCGGTGAAGGCACTCTGTTCTCTCTGCCGAGAGCCGCTCAGCCATGAGCTTGTCTAAAACACGGAGCTGGGGTGGGGGGAAACACACCGTAACTTAGCTGAGGTGATCATGTTAAAAACCAAACAACCCTCCCCCCACCTGTGAACCTTGTCAATCAAAGTCCTGTCTGTCTTTCAGTGTTCATTTCTAGGACTGCTGCCAACGACAGGGAGATGTAGCTTGCAGAAAGGTTCCATCACAGAATTAGTGATGGATAACAATTACATTAAAAACAACAAATAATTTAGAGGATCTTGAATCTCAGTGCAAGAAGAATTCAGTAAGAGGGATTTTTACAATTACAAACTGATGAGCTGTAGGACCGCCTTCCGTCTCTAAATTTCCCTCTTACAGCCTCAGGCAGTTTAGATTTATTGTCTAAAAAAGCACCAGAAGCCACTTTACACATTAAATGTGGGTTTTGCAAGACTCTAGTTTTCAGCATTAGGTCCCTGTGGAATATCACAGTTCCCTGGCTAGAGTATTACATTTCTGGTTCATTTTACCACACAAGAAGCAATAAGTGAATCATGACAACAAAAATGTTCATTAAGCTTAGGGTATGTTTTCATCTGGGCAAGCAGACCTCCAGGTCATAGTCTTACTTGATGTTGAGTTTTGGTTTCCATCTGGCCCAGCTTAATATTCATCTTATCTTGTACTGTCCCAAACTCAGCTTTTATCTCTTCCACTGTTGCCTCCAGCCGATTCTCCAGTTTATTTATCAGAGGCTCACAACGACATCCATTTATCGGTGCCTGAAAAGAGTCACACATTAACTTGCTACATCCCACTGTCCTCTTGGTGAACTTGGAAGGCCTCCCCAGTCCAGTCATGGGCTCTTCTGTACCACGTGCTGTATCTCAAACTCCTGATAACATCTTAAAGTAGCTCAGCAAACAGGCTATTAGTGGTGAAAGTACGGACTAGAAAAGGCTTGATATGATTTATATGGACACAGCCTAACACACAGCAGTGTTGATTTTGCTGGGGCTAGAAGCAGCAATGAGCTCAGTTCATGTACGCCATGGTCCTGTGTGCTGTGTAAGGGGATCCCAAACACATGCTGCAGTTCTGAACTGTACCAAAAAAAAGGTTTTGTGGACATGTGTGGTTTTGTGTGCATTTGTTTTCTAACCTAATGACAATAATGTGCTCTTTCTGTTTGTTTTGGTGCTGTGTAGCTGCTCCTGCCTGCCTTCACCTTGCTGACATTCGGCTGACCCTTGCCTGCTGTGCATACTGCTGCCTTTGACTCACTTGTCCCAAATCCCAACACACTTCTGCAAGGGGAGCTGCATGACCACATTTAAATCTCTCAGGGAGATGGTCTCAAAAGGCTCCCTTATGCAAGGACAGCTGATTCTCTTTGGCTTCCTCTGCAGTCTGAAGGCTGGAATCTGCTCCTTCAGGAGGCAAGTCAGGAACCCAAAGCGGCTGCTCTGAATCTGTCCACAGACGAGCCTCCTTCCCTCTCTCCTCTGGCCCTGCAGTACTGTTTCACAAATTGGGGGTTATTCCCTTGGCAGGGGAAGGTGATTGGTTTGCTCAGCACTAAAGCAAGCTTCAGAAATACAGGTACTCAAGAAAATCTGCTCTTCAGGGCCTGAGGACATCAAAGATGACAGGCGAGAGAGAGCTGTGTCATTTATTTCAGGAAATACTATGTACGGGTGTCTAGCTCTATTAAGCTAATCTTTGTGAATTGATTGTACACAAATCCTATCTGCTCTCTGCACCTTTCTTCCTGCTCCCCAAGTCTCTCGTACCATCCCATCTCCTACCACTAGATCCCAGGGGCAGGGAAATACTCCTTTCAACAGATGAAAGCTCCTGGTGGAGGAGCTTTCATAATCTCTCTTAGGACATATATTTCATATTCTCTCTTAGGATAATCCTGCAGTGCCTGTCTGGAAATTTTCCAAGCATTACACAGGGAGATGGTAAAACCTCCTGAAGTCTGCCTTGAGAGAACTTCAGTCTCTCTGAATGTTTTAACTACAGCAAGGGACTGAGGAGAGCTGGATGATGGCTCTAAGAAGCTAAGGAAATGGAAGGATTGACGTCCCAGAGGTACAGGAGGGCAACATGAAGAGCACAACAATATGGACATTTGCAGTGTCTACAGGGGAGTTTGCTGGTTTCATGCCTCTTTTTAAATAAATGTGTACTGTTAAATATTTGCATAATAAAATGATTGTCAGGCTCTAAGCTGTAATAGGTGCCCCGGAGCTGGTAACTCCAGATTTATTTGTGAATCAGTTTCTGTATAGCTCCTGCCTCCAGTAATCCTAGAATTCCTAAAGATGCATTGCACTAAACAGAAAGAAAAGTGCTTAAGCTCTTGGTTTAGTGAGCTTCAGTGCTCACCCACTGCTCTCAGTTACTCGCCTTAGAAAAGGCCTTTGCCAGCTCAGTATTTCAAAGTGTATCATCAAAGTTCCAATGTTGTTTCCACTCACCGGTCACACTATCTCCAAAAAGGAAATACTCTGTAGATCAAAATTATTGAAGTATGTCTTCTTTGACACGCACAAACCCAGACTATTGTTTATCAGACTTCAGGCCAAAATGCTGCTGAAGCCAAAACAAGGAAAACAAACCCACAGTCACGATTCCATACCCCCCGGAGTGCAGTTAGTTGAGCACATTCTCTATCTGTTAGCTACCCATGTCCCGAGCGCTGCTTCCCACATCCCGCTTCAGGAGGGCGGCGTCCAGCTCACCTGCATCACCTTCCCATCCTTCCCTCGGTAGAGCGTGTAGAGCTGGTAGGCTCGGACCTCGTGGGGAGGCGGTGGAGAGAAGCAGTGATGTTTACTTCTGCGCTTAGGCACGTTTTGCTGGGCCCGAGGTAGTGTCTGCTGATCAGCTGGGGAGATGGGGTCTGAGAGTGCCAAGACCTGCAGGAAATACATACAACGCTTGCCCCATTTATGAGCCCCCTGGTGGGAACAGGACAAACCCATCATGACAATTACACAGTCTGTTCCTGTCTGAAGACTACTACCTCTGCCCATGAGCATGGCAGGCCTGCTGCCCTCACTCACCAACACACTGGACAATGGAACTATTGCTCAACAATTATGCCTCCCCTCTGCTGTTTGAAACCTACTCATACCTTTTCCTTTGGCTTTTTCTTTTTACTCTTTTTCCCTTTGGGATCAGGTGAGGTTGACCGGGGTTCATCCTTCAGATCACTCTTCTTCTGTGGTGGCTGGTCACTGCTCGGCGTGTCATCAGCAGCTGAGATGCTACCCTGCTTGAAGCAAAGACAGGGAGTTCAGAGTGTTTGCAGAGATGGAGAAAAGGTGCCTTTTCTTCAGTTGCCCAGTTTTAAGCTGCTTTGCACAAGTGAGTGGGCAACCCTTTAGCAGCACAACACCACAGACTGCCTCAGACAGCTACTGTGGTCATGCACAAGGGATGGCTCCAAAAAGCTTTGGCCCTGATGGGATTTACAATCCCCCCTCACAGGAGACGCAGCTGGGAACGTAGGGCTGTACCTTGCTCTGTACCACTTCATCTCGTGGTACTGACTGAGCTCGCCTTTCCTCCTTCAGTCGCTCTCTCTTCTTCCTCAGGCTTCTGCCACGGTTAAAGCGTGAGACCTGAAGACAGACCACACTGTTACCCAGTGATGTCATGCTCTTTCTTACCACAGGAGCCAAGTAATAGAGTGATACCCTTTCACCTATGTCTGAAAGGCGATAAAGGAGAATGTGTTGCCAGATGAACACTGATGGGCCAAGCACCATGGGTGCCAATAGCTGTGAAAACACACCACCACTAAGGCAAGTCTATAAGGACATTCTGCAATTCCCTGGAGAGGTAAAGCACCTCCTGTGTCTTCCAGCTGGTTGCCAAGCCAAGCCTAGCCCTTCTCACTCAGGGGTAACAAGGAGGAGCAGGGCAGCAATCACACTTTGTCTCATACCAGAATAGAGAGCCCTACCATGTGCCTTCTGACCCAAAGAGCATTGCAGCATTTCACATGCAGCAGCACAGCACAAACAGGACATTTTGTCCCCATTTCAAAGCATCTTCCAGTGCAGCAAGGATGAGAGATGCCTGAAGCAGGCAGCAGAGCAACACAACCCAGGAACTTTTGGGTACAGGGCAGCTTTCTAACCCCTGGGCCACAATGGCAAACAAGTGCCTCTGGCTGCTCCATCCTCTGCCAGTCAGACCAGTGGAACCTCTGACAGCGCTTAATGCTGTGGAGGCTTAATCTGCACACCTTGCTGGGCCTGGGGGCTGAAAGGCTCCACATCAACAGACCCAAGGCTAGCAAACAGTGCCCACAGAAACACAGGCACCTTTCACAGCAGAAGAGGATGTGACCTCTCAAGGTTAACTGGACTCAGCTCCAAGTGTATGTGTGTACTGGGGAAAGATCTGTAACGTACCTGTGATGCTTTAGTGAGGAGAAGCGCAACCTCAGGGTTATTGTGCTGTCTGGCAACCTCTAGAGGGGTCTGACCTGCCTGAGAGGAAAAAGGAAATGGCATTTACTTCCAAACAGAAGCCCCTGGAAATTTGGTATTTCTCCACCCAAAGTTAGTACATGCTCTGTGCACAAGAGTGAAGTTAACTAACTGCTTTCATTTACCCCAGTTTAATTCAGCTCTAACACCCAAATTACTTTCTACCAGCGCTACAAAGAGCATTGAAGGGAGTCTGCATTAATATAAATTACCAACGAAACTCCGTGTGCTGCTTACATTGTTGACAACAGATGCATCAGCCCCTGCCTCCAGCAACAGCTTAACCACCTTCCTGTGATTGAGAGCAGCAGCTACATGGAGCGCAGTATCCCCTGCCTGCAAGTCAGAAAGAAAGAACAAGGTGTAACACACGTCCTTGGGTCTCACCCTGCAGAAATCACACCTCCCTAAAAGATGCTCAGAGCTCAAGAGACCTGCACTCATTGAGATTAAATAAGGCCTGTTCAGTAAGAAAAACAGAATTAGGAGAAAGGGGACAGGAGGGGGCAGAAACTACTTCAGGGCAAGGACCTGCTTCAGCCTGGTTTTGAGAAACGCAGCTGGGGCACTGGTGATCTGGTTTAACTGAAACAAGTGATACACAATGCAGCTGGGAGGCAGCCCAGCTCTACCGCCAGCAAATGGATACGACATCAGAGGGCAGAACCGGTTTTCCCACCACATCCTTCTCTTTTTTCCGGATTTGATTATTTGATGCACAGATGGTCAACTCTCACGTTACTCAAAACCAGCCAGGTAGGTACAAGCAGCGTGGTGGCTGGTGTTCCCTTCAGGAGATTCCTCAAGAAAAACAGGGTTTGGATGAAAGCCAGGAGAGGATCCAGGTCCTGCGTAACACACTGCCCTGCCCTTGTCCTAGTGCAGACAGGTGAAGACAGCTGTGATCAGATTCGGGCACCGCTAACACAGCCAGCAGCTGTTCAAAGGAGACGAGACACGTGGACGTAATGCCTTCCTGTCCCCTCTGCCTTGCATTCTGCCTTCACAAAATTACATCTCCTTGAGACTAGTGGATGTCTGCTGCTTGTTGCTAACCTGGGTGAGGTGTATTCATAAATAAAATCATTATATGTGCAAATATGGAACAACTTTGGGTAGTGCTGGAGAATGGAGGGAAGGGGTGTCTCTCTGGGCCAGGTTCACACCGGTTAATCGTAATATTCAGTAGCTCATTTTGCAAGTTTAAAGACTCATTTCCAAATAAAATTACACGCTAAATTTAACATACTGAATCCCTTTTTGTTTGGTGCAATAGCTCATATCTGAGAAACAAGATTAAATGTACACATCAGAAAACACCTTTATGATCTTCAACCACACATGGAAAGTTTCCCAGGAGCATGAGACGATGTGGTTAAGCACCACATAAGCTATTTATTTAGCAGATTTAATACATCTTAATGTACTAAACCCATTCCCTTCTACCACACAATTAGGCTATGCTATAGGTATAAAATCAATCACTTCTCTATAAAACAGCTATGGATGATTAATCCTAGGTTAGACTGACTATTACTTTGAATTTAAAGTATATTTTTTCTTCATTTTTTTGTTATTTCAATTCCCCCCGCTGCAAAATGCAGCAAAGAAAATTATTCAGAGGAATTTGCACTTTTGTAGTATCTGAATGTTAGTGAGTTCTGCTTCACAATGTGTCTGTCATGGCCACAGGATCATTAAATCCTAGTTACAGAGGAGAAAATGGGCCCCCATAAAACAACCGAGTCTCCTGCCCAGTCCCATTCTGCTAAGAACTGATAAGGCCCCAAGTGTGCCAACAACTAACCTCATGCCACTACTGTCCCAGACCCCCTTTCTATACCAACATATGATTGCAGAACCTCATAAATAGGCAATGCTTTAAAGAAATGATGCAAATGTGATGGCAAAATAATAAACCACTTCTATGCTATTACTTTAAGGCTGTTCTTAAAAGCATTTGGTGGTACAGTGAAACAGAGTGAAGCGGGATCACTTGGGTAGAAATCCCTCTTCCCAACAACTAGCCATATGCAAAGGGCACAAAGTCACAATGAGGTTCATGCACTGACCTGGTTCTTTTCATGGACAGAACAGAAAGCACTGAGCAGCACCCTAATGATGGGTAAGTGATTATAACGAGCAGCCACATGCAGACAGGTATCTCCTGCCTGCAAACAGAAACAAAGCTCTGAGCATGTAATCGCAATAGTAAAGCTTGCACTTGTCATGGCATTCAAGGATGAAACAACCCTATTAAACCGAAGAGAGCAGCACGTGCCACACACCTCCACTGAGCAGCAGTGCTGTCTCCTCTGCAGTACAAAACCTGCTATCCCAGTGGGGGGTGTGGGTGTGTGTGATTTAGCAAGAGCTGGGGCCAGGCAAGCTGGGGGTACAAATTCTTTAACCACTGGTGGGAAGTACTGGGATCACAAAATGCTGCTTTCCTGCACTACAAAACCTGATCTACATTTTTACATTAAATCTGTTCTTCTGAACCACAAACCAATGTGATCTGGACACTCAATGGTGCTGCACGTAATGAATAAATATGGGAGCAGGGGACAGAGCAGCATCCCCGGGAGGGGTGGCACCTGCACAGCTGGCACTGGGAGCAGAGCCCCATGGGTTTCACTTTGTGTGCCTCTGCCCACCTTGCTATCAAGCAAGGACAAAAACATCTGGCTTCCTTCTCATTATAAAACAGGAGGAAAGCTGTCTGAAACTGAATTCACCTTCTATCTATGTCATTTGACAGAATGGCACACAGTACACATGATCTGTCTCAGACTTTCACCAGTCTGGCACAAAAACCGTTTTAAGTCTTCCATCTTTCTGAAAGAAGAACCCTCCTGCAGAACTGCACAACAGTGTATGAGTCAGGCCACCAGGACCTCAAAAAGCAGCAAAGGACCAGCTGTCTCAGTTTGTGCAACAGCAAAACCCCCTATGACTCCTTCCATCCCCACTCGAGACGGACACAAGCAGTGCATTGTTCAGTCCTATGAGAACCATTCCTGCACAGGATGTATACAATGGTTTGTTAGTGGGTTTTTTTCAATCGCATTTATAGCAAAAACCACAGCTGAAAGTATTTCTGAGTATCCCTGAAAGTTACAGTAACAGCTAAAACAGAGGCACACAAAAATGAGCACGTTCTTTTCAAAACTCACGTTGTTTTTGAGGTCTGCTCGAGATCCTCCAAGTAGTAAAACACGAGTGCTCTGGGAATGGCTGTTCTGGCAAGCCAGGTGAAGAGGGGTGTTACCTGCCTTAGAGAAACACAGGAATATATAAAAGTCGTGGTTAGAAATTGGACATGAGCATTTAAAAAACCAACCTCACAGCTCTTCCCACAAGAAGATCCCCCCAGGAAGAGGATAATGTTGCTGTTATTTTCCCAAAGATATGAACTGAATGAACCTGGAGACAGAAATACCCTCTTCAACCTGTGAATTATTTATCTGGGATATAGTAAAGGCAGTCTCCAGGGGGTCTCACATGTCAGGATGCAGATTTTAGGCTATCGGGAAGCTCCAACGTTCAGAAAGCACACCAGTCTCCAGCCAGCATGAGAAGGGGAAAAAAAAGCCACCCAAACCCCAGAGAATCACACGCTGAGATTCCTGAAAGGAGCAAACATGCAGCTTTTACGGACAGAAATGAAAGAAGAGGTTGTTTGTCTATTGTCTTTCTAGCACTCTGAAGCATTTTATCAGTCTGACAAGTTTTTCTGGCAGCATTTGGCTTTTGTTGGCTTGAAATTGCTTGGGATTTTTGGCTCCTGGGAGCTAGGAAAGAAATCAGCTCAGGTGAATAGTTTTCCCATGCTTACTAGGCTGCCTGTTCACCTTGATTATGTCCTTTAACTTGTTACCCATGCTTTCAAGACACAGATCAAAGCTGCAGGGTTTGAATTACAAACAGCCAATTCTTAGATGTGCTCTTAGGTCTTCAGTTCCACATTACAGACTGTTTCTCTAAGCTGTGGCAGACATGAACATCTTCCTTCTCAGCTAAATTGCATTTAAGTGTCAATTATTTCCCTCCTGGGTTTATTGCCTCTGCAATGCCTTTATCATGTGGTGTTTGGAAGGTCAGCCATGGTGGGAAAGCAGAAAGGTCCTGTACAGTTGGTGAGGGGCAAGGAATTCCAAGCTGGGAGAAGTCATGGTTCTGGTGCCTGGGGACAGAGCTCACAGAACAGGCTCTCCTCAGCTTCCTTGAGAGGGAGAGTGGATCCAAGTTGTACCAGTCTGAAGGTCTTCACTGGTCTACTGAATCTTCATTAGAACATGCAGACTGACGGAGGATCTACAAAGAAGGCTACAACTGATCTAACAGGATGATCTACCACAGCAGAAGTTTTTATTAAGCCAACTTGACTGAAAGTAAACCTCATCTCCAGGGTGGCTGTTGGGAATACAGCTACCCAGGTGCATTCTCTATGCATTGTCCCTTCTTCAACTGCCTGCCTGAAATGCTTTTAAAACTTGCCTTTAAAATCCTAGGTGTTCTGTCAGGCCTCTGCATTTCACTTCAAGGCAGAGGCCAGACAGGCAATTGAAGATGGGAGTCATCTTCAATTGCATCGCTCTTACATACACTGTGGTCAAGGTGCTGTGCTGCAAGAACTGCACCTATGCAAGTGTTCCCAGGACGTATCGACCAGGAGTTACAGAATATACAGTCTCAAATCCCTCCCACCTTCTGCTGCTTAGCAGCATTTGGCAAGTCTAGCAGCCTGTATCTGTCCCAGCCAGCCAAAAATGGCATGATGCTCAGGTTTATGTCAAGAGCCTGTGTATAGGATGATTCTGCCTACGGCACTCAGCCGTGGTGTATGATAGTTTCTGTGTAGTCATCAGTAACGTAAGAATTTGAGAGACCAGAGAAAACATTCTGGGATTAAAGCTCTTCATCTGCCTTGAAATCAAAAGGGGCAGAAGCACGAGCATGTGTGCAAGCATGCCCAATTCCTGCATTTTTCAGCAGCTCCTGAGAAAAGATACTGTATATTAACACCCAAACAGTGAAATACAAAGGGAGAGGATGTCTTACCCTGTGGGTGAGGCATGAAAAACCAGCACAGGACCTGGTCATGCAGTGTTAGTCTGCCAGTCATACTTCAAACATCAACCCTGCTGAGCTATTCTGTGCACGTGCTTTCCAAGATATGTTGTCTCCAGTTGACATAGGCTGTACTACAAGCTAAGTCTTCTGCTGCCTGGAGGCACCCAAGCATGCCTAATAACCAGACTTGCATCTTAAACCCGCACTTTGCAGAGACATGTACATATAAACATAGACAAGGGTATCGAGATGGGAGTATAGTGGTTTACAAGACTATAAGGTCAAGCATGGGAAGTTCCTGAAGTGCCTTCGATACAAATCTAGGTGAACATTACCACAAAAACAATTCCACAAAGAAAAATTGAAGTTGGAACAATATAAAAGAAGGAATACATATAGAACAGTATCAAAGGTCGTGTAATTATGGACCACAGAGTGACCGTGACTGTACATATACATGTGCACATACAAAAACACTATGCCCAGGCAACATGCCTTTTTACTCAGAATCTTAGACTTTGACCAGCTGTCTCCTTTCTTCACTAGGCCCTCTCAGCTGTTGTTTCAGGGACACATTTACCAAGACATGCTCAGAGTTCCCATACAGCCAGGCCAAAGCCCTCTCACCTGCAACGAGGGACATGGTGCCAACCATGCAATCTGACTGGCCTGCCGGCACAGTCATCCAAACGCCAGCTCAGCTGACACCACAGGCTGCTACTGCCATTTCCATTAATTTCTGAATTACTGAACTGAAGTCTCCACAGTTCTTACAATTAGAGTGGAACTAAAGCCCCTTGGCTCTGTCCTTCTTTCCTCTAAATCAAGGTATCATGAATACTAAAAGGAACATAATCCAGGTTCAGTACAGGATTTTGGTAAGAGTCTACACTATTATATTAGAAAGAACTTTCTAACAAAAGATACACTATTTTTTCCCCTATGTGGCTTGCATTCCTTTGGCTGTTTGATTTCCAAAAAAAATACTGGCTTTTGAAAGCCATTTTCCTATTAGGAAAACTCATTTTCATTTTAAATCACCTCAAGCACAATGACTACGTTTGGTATAAATTAGAGCACCATGGAGACTTCCACAGGACTTGCAGTATTCCTCAGCTGTAATTAACGTATCGTTCAATGTGCTATTGAGTTCCCTCTGCATCAGCTGTCAAAATATGAACTCCCCAATGCCTGTGGAGGAACCATCCAGGCGTAATAAATGCAAAAAAAGAACAAAAAGAATCCCACTCAGTAGGTCCCCACCTACTGAGAAATGCCATGGCCACACATTGCCAGGGCTGAGCATCAGCCACCGTACACTAGAACTGAAAGCTCCTCCTGCATGGGTCTCACCTTGTTCTTGGCAAGAACGTTGGCTCCTGCTTTAACGAGCACTTTGGCAGACTGACTGAATCCATGCCAACAAGCTTCGTGAAGAGCAGTGTTCCCATCCTGCAGAGCACACACACAAGCAGAAGATTAGCGTCCTGTGTCCACCACACGCAGAGTAACGTACATTTAGAGCGCAGCAGCTGCACACCCCACTGCTCTCTTTACAAATAAAACCATTTTCCTTTTGTACCAGTTTATTTTCTATTTCATTTTTACAAGAGGGTAAAAATATTATTTCTTTCATTTGGATCTTGGAATTAGTTATATTTACTCCACAACTAAATTTACAGCCTGGGATTGTTGGTCTCTAGGATAGTCAAGGGAAACTGTGCAGTGTTTAAGTAGGGCACAGTAGGGTTGTACATTAATTTCTCCCTTAAGGAGCTGAGAAAAGACTCTTAAACTAAAAACTACCATAGAATCATAGAACAGTTTGGGTTGGAAGGGACCTTAAAGCTCATCCAGTTCCAATTCCCTGCCATGGGCAGGGATACCTTCCACTAGACCAGGTTGCTCAAAACCCCATCAGCCTGTTATAAAAAAAAATAACTGAATCAGTAATTCATACTGAAAAGATGGAACAGTGTTTTTCCAGTGTAACTGTTCCAATTACTTTCAAAGCATCAGATACTTACTCAGGAGTATAAACCTTAACTCTCTTTCTGAGACCTTAGTCTTACTGGCTGGCAAAGCTGCCATCCTACAGGGCTTTGCTTTCAGCCGTTACCTTGTCTTGTCTGTCCAAAGCACACCCCTCTTGAATCAGAGTTGCTATAACATCGGTGTTCCCTACAACAGCAGCCCGGTGCAATGCTGTCTGATCACCCTGCAAAAGAAACAAGCTTGTGATCAGTACCATTCCCACCTCATTCTGACTCAATGTAAACCCATACAACACACACAGGGGCTGCCTCTTCAACACAGGTAGTGTTTCAACTCAAGCTACCTTTGAAAACAGTCCTTGTAAACAACTGTCATTAAAGTTTCTAAGATTAATGAAGTTATTGAAAGTATTAGAGAACTACAAACCAACTGTTTAGAGAAGTTTGCAAGTTATCACAATCCCATATATGGGTTTGAAGGGCACTAAAACCACGGCAGTACTAGAAGGCACTGAATCTAACACATTTGGCACAACATGTCCAATAATCAACAGTATCTGTAGGGAACTAAAGAGAATTGCAGGCTGCCGTAATTCATCATAATGATTCTCCAGTACTTTCACTAACTGGATGAGGCTCTCCTGTTTTGGCTCTGATTGCTCCATTAGCCCTGCTTAGGATAAGGAGCATGAGATGAGAGTGCTTGCTTTAGCACCTCTGATGAATTTACTAATTAGGGCCAAGAGTTGAGGCAATTTTATGATGAAGACCACAACTACAAGACCATCAGCTTCAAGCAACTGAGCATCTGGAGGTCCAAACGACTTTCATTTCTCAGTGACTGGCCATATAACAGCAACAAGCAAGCTTCTTACACTGGTTTATTTCCTTTATGGCCAAGCTCCCAAAAGAAATGATGCTGATGCGGTCATCTTGTTTGACTGCCCACCTATTGTCCCCTAACAACTGCTGAATTCATCTGCTGAGCTATAGAGCCCAAGATTAATTTTCTACAAGACTTCCAGAACCTGCAGACTGGAGAGACACTAACTACTGGCCCTACCTATATGGGGTTATCATATATTTTTATGTGCATGTTGGTGAGACCACGATAAAAGAGAGGGAATAGAGGATTTATGCAGCAGCATGTAAGACACCGACCGATGGAAAAATGAGCTGTGGTAGCTCCATTGCTGCCACAACAACCGGCCTTGGCTTTCCTTTGAAGATACTTTGAACCTGCAATGTTGAAGCACAGCCTGAGTCCAGGCACAAAGACTTAGCTTCAAAGCTGCACACAGCCTTTTTGGGGGATGAATAAACAGAGTATGAATTCAATCCTCTTCTGCTGATCTAGATAATGGTCACCAAAAACCCACAGAGGACAGTGACATGCAGTGTATCGCAGGAAGAAAGGCTTGCAGGAAGCTAGCCTTAAATAGGTCAAAAGTTCTCTGCTACAAATCTTTATCAGATGACACCACATTATATTGAATACTAAAACTAGAGAAATTTCTGTATTTTCTGTCCTACAGCCTGCACATCTTAACTGGATAATTTGAATAATTTGTTCTCAAAGGCAATTAACAGCTGACTTTAAAATTGCTCTTGGTGGGCTTCTTTTGTGCTAATGACAGCAAAATAGTTATTAATCCATAAAGGAAAATCAGCATTGCCAACCACAACCTCTCAGTAACCCCTCAAATGCCAACCCCCTCCCCCCCAGTAAACCATTCAATTGGCTTATAATCGTGGAGTTGATTTTAAAAAATTGTGTTGAAGGATTTTTGTTTAAATTTGCTATGTCTGTGCTGTCTCTAGAGGTCACAGACTCTTATTTTTGTTCTTGCCCCTGCCCACCCCCATTAAGACTGGGAATGTGTTTTAAGAGATTTCAAACACAGACAGTAATGGTCACAGGAACTGGGACTTTCAGACAAACACAAAGTACTGGAAAATTGACAACACTGCAAGTTCTCTGAACCTCTGCATCTGTTCCACATTTAAAGCTAACCAACACGTCATGGAAAATGTCCAAATTATACCATCTCACAAGTGCAAGTGCCAGTTCCCACTAACTATTCCTACACAGAAATCTGGTTGCTAACAAGCTGGGGAAGTACTTATAACCTTTTTTTGCTAATACATGGTACTGATGACAGTAGCTACTGTAGCAATGGGTAATGTGGACAGTGCAAAAGGTCATTTTTGCTGACTACCACGAAGTGGAAAGTAATCCATCAACCTATCCCTGCCAACTGGTATTGCTGCACCAGCAAAACTCCAGAAAATATTATAATAAAGACCAAAACAAGATGACATCTGCCACTGTGATGGATGGAGCTTGAACAGCGAATGGTTGGTTCCTACTTCTTTAGAGTCAGGAAAATTGATTGTGGAGAAGACCAAACTGGAGGCAGGAATAGACTGTATTGGATTTAGTTTATAATTAAGGGTCTTCTTGCTGGGCTAGTTTAAAGGCTAACAAGAAGAACCTCTTCACAGTAATTGCAGTGCAGTCAAAGGCCATTCAGCTTTTTGGGGCTTGTCAATACAACAGCTACTTCTAATGGCACCTCAGTTAAACTAAGAACAAGCACATATTTGGAAAGCAGGAAGCACACCTCACTGCTCCTTTGCGGAGCCTTGCCCATGTGCTGGGGGACCATTCACTGCGACTGCAGAGCAGCACAGGGACAGCTTCAGCCATGCCCAGGCTTCGCCTCATACTATATTCTGGTCCCAAGAATGGAAGCTCAGGCAGGTGAAGGGAAACAAGTCCCACAGATGGCAGGTGAAGGGAAACAAGTCCCACAGATGGCAGGCTCAGGGGCTTCCTGCCCAAGGTGTGAGCATTGGTGCTGACATCCTCTTTATGCAAGTACAGTGAAAGCCAAGCATCTAAGAATAAGATCCAACCAGCACCCTGACCAGCTAAATAAATACCTCATCCAAGTAACAAGGAGTGCCAAAAGGTATCTCAAACCCTGCCTCACCTGCTGCAAGGCTCCTCCCTGTGAAGACATGGCAGTAATCAATGTCCTGGAGAAGGTCCCTATCACCCCCAGGCCCTTCAGCCAGCAGGGCAGGAACTGGTGAACCATTCCCTTGGACCTCATCACACACATGAACCTTAAACTGCTTAAGGTGCCGTGGAAGCAGAGCCACCAGACCGTGATGGCCTCTGTGTGCGAGTCACTGAGCACCCAACCACAGACAGCATAGCCCACCTATAAATAACCCTGCCAGCTCCATTGTGTTTCTAACCTGCCTTGCCTCCCCTGCAGCAGAGGAGCAAACCCCAGTCTTGTCTCTTATGGAGTCAGAAAAACCGATGACAGTTTTCACAGTGTGAATTTTCAGACAGTGCAATCACTGACTCTTTTTATTAATTGCTAAAATAACTGTCTCTGAAAGCACTCATCGGAGTTCTACCTTTAGCAAGGCATTAGGGGGCTGTTGCAGAGGCTCAGAGTGTAATTACACTGGTAACTGTGTATTAACTGCCCAGACTATTATGTTGGGCACAATTTATGATGCTATTTGTAGGTTATTTATTCCTTAGGAACAGAGAGCAGCTCAGTAGCAATAGAGAGAGATAACACCTCTGCTGTGTCACACAAATGTGACCTTGGTAGAAACAACAGTCTGACTAAATGCAGATGTGGGCCTGAAGCCAAGAAGACACTTAGGTGCTTAAGTGAAGCTTGGTAGAAATAAGGCACTTAAGTCTACACTGGTGTATCCTGAATCTCCTTCCTAGCTCTGAAAGCAACTCAAACTCCAGCATTTTCCCTTCAACGCCACAGACGTCTTGGCTTGCACAAGTCACTGCACCCAGAGGTTATGGTACTCACCCAGCTTGACTTGTCATGAAAACACTGCTGTGTCAAGAGCTCCACTTTTAAGAAACATGTTGGTATTCACTGGGCTAGAGAGAGGGAGATGCTGGAAGACTGGGATAGGAATCTGCATTCCCTGCTGCATAGGATGTGAAACTCCACATCCTGACAGCTCTACCTATAACGGGTCTATTGCACAGCAAGGCCCAGCACCACCAAGTACGTTTCCAAAGTGTGAAACCATGCTTTGTACAGAGAGCTTAAACACCTGCTTTCAAGGGAGGGTCACAAGCTGGGGCTCCTGATGAAAGGCAGATACATGGATCCTGACCTTCTCCATGGATTATGGCGCTACTCTTTACTGGAGCAGTTCTGTGTTGGTTAGGCTGGGGGCACTTGCTCAGTGTCCTGGTGTTTGCAATTACCTCCTCGAGTCTCCTCATTTACTGACTGAATTAAAGCAGTGGATACAACCACTGCGACCAGGCTCCTGGGAACTGGGTAGGCATCTATTTTACATCTGAAGCTCACCCCAAGGGAAGGGAAATAACACAACTTACAAAGGGGTTTCAGGGAGCTGTTACAGTTTCTGCCAGCAATCCTGGGTATTGTAGTCTCTATTATAGGCTCTACTGCCCAAATCTAATGAGACTTGGTTCACACCAGTTTGTAATACATATTACTACTTCTTCCCTCTGATTTAAAAAAAAAACAATCACCAAAGCCATAACCACTATATTCTGTTATCCTACACACTCCTATTCTGCAGAACATCCATCAGTTGTACAATCTCCTTTAAAGCCCCTCTCCAGGGTCACACTTTGTCTCCTCATTGTCTTTCCATGTTTGCAGAAATCTCAGAAAAACCTGTCTTGCTACAGAACTGCACCAAAATAACCAGCCAGAACTCATGCCTTCAACCCCCAGTACAAAGTGCTCGATGGCACTTGCAAAGTCTTAGGGGGAGGGCAAGAAGGGGGGGGAGTGAGTGAAAAAGCTGTCTGGCTGGGTTTAAACTACAACAGCTATGAAATCAAACCACTAAATTCATGTTGGAAAGTTCAAAATACAGCCAAGCATTAGATCCTCTCAGGAGCATCCAAGCATACATGGGCGTTTTGAAGCAGCTGACACAAAGGCGATTGAATCATGTGCTCTAGTGTTCCCCAGTGTCACTGTGCTGCTCTCCTCCTCCTCTGCTGAAGAAAAGCAGTCATCATGACACACAGTAAGAACTACTTCACTCTGAATGATAAATGATGATGCATGACCAGCAGAAGTGATCGAGGCATGAAAAAAAACAATCATGAAACAGATTACAGCTCGAATGGGCTGAAAGGGGAGTATAGGAATAAGCCACTCTGCATATTTATATTCAGCTAGAAATCATTATGAACCATGGGCTCCTCTTCCATGTGAAATTCATTTTCTGCTTCTTAAACTGGAGCTTCCAGAAGGGAAGTTTCAGGGCCTCAGGCCTGTATTTTAAATCAACTTGTTTTCCCAGAGAGCACATAGAAGGCAGGAGACCTGCTGTAGAGCACCAAGCGCAAAGCCTGCCATGCAGTCATGCACCGCAGAAGAGCTCGGTCATGCCAGACAATCGGGCCAAGGTTTTGCAGCATGCAGCCATGCGAGACATCAAGCTCAAGGCAGGGTTGATGCACAAGGTTTCTAACCTCCTTCTCTCTTTCTGATCTTCTAGGTTCTTTCCTAGCCTTTCTCTTCTGGTTTTTCTTATCTTTTTCATCCTTGATTTCTTTCACCGGCACAACTTTCTCCTTGACTATTTCTGAGGTGTGTGCTGTGTGGATGCTCATTGACCATTCAGAGATAGCATTGGGATCCCAGTAAGACTTTTCAGTATTGGCAGGGAGAAGGAAGGAGTTAGCTCCCGGGGTGGCGTACTCTACAGAGCTGGACTCCACCGGCTGAAATTCATAATAATCCCACTCCAGGCCACTGGAGGTCATTCTTCAACTAATTCTTACGGCTCTTACCGTGGGTTAAAGAATTTATCTGTAGAACATGAAGTGAGTGTTTTAATCTCTCCACAACAGGTAGCAACTTCCAACAAGTTTCTGCTTATCATGTGACAGATTAAAAGTTAGTCCTGCATTCATTCATTAGCTAAAGAGAGTCAACTCCAAAACAAAATGTGCTTACGTTTCTTTTGTTACTTAGAAAAATAAAAGCTAAATCAGCATTTTAGAAACTGGAGGTGTTATCACAACAATGCCACAGACAAAAATCAACTAAGTAATGTACTCTTCAATTAAATATGATACTCCCCACTCTTATGAGTGATTTAATCTTTGAACCTAAATCTGTATTCCTGAAAAACAGCAATTAAACATATAGATGTTAATCAACATTGAAACTAAGATGCCCTCACTGCCAAATAAGCACACAGTAAAGGGGACCAAAGGCATCATCAACAGATGTCAACTAAAGTAGAATGCAACTATATTCTGTGGGGCATAAATGAAGAGTAAAAATTAATTTTACAAGTTGAGACAAAAAATATAGAACCTTTTTGAAGACCTATGTAAAAGGAAAGCAGAAATATTTTAGTTAATACCTTTCACAAGCAAAAATCTTCACTTGAAGTTTTAGCCTTCCCCCTCTTCTAAGACAAATCCACATGCACTGAGACTCTGCAACTCCTGAGGCTCTCCTCAACCCCAACCAAATTACTAGCACAAAATACAGAGCTAAAACCTAAATACATTTTAAAGAAACAGCATCTGTGAATCAAGCATGCATCTATTCTGTTCAGATTAGTCACCACATTTAGAAGCGGTATGCAGTTGCTATGAAGAAAGCCCCTGCAAAGCTTGCAAGGCAAGTGAAATAGGGATTCTACAAGCTATGTACTTTTCCAGTGCAAGACTCTGCTAAACCAAAACAATACTATACACTGATCTACTGTTTCTCCATTATGGCTATCACATTTACATACAAACAGCCTAGATTTTATTACTAGAGGATTACAAAAAAACCAGACTTACTCAAAACACAGTTTTCACAGAAATCCAATTTGACCAAATTGGTGGAAGCTCTTCCATTCTTAGAGCAGCAGCTTGCTTTTCTCCGACAGTACTTGTAAACTACCTACAATTTCTTTTAAATACCTGATGAATCATTTTTGCAGCGAGAAGTCAAAAAACTTACTCAGGATACATCTGTATAAACTGATACTCACATTACACTTGCAAATCTGCTCCATTTCACAGATGAGCATAGGGAAAGAATAAAGAGCACAGGAAGCAAAGTTTCTTCCTAGAAAAACAAGATTCCCAGTAGCAAGCTGGCTGCACCCATACCCCAGTCCTAAGCTTGTCAGAAAGACTGCTCACATCTCACAGGGAAGCAGCTACTCAGGCAGAGAAGGAAACCAGTCTTCCAATTTCTACAGACATTTAAGACTCTCTAGATGCAAATAAATGCCTAAGGGGATTTTCAAAAGGCACCTAGACATTTCCAGTGTATTTTCAGTAGCCATGAAAGTGCCTCTACAAACCACCTTTGGACCTCTAGGTCCTTTGAGGAATCTTCACCTTACTTACTACAGGGGGAACAAAAGCAACCCTTCCTCAAACTTGTTCCAATGTACTATCAGAAGTTAGCAATGAGTCTGAAGAAGTTGTGGTTTCATGGTTATTCAACTGATGTTGTGCATTTTAGCCTACGCCTTTGTTCATCACAGTGAGGTAACTAAAACCATGTTACTAGTCACTCCAATGTGCCTTTAAGCCTGGTCCAAGATCAAAACTATTCTTACCGAAAACTGAGAAATTCCAATAACTTACATATTTTACCAAATGAAGACAAACTACAAATAATACAAAAATACAAACTACAAACTACAAATTCCAATAACTTACATATTTTACCAAATGAAGACAAATTTGCTAAATTCAAAGCTGTTTTCATTGTGCTGCTGCTTCACCTCAACAGCTTCACAGATCTGACCATCCCCACATCAAGTACAGCTGCCAACAGGATGATTTCCCTGTGACACTGCACAGTGCTTCAGGCAACTGCTCAATACTCTATTTGCTGCAGTATGTGTCTACACAAAAGCATCTTCCACTCAAGCAAACATCACAACAGATCATGTCTCCTGCCTGATGTCCTCCAGTGGGTTCCCAGAGTACAGTGAGCTCTTATTTCACTCCTACACCAAGTACCAGATAATGACTTTCACTGCTACTTACACCTGCCTGGCGCAACCAGAGCTCTCATAAAGCTCAGCAGCTTGAGCAAGAGGACCAAGCTATTCACTGAAAACCACGCCATTTTACATTGTCTCCCATGCAGCTTTACATCTCCATATCAGAAAAAAGAGATTTTGTTTTCATTTCATCCTACTTCAAAGAAGTGACAGTCTACTGTTAACTTGCAAAATACCTTTTCCCCTCCACCCAAACAAGAAGGTTGTGTCTACTTACATCATCCTGAATATCCAGGTCACAACCTGCCTTCAACAAAACCCGGACAACGTGGAGATGACCCTTGTGGGCAGCAAGATGCAGCGGGGTCCGGCCATGCTACAAATGTGACAAAAATAGTAATAATGTAAGAACAATTTTTATGCATGGTAGTTAAACAGAATTTTTATCTGCTTTTCCTCGTTCATACCTTGCTCTCTGACACCTGCAATAGCAGCAACTGACATACATCAGTGTACCAAAGGCTTCCCCTTAGTTTTGTGTATGCCAAAAACTCCTCTCCCTTTTCCAACATTTCAGTTTAGCCCAGTGATAACCAACAAAAGGGATATTACACTGACATAAGGATACTCCTTTACAGTTTTGGATTTGGCTTTGTTATCCATGCCTGAAGAGAATTCATGGCCCATTGCTTCTTTTTCTTGAAGTTCAGAACTGTCAACCACTTTCAGCTTCACTCAGTAGGACCAAGTTGCAGTAGCAGTGGGCTAATTAATATACTGCAATGGGTACCATCTTTGCAATAGAAATAAGAAGTGATGAACTGTTGTGTATGATGGATGCTCTCCTTAGAAGGAATGGAAGACCTGTGGTCACTTCCTGTTACTTCATGTGTACGACAACCAACATCCTTTCGCCAAAGATCTATCAGGTTGTTTTAGACAAATCTTATTTTTCAACATTGCCAAAGTCTAATCCATGAAAGTAAGAGTATAAAACAGTCATGCGAAATTCAATCTATAGTGTAATTAAGGACCTTTCCCTTATAAACAAAAGGACAGAAAAGCTTTAATTAGTGAGATGGATACATGTTGTATGGCTTTAGGAGGAAAAACAAAGATTGAAATCTGACAGTAAAATCAATTTAAAAAAAAAAGAAGAAAACAACAACAAACCAACATCCTCCCAACAAATGGGTTAAAAAATATCTAAGTGAAATGACAAGAGGAAAACAATAGTTACTCATAACTGAGCACCACTTGATCATCCTTTGACAGATTTTAAAATGAAGTATTGCAGGAAGAGGGGAATATGCTGCTTCTCCTAAAAGAGGCACGAGAGTTGAGACTTAGAGAGGGAAGAGATTGTAAGAGGCAGTATGGACAACAGAGAAGAGCTACAACAAGCCATTCCCTAAACATGTAAGCCATACAATCTGAAAAACTCACAAGGGAGGATCGAGAATTAAGTCCTGCTCTAGGAAATGTGTGTGTGTATGTATCTATATATATAAAATCTAAAACATCAACATGAAAAGCAAATAAAACACTTAAGAATTGCTAAACAGCAACACTCTAAAACTGTTAACTGGAAATTTTGTTTCATTACAATTGAGAAAACAGGATTTCAGCCCCTGCTGAAAGCAGAGCATCTTCAGAAAGAATCCCATTTTTTCCACTAGGAATTTTATGAGATAAGGAGGAGTTACATATAATACAGGTGAAGAATAACGTATCTATTTCTTCATTACTGTTGCTGTTTTCTGTTTTTCTACCCCACGATTTACCCTGCTAAGGAAGGTAATCAGCCCTAATATATCACCTACAGAAGGAGAAAACACCGAGAGAGCTCACTGACTACTAGTGGCCTCAAGTAAGTAGGAGGCAGCCATCAGCTCTCTGAAGTTTTAAGCAGCTTCTCCAGCAGGAAAGCCTCTTCAGGTAAATAAAAAACCAAACGCAAGGCAGGGCTGTTTTCACACAGCAAATCCCAAACCTGCATAACTGGAAAAAGCCACAGGAATTCAGCCTCTTCAGAGCAAAAAGGAAAACCAGTGCCGAAATCCACAGAAAGGCTGGGGACAGAATGTCCATGTCATCACTGAGTAGTTGTGCAATGATTTGAAAACATTAAACACTGATTAATTCTCCTACACTAGCATTGATTAATTGTGCTGCATTATTGATCTGAGGAGCCAGATCTAAGGGAGAAGCACTCTTGACACACGGGCCTCAAAACCCCAGTGTTGGCTCCTGTTAGGAGCAGCAGCTCATTCCCACACTGGAAACTTCCACTCCTGCCCTACTGAAGGCATGGGAAGGGCTCACTTCTGGCTATCACCACTGCTCCTGGGTGCCATCCAGCCTGCTGCCTCGGGGTTTCTTGCCTGACCTGCTCTCAGGTCCCTAAATGTCTGCTCCTCCGGTGAAGGGCACTAAGCTGCATCGAGCACGCCTCCTCCATAAGCCTGGAGAAGGGCTAGGGCTATGTCACTGTTCTGGGTAACTCAATAGCAAGAGGTATAAAAGTCTCCAGGTTAACATGGGGGTAAAAGGGAAAAAAGAGAAAAGAGAGGAAAAAAAGGCAAGTCCGATTAACAAATCATTCCGAGCTATGAACAATATGTTTGGATTATGAGTATGTGCTCCAGCACGTTCATGGTTATGGGTTCTGACTTTCTACATTACTTAATAGCAATAAGTAAATCACCTAATCCAGGCCTCTCACTTTCTGGCAGGTTACTAATATATCATGAAAACAAATAATTGCCATCTGTGCACAGAGGAGAAAAAAATCCCAAAGAAACCGAACTTGAAGCCAGCTCTTGTTCTTTAAAAGAAAAAGAGTGTCAACTACATTAATATATCCCAGCAGGGAAACTTTCTGATAAGATAATCATCTCTAAACACTGACATGCAGCCAAAGGTACTGTGCTAAAAGTAAACTATGAAAGCAGAGTATATCTCAATATGAGGGACAGGTTTTCCTCACCCAACACACCTTCCTAGGCAATCACCACACAGAGTCATCGCCTAGGAAGCACAAGAAAAGAAGACCTGGATCACACAACATTCACATGTCTGTTCAGTGCCTTAAGGCACATTAAAATAAAGTCACCCCAGGGAACAGGCTTACCTGAAGGATGTCCCAGGGAGCACCAGGGTCTTCTGTCACTAGGACCAACCCATCCCTCATCCTCAACAGGCAGCCTCCCCATGCTCATGGCCAGCCACAGGAAATGGGTGACAGAGGAGAAGAAAGCACCTACTGGAGAGCTGCAAGCAAAGGCTAGCTACTTGGCTGTTCCTGTCGCTCAGCAAACAGAGATTCACTTTAACTGTGCATGCCCCCTATCATCATCCTCACGTGTTCAGTAACTTCAGGCAAGTTCCCAAAACCCAGGGTTTTGTTAAAAAAAGAATAGTTGAAAAAAAAAAAAAAACAAAGCCAGTGTTACTGAAATAGAAAATAAAGGATTTTTTTTAATTATTCCAGAGAGTTTATTTGGAGATTCTCTATCCAAAAAGAGAGACACCCAACCTATTGAAGACACAGACCTTCAGAGACCAGAGCTATTGCATACCTGAAGTCCTTGAGCTCTTCCCACTATAAAGGGACTATAAATGAAAACTATGACTGTAATGAGGATGGGAGTGGGAAGGAGGATCAATTCCAGCACATTACACTGATTAGAGGCTTGGGCTTTTGGAAAAGCACCGATCATCTCAAGATTAATCATAAACCTGCAAGAACTGACACTGCCAGATTTTCTTTTTCTTCCCAGTAACATCAAAATGAGAGCAGAGATGGGCACTACGGCTGGACAGTGTTCCAGTACAGGCAATGCAAACACTGGAAAACACTCTCACCCGCCTCCCCACGCAAACTTACACATATGCACACAGATATTTAAGTACATATCCATGTATGCACTAATCCAAAGTAAACTGTGAGGGAGAGACAAGGTGACCTGGATGCCCCTCATGCTATGATGAGAAACCTGGAGCACAGCAAGCTTTGGAGATAAATGGATCCAGGCTACAGCAGGAAGCCCTAGCAGCAACAGCCAGAGCTGCTTGAGCCTTCATGTCTGTAAGTCAAACCAACAGACCACAAAGTTTTACTCTCACAATAATGCATCCTACCCAAAATACTTAGAGGCAAGAGAGATAATGGCAGACACACAAATTTCGCTGCCCAGGTCTCTTCTTTAAAGACATTTCACACTCACCACTGGAGCATCAAAGAGTGGATTTGTCTGAAAACACAAGTGGGTCCCAGCAGGAAAAAAAACATACAGAATCATAGAATGGTTTGGGTTGGAAGGGACCTTAAAGCTCATCCAGTTCCAATCCTCTGCCATGGGCACGGACACCTTCCCCTACACTAGGTTACTCAAAGCTCCATCCAACCTGGCCTTGAACACTGCCAGGGGTGGGGCAGCCACAGCTTCTCTGGGCAGCCTGTGCCAGTGCCTCACCACCCTCATAGTGAAGACTTTTTTCCCTAATATCTAATCTGAATCTCCCCCTCTCAGTTTAAAACCATTCCCACTTGTTCTGTCCCTACATGCCTTGTAAAAACTCCTTCTACAACTTTCTTGTATGCCCCCTTTAGGTACCGGATGCTTCTCTAAGGTCTCCCTGAACAAGAATATACAAATGTCTCCTGGATGGTTACTGCAAGAAGACCCTAAACCTAACGACTGCTTAATATGCAGATTACTGACTTAAAAAAGCTTGTGAGCATTTCCAAATATCAACTGTAACAGCTTGGGGTTTAATACAGAAATACAAATGAGAGACTGCTGCAACCTGGGATTAAAGAACCAATAAAGCAGTCATTCATATAAAAAATATGCAATTTAGACTTCTATTCAAATGTATAAAAATGCTTCAGCGGGCAACAAATCATACAAATGCTCCTGTGTCACAGGCTTATTGACAAAATAAACGGGACTACGTTGCACTAAAGCTGCAACTTCAACACCCCTGACATGCTGCTATAGCTATGGGGAGTATGAAGATGCAGCCAAGCACAGGAAACAGCCACATTGAACTTCATCAGTAAAATGGAAGGGTAGGGCTTATGTTTGTATTTAATCTGTAGTCTAACTTCCAGGCATTGACAGGCAGCTGTTGATACATACCATTTAAAAGCAGAATTTTCTTCGAGCAGCTGCCAATGTATGCACTCTGCAACCAAGTCAGTGCAGGGGGGCCTCAGCACCACGAGCCACATGATCCTTTGTTGTGTTTATTTGTAGATACCTTTACGCAAGTACATTCAGTTTTCTATCTCACCCTGCTCTTGTGCTGCACAAGGACTATTACTTATTCATCCATTCTGCACATACACAAAAACATGCCTATCCACTTTTTATTAGAATGCTTGAAAACAAAAACCAAGTCTTGTCACACTGATGCCTTAAGACTGTTGTCCGTGAATAACCTGCTCACTCAGGTCAGCGGAAAGTTTCTCATTCACCTCAGGAGACACTCAGTAAGTCCCTAAATGTTTGCCGCCCCCCTTTCAGTTCTTTTTATTGTTTAAAACAGACACAAGTAGTTTTTTAAACTGAAGGAGCACAAAAATGTGAAAGCATCGAAATATATATTGTGTTTGTTTGTTTGTGTCTTAAAAAGGGGGAAAACAGCAATTGTTTTAAAGAACTCAACATGCTCTGAAGTTGAAATTCTGACGGCAAGAGTACAAGTAGCTCAGCATTACAAAAGCATTGCCATATAGTAGGCTTGTACCTAATTCAAACGTTAAACAGAAGCACTACCTTTCGCATTTCTATGGGTTTTTTCCAAATAATCATCCCTTCTCCAGAGACTTCAATTTTATGGCTATGATCTTAATGCTGTGCTCTGCAGAAAAGCCATATTCTGCTTGCTTCCCTTTGACAAAATACTCATAAACCCCATGGTGCTGTACAAGTTACATTTAAAGTGCCTGTACTACCTTTGTGTCTTTCTCTGGCAATATTTTTCACATTTAATAGAGAAGCGGGATACTCTGCTGTACATGCTTACTAATACACACCTTCTTCTGCCCTTATTAATTCTTGCTATTGAACATTCCACCCTGTGCTGCAACACTCCAGTGAAACCCAACACCCAGGAACACTTCTATCTTGATGAGCTGTAGTGCAGAGATGGAGACCTGGAAATTTTGTCTCTGAGCACTGCGCAAACTGACATTGATGGCTGCCATTACTGCAAAGTGCCTTATTTCATCCAGTTGATGCCTGGAAGGTCAAATCCCACTTCTCTCCAGGCACCAAGCACCATTCTGGGGGCAAGCTCAAGAGCAGAGCTGATCTGATCTGTCACTACCACTGCTCCTGCGCCACTCCTGGGGGTCTACAGCCCTCTCCCTAACCTATCCCAACTCACAAAATCAAACAAAGAATAACTTCGGAAAACAACATCCTGGGAAGACAACAAGGCAGAGCAGCTCAGCAAAAGGCCCCGTGCTTTCATGTCAAAGATGCAGCTGTCAAAAACTTTGCTGAAAAAAAGCTCTACTACATAAGGACTAAAAGAAGAGACCAGTTTTCTTGCTTGGAAGATTAAATTACACCAAGCTCAGTTCTTAATTTTCTAGCTTTTGCAGCATATTCACCAAATTATAAAGGCACCCGCTTGCAGGGTCAGGCAATTTGTACCATCAATAGTCTGGGGCATTTTTTCGCTTATCGTAAAGAAATGCTGTAAGTTTCACACTTGTGAAGAATATCAGATAAAAAGGCACAAAAATGGAAATTACCCATTAGCACTTTGAGCCAGGAAGCCTCTGCTGAGCGCTAGGGCAATCTCTTCCTTGGCCACAATCCCGCATGGTTGGTGACAGAGATCCCAGCAGCAGCACAAATGCTTGATGCACGTACAACGCAGTGCCAGCAGCCCTCTCTGATGTCAGACTGTCAGCAGCAATGTGACCTAGTGGCCATCAGCTCTTCTCTACATATTTTTAAAGGCCCCAAATCTGGAATGAACCCAGTATCTCTTACTGGAATCAGGGAGAAGCACACTTCCATATCAATTTCACCTGCAGAGTTGCTAGTGATGCTGCCCAAACAAAACAAGTGCATCCCCAAGGAAACACTGAAGTGAGCACCTGGATACACAGATTCTCCACTGAACTTTATTTCTTTCATATTCTTTCTTCTTCTTAAAGGAATCATCTACTTAGAGGTGACAAGAATTAAATACCATTTTGCAGCTGAACTGCTGTTTACTGAAGCAGCAGTTAACCATATCATATGACCTTCCATACATAAAATAAAAATAGAACTGGATGAACTTGTCAGCTATCCAGTATTTAACAGTACTTTGTTACAGAAAATATCCTTCACTTTCCTTCAGCTGTGCTGAACCCTGTTTGAATAAAGGACTCTCTAGCATTTAATTCTAGATGCTGGTCACTTCAAGCTGTGGCTCTGCATGGTGTTTTTCACAAGAACTGGTTTGAGCTTCCAGATGTGTATCAGAAAAACATTTAAAGCATAAAGTGATGTGGGAACTTCTTTCTCCTTTCAAAGAGCTTTGTCTCTGCATGTCTTCTTCTTCCAGTAAAACTGACAGAATTCAGCAGGAACACTGGCTGACAAGTACAAAAGCCTTTTGAAGCAAATCCCTAGAATTTAAAACCAATCTGACAGAACAAACTGAAAACTCTGAATAAAGGCATAAGACATGCAGGTAAAAGACAACTAAGGCATGTACATGAGCAAATTTATTTTTATGCATCATTTGCAAGAAGTTTTATCTTGGGGAGAGGGCTGTACGTTTCAATTTATCTGAAAGCTTGGTCAACAGTTCTCCACTACAAGAAGCCTGCCATCTAACTTCAATTTTAAAATTAACAATCCCTATCCAGAAAGTAGCTCTTATTTTTCACTTGTTCTGCTTATCAAAAGACTGCACAAGAACCTGGCCCTCTGATGGCTAAATTTCCAGTTAAAGTGAGGCTAATTTATACAGGCTTGCTCCTGTGACAACCTTGTTGTGACTTTAAATGCCTCTTTATCCTTCCAGCTTTTATGTGTCACCAGATTAGCAAATCAAGCTCTTACAGGGTATGTTTATACAGCCTTCCATAGGCAAATATGCACATGCTCTTCTATGCAGTTAGATGGCTGTGTGAGAGCCAGATACAAACTGGATGCTGTGCAGACCTGCGTAGGACATTACTAAGCCTGAACTGATGGGCTTTGACTAGGGCAGCAACTTGGTCTTACACCTCTTGGGTCACATTAACCTCACCTCTATCTGGCTGAAAGCATGGAAAGAATGAGTGCGTACTTCCAAAATACCCCAAGCACACAAGCCTCAGCTGCTCCTTTGAGAGCCTCTCTACTCCTCTGTGCACTCCTCCATAGTCTTGCTAATCAGCTGCCTTCTCTTTTGAGCAGGGCCTATCACCAAGCTACCCAAGTACTTCATCTGTGCTGTTTGTCGATGTGCTGGGATGCATGCAGAATGACAAGAGGGACAGATTTTGTCATCCCCTTCTCTGGGTTCTATGGGGATGACCTACAATCTTTAGGAAATAGCTACAATCTTGTAGTACCAGGTCAGCTACAGTGATGGCCTCACCAGCAAGCTCAACTTCCTAACAGAAACACCAACACTCTGCACCTGGGTGCAGTTTTGCAGCCAAATGAGCTTTGCTTTGATTTTGCATGCAAGGGTTGAACCATAAAGCAAGCACAAGAAACCACCTATACTATACAGGAAAGAAGAAAACTGGCCAACTCTAGTGAATCTGTATTTTATTAAATTAACCTGATTTTGTGTTTGAAAGTCAAAGCTATACAATTTGCTTCTTACTGTAATTAAAAGAAGGCATTGATTATTGCATAATAAACCACTTTGACAATGAGGAAGTGTTAATTTTGTATTGGAATTGTGGATCATGGCAACTAATTTCATGAAATAGTTAAAACGGTGGCATGATTATTCTGTCAACCATGACAAATGATGGACATTTTATATTCAAACAATGTGGAAGCTGGATCTGAAATTACATTAGTGCACAAATTTATGCAAAGCGTAGCATCCTTTCAAACATTTTGGGAAGGTCCCTTAGCAATTTAAAAGCTCATGATCTTAGAAATATCCCAAACAAACAAAAAACAGCCACAAGCCCTCAGGCTACCATTCAGACATCTGTAAGTCAGTATTTCCTGATCTATTATTGACTACCTCTAATACCTGTTCATCAGCTACAGAACTTCTTGGACAACAGAGCCAAACAGGCAACTTTATGGGACCACTCATGTTTATTACATCTGTGCTTTGTATCTATCAATAACAGGCCACTTAGTTTTGCCAAACAAAACCCATGAACACCATCTGTCCTTCAATCACTCCAACTTTAAAAATAAATACTATCTAGAACTCAAATACTGCAAAGGGATCGAAAAACAACTGTCACTGACAGATAAAAAGAGGAAAAGACAAATTACTTATCAAATGTACTCATGTTTGCTCTCTATCTGTAAATATTAGCTCCCATATATATAGTGTTCAAAACCAATGGAAATACAAATAAAGCTAGATATGATGGAAAACAATAGTTCATCAGAACAGGATGTCCCAAACTTTACAGCTCTAAAGATCCAACTTGCCTAATTTTTTTGAAGGGTTTTTGCTGATCAAACCTTCTATGCAACAGCTAATTCTTTCTCCTCTTCTATATGCTAGTATTATATATAACATGTTGAGAGTCAGAAACAGATGAACATCTCTGAACTATCTTAATGTCTAAGCAGAAATCCTTCAATGCTGACCTCATCTCAAAGGTACAGGGAACACAGTTTGCAACCCCCAAGTCTGGAACCGACTGGGAACTCCACAGCACAAATCAATGAAGACATCAGGTATAAGAGAGGCTGCTGTACCAAGAGACTTCAGTGGCAGGAAATGCTTTCTGCATGCCGTTCCCCTGTGTGACAGGTGGCTCCCCCCACCCCTCACCCAGAAAGATGGCTGCTCTGAACCACCTTCCCTCGACAGTGATGAATAGCTCCACTCATCAGTTCACAGAGTGCTCAAAAGTCAAAGCACGCTTTGAAAAACATTGCATTAGAAACGTGGCTCCATTGACACACCACGTTTCTAAGGACACAGCATTCACTACAGCTGCATCTGCTGGGAAGTGTGTAAATACGAGACATGTACTACACTGTAAATTCACACGAGCTATTAGGTATAAACTTTAATGAAATCTAAGCACTAACCCCAGTCACATTCAGACTGGTAAAGCTACAAAGGCATTTTCACAGACAATGGTCTAGGAGTTATGTTAGTTCCCAGGAATTTCGCAAAGCGTTTTTCTCTTGTTACCTTGGTAACGGCTACCTTGGCACCCCTGTTGATAAGCTGCACCACATTCTCCACTTGGCCTTTGTGGGCAGCTACAAGCAGGCGTTCTGAAAGCACGGCAACCACATCCTGCTGGCTCATGAATTAGGAGAGACAGGTTTTCACAATTCCTCGGTCCAAAAACAAAGGCTTGGGATCAGTTCAAGCGGCATGCAGACAGGCGAGGAAGGACCCCAGCTCCTTGGACACTGACGTTACTGCTATGCCATCCTCTGGACCTGTGGATCAGAAAACAACACTGCTGTCAGCAACGTTTCAGAGACAGAAGCACTGCAGCAGCTCCTCCCTGGTCGTCTGCCTTTGCACCGCTTTGGAAGGGGGTCACAAAAAAGCCTCAAAGCCTCCTGAAGACACTGTATTTCTCTTGCAAAGCAGAGGGATACAGACAGTACCACATAATGTGCCCTCAATCCCCTAGTTTGGAACAAAAATCCTTAAACTTCCTGAGAGCTTTTGGCCTAACCTGTATCTGTGTGGCCCCCTTTCATTCCATCCTTCCCACTGGGTTTCCCAGACTTGAATTAGCCAACTACATCCACTGCAAACAGTAGCTCAGCCTGTGTTGGCCAAAGGAACAAGAATATGTTACAGTTACTGGCTGCTGATACAAATACACAAACCTCTGCAGTGGAAGGACTGAGCGCAGTCAGCAATTAAAGGCAGCTGACTGCTCCCTCATGAGTATAAAATGCTTCACAGCCTCTCCCAAGGACACCTCTGGGAGGGATCATGACCTGCAACTGGGAAACACTCATTTTTGCTGTCAATGAGAAATGATGTTCCCCCTGCAGTGCTGACATCACGCCCCACTGACCCCAGCAACAATTCAGATGTAGCACTCATCACACAAACTTGTGTGTTTTTCTTCCTGAGCTCCCCTGACCTGTTCAGTGAGCTATCAGAGCTGAAAAAGGGTTTCTGACATAATTCCAGAAAATGCATCCACAGATCACTTTTAAGCTGTAGGACCCAGAACCTGCCCACTCTGGGAGGGTTTCAGCTTTACCTCTGCTTTTCACACATGGGTATTTAACTGTTTCAGTACAGGAAAAACACCTTCAAGATAGCTAGTGCGTATCTAGATGATTTATCTTTCTCTCTCTTGAAATATCACTGCACTGCTCCTTATCAGCTATCAGTATTACACACGTTGCACAGTCTAAGTAATCGCTACAGGGACTAGATTATCATGGAGATTGATAGCAGAATACAATGCCTCTCACCCTTACATTATTCTTTTGAATCCATCTCAAAACAGCAGTAACTAAAAGCTATTACTAAAAGCTATTACTGCTTTATGTCTTTGCTGCCCCCCTAAATTGATTTGTTTGTCTCAGTTTAGCTGATATTACAAAACCCTCCCCATCATAATCCCACCACTCAGAGTACTGACATTTTTGCTAACAGCTTCAGCAGGGAGATCAGCAGCAGAACAGCAGAAAGATTTAATTTCCACCCTCATATCAAGATGTCACTCCCAGCAACAAGGAGAAAATGCATGGATGGCTTTGGCACGTGAACTCCTTGTCTTTAAAATACTGGGGGTGAGACCTTTGAATGAACATCATTCCAGTGTTACTGGACTGTGTCCACCGGTACCCTTTCTGTGACAAAAAGATGCTGTAGCCCTGTTTAATTAAATAGTTAATAGGGTATTGTGATCTCCTGTGTCACCAAAGTGGTATCCAAAGTCCCTGGACACTACAGGATCACTGATGTACACTAAGCATTTTTGGTCACATATATTAAAACCATTCTGGTTAATTTGTAGTAGTAGATGGTATTAGGAGAATTTAATCTGCACTCCAGTGGTAATTTGTATTAATGAATCTTGAAACCCTTTATGAGCAGTAATTCTTATAACACTCTTTGAGGTAAATAATATGCTCAAATATATTACATGCATTTTAGAAAAAGGCCTTTGAAAGCACAGGAAAGTTACTTGTTTCCCCAAGGTTAATAGAAAAGTTATGTCAGAGCCAGAAAGTAACTGCAGATAATTGACTCTTAATTTATATATATATTAAGTAATACTATTTCCAGGTAAAATATTCAGGTTAGCTTTTCCTCACCTTCCCCTTGCTTTCTAAGTGTAAACATGCTTGGCGTAATACGGAAATAACCACACATTTATTAAGGGAAACATGACAAACTTTCTGGGCCTCAGAGGCACTGCAACAAGAGACAACAGAGAAGTGGTGCCACTGGACTGGTCTCACACCCTCACTGTGACAGACAGAGTCTGGACACCCTGGTAACATGGAAAAGATGGAAGACAGAAGAAAAACCCCTTGTATGTTTCACCAGCACTGTATACATCATACCCTGCTGCTCTGGCACACTGATGTGCGCAGTATAGTACAAACGAATAAGTACAGGTGGCCTACACTTAGTAATCTGGTCTGTGAAAAGCAACCCAAATTTCAACATCGCCTCCCTAAGTACTTGTTTTCTGGCGACTTGTGTGAGCTGAACCCCCCTGAGCCCAGTCCCCCTGCTCCCAGCACATCCCAGAGCAGCACCTCTCTAATCCAGGAGCACTTCCCACTCCTTCCCTCCTAACCAGCACAGTGCAGGGCAAAGCCTTACAACAGGGATCTTTCTCTGTGAGCTTTTCAGGCAGAGGAATGATTTGTTTCTGTGCCAGCCTTGGCTGTGCAGCAGTAGTTGCCAGATGAACTGTACCTTCGCTTCTTTGTCCCCACCTAAGCTGGCTGCCTATGCTTTGGATGGAGTCATGCACAATACAGTGACAACTCTGCACCTTAGAACATTTGTTGTCAAACCCTGCTTGGTTTTCTTACCCTTGAAATTAAAAATAAAGAAACAAAACAAAACAGTAACATCATTGTGACTGAGACATTTCTATATCCACTGCAAAAATCTCCATGGAGATAATTTCCTGACATGCTGACATTTCTGAGCAATTTCACATAAGCTGTAGATGTTCATTACATCTTAGCCACACTGCTATAAACATACCTTAATACATCAACTGACTCACAACTGTGCAAAGTTCAGCACTGCTGGGAAAAAAATCTGGTTAACAGGTACATACCTGTACAAGGTAATGCTGGAAATTGTACTCCCTAGTTTGAATTTTAATTCCTCTTTCTCACTGCGTTCCCATCACTGCAGAACATTCCCCCCCAGAGATCAAGAGCTTCCTCAGCCTGCCACGTCCTGCCACACTGGTGTGACAGGCTGTGATGCCACTGCTGTTATCATGTAGTTTGCCTTCTTGCCTTTTCCACTTCTTGGATCACTTATAAAGGCATAGCAAGGAGTTGATTCAGCTATTGGTCTTTTATGGATGTCTCCCACATTGACCGAGTCTCCAGCAGCCGTCAGTCCCTTTACTGTAGGGCAAGCACATCACAAGCCATGCTCCTGCTCTGGGCTGTTTCACAGATGGACACTGGCACAACAGGTCACATTCCCCACACCAGCTGCTTTACATCACCTTAGCTGAGATTATTTGCAACTCAGAAAAGTGCATCCGATTAGGACAAGAAGCCCAGACAACTCTAAAACCAACTTCCCTTTTCTTCTGTGCTGGTAGGTAGGTGACCAGTGGGAGAAGGAGGGGAAAGAACCCTCTCATTCCCCTCCCACGGAACCTTCCCCAGCCTGGTGGCTGAACAAGCAGTGGCATCACTCCCTGCCAGCTTTAACTCCCTACATGCCACACACATAAAGCATCTCTACTTGATCATGTCCCTACTTGCAGCAGAAGGAGGAGGGTACCAGATGCCCAAGGACTATAATTAAAAGCTCAACCACCCTTTTCACACCCAGATGGTGCAAAATGAGCCAAAGAACACAATTACAGGTGCTGCATCACATCCCTGCTGTTAGAACCTGCTGTCCAGGATTAAATCCCTTATTATCATCCCCCAAATCCGGGAACCCCGGGTGAAACACAGAGCTCAGGAATATTCAAACCTCCTGCCTTCAAAACAACAACAAAACAAGGATTTTGCTTCAACATATTTTTAAATAAGCCACATCTGTGTTTTCTCTAAAATCAGATTACTTACCTGGGGCAGGCTGGGAAAGCAACACCTACTTCCCAATCCTCTCCAGGGAAACCAGCCAGGTGTGAAGCCCACCGGTTCAGTTGCTTCACCAAATGGCAATCCCTTCTGAGAACAACCTGCTCACCCCATCGGCAGAGCTTGGAAACAGACCTGGGAAAGCAACACCTACTTCCTGATCCTCTCCAGGGAAACCAGCCAGGTGTGAAGCCCACGAGTTCAGTTGCTTCACCAAATGGCAATCCCTTCTGAGAACAACCTGCTCACCCCATCAGCAGAGCTTGGAAACAGACAGGTGATCATGGATTAACATTCCTGACCAGCAGCAGTGAGGCACCATCACCAGGCACTGAGGTCCAGCTGCATCCCCATGGATGCTGCACTCAGCTCAGTGAGTCACTCTGCTCTACGGATGCTCTAGGAGATGTTTGGCCAGGATGGCACAGCAAGGCACAGGCAGGCAGCCGGCTGCTTGGTGGCAGGGACTCAAAGCTCACAGCTCTGGCCTCTCTCCCATGCAATTGGCAGAGTGGACAAAAAACACCTCATGCACCTTCCCCCTCCCCAGCTCCTTCCCCTCCAAATCGCTTGCAGGCTGCTTAAGCATGTGTACTGCCAAAAAAGTACAGGAAAGATGATTTCTAAAAACCAGAGGGAAGCCCAGGACAATCAAAGGTGTCATTAAGAAAACCATACCAGTAGCAGCTATATATGGAAAACAGCAAAGCCCCACCAAGTCAAGAATAATGTGCTTTTGGATCATACTTTTCTTTACAACACCACCAATACTATTTTTAGAGTTAGATTTTATACCAATCAATGTTTCAAACTGGACACCTACATAAAAGTCTGGTAGTTTATATGTTCTCTCTGCATTTTTTCCTATTTTCATTGCATATTTTATCACACCAAGTAAAATTATCCAGTTTGCAGATGGACAGTTGTGTGATTCATCACCGAGCATCAGCATGGCCTGGTGGCACATCAGTGAAAGCACTTCCTAGGCTTTTAGTTTTTCCCACTTGTTGATATTAATTACTCCAACAATGACTATTTAGCAGCCTCCCAGGGAGCATCTGCATGACAGCTGCTCATCACGCTTCCCACCACAACCAGACTGGACTGGTTGATGGCACTGTTCCACTGCAGCTGGTGGCCTTTTTACCACCAAGATCAACCTTCAGTGCTGCAACTGCCAAGCAGAATGCTTTTGGAGGGAGGCACAGACACATGGAGACCAACAATGAACATCGGGGGCAGTTTCAAGTCACAGTTAAACATCCCTAATATCTTTGTACGAAGACAACTGTTTTTCTTCCCCTCCTACTTCTTCCCCTTTTTCTCCTACTTTTACTTCCTCTCTTCGATATACAGCCCTGACCCCACTCATCCAGTATGCAGGTTATAAACTTGCAACTTCCCATATAACATGATTTGGGGTTTTTTATTTGGCTTATCTCATTGATGTTTCACAACTTTATTCCTCTCCCTGCCCTCTCTTCCAATACCTGCCTGTACACATGTCAAAACCATTCAGGACAAGGGAGATCAATTCTCAGTAAGCCCTCAGTCAGTTGAGCATTATTTACATGACAAAACAGTATCTATTGTTTGACAGGGGCACTGTCTGCGTGCAAATACACATGCATGAGGTATCTGGCTCCCATTTGCATAAAACCAGTTAGGAGGTCTTTCCAGCTCACTGCTGTTTAACAGCAGTTGTGCTGAAGCCCAACCTTGGGAATGAAGCAGGCAGGCAGCTGTACTCGTGGGAGAGCAGGGGTTTATGTTATGCTCCCACACAATGGGAGAACTGTCCCTCAACAGCATCTTCTGTGCAGGAGCCACCCATGAATCAATTAAAAAGCCACACAGATCCCACTGAAGCTGACTGCAGCACTTCACCAGGAGCAGAAGGTGCCGAAGTCCTTCCCATAACAAACTCCCTTTGCTCCTCTGCTGCTCCTTCCTCCTTTCTTACTCCCAAGGTATGTCCTTTGCTGCCAGGAAAGGCCTTCCAACCTCCCTACTCCACCAGCATGGTGGTTTTAGAGACACGGCTTTTCAAATTACCTACAGCACAGGCAGTATCTGTCATGAAGTTTGGGGACCCCGCTGCCCCCATGGTGGTGTGGTGGTATGGAGGTGGTGTGGTGGTATGGAGGTCTCCTACTCCTTGCTTTCGATTTGAACACTCCTCTCTGACAGCATAAGCAATCCCATAGTCTCCCACAAAATAACCTATTTTACCAAAATGATCCCCAATCTTTTTCTAATATACTAACAAATATAATGAAGCATGGAAGACCACTGCCCATGGACAGGAATCCCCGTTCCACTCCATTCTTTCATTTCCTTTGTTGTTTTCTATTCTAGATAAAACACACTGCGGTGTTTTTTTTCCCTTCCCTCTGGATCACTTTTTCCAGCTATCTTGCTGGTTCATCCTCTGTTATATTTCTTTTGAGGCCTGGTACTCAAAACCCCATAGACTATTTGCAGAGGACTCCTGATGTGAGCAGGACTCTTGATGCGAGCAGCCCTAAAGGAGACCTGGCTGCAAGGGGAAAAATACTGAGCAGAAGAAGATGTCTGCTGAAATACTGACAGAGAAAATGCCTGCTGCCCTGTGAGCCTGGGAACTGCCAGCCTTGGTGCTAGCAGCATCCTTTAGAAGCACAGCCACCATCTTTGAAGTGCAGCTGGGTACCTAGAAGCCAGAGGCACTCTGAGACAGCATCAATAAGCACAAAAACCAAGGGACTATAACAGCAACTTATTGTCTAAATAGGTGAAAAATAGTCTGAAAAAAAGGAAAAACATCCTAAGAAAGAAAGGGCCAGTAACTGCCATTGGCTGTTCTACGTGCAAGAGCAGAAAAACAGTCTGGAAAATAAAAATTGGTCTGAAAGAACAGAAATCATCATCATCTATTTGCTCTTGCACGTGAAAACCAGAAACTAACAGCACCTATTGACTGTTTCAAGGGGTGGTGTCCTATGCCTTCTTATGTCTCTGTGCTATACAGAAAGGACTAAAGGACTTTATTTTTTTTACCCAAAACAGAGCTTTTCCCTCTGAGAATTTCCTGTGCTACACGTAGTTTTCCTGAAGAGGTTGAGCTCCCTCCATGAACCTTCTATAAGATCTTCTAGACAAGCTCTTGGACCCTCGCCAGGGATGTCTGGCTGACTCCCAACTCCATGACAAGGATCATCTTTGACGTGAGACTCTGCCTGTTGCTTTCCTGGGCCCACTTATGGGGCCAGTTCAGTTTGTGAATATATATATTCACTGTGTTGATCGTAAGTATTTGCTAGTGGTGAATTTTGTGTTATTTCTGGTAACATTAACAGAGTATTTCTGGTAACATTAACAGAGCAGAGAAGTAGCCTCCATGTCCTTGTGTATTACAGAATCCCTGCAAACCCATGGTCATGATCTCCTACTCCCGCAGGCCAGATAACCTTTCGGGTTGTAACAACTCCCTCTAATCTCCTCCACAGCTCCATTTCTGCATCCCAGAGCCCCAGAGCCGGGCTTGCTTTTCCTTGCAACTGCATCACACAAATCAAATTCACTTCCCAGCCCATTCCAAACTCTGTTCCTGCAGCTTAACCAGTCATTCCCTGCCTTCTAGGAAGCAGAGATCCACTCCCACAGCCGAGTAAGTGTAGTGCTTGGCACTCACCTCTGCAGAGTTTAACCATCGTCAGTTTGGAGCCAAATCCCCAAGGATTTCCTCTCCTCCTGAAGTTCCTGCATCTCCTTCCCACCCTACACAGATCTTATGGTCCTTTCTGTCCCACAACCCATGCAGCCATCTTCCTCTGCTGGGGAAGGAGACTGAGGTACTTTGCATATTTTCAGACACCAGTAAATGTATTTGTGTTACAGGAGAAGAGAGAATCTGCTCTTCATGTAATGTCATCCTGCCTATCACCATATACAGTGCCCCTGATTTTAATGTTCCTGTTATCAGGCAGTAAAATGAACACTGATTATCTTCAGAGTTTGCCCCCTTCATGTACAAGACCCATCAAGGGAAATATATACAGAATAAATGGCAAAGGATATGCAAGTACTACTTGCTTCATAAATCTATTTGTGAGTTGTGAAAAGTCATCAATCACTAAGGCCTCAATATATTTTCCTCAAAGAGGATCATAAATCAAATCAGAAGTTTTCTGCAGATGTCTGGATTTCTTATCTAGTTGCTACACCTGAAGGAGCTGGAGAGGCTGATGTTACCGCTCCAAATGTTTGGGCACTTTCTTGAATAGGTCCAGAAAACTGGATAATTATTAGTATCTTTTAAAAATATCACAACTACCACACTGCAAACCACCTTTTGAATCTCTACGTTTATCTAGTGGCAGAATTTCAGTATTACACAGGTGAGTATCTTCACTACTGAGAGGATACGCACCTTAAAACAACAGCTTAACTGCACAATTAATTCTACATGTAAAAAGGTGATGCCAGTGAGTGCTGTGCCATTCCTGTTGCAGTGAATATAATAGATCTAAAGTATCTGCTCTGCTTCACTGATAATTAGTGTAAGTAGGGCCATTACAAATTCATGAATCAGGTGCCCTGACTCCATATATGACCTATCAAAGGCAGTTTAAACTGACTTCACCATCTAACCCAACATCGTAACACAGACGTGTCACCATGTAGTATTTCCTAAGTATCCAGCCACATTTTTGTTTTTCTGGGAGACTGCTATTAAGCAGATGTTTAGTGCCCTTGGCCAGAAGCCCTATACAACCTTATGAGAATTCCCAAGAAGATCGTGAAGGATATTTGTGAGGGACGAACAGCCAGTGTATCTAACGCACAGAATCACAGACTGGCTGAGGTTGGCAGGGATCTCTGGAGGTCATCTGGTCCAACACCCCTGCTCCAGCAGAGATGGTTGCCCAGGACCATGCCCAGATGGCTTTTGAATGTCTCCAAGGATGGAGACAGCACAACCTCCCTGGGCAACCTGTGCTCAGTCACCCCTATAGTGAAAAGGTGCTTCCTAACGTTCAGAGGGAACCTGCTGTGTTTCAGTTTGTGCCCATGGCTTCTGGTCCTGTTACTGGCACCATTGAAAAGAGCCTGGATACAACCTCTTTGCATGCTCTCCTTCAGGTATTTCTGTACATTGATGAGATTCCCTTCTCTTGCCTCTGGTCAGCCTTCTCTTATGCAGGCTGAACAGCCCCAGCTCTCTGTCTTTGCTCACAACAGAGATGCTCCAGTCCCTTCGTGGTCCTTTGGTGGAAAACTTATAAAGCAATAGTCACCTGAAGCCATTAGAATGAATGTGTTTAAAACTGCACATGCTCATTGTGTGAAGGTTTATCCCATAAGAAGAGGAAATTACTTGTTCATCCAGAGAACAGGAAAGCCTATAAAACAGCAGGGTATGTACTACTCACAGAATAGTTTGCACAGCAGATTAACTTATTACATTTGCAATCTAGTTTCTCTTGGAATGAGATTAGAAAAGGTAGAGATTTTCACCAGTGGGACTCAGACAGCAGGACAGCATCCCTAGTGCAAGCATGCCCCTGCAGTACAGCATCCTGGAGCACACTCATGTTTTTTTTCTCAGCAGTGCCAACATTCTTGTCTACTGTCTCCTTGCTAGTTTCTTTGGTGCCTTCCGCTTCCTTTCACACACCCACCACCCATGTGGCCAGTGTGTGCTGCACATTCAGGTCACTCTCATACATTCCTTCCCCCACCTCTTCTATGCAGGAAGGTCTTTCCAAATAAGTGTAAGAAACAATAAGGTTCACACCAGCTTTAGTGATATTTGAAGCATCTTGACAAAAGGATTAAAAGCCAGAAACACCAGGATTCTTTTACCATCCACAAAAAAATACCAAAAAACAATCTGTATTTTCATGAATTCTTATTTTAGAGATTGCATGGCATGGACACAGAATCATAGAACAGTTAGGGTTGGAAAGGACCTTAAGATCACCTAGTTCCAACCCCCCCTGCCATGGGCAGGGACACCTCACCCCCATGTCGCCCAAGGCTCTGTCCAACCTGGGACTGAACACTTCTTAGGGCAACCTGTTCCAGTGCCTCACCACTCTCATGGTAAAGAACTTCCTTATATCTAATCTGAACTTCACCTGTTTAAGTTTAAAGAAGTTCATGTGCAAGTCTTACCGCAGAGCTATGATTCGCAGTAGCAGTTCAAAAATTATCACTTCCATTTTATTATACGATGTTCCTCCCAATACAGTCAATGATGACTGAAGCCAAATCTCAGATTTGTGAGAGCAAAAGAAAAAACAAGCCGATTGCCAAGTGTCTGGCACCACCTCTGCTCTGTCTGCTCTGACCACAGATGACTGAATGCAAATTTTCAGAGCTCTCCAAAACTCAGAGGCACTCTGGACAGCACTGTGACATCAGATGTAAATAATAAGGTTCACAAAGCAGTGCAGACATGTACCACCGACTTACTCAGCTAGGCTCCCTTTATAGTCAACAAAGGACATGATCCACATCATCCTGAAGTACATTTCAACTGTCAGATAAATGACACTCTAAAATTATTTACCTCATTAAGCATCATCTCAGATACTCCACTATAAACATCCGAAGTTAGATTAAATGAATCCCATCCACAGTATCTGTGAGAAACACTCAGTTTTCTGCAATTTGCTAAAGGACTTCTATCTGCCTGATTTCACCATGACATCTCCTGTCAGTGGTAAACCACTGTGATTTATTTAACATTACAACACTCGCATTGGAAAAGCAATGCAAAAAACAAATGGTGCGGAAAGTATCAGCAAATCTCACTAATTACTTGTCTTCTGCATGGATTTTAGAAATCACACCACACTCTTTGGTTTTATTTTCTGAGCCCTAAACTGGCAATGATCCCACAAGCCTGGCTCACTCTCCAGTGCGCTATTTCCCAGAAACAATAGAACAACTTGGTACAAGGAAAGCCCCTCCTTGTGCCGAGGATGTGGCTTTCTAATGGGACAGTCTCTGGCTTTCTCTTCAAAAAACCAATCATCATCATAAACCTTATTCCAGCAGGTGCACAGTGCACTGCTGCAACATGCTGTACACAACCAGGTCAGGAACAAATACATTTTATGACATTAAACATGGACCCTTTTCAGAATCATCACAGAGACCTCTAGATCCAACTCACCCTCATGTGAAATAGGCTAACTGGAGAAAGCTAAGTTATTTCTTCTCTCTGTGTACATCACATTTACATATATGCACAAGCATGTATACATCTGTGACAGAACTAGAGCTCATTTCTATATCCATCAGCAATTTAACAGTTAAATAATATTACAGAATTACATCTTTTAGTCATTCTGTCTCCAGTAAAAATTCTCCTCTTCCCTGTCCACCTACATACGTTCTCTACATGTAGCTTAGAGGATGAAAATACTATTTTACACATACATACCTAAATACATACAGACATATATAAAAGCATGTAAAAAATGACAGATCTAACTTCTAAGGAACTATGTGCATTCTTACAAAGAGTTTGGGCTTTTAACACTGACAACTCAAAAAGCCAAAGATTTTAAGGAACTATGTCTCCAGATTTTGGTCTTTCATTTTCCTCTCCATCCAGCACTACTACTACTACTAATGTCCTGGTTTGCATACCAGGGAAGTGGTAGGCACTATATACACATCCATGCAAGTTGTCAAAAACACAGAAAAGCATTATAGGCTCCACCTATCTGAAAATTCAGTGTTTCACCATGTTTTCCTGTACCTGAGCATTTATCCTGATGAACCATTCATGTAGCTGTGATTCCTTTAGCAGCATTGGAACAAATAAAACAAGCAATTGCAATCTTTGTTATATCAATGTATTGTTCAGTCTGACACTGCTTTAATTACAGGATAATTAGCAAAGATTGATTTGGGTTTTCTTCTTTCATGCGTATCAGAATTGTGAGTGCCTTAATATGTCAAGCAGGACTATTTCATTTTAACATATTTGCTGTTAAGATAGCATCAGAAGACATGCAGCTTGCTTTCACTCAAGGCTCATGAAACAACACTGCTATATCATGCATGAAAAGTTAACAACCAATACTGTAATATACCTTAGATAAATATCCCAGCTAGTCAAGCACTCCACAGAAAGAAACTCTCCAGACTACTCTGAAGGAAACCAATCACTGAATGTCAAGCATTCTCTCCCAGCTGGGTCTGGGCAGAGCACAGGTGATATGTCTCAGGGGATGGGCTCCTTAGGCAGACCTCTTTCAGCTGTGGAAAGGCAGGAGTGGTACCTGGGTTCAAATGCCTGGGAAAGGCCTGGACACTGGAATCACCCACCTCCAGCCACCCCAGCTAATGCTTCATACTCTGTAGTTTCCCACTGAATATGTGATTCTTCAGGTCTACAAGTTCATCTCGTAAATTCTAGAGCTACAACATACAAAACACCTAAGAATGTTGCTTCGCAGTAAGTTCCTGTACATAGACATTCACTATTCAAAAGTAAAAAGCAATTAAAAATCACTGAGAAAACTGCAAGCATCCTCAAGATGTTCTCTGTCTCTGCCATTGGAAACTGTTGTTGTCTACCTGTGTCCTGGAGAACTCAGATCAGGAAGCCATCCTCTTCATTAGGAATTAGCAAGGCTCCCCTATTTGAGCAGGTGAACATGGTCCACATAATAGGACATCTTTCCCAATACAGCTGCTCAGATATGTCCCCACGCAGCTTTTGTATCAGCCCCAGGAGCTTGTCCCTCCCAGGTGGTTCTTCCCTGACAAAGCAAGCTCTTCCTATGAGCCAGCCTCTTGCTTAGGGAAATCAATAGGACACGTGACACTTTTCTTCACTAGCACTGAGCCACCAGTCCTTAGAAATCCCTATTTACCCAGGAACTTCAGTGCATTTCCAAATGCACTTCTGCACAGCATTATTTTTATACATTTCAGATAAAAATAAAGAAGACAGACTTGGTTTTTACTCACTCTTAGTTTTTTCTGATGAACATTTTACAGCTGTGTCTTGCAGGGCAACCTCTGGCTGAGAACAATGGGGATTCCACCTCTAATCTTCTCCAGTGCTGACAGCAACAGTGAGTCTCTGTACCACGGTATGGTACTCTGCTCCTGCACAAGAAACATCATAAATGGAGCATCAGAGCAGACTTAGGAGTACAGAAATTTAACACCAGTGCTTTCTGCAGCATTCAGCTGCCTGTATCCATCTGGGCAAACCCACCCATTTCCTCCTGAGGTTTTCACGCCCGCTTCCCACTATAAACAAAACAAGTTCAAACCATGGCTCTCCAGTCTGGTTCCCAGCTAATTAATCTCTGAAAAATCAATGCAGTGAGAGCAGAGAGACCTTTGTACCTTCCCAGAAATCAGGCAACAAATCAGGAAAATCAGGAAGATTACTTGTCCTGCTTCTCTCTCTAGTACCTTCCCCATCACATCTCACTGTCACCCTAGCCCAGGTATCCCATTTCAACCATGGTACCTAGGTGGACATAAGCAAGTAAATTCTTCTCTGGCTGTGGGAACTTACTAGGTGCATTCATTAAGGTTTCCATTTTCGCCCTGTAATGTCTCTCTTATTCTCTTTACACAAATACTCCTACTAGCTCCCCATTCTTTCTGGTTTTCCAGGTTTGTTGCTGTAACTGTTGTTACATCCTTTCTGAAGCTAGCATATCCCCTCTAAACTCCAGATAGACTACCTTGTTAGCAGTATTTGTGAGCAGATGAAAGACTTACAGGCCTGCACTGCCCAAAAAGGCAGGTCTCTACTACTCCCGGGTCATAAATTCAACTCTTGAGGCACACAGAAGTGGAGGGGACGGGGACTCATGGTGGTTTCCTTTCCAAAGGTAAAATGTCAGCCCTGTACACCTGTAGAGAAACAAGTTACGGAAGCTTCCCCAGGGCACAGAGGCAGAGCAGCTGCCACTTTAACAAGGCAGAGATGGACCTTTACTCTCCTCCCAAAATCCCTGACAGAAGCAAAGGATCTGCCAGAGCCTGGGCTGCTGGTAAAACAGAGCAAGCCATAGAAGTAAACAATGTGCTGAATGATCACCTATCACCAGTGTCACTACTTGTTCAGCAGTGTTGCAAGTCCTTTGTCCTGCTTGAACTTTTGAGAGCTTCAGACAGAAAACTGCTAAGAATAAATAATCTCTCTTGATCTCTGAAGCAGAAATCATTGCTGAAATGCCAGTTCAGTGACTTCAATTAGAAAATGCTGTTGGAAGACCTTACCATCCCTCTTTCATACTAATTAACATCTCAGCATAACTCAGCTGCTTTTCTTATCCTTTTTCCTAATGCATTCAGATCAGCAGATGTGTTTATGTAGGAAAAAAAAACGATAACACAGAAAGACACTGGAAAACTGACCACTGGTTATGTCTGTGACTTGACCTTTTGGTACTGTTTTGCTGACTATGTTCTCAATGACAGTGTCATTGCTTGAAAATACACGTGTTTCATTTTAATTAGAAATTCAACTGAAATATAGAAAAGAGAACAAAACAAAACCATCTACCCAACTTGTATCTAAACTGCAGGTAGACTATTAATATGTCACGTTCAAGATGAGGTGCAAAAAGACATAGCCTAAAGTTAGAATTACTGAAATGGAGATCAGAGAGAGATCTCCAGAGCTCATCTAATCAATTCTTACAGCTTGAACGAATTTACACACTACTTCTACTTAGGAACACATGAAGTACCCTGAAAACAGGTTCTCAGGTCCCAGAGAGCATACAAGGAACACAGGTTATGTGTGATTACAATTGCATTTGGGAACTGGAAAAATAATAGGTTCCTTTTTAGAAAAAACCCACAAACAAACCAGAGAGAAATCCTGAATTATCAGGAATCTGAGTGGCAAGAAGAATGACTGTTTTCCAAATGATCCAAAATACAGAACTGCTGCTGACAGCTTGGAAAAGGGGAAAAAAAAAAAAGCAGAGGTGATGGGACAGAAAAATGCCAGCTTGACATCTCCATGTCCATAAGACTCTACTGGAAAGAAAGACAGGTATTTCTGGCCTATAGAGAAGATATGTTGGGGGTGCACAGCAACAAAAAGAAGTCTTCAGCACAGAGACAGAAGTTGAGCTGATGTTGTCTCAAGGTAACCTCACCCACAAGGCTCAGAATACAAACACAAACAACCAAGGGCACAACCACAGACAGCAACTGCAAAATGCTGGATGGGAAGGATCCTCCAAACAAATCACTGTGGAGGCACAAGAACCCAAAGAGGACATAATCAGAGAACAAAAGCATGGGCAGAATTTCAAGAACAACACTGGGGACAAGAGACAGCTGTCAGCTAAAGTGAGGCTGAGGAGGCAGAGCAACCTGTAAACCTTGATGAGGAAGACATCAGTAAAGATGCTGCCCAGAATGAAATGTGCAAATCTGGACTGGAAAAGGCACGGGTGCATTAGAAAGAAGCACTCCACCAACAGCTACTGACAGCATGTTGAGCAACAAGAGAGAGAGTTGCAGAGGGTACCTAGAAGTGCAAATGTTAACTGGTGATGGCCTGTCCTTTTTTCAAGTTGGAAGAGATTCAAGTCAGCTTACGTTGGTATCAAAACCACAGGAACAAGAAGTGAGGGTAGACACTAAGCAAAGAAATGAAAAAGCAGTGGAATGATTAAGATTGAGCAGGGCAAGCAGAGGGATTAGCAAAAGAAGGCAGGCAAAGAACTTCTGCCTTTGCTAGAGAACAGACAGCTTGTAAGAAGGGAGAGCACAAGCAGTGAAAAAACATCTTTTGTCAGTCTTCTCTTCAAAGCCATTGTTGAGTTTCTGCACAGAGAGAGAACTGGAGGGAAGAAAAACAGGGAACCCCCCAACAACAAACCCAAGCTGGCAAAAACCTCACTGGGGCTGCAGAGAGGGACTGCAGAGAGGGACAGCAGTTAAGATGAAAGGACCCATGGCTACCAGAACCATGGGAAACTAGCCTTGAACTGAACCCCGTGTCAGCACAAAGCACAGGAATGACAGAGTGATTCTTGTATTCCTCCACCAACGAGATACAGGACACAGCAGAAGAAAATACATACTCTTGAGTATTCTTAAATGAAGGCTGGAATGATGCTTGGTATACAGTAAAGAACCAAACACACCCCCAAAGTGTCAACTGTATAAATTATGTTCCTTTGATGCGTGCACAGCCTTGTTCACAAGTTGTTACAAAATGCTAGGTTTTAAGTTCCTGCCCTCATACGGCTTCTGGGAAACCTGAACATTTCACTCAACAAAGATTTATCCAACATAATGAGAGCTAAAGGATGCAGAAATCATTTGGCAGACTGCGCTACTAGATGTACTGTTCAGGCACTTCCCACTTTTCCCCAGGTTCACTGCTTTAAGGACAAGAGTATCTCTAAAAATCAGTAAGAGATACACTAGAAAAGTTTTAAAATTGGGGATTATTGAGAAATTTCCAGATACTAAAATTGAATAGAATAAGTTTACTTCAGGGAAAAATATATAGGAAGTCTACTGTGTTCTCCCCCTTGGAAGAAAAAAATCCTCCTTTACAGAGTGACCAAATCACTTTTCTGCTTCATGAAAATTCTGCTTATATTTACATTGCTTTTTCTTCCTTGGAAAGTTAGACAAGGCAATAGTCCATCTGACAAGACAAAAGATACAATGGCATGGTTCCAGGAAGTATAACACAGAATTGATTCAGCCTCATTGCATTTGCTTTCTGAAAACAATCCAGGCCATACTTAAGTAAATATTTATATTCAATTACTACATCCTTATAAACTGCCAGATTTGCTTAGTGTCCATGATTCAAGAAACATGCAGGTATTTCCCAGAATGCACGGCAGTCCAGTCAGGAGGAGGTATTTCTAATTTTCATTAGGAGGGAAAAGATTTACATCCTTCTGTCTTTTGCATCAGCCATGCAAGTCTCTGTTAAGGAAGTTTAATAAAATTTTTTTTCCTCCTCCACATTTTTGATGCATGCATTAATCAATTACAAAACAACACTGTAATTGTGACATATAAGGGCGCCAATTCTAATTGCTGGAGATCAACAACAAAATTTTAATTGGCCACAGTAAGACAAGAATTTGAATTTAAGAAAGCATGACTAAAACACTAATACAGCTGCCCTCATCTTTGAACTGTTCCTACAAGTGTCAAGCATTCCACTTGAGATTAAATATCACATGCATCTGATGTACAGAGTTCATTTGTATGCTGTATGCCCATAGAAAAACATACAAACTAAGCTGTACAAATCCATTTTTAGCACAAAACATTACTTGTGGTGACTCCTAAATATATTTTATGAGCTTAGATATCAATCATTATATTAAATAAGAGCAGGACTAGGACTGTTCCTCTACAGAACCACCAGTTAAATACATTCATCTACCTACATTCAGTTAATGAAATGCAAAGCATCTATTTCACTGTCTTTGAAGTATAAATATGTTGAGCTCCACCATTCACCTGGTATACCTGACCAAGTGTACGTGATGCTGGAAAATACAATGAGTTATAAAGCAAGACTGGTAAGACTAGACAATCATAGAATAGTTATGGTTGGAAAGGACCTTAAGATCATCAAGTTCCAACAATGTTGATACTGATCCCATAACTCTTATTTAGCTTTCAATCTTCTAAATCTAGAGGACACAGATACGGTTTATGCTTAACAACTGATCTGTCAACACGACATCATCTTAGAAAATCAGCTGTTCACAGAAAGGTGATCCACTTTTCCTTAGTAATGAGGTTGAATAAGGTAGAGAGTCTACTCTTCACAAACAATCATCATCATAGAACAAATCTTGGATTGGAAAGCCCACCTAAACCTCTCTTGAAACATGTTTGTTTTACCTGCTAATGGCCAGAAATTTTTGGTCTGCCATTCTATAGAAACAGAAAATGAGCAGTGCTCTGAATAAAAGGACAATCAATCTTACTTAGAAGTGAGTTGCAATTAAAGCCTTCCACACAGTGGCCACAAAAAAACAGACAGAAAATATATGCAGCAGCGATTTAAACAGATGTTCTATTTTCTTTGAGACACCTTTGTAAGTCCAACCCGATGCACTGGGGACACATCCATCTCTGAGTGCTCACTCCGCAGAGCTGCACTGTTACACCTCACTGAGAGTTCTGGCCAAGAAATTATGATTTGCGTGTGCAAAACTGGGTAGGAAAAATGGCAGACCTAGTTGGTCTAGGTTTAACACGGTGTATCAGATGGTTAGTGTCTGAAGAGTATTCAACAATATGCATTATCGGGGCACAATATACTGAATTTCTTTCAAGACGACTGGACTTGACTATTTATGTAAAAACAGCTGGGCTGGGTAATGTTGCAGCAGCCCTCAGTAATGGTACTAAATTGACAGCACAGGCAAAATCCCCTCTCACACCAGGAGAGCGTGCCCAAAGACCCATTGTCATGGCTCATACCTGTTTTCATGCAGCAACACTCAAGAGGGGGGAGATGGCAATTTGGTCTCTTTGTTCATTTAGTTCTTAATCTCTCTGTTGAGGCTGAACAATGGGGGAGACCATTAGTGTCAGCTCTGCTGAGACTTTCTGTTATTAAGGCTACTTAAGCTTTTCCAAGTAAATTGCATGTGTCAAACTAACATCACGCAGTGATGGGCAAAAATGCCATTACACAATTGCCTTCCCTTTCTACTGATCCACCCAGGAGCAAGGGGGAAGGGAAAAGAAACAACCCCGGAGACTTCAGCCACAGTTCCCTGTTCCTCCCACAATTTTACACAATTGACACACAATACATTAGTCATTCCTTCAAATTCTTTCACCAAACTGAAGGTTAATGACAGGCCATGCGTGTTCCTCTCAAAGCCTTGCAATAGTCACCATGCTGGATGCATGTTGCCTAACTTAACCTCAGGGAAGATTTGGTTTAGATTAGTTTAATTCTACATTCTAATCCTTCTACAGTCAATGCAGAAAGTGAAACTGCTATAATGCAGTCAACAGGATGAGTGCCCCAGGTTCTTTCTGACCCCTTTGACCACAAAGGGAGCTCACCTCTAATTTTCACACACCTCTACTTAGATGGCGTGCACTCCATACATAACAATGAACTGGCCCTTCATTAAAGAAAGAACTCTGGTAGTCAAGGCTTTCATTTTCTTACAGAAACTGCTAGAAATTCTTTGTAGTTTTCTGAACTGTAATTATAGCCCTGTGCTCCCATCTGAGGGCCATGGGATTCCCAGCACCTTTTAACCACAGTTCAATTATCTGTCATTTAGCACCTTTAAGCAGCAAAGGCATTCCTTGTGCCACTTTGAGTATATCTACTCTTACACATGCAAACCATTAAGTATGATTTTTGACCCTATTAAGTCACAGGGAATTCGCTGTTAATTTTGACAGCATTCGGATCTCACTGCAGCTCCCCATACCCAGAGAGCTGTAAGGCTTGTTACTATTCATGTTTACAAATGGATTTAAATCTTTAAGATACTTTTTATTTTTTCATCTCTGAATATAAGATCTTTTGGGGATCTTGGAAAATTTAATCTGTAGATCTTCTCCATTTACAAAACAGCACCCTGAAGAGTTCTTTCTGCTGTTGCTGGGTGCGACATATGCATATGATATTTAAAATCCATGCATGCTCTGAAGTAAATAGGATTGCTAGCCTGCGATACAATTCCAAACAACAAACTTAAAAAAGAACAGGTCGTCCTATTCAAATATGTGTTCAACTCAGTTATGGCTTTTCTCCATTGTGTCTTCCTTTCCTCTTTTTTGCTAGTTTCTTTACTGCTTTTCAGATGAGAAAAGGGAAAAATACTAGAAGGGAAGCTCAAGCACATGAAAGTTAGTCAATTCAAAGTTACGGCTGTCAAAGGAATATTCAGGTAACCGCACAGTCACTGTAAGGCACACACATTAAAACCAGATACCGTAACTGTCTACAATACACAGACACCACAGAACTGTTATGGTTCCTGCAGGAAAACACACCTTTATGAACTTGCTGGCTTAGCTTATTCTTTGTTTAAATTCTCCATGATGCACATAACTAGCTGCATCACTGTTTCATTAAGTACTGTGACATTTTAGCTAGATGCTTCAAAGAGATTTATGCCCCTCCACCCAAAAGGGGCAAAAAGAGAGGCAAAGGGCTGTGGAGCAGTATGACCGTGGGAATGAGGTGCACTCCACATGAAAACAGAACTCCTCAGATCACAACAGAATTGCCAGCCTACAAGATGTCACTTACTCAGTTGTCTCTAAAATATGGGGAGTTTTAGGGAATTAATTAAAATAAAAGAACAAATTGTCAAATTTCCCCCCTAAACTATGCCTCACAAGTGCAGAACCTGATGTTTGCACCTCTCTCCCTCACCACTATTCTGGAACCCAAACCACCATCCTGTGGGGCAAACAAGAGATGGGGAAGCATATCCACAGGTACCCCAGCCCCATTCTCTTCGCTGACTACAGAGCATGCTTATGGAAACAAGAAAGGCAATCCAGACTAAGCACTTAATTTAGAGATTTTGAACATTGCTCTGGAGGAAATACCTCTCTTACTGGAAGAGGCTGCCCAGGGAAGTTGTGAATGCTCCATCCCTGGCAGTGTTCAAGGCCAGGCTGGCTGGGGTTTGAAGGCTTCCCTGCCCATGTAAGGGGGGTTAGAACTAGGTGATCTTAAGGTTCTTTCCAACCCAAACTATTGTATGATTCTATTCTATGATATACATTCACTAGAAGAGAGTCCAAGGTAGACAGTTTGGCTTAAGAGCCAAGTGTCCAAATTTGAATGGCTTGATGTTTCGCTAACACCTGAAAGACTTCAAAAAATGACCTGCTTATCTTTCTCACATTCATTCTAAATCATTATGTTCCAAATGTATTAGTAAATACAGGAACTATTTTTCCTCACCTAATACAAACTAAAATGCATATTTTTCATATCTGTATGTGAGGACACTGGATTAGTCCTATTTCTGGTTTGGATATTGAGATTCAAATACAGGATTCTGCCTGAGAGGTAGTCCCCACTGCACTGCCTTAAGAGATCCAGCTCAGAGCAGATGCACACATAGCATCTGAACAGGCAGACACATCTGCCTGAAAGTACACTTGCTGTACTTGCAAGCCCATACCTGTTCAGTGCACTGCCTGCTTCCCCACCTGTGGCAGGAATAAAAGGGAAATGGATTCAAAATGGGGCGACATAACTCAATAGCTACAACTGGGATATCTGCAGAACCCCAAAAATATCCCAAAGATTTTATGCTTCATTTGTTCTCCTGAGAGTAACCAATAAGCAGACTATTTTATGGTTAATCCACCAGATCTCTATAGAAAGAATACATGTGATGGTGAAAACAGTGAGTAAAAAGATTTGCTTCTTAAAACAATATTGTCATCAGCTCCAATAACACCAGAAGAAGGAAAGAAAAAAACCCCCAAGAGTTGAAAACAAAACACTAAAAAAAAACCCAAACATATGTCATTTCAAGCCTTGTGGGTTTTTATACACCACCAATTACTCTACAAGGTCTTACTAATGATGTATGCTCTCAACATACATTCCTGTAATACAGTCAAAAGTCATTCTTTTTGTTAAGTCATCTGTGCACATGAAAGAAAATCAAGTAACCCAAGAAAACCATTTGACATGAAGGTCTTTAACCACATAATTTGTCAAAGGTTTTACTCTTTAAAAATGTTTAAGGAAGCTTAAAGGAGATACTGAATGATTCCTGTACTCTGTTCGTCTGTACAGCAGGGTAATTCCTGTTTCACATGTTAGATGGTGTAATAGATAGTGAGATAGATGGCTTTCCAGAATGAAAGAGAAAGAAGGAAATTACGCAGCTCTGCAGTTCTTTGTAAGACTTTTCAATTTACTAATAATAATCATAAGTGTGATGATTTTAGATGCATACAAAAATAGTGCACAGAAAAAAAACTATGTGGAATAAAGAAGCCAGGTACTGAGAAATACTATGATTCTCTCTCATCTATGCAGGTCTTAAGGTTTTCTGATTGCCGCATGGTAGGTAGTAGTTAATGAAGAAATCTGATTCTTTATTCAGCTGTAACACAAATTCTTATTAAATGGAGCACACACATACTTCTAACACTGATATGGAACACTTAAAAGAACAGCAGCCATTAAATTGGCATTTCCAAATCAATTAAAAAAACCTTCAACGGAATAAAGACTAGAACAGGAGCAGAAAGTATTTCTCAAATGAAGCTGCATATTGCATAGCAAACACCTGCACCATTGCCACAGCTAGACACCTGCAAGCTCCAAAACCAAATCCAACCAAGAAAGAAGAAAGGAGAAATCACAGCACAGGTATCATGCCCTGGACTGATCACTTACTATGGAGCAAAACCACCTTCTCACCAGAAAAAAAGTGTGTGTGTATATATATATATATATATATATATATATATATAAAAAATATGTATGCCTGTATAGTTATATATTTCTCCTATAAGACACTTGCATCAAAATACATGAGGTACTGTAATTGCTACCTGCAAAGGTTTACAAGGAATTATAGAAAGGACCATCCATTATAATGAGCAGGTGGGAAATTATTTCCAAAAGACTAAAAGATACTACTCCCTTGCCTTGCCTCAGAGCTGACACTTCATCTCGGACGTCTTGGTGGAGAGCAGGTACCCCTGACACTGCAGGGTCCTGAAAGCAGTAGCTCCTGTCCCTGCAAGGTCTCCTCTTAACATCTGGGACGTTTCATGTCTCACTGCCTTCCAGTTGGTTTCCAAACAGGCCCACAATGCATTATTCCCCACCCTGCAGCCCAGGAGAGAAGATGGGGAGAAGGAAGATTTTATTAAGCCCAGTTTGATCCCATTCTCAGCAATTTGGCCAACAAAGAGCTCTAGCTCAAATGGGGGTGGGGAAGAAGGGCACACCTCCTGGTGTGCCTGATCCTGCCATAAATAAACCAACTAATCCCTTTCTAAACTACTTAAGTCCTCCAAAGCAGTTATTTTAGAATATGGACAAAAACATCAGCCAGTCTGTATCATCCATACCCAGACATATCCATAAGGCTCTTGGATTAAACTCCCAGATATTTCTTTCACGCCCTCACTGACAACCTCCTCCACCTAACCTCTCATGGGTGAGGGGTTTTGCACATGTTCGGATCTCCAGCAGCAAGAGCCAGCAGTTCCTGCCTACATCAGGCAGTTGGCACATGGAACCAAGACTCAGCACAAACACCAACAGAGAAGAGAAGAATTATAGCAAAACATCACAAAAAAAAAGGGAGCATTCGGGGTTACTGATAAACTATGGCATCTTCGGAGCTGCAGAGGCAAGAGATGTACACTGCTGCTCTTGTCAAAACCTTCAGTAAGGCCAGGCTTTTAAGAAGGCAAACAAGAAATTTGGTTACAGCTGCTATTCACCGAGCCCCAGCATCACCAATGCAGAGTGCAGGAGGGAAAAGACAAAGTTCAGACCCCAACTTCAATTCTGCTTTTGAACTTCAGTCCTTCAACGTAATATAAAATCATAAGAAAAGGGAGCAAACAACTCAGCTGCCAAAAGCCTACCTAATTAACAGGAATTTGTTTGCTTCACATTTCCTGAATTCTTTTCTCTTTGCGAGACAATTGACTAAGAAATACTCCTTTCCTCAAAAAAGCACCCAAGCAGAATAAATAGAACTACTAATATAAACTGGCAGCTGTAAATTAATCTATGTAGTAGGCAGTCTGGAAGGCTTTGTTCATCCCGATGGCTTTGTCAGCTACAAACCAGAGGAAACAAAAACAACCCCAAATATTCATTCATATCCGCAAACTGTTCATTAACAGCAGTGCTAATACTTAATCTCACCAGATGCTGGGATGAAACAAGCATCGCAGTCTCAGTGCACTCAAGTGCTGTCGTGCCAGACAAGAGCTGTTATTGCGCTGGCACAATCATCTGAAAAACAAGCAGATGTGCACGCAGGCATGCACAAGCTAGTGAGGGAGCAAGTCAAGTTTTTCTATTGCTGCCTAAGTTCCTTCCAAGACTGTCATACTTTTTAAACTGATGTCATTTGAGCCTGTTGCACACAGATTATAGACTAAGTTTATGTTCTGTTTCTCTAAATGGACATCTGTGCCCCCAATCCACACTTACAAACTTTTAGTGCAAACTTTTTAATGATTATATCTATTTTTGTCATATTTATTTTCATGGTTTTGTCAATTTAAATGAGGACAAACATAAGAAAGGACTGAGTTTGCACAGCAAAACACCCAAATTTATAACCTCCTTAGTAAGGAGAAAGAAAGTACAACTTCTGTAATAGCTGCTACAGCACTATGTTATTAAGTGCTTTTATCTCAAGCCTACCTCAAACAAGTTATTTCACTCTGTCAGCTATAGAAAAATGTTATCAAAACCTCTGAAGAATAGTTTTAGAACTACTTCTTTAACACTGACCTGGGAGGGATAATGAAAACAAAGGTAGATGATTTCAGATGTTTATTATTTACCTCACAGATACATTACCCCTTGTGTATTGTTATAATCAACACAATTAGAACAGTATGTTCATTTGAACCATTCAGATCTAAGCTCCTCCTAGGTTCTTCAAAAAAGAATGCAATGTCACTAAAAGCAACTTTTTTCCCTCTCTCTTGATTTATGGTATGATTTGGAGGAAAAAAAACATTATATCCAGCTGCTCATATTACATACTGCAGTATGCAAATTACATGGGGAAATCCAATCAAAACAAATCACAGTCCTCTCCTTCACCGCCATTTAAATGTATTTCATCCAGAAAAGTAACCTCTTGCTGATTACTTGCAGCAGCATCAGTAAGAACGTGTCACAGCTCATTTGCCAGAGCCACAAGAATGAAGTGCATCCTGTTCTGACGATGCACGCTTGTGGAAATACCCTCTTTATGAGGTCTGACTTTGTTTTCTTGGCCTGTAGCACCACTGCCAAAGAAAGCTGCCATTTTCAGGTACCCATACCACGTAATACATTAAAAAGAAAAAACAAAAATAAAAACAAAAAAAAACCCGAATGGTTATTAACTGAGGTAAACGCAGTTTTAAGAGTTAAAAACTGAGTTATCAATCATGTCAGTTCATACACCAGTAGAGTAAGTTTCTCAGGCAGGTGTTGGGATGGTAAAAGCTTTACTACGCTAAAACATTAAAAACAGAAGTAAAACCAACTGAAAGATAAAGGAAGGCACCTTACGCCCATTGCCACTTTACTATTTGGGGTGAATCCAGCACATTTTGGAAGCAGTACACTGCCAAAGCATCTTTCTTTGAGAAAGCACTCAGCACAAACTCTTCACTTGCCCCCATCCACATTCTTCATTTCACCTGAACTGATCTTGAACCGGAGTTGTTGGGCTTTTTTGATTCTTACTTCTGTAGGTATTTGATTTATAAAAGTGCAAGACCATAAAGGTTGAGCATGAAGGAAATGCACAACAGCAGCAGTCTCCCAACCACGTTATAGAGGACTCTCAACAGTTAAATCCCTGACATCTACACAGATGCATGAGGTACATGTAAGCCTAAACTATTTCTGATTCCTAAGAATGCTTTGGTTTACATTTCTCAGGAACAGACTCAGAGAAGAACAACTTGTGTATTACCACAATGCAGCTATATAGCCACAAAGTCCCTTGATATGATCCCTCGGCACCACATGAAGCGAGGTTTTATTTTCCCCACTGAACATCCTAAGAACACTGAGACAGGTTTCCACAATTGGCACAATATTACCAAGACCCAAACTTGAGTTACTTTATCTCAAATACATTAAAGTACTAGCCCCCACAAGCCTCATCTCAACTAGCTTTCTGACCCATGGACACTTAAGTTTATTTAGTACTTACAGAGAGAAAATGTCCCTTTCCTGTCAGCCTTACTGCTCCTTTGCTGATAGCTCCCTCCTTCCTGCTGCCTCCTGTGCTGAGTAGAGCTAGGAAGCTTTTCATAATTCCCTGCCCATTCAGTGTAACATTCAAACCTAAAGCTGAATTTACTCAGATAAAAAGCATATATATATATATAAATATATATATATATGTTTTTATGTATGTGGTTTTGTTTACATTCCTTTTTACAATCTACGTTACGGTTTATAACATCTAAGGTGAGCTTTCCCTTCTTCTGTTCTGTAACACCTCTCACCATCCTGGATCTGCTAACCCTGCTCCTGGCACCTTTGGCATGTATATCTGTAGTCAGGCTCTAAACCCTGCATCTCCAAATGCTTCAGCCCCAAGCTCTGGCAGCTCTGCCCCGTCTGCCCTGGGGTAAAGGCAAGCCTAGGCCACACAGGTCTTACCACCAACACAGCAAGTAACAGAAGAAAGCTCTTGTTCCCCATAAAATCCCCTTCTGTAATGGCTGGACCAGAGACATCTCTCCTCTGAACTATTCCCACCTCTCTTTGCATCAGCAGTCCATTCATGCTGCTCCTGCAGAGGATCAGCACATGTCCAGGAGAGCTCGTTGGCTTGTGCTTTGCACCACACCCCTCTGTCTTGTGCTCCCACCCAGGCTAAAGGGAACTCCAGCAAGCCCCAAATGCCAGCCATGGCACAGCCATGGGCAGCTCAGCTGGGAGGCAGCAGGGAAAGGACAGCGGAAACACACTCATCAAAACCTGATCCCCGGTGAACTGCTGCACGTATTCACACCATCTGTGCCTGGAAGGACTACATCACTAAAAATTGGAGAAAACTCTGGATGTAAGTGCTAAAAGGGTTACAACAAATTATCAAAGCACCCATTCTTAACTTAGTAAATTGTGCAATTAATTACGGGAAGGATTATGTCCTCAGGAAACCATGCTCTGGCCAAAACACACCTACAGAGCCCTCCTTGCAGTTCCTCCCTGGACAAACACCAGCAAGTAAATACTGCTCTGCCAACACGGTGCTGTCAAGTGGTAACCGAAACACTCAGCAGCTCACAGGAGCAAAAACATTTCCAACCTTCAGAGGGAAAAAAAAAACAACTCCAGGCTACCACATCATTTCGCCAAAACACAAAATCATATATGAACAACAACTGAGCTAAGTTCTTCCATATGCAGGCGTACATGCATGCACACACTGCATTGCCATCTTCTGTCAGAGGCTTCTACTACCAGCTGCAGCAGGCAAACGCACCCCCTGCTTAATCCCCTCTCCATGTGGGAAAATAGCTCATTTTACCAGCTGAATGCAAGCTATACATTTTCTTTATCAATGTGTATCATTAGGCATTCTTTTCTCCCAGACATGAATGAACTGGGGAAGAGTAACTGATTTCTAATGAGGAAGAGCAGAAAGGCAGGGTGACAATAAAGGAACCCTGTATTAATCAAATGTCCAGCCTAGACAGCAATACTGAGGCCTTAATCTCTGTCTGAGAGAAGTGTTGCTTAAAGCTTTCACTCAAACAGAAAAGGAGAGATTTCACATGGCAGGTGCTGCACTTGATGTAGAAGTGAAAAACTCCATTATGCCAGCTGTCTGGTGAGTATTAGAAAAGAAAGAGGGAAAAGAAGAAAGGAAACAATCAAGCAGCAGCCTCAGTGCAGAGGAAAGTGGGAAAGAATGGGATTTCTTGTTAAATTCTCATATTATTATGCATTAAGAAATTTAAACAGACTGAACAACATGATGGGCCAATGCACTTGTTCCTCATCTGTAAGCAGCTTGGAGGAAGCCACTTTTTGTTCCGGCACTGCTCCCTTCATGACCAGAGGTATCCATGCAGGACAGAGATCGGGCACATAAAACACAAGCATGACAGCTCAATTGTGCAGCTGAAACTCCACATCCCTCATGCTGGGATCCTGCTCCCATCTCTTTCCTACAGTATGTTCCTGCCTCTTGGCTCGAGTGCTACAGGCCTCTTCTTTGCCCATCCAAAAACACATTAGCGCTGCTGGTGCAAAACTCTCTTCTGCTTGTGTCATCTGGAAGAGCCTTCGTGCACCTCCCTGCCTCTTCCAATTCCTTTCAACCCCAGGAGAAAATGTCTCTTTCCTTTCTAGCCTGAGCTTCTTAATTACTCTCTGTGTTATTAATTATCTCTGTAACAGTATTATTTAAGTCAGTGAAGTGTTTTGGCATAAAAATGGTGTGAAAGACTCTTAAAAATGACCTGCCACAGAAAACCTACCCTGTTCCTCTGTAATATTAAAATATGTATTTAAGTGTGGAGAGGAAAAGCTCCTGCTTATTGCTTGTATTAGAAATTCGTGTCTTGCCTCTCCTGGGATCTCTCATGAATGACAGGAAAGACCATGTCAGAGTAATAAGCATCACTGAAAAAGTGCCAAAGGAAAGGAAAAAAACTTTCTCGTTACTTTGTTTGGGTTTGGATTACATTCAGAAAGATACATCACTTTGGTATATTTGTCTAAGTATTTCTTGCATCATCCCACTTTGCAGCCTACAGCTGGGTAAATTCCCATCCTAACCACACTGGTCCTCCATGGAGACCTCCAACACAGTCAGAGAAGACCTCAGTGTATGAAACACTGCTATGGAGAAACAGAAGACTCCTTTAGGCTTGCTGCATGTATCATTGAAATAAATATGCATATACATATATATGTATATATAGTTTATATATAGTTTTTTCCTCCACAGATGAGCCACAAAAGCAAAATGGTGTGATTCCTAAACTTGGTGAGCACTTCACAGAGCATAACCTTCCCAATCATCAGCTTCATAACAACACAAAAGCAACACTGACATTTACATCTCACCGGCTAATCTCTGAGACCTATACAAATTTACAAAGCACCTCAACTTAAAGCACCAGGACTACGATACTTTCACCCAGCTGGACTGAACTTGTATCCTACATTTTGTATTCCTCTGCTTCCACTGTTCCACCTGAATCTGTCATTCTTCTTTCATCACCCTTCCCTAAAGCAGCATACTGTTTTTATTTAAAACATAAACAGTGCTTCCTAACTATTTAGATAAAACTTATCAGTCATGTTCATCTTCCCAAAATAATGTTGCAGTCATTCAGTTCTCATAAAATATATCAGTATTTGCCTCAACTCTCTATGCCAGATACCCTTCCAAAGTCATGCCACAGCTTATGATAAAAAACCACTATCTGAAGCTACAGCAGTGGTAGGGTAGCATCAGGAAAAATAACAGGAGTTTTCTGCTGAAGACATAAACATTATCTGAATGTAACCTGATTAAATATTCAGCAACAACTACACTGCAGCAAAAGAACTCTTTTACTTTCAGAAATTAACACAAACATTCACTTAGGAAATTCAGGAAATGAAGCTTAGGTTGTTGCTGTCGAACCCCATGTTAACCAGAGAAAGCCTGCAACTAACGTACTACAGACAACAATTTGATGAGCAAAATAACTTTAGTTCCAAATTTTCCACTTTTTTCCCAAAGCAAAATAGGAAAATATTTTACACACACCTCACCCTCCTCCCCCCAAATACACATGCTGCAGCCACAGCTGCTGGATAGAGGAAAATCAGCAGTATTACATTACCTTGCACAGGCAAAACGCAGCATCACCAACACTACTTCAGACACACACTGAAGCCTTCTCACCGAGACACGTTAGTGAGGCACCTGCTGCTGGAAATCCTCTTTCCTTGTTCCCTCTTTCAAAGGCTGCTTGTCTAAACAAGCAACTACCTAAAACCTAAATACACTGAGATGGCAATATACAGAGAGAGAGATTCAGAAATCAAAGAGTGGAATTTTCTTCTTCAGTACGATCTTGGGAGGAAAAAGGAAATAAAAGGCATAATGTAGAGGAGTAGCAGCAGGGTAGGAAGGTCCCGTGTCCCAGGAGGACTGATGTGGTGTGCAGCTGTGCTCAAAGAGAAGCTGCAGATGGGGATGGAGGAGTGCACAGAGAGGGAGGAAGGATGTCCCCTGGCTTTGTTTAGAGCACAGAAGAGTTATATCTAATAATGAAAAGCCTCATTGGCCAGTGGTGGTCCTTGAGGTGCAAATGTGTTCAGCCAGCCAGCCATCAATTTCAACTGCCAAGTGTGTTTTCTCTATCTTCGGACTCCAAAGAGCTTATGAAAACTGTACAAAAGAATTGTTAAGATGATCCAGAACTCCTCGGAAACGGACAGAGGACATGCTGGAGGGAAGGAATTCCATCCAGAGGGACCTCGACACACTTGTGAGGTGGCCTGATGCCAACCTCATGAAGTTTAACCATGCCAAGTGCAAGGTCCTACACCTGGGTTGGAGCAATGCCAGGCACAGCTACAGGCTGGGCAGAGAAGAGATTCAGAGCAGCACTGTGGAGAAGGACTTGGGGGTGCTGGTCGATGAGAAAATGAACATGAGCTGGCTTCATGTGCGCTCGCAGCCCAGAAAGCCAACCGTATCCTGGGCTGCATCAAAAGGAGTGTGACCAGCAGGCCCAAGGAGGTGATCCTGCCCCTTTATTCTGCTCTCGTGAGACCTCCCTTGGAGTATTGTGTGCAGTTCTGGTGTCCTCAACATAAAAAGGACATGGAACTGTTGGAACAAGTCCAGAGGAGGGCCACGAGAATGACCAGGGGACTGGGGCACCTCCCGTATGAAGATCGGCTGAGAAAGTTGGGGCTGTTCAGCCTGGAGAAGAGAAGGCTGCGTGGAGACCTCACAGCAGCCTTCCAGTATCTGAAGGGGGCCTATAGGGATGCTGGGGAAGGACTCTTCATTAGGGACTGTAGTGGTAGGACAAGGGGTAATGGGTTAAAACTTAAACAGGGGAAGTTTAGATTGGATATAAGGAGGAAATTCTTTCCTGTTAGGGTGGTGAGGCACTGGAATAGGCTGCCCAGGGAGGCTGTGAATGCTCCATCCCTGGCAGTGTTCAAGTCCAGGTTGGACGAGGCCTTGGGTGATATGGTTTAGTGTGAGGTGTCCCTGCCCATGGCAGGGGGGTTGGAACTTGATGATCTTAAGGTCCTTTCCAATTCTAACTATTCTGTGATTCTATGACACAACACAGGTGTTTGCCCTTCAGAAGAAAAGAAAAGAAAACCATGACAGGAAACTGGGAGGAGCCAGTTTGGGAACAAGCAAGAAGAGCCCAAGACCTCTGCAACTTCTTGTCTGTAAATGTTGAAAGATCATACGGGGTGAAGGAGAGCAGTACATGGAAGACAAATCTACTGAGGGACAGCATACACACAAAACCACATTCGGCTTTTAAGGTCCTAGGGCTGATAGTATCCTAGAGAGCCATAGGAGGAAATGATACACCAACTTTAATTCTTTCCCTTTCTCTTCCCTTGCCATCCACTTCTAATCACTGTCTGAGGCCAGGTGGAAGAGAAGCTTTTGGTCCAGCTGAGCCAGTACAGTCACTTGTCTTCCTGCCCTGTCTTGCTGTACCAAAGAAAATTGTTGTACCATGAAAAAACCTGGGGTAAGTCAGGACATTTTGGAAAATAATCTCAATGAAAACACTCAACCAATGGCCCTAAACCTGTTTAGGCTCACATTTAGGAGCTCATTGAGAAGAGGAAAGAAAGAAAGTCTACAAAGGAAGGTTAAGACTCTCACTGAAAAAGTGAAAAAAATAAAAACTAAACACAGTGGTTTAGAGAAATCAAGAACTCAGTAGTTACTAAAGCTTCCTTATCAAACTGTCCAGCAATTTCTAAGAGGATCCCATGTATGTCTATTCTAAGTCCAGTTTTGCTCAACAGTCCCATTTGTGACGAAGGGAACAGAGATGACACTTATGAAATCTGTGCCTGACATTAGAATCGGTAAAGCTTCAAGTCCTTTAAAGAGAGGCAGGATCCACATTTCAAAGTCATTTCAAATTGCAGAAATGGTCTGGAATAAAAAAGATGCAATCAATAAAGTGCAAAGTTCCACATTTAGATTTAAATAATCAACTCTACAAATGTAAAAATAGGAACAAACTGACTAAGCAGTAGTACTGGAGGAAACCACCTGTTAGACACAGTGAATAAAAAACTAAATGCAAATAAAGAATATCATGCTGAAAGATAAAAGATACCTCTCAGGCTGGGACATGTTAGTAGTGGCTGGAGAACTGTGGATTGTAGTAGGCAAAGGAAGAAAAATGCTCATTTGTGTGAATAAGATATGCCAGTGTGACTTAGGCAGTGATTTAAAACCAACTTAATTAAACTGATGCAAAAAATAAAGTAACGCTGTTGTAAAGTAACCCATGTTTAATTCATTTAGCTTGATAAAGAAAGTTTAGGTTACTTATCCAAATTACTCATGTCCTCCAGACCTCTCCACCTCAATAATGGACAAAGGGAAATATTAACACAGATATTTTTTCACTTCAGTCATTTTGCATGTATACTACACAGTATTACAGTAAACCTCACCTCAGTGAATTCCTTCTCTGAGATAAGGAACTCCTACATCATCCCATTTCTGCTAACCAAATTACTTTAAAAATGGGCATGAAAAGATAAGCATTTCCAGCTCCTTGCTGCAAATGAAGAAAAGCAGGCTGAGGCAAGTGCTGAACCTCTTCTGGTCTACTCTAAACCAGCACAGGTCTCACCACCTTCTACAGAACTAAATAGTACCTTCATTTTGGAAAAAAAGTTTTACCATCTGTACATAAGAAAACTAGTTTTGTTGTGCTTTTTATTCCACAGTTATAAGCATTCACCACACAGGATTATTGTGTTTATTAACATCTTAAAATATGAGAAACTCCCGTTGGCTAACCGTCAACTGCCGTCCCTTATTACAGTGCATTGATCTTGCTTGCACTTTTGAGTATTAAAGTAAAATATGTTTTTCCCATCAAGCACAACCCCCTGCTGCCTACTCTATATTATTTGTACAATACAGTCAGTGACACAAGGGAATTTTCAACAAGCTGCCGAAAAATGTTTTCTCTACCTCAGGAAACATTCATTCTCTAAATATAATGGTGCACACAATTACATAAAGAAGAAATAATCCTGAAGTCCCTGTTCCCCACGGACAGGATAACAACAGACATACGTTCTGTAGTCTCTCTCATGAAGTATCCCACCATATTATTACTCAACATATTTATTCTATCAATCAGAAGAAACAGTATCCTGCCTATGTTGCCACCACGATGAAAAGCATTATGTAGAGCCAGGTGAACATGTATACCAAAGCACTTCAAGAGTGGGCAAGCCTGAAGCAACCTAGACCAGAGCAGAAGAGCTCAAATTAGGAAAACAATGAGAACTAAAAGCTCAAAAGGTCAGACAGACAAATAAAGCAGCAATTAGACACAGAAGTAGTTGAGTCAAGTGGCGTGACCAGAACACCTATACTGCAGCCCAAGGTTTGATAGCAGCTTTCTCTGTGCTATTGAGTCATTTCTATACACTTCTGGTTTACCAGCTATAAAGATGTTTGATTCCAGATTTAATGTGACATACGGTGGTACTCCAAAAAGTAATATACTACTGTTTGCACTGAGCTATGCTTCTGAGAATGAACACAAAAGATGAAAATAGTACGAGAAAGTAAGTGCAAGGGAGAAATTGAAAAATTAAGAAACAGTTTAAGACAGAACTTTGAAAATGACTCTTTAACTCAAGATTAAAAGTGAAAAATCATTAATGCTTCTGAAATACAGGTTTCAGTTTAGCTATGTTACAGCCTAAAACCCTGCAATCCAGCACAAAGCAATTGACCTTCTTCTTGCAGACGATACAAATAAATAACTAAAACTAAAGGGGGTGTCTATATATATTATATTCCCCAGGATCCTCACATTAACCGATCACAATGAATTTGGGCACATGCTCTAGGAAAACAGCATACTGAAAAAAGAAATAATTAAATAAATAAAGGGTGGTACAGAAATTGCTGATTTGCTTTTTGAAGATTTATTTAGGATACATCATCAAATTGTCCTTGTGGCAAAGATTTCTGCTAACAAAAAGGCACCTCCAATTTCCCCAAGCTTCAGCTGCTTATTTTCAGGAAGAAAGGAACACTGTGTGAATGTCCTGAAAACTAGCTTTGTTGGCTCACGCTTCCGCTTTGAATGGAGCAGAGGTTCATAGGCAACATAATATCAGAAATGACTAATGCTACTCAAACCAACATGTGCCTCTATTTTTACACTGTCCTTCGCTCTTCTGCCAGATGCCTCTCTTCGTTCACTTCATCTCCTTAATGAAGCTCTGCTATTTAGGCCCCAGTGCTTTGATTCTAGAAAATGACATAAGATACTTTACAAAAATACATTATCATTATTATTAAGATCATGGCTGACTGCCTCAAATTAAAAAAAAAAAAAAACAAAAAAAAAAACCCACAAACATTTAGTTTATCTGTTCAAAGAGATATTCAGTGGTGCCAATATCACAGCCTCCAGAGGCTGAAACCAGCCACAAATCCCCAGTCAGCAAACTGACCACCTGGATGAAAACAAGCACAGGATACTCACTGCAGATATGGTCAAACACATGGAAATCTACATGACATTTTGTCCCTATTTGGGTGGTGGGGTTTTTACATTGGCAAAGGGAAGGCGATGTAATATGGATGTTTTAAGCGCCTACTGGTCTGGATGTCTATCTGGGATCCCAGTTCATACTGGGATCTTGCTGAGCCTAGGAAATCTTGAGTCTGTTATTTTGTTCACCACTAATGAATTAGGATTGTAAGACCCCCTGCAATCTCACATTTTGTTTTTATGCTCCCATCAAACACAATGAACTTATATTGCTAACTAGCATGACCTTATCACATACCTTGCTATATGATTAATTTTTAATATGCCTTAATTGAAACACTGAGGAAGATATATAAAAGTTAAAAAGTCGTATAAAGCCAGTATTTCAGACTCATATTTATTACTGCTTTCAAGGGTGCAATTGATCTATCTTGAGGACATCAGAAAAGGGTGGAAGAGCTCATTTGGATGTTTTCTGGCACAGCAAGAACTGCTGTGGAAAAAGAGAGCACAGCAGTCCAAAAAGTTGTGCCGCTCTGGGTAGAGGAGTTGCAGAGCAGTGTAGATGCAACCTCCACAAGGAACGCTCCCAACCCCACAGTCTCTCTCATAGAGAAGATGGTACACCATTCCAAAGAGGAGGGAAGAGGCAAGGCTGGAAGTAACTCACAGCTGTAGGTGCTCAGGATCCAGTGCCAGAAACTGCTGTTTCCCCCACAATATGGGTAAAAGGAGCCCTAAAACTGGAGCACAGCTCACACTGCGTCCACAAAAGCAGCTGCTCTGCATGGGAACAAACAGCATCTCAGGTCTGATGCCATCCTTTAATGCACCAAGCAGTTCCCAAACTGTTCAGGGGACACAGTCAGGAGATTAGAAAAGCCATTAAGAGTCAGTAAGCAACATCTATTAGAGTTTCAGAGTTGACCTACTCATTTCTGTTGAGCAGACGGGTTGTGCTTCTATATTGTCGTGACATGTTCTGCACAACAGGTATATAAAGAGTATTTTTCTTTACCAGGTGAGATGTGTTTTCGTATTTCATATCACAGCTGTTTTTCCTGGCAAGTGAGATTATAAGCTTCTTGTATATAAACCCACTGGAAAGAGGAAAGAGGTCAGGTCCCTGTGCATGGCAGGAAGCAGAACACGAGCACAGCTTCAGACTTGTCTTACTTCTAATAAACAACGAACTAGCTAACAACTTTGACTAACACTTAATACTTTGACCCAGCACACACATAAAACCAGACATAGTCCCAGGGAACAGGTTTACTCCCAAGGTCAGTCTAACCAGGGAAAAATCTCAGCTGCAGCATGACAGGTGCCAAATGCACTAACATGCCATGATGGGCAACTATCAGTTACTACACAGGCCAGAAATAAAGGAGCCTGTTGATGCATGGCTGGAAGAGAGGTCTCATAGCACACAGTGACCCTCCTTCTTCCTGTACCTTCCGCTGACCAGCAGAATGACTGGTAATAAATCACTATGGATAATACTGGATATTATTATATGCAGGATAAAGCACTTCACAGAATACTGGAACAAAAGCCGTAGAAGTCAGCAATGCCTTTCTGATCTACTGACTAAATATGGGTATTCAACAACTCTTTTTTCAAGAGGGATCTGTATTAAATAGCTCATGATATTTATGCTGCAGATAAGGGTTACTGCAAGAAATTCCCTTAGCATGAGGGAATTTACATGGGCTCTAATTCCCACAAGGCTAATGTGATGGTTCCCAAATCCTAACCACATATTACTTCTGACTTGTATCTAACAGCAAATAATCACAAGCACTCGCCTTGAGGGGCCGTAAAAGAAAACAGACTATTACAATTATTATTTCAGTTCTCATATGCTCATGGTGACGATTACCATGGGACTGAACAGACCTTGTGACTTGTCAGACAGTTTCAAAGTATTTCTCTATTTCTCCTCTGCTCATGGTAGCTTTTTAGGCAGGTGAACACAGATGGAAAAACAGCCTTATATTTCAGCAACATCTGGATCCAAATGCACTCATGCAAAATGATACACAGGACAGGCTGTAAAATCAGTAATAACGTAACAACGACCCTCATGAGGAAGTACCACCCTCTTCTTGTTCATTTTGGAAAGCCACAAATACACCGTTTCCTGTAAGGGGCAAGTAAGGAGAATGGAAATCCTAAACTTGATTCCCTCCCAGCTGAAGGGAGTTGAAACATATGGTTTATACTTATGTTCTAGCCTTCAGGATGCTAACATTAAAAACTCCTGAAATAAAACATAGAGCACAGTCAAAAGCACTTGTGTTAAAAGTCTGGGTGTCTAGAGCTGGCTGGCACCCCTTGGCCACCTTACTCCTGTCCCCAGATTTCCATGACTAAATGGCTCACTTCACTATCTCACTTATTTTTTTCCTTTAAAATGCTGGATATGGAATTTCGCCTTCCTCCTAGTGCAAAAATTGTGAGAAAACTGTGTACACTTACATAAAATAGATCTCTTACCCATGAACAGTAAAGACAAAGATTAACAGCCACCAGCTGCCTGGGAGCAGAACCTACCTCTGACACCAGGGAAAGATCTGCCTCCAGTATCACCACCCGTACCTTCTGAAATCAGGATAATCAGTTTCCAACTGACAAGCCACAACAACAGAGGTATAAGCGTGAGGCTAGTAATGCCTTATGTGGTATTTCCATACATGTGCACACCAAGGATAGAACCAGCACAGAGCAGTAGTTGAGGTAGGACACAGTCATTAGTTAACAAGCCCAGGTAATGCTTCTGCAACTCAAGAGTAAAAGAAGAAACATACAGGGAATTTGGCATTCCCTGAGCCCCTGAGCTGGTCCAAGTTGCTCCTCATCTGGAGAAGAGCCATGCTTGCCTTCCTGCTAGCCTGCCTGCTCACCACGGGCACGTCAGTCTTTGTTCACATGCCCAGTATTGGTGAATTACTGGATTTGCTGTCACTTCAACCTGGATAATTGTTTGTTTGTTACTATGCCATTACTTAGAAATAAACGATTGGTCTGGTGTCTGACACTGTACCTTGAACTATACCTCACTTAAGTCCTTAAATCCATCATGGACTCATTCCTTAAATGCCTGACCATTAGTGATTTGACAGATAGCAAAGCAATGGAGGCAAAAGAGGAGGAAATGCTTGCAGAGGCCTGAGCTCTACACACAGTTTCAAGCACACGTAGGCTGTAGGTTTGCCATGGAGAAAAGAGAGACAAGATGAGGATCATCAGGGTAGTCAACTGCCAACTCATCATCTAGTAATGAGAGAAAAGGTGGATGAAATGCTTGCTTTTCAGAGTCTAGCTTCTTGGAGTCCAGCTTTCAAATGCTGGGCTGCCCCCTTTTTAAAACAAAAAATCAAGAGATGACTACTTACTAGCTTGAAATGTTGACCAGCATGACCTCTGTTCAAAATGTGGAACCAAACCTTGCAATGCCATGGTGACTCTTTCCAATCACTCTCAGAACAAGTGACCTCCTGAAAATATCTCACTGCTTCGCTTGTGAAGCTGAATGTCCAATGTAAACCTTTTGGTACAAACATCCTTTCTGACTTTTTCTGAACAGTTACATTTTCATCACACTCATCACCTTCTCCGGCTGCTCACTGCTCAAAAGCTCAGCCAAGGGTGAAGGACAAAAACATGGCTATGATGTAAGGACAACCCTGAAATGATTACTAGAGACAAAATCAATAGCAGTGTGCTACTGTTGGGAGATCAGCAATACATCTGAAAGCTTCTCAGAAGAAAGTGGTTTCATCTTCAATCCGAACAGCACAGTGTATGAGGATTTAGTTCCCTTCAGGTATTTAAACCATTGTTGCAATATCCAAAGTGTGCAGCTTCCACAGATCTTCAGAGGTCCCTTCCAAACACAACTATTACGTGATATGAACAAGGTTAGAGAATATTAATAAGCATTTATACTGACAGAATAGGAAAAGACATTTGTACAATTACTGTATTAAGAATTTAGTTCCATGGCTTACATTGCATGTATTCTACTTGCCAGAAGAAATACAATACATTAATAGGCAAAAGGATGGTTTCATATGGGAATATAATAACATCCAATAAAGGCTAAATTCTCCTTCAGCAAGGAAATATTTGCAATAAGCCTTTTTAAAGTATCTAGATACAATCTGATAGAATAAAATTCTGAGAGTATGGTAGGCTGCTATTGCTATTAACTCATGCAGAGAAAGCCTTTCAAATCCTGACTGCCTTGATGGCTCAAGTGTCCAAGGCAACCACTGGCTGTGTCTTACTTTAATCATATTGCTGGGAGAGAAGTTCCAAAATAAAAATAATCTTTAGAGACGGGGAGAATTAAGCTACTTTTCCCTGTAGGCTATGCATGTACTCTTTGTAAGAGACTTTTATTGCACATTAAAATGCACTTCCAAAGAACAACACGTGTTTCATGAGCCACATTTTCAAAAATGAAGAAAACATGTTCTGGTTATTGAACTTGTCCACAAAATGATGGATGTGTCTTCCAAGAAGTAGTTAGGAAACAACAATTGGATCAGTATTGCTTTACTGTCTGCCTGCCAGAAAAGACAACACTGTAATCAGTGCAGGCTCACCTGGAGTAAAACAGAAGGTGAAACAGAAACAGATGATCTGGCCAGCAAATTAAAAGCACATCCTACAGTAAAACCTTGGCTTCCTTTTTCCCGAGGGGCAAGAGACAAAACAATCCTGAAGGCTTTATTTGACAACAGATCTCCCCATATTTATTTCATGAAAAAATGTAATCTATGTTTGCATCTTTTGAAGACTCTATATGAAATTTCACATCTATTTGGTTCACCAACTCAGAAGTTTCCACATGTTGCGAGACCCACTTCACCTCTTTTCAAGCAGTAGGTGCTGTTCCTCCCCAGGAGGCTAAGAAGGACCTAACTCACACCACCATGCACATCTACTTGCATCCCCTGGAAAAGCCTGTGGCTGCATAGATGGTGTCACACAACAAGGCATTCCCAACCCATTTGCACAGGGGCTGAGTAAGACTGAAGCCATTCTTACAGCAATAGATCTCCCTGAAATGGAAAATGCCAAACACCTGGTAATGACCACTCCACTAACTCTCCTGCAACACTATCATATTGCATGTTGAGTATCATATAATAAAGAACCCTCTGTCTTCATTAGATGGATGAGGAAATGGCAAGCTGGGGTGAGGCACAGGAGGGCAGCGATGAGATAGCAGAGAAGCCTGAAAAACATGCTCAGTCCTGACGATAGGTCTTGGAGATCTGTGGCAATAACACCAAGGCAACATCCCAATGCTTTAAAAAACACAAAACCCAAAACAACCCCCCCAAACCTTTAGATAGGGCAGAAAAATCTGCCGCTCCATACCATTCTGCAGGAAGTGCAAGAAAATCATCAGGCTAAAAATCAGGAGCAGGTTCACCATATTCTACTTATTCATGGTACATGAACCTGGCAGACCTGCATTATCCACATGTATGTGGGGAGCTCTTCAGAAGGACTATGCTCCTAGGATGCCCTGTCACAAGAAAACCATCAAGGAGGGGGGAGAGTGCATATGACATCTTCAGTCTGCAGGGAGAAGTGAAGAAGCCTCAGTGCATGTCTGCATCAGGTATAGCTGCTGGCACAGGCTGGGTGCTACCCTCACAGGAATGGGGAGAGGAGGCTGCCTTGATTCCAAAAGGATTTGCTTTTGCACCCACTTTTTGTTTCTCTTTCTTGCTTGGGGAAGGAGGGAAAAGGAGGGAAAGAGGTCCCATCTAGCCATGTCTTGCTATACTCCCCAACAAGTACCCTGTTAAGGAAGGTTCCCCAAGAACTGAAAGTATTTAGATGTTTACCGCTGCATTACAAGGTCTCCCCCTGAGATCTGAAGGGATGCCAGCTGCTGCAATTGTTCAGAAGGACAAGCAGCACAGAGCCAGCACAGCCTTACCAGCCAAACCTCTCATATAAACCTCTTATAAAGAAGTCAAACACAGAACTTGGATGCAGCGTGGAAAGCAGCAGCCTAATTCCCAAGTTAGACATTTCGTCCAGAAGATTTTTATATGAAATAAGGATTAGTCTTCTGAAAATCTATCCCAGATGAGAGTGACTGCCAAGCCAACACACCAGGAGCCAATACAAAAAGCTGGAAGCAACCGGTGGAAACAGGGCAGCTCCCTTGAAGCTAAAGACTGACAGCTCTGATGGCAATGCTGAAAGGATGCTGTAGTGTTTGCTGCAACAGAGCTGCATGCTTCACTTTGGAAAGAAGGAAACATCACAAATTAACACAATAGGAACTCCTGCAATAATTGAAGGGGCAAAAGTGCCAGTCTATTAAAAGGCACTTCTCTCTCTGAAGGTGTTTAAGTTAACAACCACTACAGAAGTTTCAAATAATGGATTCATTCCAAAGACCTTTGTTTGATACCCTGTGGTACCTAATGAAGAATTAAGGTTTAAATGCAAGTTTACGAGACTCAATTCTGCTAAGTGCAAGCTTTCACAAGCAAGAACTCCTAAACCTGGCAAACTACAGACAACCTCTTCATGCAGTGTCTCCACTGTATCCAGTGTCCCTTCTTGAAGTGACAGCTCACACACCTATGTTTACATATTAATTATTACCTATTAGTAATCAGATACTATCTCCTGACGTGTGATGGGTAATTTTACCAAGATGTACTCCAGGGACACGCTGCTGCAGCTCTGACCATGCACTACATGTCCCCTAGTTAAATTAGAAAGTGCCACTGTGGTTCTCCAGCTGTAATTACCAGAAAAACTATGTGAAATATGGTATGTTCAGAAGGGGAAAAGTGTATATTTGGAATTCTGATATAGGCTGAATACATATGCAATCCAAATTTACCTTGTACTGAAGCTCCAAGTTGATGTATTAACAAAATAAATCTTAGAATTACAACACTGTTGTGAAATAGTTTAGGACTAAAACAAAACCACCCAATTTCAAGAGAGATGTACTCCAAGGGAATGTGAGTCAGCAAGACCTGAATATGTATTTTAAAAATATGATTTTAAACCTGAATATTTTCATTATTATATCTCAGCCTGGATCAATATAGTTAAAAATCAAATTTTCCATGTAAATTTCTCAAAAGCAGGTAGTTTTAGAGGTGAAGTAATACCACTGCTGCACCTTTGGATTTAACAGGGTGAACCAACTTCCTCTGCATTTTCCCCCATTCGGCCCACAGTCAAATCAATTCATCCCTCTGGTGATTCAGGCAGACTAGAGGGAAGTGTCACAGGACAACACTTTGCATCTCCTCCTCTCCCCTCCAATTCAATAGAAGGCAACAAAAGACTCAGTAATGGAGAACCATTCTCTGAATGAAAAGGTCCAATTTTACAAGATTCATCACAAAGTCTCTTATTCATCAGGAGCCTTGGCACTCTTACTCCTCTCCCTCACACAGACATTTCTGGAATGTGTTTCAGGCTACTGGAAAAAAAAAAAAGGGGGGGAGGGGGGGGAAGGTAGTTCAGCAGGAAGCAGCAAAGGCTAAAGAAATGAAGAATCTGAAACTGATCCTGCTCCTGTCCTACAAAACATGATTTCTGCCAGAACCATCAAGCAGAGCAGGACTGTCCCCTTGGTGAACGCAGTTTCTACTTTGGTACCTCCAGGAATACTGACAAACTATTTACACAAGAGAACAACACCTGGAATTTTACATTAACAGATCTGTAGCTGTTCTCTTAACAGGCATCTGAATTTTACTTATTAACCATATTTGGAGATGAGACCTATGGATGTGTATTTTCATCTGCTTAGTAGAAGTTCTACTTGAAGTTTCCTCCTTGTTAGACTGCATGTTGATTTCTTAACAGACCTGCTATGATGAGGATACACAGGAATTCACTTCAGAAGTTACTGGAGGTTTTACTATCATTATTATGAGCTTGCTTTGATTAAAAGCTTATAAAAATCAACAAAGAGATTGAAACAATGTCTGTAGAACCAACAGGAGCAAGAAATTTCTTAATCAAGTACTGGATCTGGCATCTGGGCAACCTTTGTAACAGTGCCAGTCTCCTCTCAAAGAATACCTTCTCTCCGCTTCCAGAGGCAGTTCTCCTTAGGATCAGGGGAAAATCTCATTATTATATTTAAACTAATGTGAATTGACCATCATTAGGATAGTGCAAAGAAATTTCCCCAGAGGTCTAACTCCTTGGTATAGTACTACAGTGATAGGTATTAAAATGAGGAAACAAAAATCCTGAAACACATTTTTTCCAGATTTATATGCCATGTAAATTCATGCAACAGAATACAGTAAAAGAAATTGACATACATAAAATTATCCTGCATTATTTTGGTGAATGTGTCAGTTTGGGAGTGCAACAAGAAACACGCCTGCTCCGAGTCAGTGTAACTGAGGAGAAGGAGTTAATACAACACTAAAGCTGAAAAGCGAATCATAGAGAGGGCAGGAACTGCCAGAACTAGTCAACCGTTGCTCCCAATGGTGAGAGCCTGCTCTTGGGTTCCAGGTCACAGCTTTCACACAAAAGCACACTTACCTCTCTCCAGCCCTGCCCAGTCACTGCTTGTCCTGTGCACCACACGCTGCATGTCCCCCACAGAGTAACACAGACAATGGGACATCTTTAAGGTTCACACCGCATCGTTCTTCTCTTATGGTTTTCCATGTTTAATTTCCATTTTAAATAAAAGCCATGGAAAAACAAATATCCAGCAGCACTGCAAGCCTCTACATTCTCTCATCCTACTTGCCTATGCTAATGATCCACTTGTACTTGGGGTGTTTAAAACCATGGTACACACCTCACCTCCTCTGGTACTTGAACTACTGGAGTAAGAGCTAGAAGACACAGGCATACAAAGCAGCAGAAGCAGACTGGCTAGTAGTGAGGAACACAGTCAGTTTCTTGCCAAGGACTTGCACAAATATTCGTACGTGTGACAGGAATGTTGGGAGTCAAGCTTTCTGGAGGGGCCAGGGGAGAAGGGAGGAGAGGGAGGTGCTACTGAACAGTGAGAAATCATGTCTACCGGCTGAGAACAGCATACATGAGAATGGGTTTGGCATTTTCTGAAAGTCAGTGTAGATGCAGATAAGACTTAGGGTACCTGCTGTAACTGCTGTCCTCAGCATGGGCTGGAATGGGTTTCTATACCCATAAACATGATTATGAATATGAATTATGATTTTGAATGCATGTATATAACTAATGCACAATGATTGCACTTTTCTTACTTCTGTGGCTGTAACCTAAAGCCTTGTTCAAAATCAAACAACAAAAAATGCATACATTAAAACAGCTGGATTGATGAATGGAATTAAAAGCAAAGACCTGTTCCCTCATTCATCTCCCTTTGGACAAGGTACAAAAACCTCCTTAGAACAGTACAGCAAACTGCTAAACATATTTTCAGCTCTATTTCTCACGGACAATTTACAGGAAAATTCTGCAGGAAACATAAGAGCCTGAAGTCCTGAATGTTTCTTTCTTTCATAATTTAGAACACAGACTTCCAGTGCTCTACCTTTCCACTTCCCTCTGTGGAATTGTATTGCATTTAAGCAGAGAAAGAGTCTATACTTCGAAGTGGAAAACAGTTTGGTTATTCAATATGCATCTGCAAAGCTAAGCTGATACAACCATTAAGTAGAAGGCAAACATTTTAATAGGTAAGAGGATGCTGTTTCTGTGATTCTTTTTTTCTTTTCTTCCTAAATCAAGCCAGGAATTCTAAAGCTATTCTCATTAAAAATGTCCCTCGGGTTCTCTGAAGACATGTTCTGACATGCCAGCAGGATCTTTACAATTGCAGATTTTGGGAGGAGAAAAGGGGGTTTTATGCTTGAAAAAAGGCATGTACTGGGACAGATTGCACAACAATGACAGCAGCAGGGTTTTGATACAAAATCTCTACTTCATCAAAACATACTGGGTTGAGTATATTAGTACTAGGATGAATATATCAGTAGGGCATATTTGCTGACTCATATGTTACAACCTGAGAGTCTGGGAATAAGTTTAGTTTATGCAATACACACTTATTTCTGACGACAGTCCCACCATTGAGTAAATAACCTTGCCAACAGAGATTTGACAAATTATCTGCAAAAGGCCTTCGGCTGCACTGACCCATCTCATGTCATGCTCGCTCTTGTTGCACCTTCTGCATGGGATCGGCAAAGTTTAAATTGTTCACCAAGGTCTCAGTCTTTTCCCACTCCTTCACGTTGGAATACTTCAGATACCGAGTATTAAGCAACATTCTAAACCACAAAAACCTCACACTGCCTGTAGAAGTACTTCTGAAGACAAACATCTCCCTCAACCCCCTCCAGCTTCATCCTTCTCAGCCATGCTTATGAACCAATCTATTAAATCAAGCCATCTGTGTACTCATTATCTGCAGGTTTTATGGACTGTACAGTACCAAAATTGACATATAATCTTGCCTAATGGTGCACTGTTCATCGCAAAACTTACAATGATTTTTCAACCCAAAACAAGTTAAAATATCCTTAAGCATTACAGAGCCTTAAGATATGGGTACATGAATCTCGATACAGAACATTCAAACATTTAGATATGTAACACCAATACAAAACACTGCAAGGAAACTAAGTAACCCAGGCAACCAGTTCTAGGTGCCCCTGCCCAAGCAGGAGGCGAGATCAGATGATCTCCAGAGGCCCTTTCCAAGCCAAATCACTCTGTGATTCTGTGATCCATCTAAAATATATTCAATGACTTACACAGATTTATGATTTTAAGTATATCAAGATGCATAAACTGTAGTCCTCTTCCACACGCATCTGAGGATATCTGATCCATGCCAAAGTACAGCTATTTCTCTGCAGCAAACACAACTAAATCAGTAATTCTAGTACGCGCATCGAAGTTTATTTGCCTCATCACGCGTTCATATCCAAGGATGCAATGCTGTGATGTAAAATAAACACAGGTAGTTGAGAACAAGGGCACTAGTCTACAACTCTGAAATTCTGCTCCTCCTACATATTAATTTTGTCAGTGAGGTTTTTAATGCATCAGACTGAAGAACCTAACAGTGAGTGCCCTGGTGATGATAAGTACAATAGGATTACATTTGGATTTGTAATTCCTAATGGTTTTGTTACTGGAACAAAACGGTAATACAAATAATAATGCAAAGAAGAAAGAGGGTTTATCGCTAAAGCTGCATAGGCAGAATACCACCATGTGAATTATTCTATACAGAGAGATAATCTTGGAAATTACTACCTGAAAAAAATCAGTTCACTCTTATTTTTTAAAGTCAGTGAATAACCTGCTTTGGTGTAGCAAATCACCCATCAGTGTGGTTGTCATGAACCAGGAGAAACATACCCTTTCAAAAAGTCTGAAAATCATATGGATGAGACCTGCAAATTACAGAGAGTGAATATACACCTGCTTTATGTCCTGTGTCAGCCTGAAGGTTTTATGAAGCCCTTCCTGATGGATACTTGGAACAAAAGAAAGGAACAGCTGCACTTTACCCCTAGTAATTACAGACTATTGGTGGAAGGCAGATGTTAGAAATAAGTAAAAAATGGGAAAAGATTGACAAGGTTGACAAGTTCTGGACTAGATGGACTCGACTGGGGACCTGATTCCCAGAGAAACCAGACTTTGGTGCTTGATGCACTCACCATTATCAACAAACAACCAGGCACAGGAAGAGTGAGATGCAATACAGAAACAGGCATGCTCCAAGTTCTTCCAGAAGGAAGACTATCATAAGAAACGGTATCTGTAAAAGATAACCTATACCCCCTATGAAGCTGTAATGCTATAAAAGAGCTGTAGAGCAATTTCTTTTCTGGTCTTTTCTGGCTGATGGATGGTCAAGCTGCCCTTCACAGCAGTATCTGTGTAGATGATGTTTGTGAGTATCTCCGAACAGGTCATGACATACAATACTTTGGAAATCCTGATTGCCCTGACCTGTCCCATAGCAGATATGGAGCTGAAGGAGCTCTCACTGAGCTGTGGGCATGCTCTATGCTTTCTTTAATACTCGCTAACTTCTCTGGAAACTCTGCAGAAGAATCTTCTTCATGTCATGCAAGAGTCCAGTGGTGGGAATGTCAGTCAGATAACAGAAATCTGACTTATGGTTCCCTACCCCAGGGCTCTTTTGTTCCAGTCCATCAAACAGCTCAGTTCCCAAAATGTTCTTTCTCATTTGTTCTAGCAGAGTAAGGCCATGCAGAGCAACAGTCCACTACATTCAGCTCAGCATTTGGAATGCCTCCACACCAACCTCAAAATAAACAAAATTGTATGTTCCTGTCCTATTCTACTTGTATTGCAATTAATTAATTTTAGAAAGCTAAGTGCTGACACAAAGTACTTTCAAGCCAACTAACTGAAGTTGATCTTATGTAACCTCTCTTAGTGCAGGCTACAGCTTGATTAACACAACTCACCTTGAGTATCACATTGCTTTTCCATATATCTTTTGAGAATCTTGCCAGCTGTACAAGCATAGGAACAACAGAAGAAAGTAGGTATCACAAAACCTTGGCTCTTGCATCAGGTGACTATAATGAGCACTGCACAAGGGTGCTTTGATGTTACAAAAGACCTACAAAAATACCGATGGGTTAGGGTACATTCTTGCTACATTAACTCTCTTATTAAAGGGCACTTGTCAAACACATGCCATCTGTTTCATCGAAATGTAATACCCATCCTGGTAAAATGAAAATCTCCCATACCAGGAGGCTCTTCAAACAGATGAAAAAGAACACCACTAACATCATTTTAGGTGATTAAAAAGTCTACACTACAGAGTCTGCATCTCTTGATCTCTTGAAAGCTGCTCCTCCTACAGGGCAGAATCTCAGCTCCCAGAAGACTCTGTCCTGATGGCTGCGCAGAAGTCATCACAAGTTCATCATCCAGAAATACCTGTACTCAACTCATGTGAAGTACAGGGAGCTGTGAGTGCAAAGAGAAGACCAATGACCCCACTACTGCTCACTACTCCCTGTTCTCCCACCTTTTCCCACATGCTCACAGCCCCTGCAGGAACCCAACCAACCATAGAGCATAACGCTATCTGTTGCACTCACTTTGGTCTCCTGATGTTTTCAATTTCCCTACAGGCAAAAATTGATGCTTTAGCCTTGTTTTGACTACTGAAGAGGTAGTCAAAACTGAAGAAGTAAAATGCAGTTCAGTGTACCTGCTTTGTAGTTAATAAGTATTTTGAAATTTCAGCATATCTGAGTCTTCTTTATACTTTACAAGAGGCCAGCTTGTGCAAGACAGTGTTAATATGTGGAGAATATTCCCACTATCTGCCCACAAAGGCTGCCCAGCTCCTGAAGGGAAATGAAGAAAAACAAAAAAGTGGTGATCTGGTCATGAAATAATTGAGAAGAGTAGGATTACACTACAGCAACACTGTGTTCCTGGACCTTGTTCCCAGAATGAGGCAGAATTTCCCCCTTGGTCTTCTGCTTCCCTACCCTCATGAAGCTCAGCACCCCTGTACCTCCATGCCAGGACATCTTCCAGAGAGATCCCATTTTCGCTTTTACAACATACAAGAAAAAAGCCGAACAAAAAACACAAGGAGGAAAGAGTTCTATCCGATAAGACAGAAATAGATCTTTCTTCACTATCACTACTACCAAGGAACACGGTACACTAGCATTATCAAAAAAAAACAAGCCTGCACTACTAAGGACTGGAAGCCTAACAAAGCTGGAAGAGGAGCCAGAAAAGCCCATGAGCTGCAGATGTTGAAGTAGACAGAGTTGAAAGAAGTCAGACATGGAAAAATATGCCCCAAACCGCAAATACTATTGAAGTTGAAGTGAAAGCAGAAAAAATGAGATTGCCAAGTGAAACAGATATAGCCTATAATGTCATCCAGAGGGACCTTGACACGCTTGTGAGGTGGGCTGATGCCAACCTCATGAAGTTTAACCATGCCAAGTTCAAGGTCCTACACCTGGGTTGGGGCAAACCCAGGCACAGCTACAGGTTGGGCAAAGAAGATATTCAGAGCAGCCCTGCAGAGGACTTGGGGGTGTTGGTCAATGAGAAAATGAACATGAGCCGGCAGTGTGCGCTTGCAGCCCAGAAAGCCAACCGTATCCTGGGCTGCATCAAAAGGAGCGTGACCAGCAGGTCCAAGGAGGTGATCCTGCCCCTCTGCTCTCGTGAGACCTCACTTGTAGTACTGTGTGCAGTTCTGGTGTCCTCAACATAAAAAGGACATGGAACTGTTGGAACAAGTCCAGAGGAGGGCCATGAGGATGATCAGGGGACTGGAGCACCTCCCATATGAAGACAGGCTGAGAAAGTTGGGCTGTTCAGCCTGGAGAAGGCTGTGTGGAGACCTCATAGCAGCCTTCCAGTATCTGAAGGGGGCCTATAGGGATGCTGGGGAGGGACTCTTCATTAGGGACTGTAGTGATAGGACAAGGGGTAACGGGTTAAAACTTAAACAGGGGAAGTTCAGACTAGATATACAGAGGAAATTCTTTCCTGTTAGGGTGGTGAGGCACTGGAATAGGCTGCCCAGGGAGGCTGTGAATGCTCCATCCCTGGCAGTGCTCAAGACCAGGTTGGACGAGGTCCTGGGTGATATGGTTTAGTGTGAGGTGTCCCTGCCCATGGCAGGGGGGTTGGAACTAGATGATCTTAAGGTCCTTTCCAACACTAACTATTCTATGATTCTAGAAGAGAGGGTGAGGAAGAAAATTCTGAATGTCAAGTTTTTAGAAAAACTCAGAAGACATGTCACACAACAACCAGTCTGGTAAAGAGCACACGGAAGAGCATGAGAGAGGGACATGGATCCTTATTCACTCTCACAAATTCTTCTCTAAATGTTTGTTAATCCACCTTTTGCTCTATTCATAGCTCATCTGGGTTCAAAGCACTCATTAACCACTGACAGGAAAACAACGGATTTGCAAGAGATGAGGAACAGATCAAAGAAAAGCAGATGATTCTCACATCAAGGATGCCAGAGTACTCTTGGACAAAAGAAGGGAGAAGACAAAGGTGAGGAACAATAGAAAGAAGCTTTTGCAAGCAGCACAAGATGAAGAGGAATTTTGCATGGGGAAATGAAATGAAGAAAAGGTCAAGGACATCTTTATTACCTTAAAACCACAAAAGCGGCCTTGATATGATTAAAACACACCGGCATTTCAGTGTTGACAAGATCACACCCCAAGTATGCGGATCCATCCTTGAGCTTGCAGCTACAGCAGTATGATTAAGGAAGAGTTACAGCACAGTTTTGCTCTCTCGGCACCCTTGATAGTGTGTAAAACAGAAAACTAGGGAGGAGGAGGACTTACTCTAATGTCATTTTCTTACAGTTCATCTTCCCATCTATTCTGGTTTAATATAGGAAGGCAGATAGGAGGGGAAGAAAGAGAAGTCAAGCATATTATATATTGTATTCTTGTTTTCCAGTCAGGTTTGATCCAGCACTACTGTTACAAAACACAGCATAAAAATGAATTTTTAAAAAGCCCAGGATAATAGGCTTTAAACTATCTAATAACACAAAGACAAGTTGAAGGGTTTGTTTTTCAGGTCTACTCTTCTGAGACTTACTACAGTAACTAATTTTACTGCACACTAGTTGTTGATAGTTACCTCTCTTATTCAACTATAAGCAAAGAGAATTTTGTTAAAAGATGAGTCATTATTCTAGTATCATTTTATTTTGATCTTTAATTAAGCAAGGCCTGAAAATCCCATTTACAGAGCATGAGATGCAATTTTTTTAATGGTACCTGGTAAAATCTGCTAACTTTTGCATTACATTTTTGCCCTATCCAGTTTTTCCTGAAAGACCATATATACCTGGAGAACTAGTAAGTTTAATACACAAACCATGAGAAACTTCTCTGTTAGCAGAAGAATGAACACTCAAAATCTGAATCACAAGGACTAAGCGAGTGAGGGTTTGTTTGTTTTTTACAAGTAAAAAGCACAGACATGCAACAGATGCTTGCTTGCTATATTAAAATATGAATTTATAAATAACAATCATACTGAGACACTGCCTGTACCATTAATGCATTTCAAAATCTTAGTATATGGGGGAGGATGATGGTATACTGCTCCCTAGAATGATCAGGAAACCCATCTTCTTAATGGAACACACATTTAATAGTGTGGTGAGAAATTTCATCATAGTATCACTCTACTCTGCTAACCCTTCCTGACTTAGCTTATCGGAAAAGTGCATTTAGTGTTTTTTCCACCAAGGCAGAGTTTTATGAGAGCTACAAAGGACTGCAAGACAGAGCAAGATCTCCATTCCACTGACTCTGTCCCTGGGAAACACTGAGGTAAAGCTGGCTATTCTCCACAGCCTAATGAGTCGCTCAACACTTGTTTCAGTTTTGTCAAGGAGAGCTTCTTAATTTCAACTTATGAGGAGAACAAATAAACTTTTCAATGTTGCTTGTTTTCTTCAAGTGCTGTGCTCGGTTCTATTGAATGCACCACTACCTGTTTTCTCGGTTTGCCTGTGTGTTAACCAGAACTGGCTCATCCCACTTAATTATATTCAGACACTCGCTGGATGTACAAACCCACATACAATACCTAAGCAAATTCATAGTAATACAATATTGCAAATCGTAATTATTCTTAAAAGCTGGAAATACATGCATCCAAATTCTGGATGCTAGGTTTTGAATAAAATATGCTTCCCGCTTCCATGCCAACTATTCCACTTTGAGGATTAAAAACAAAAAGAAGAAAAACCTGACATCATTCTAATAACTGAACTGACAACATCCCCATTTGTATGTCTGCATAGAGATGTGAAAGGTCAGATTCTCTGAAAGACTAATGTACTATTGAAGCCAGAATTTTGATTTTAAAACTTTGCAAACACGAGTGTTGGTGGGCAGGGATAAGGGGGAACTGAGAAGAGTCAGAAAAAAATTGGGGCTTGTTTTTCTCATCTAAAGTTACTCCTGTAGGCACGCAATGGAACCGGGCATAATTTTTAAAAATAGTTAGGTTTTGGGTTTTTTGGGGGTTTGGGTTGTGAGTTTTGGGGGGGATTTTTGTATGTGGGAGGGGGGGCTTCTTAAGAAACTCTGCCAAGGACCAGAGCTTATACCTACAATTTCTGCTTCAAATCATGGTATGGCATGCTACTTGGTGCAAGAATTCATACCACTCTTTTAATCTGCCATTCATTTTTTACCTTGGATCCCATCTTGCTTCCAGATAAACAAAATGAGAAATTATCATTGAGAAATGGCTGGATACTGTTAAAATGTAGAAACAGTCAACCTAGTCTGACAAGTAAAAAGAAACAGACGCAGAAATTACTGTGTATTTGAGACCTGTGAAACAAATTCACCCAGTGTGCTATTTGACCAAAACTAAATCCCAAACAGAATACTGAACCTTAAAATTTTATGAAGCAAGCTGGGATCTGATCACAATGTAGACCAGTTAGAGTTGAATGGTGACTGTTTGGACACAAGAAAGAGGTTTGGACACAAGAAAGAGGTGAGTTTGCACATAGCCTGTTACCACAGCTTTGCTGATGTGGTTATTTTTTAAGCTATGGTAACTCTTATCCAGTCCTGAAAGATTCTCTCAAAACAATGAATGATGCTTAAAAAAATAAAATAAAAAATCAGTATTACAAAACCAGGGAAAGTCCCCATCTGTATGGAGAACAAGGTAGACAGGAAATAAACGATACAACGAAACAGCGTTCAGTCTTCATAGTGGAAGGACACTAACCCTGCAGCTCCATGATGATCTGTGTAAAGAATATACTGCATTCAACATACCCACTAACGAATCACAGGGGGTGCAGGGAAAGATTACAACAGTTAAATGACATAACTTACTAATACTACTAAATTATTAAGGAGAAAGACAAGTGCTGTCTGCAAAGAGATATGGAAGGACTTAACAACATCAAATAACCAGCCTCTAAAATGGCAGAATTAACTACCATTTAAACACAGACTGGTACTCATGTGTTGGGAAAAAACACCTCAACTTCATATGCATAATGACGGGCTCTGGATGATTCAGGAATGAGATCTTAGATTTATAGTGCATTGTTCTTATGAAAGCATCAGCATAAAGAGCAGAGAGAGTGCTAAAAATTATTACTGCAGAGAATACAACCAAAAGCACTTTTATTCAACTGTCTAAAAAGTTCACTTGCATCCTGAAAGTTATAAGTCTGTCCCTCTCTCTTCAGAAAATGTCTAGCAAAACTAGAAAAGTTACAAGGAAAGAGATCATAAGACAACCAAAGGCAGGACATAATTAAACAGAGAGAAATCAGGTTGGAGAAATATCAGAAGGCACCACATTAAACCAGCAGATCTCAGGCTCAAAACAAGTGAGAAGAAATGCCTCTTCTCAGGAAGCAATTTTCAAGCTATCATTTTCCTAGCCTTTCTCCTCTGGCTTCCTCAGCCTTTTTCCTACTTGCTCACATACCCTCCTCAGCTTGAGAGTCACTGACACGGATACAGTAAAAGAGCAAAAGGCATTAAAGAGAATATATGCCATCTTTCCCTGCAAATAAAATGCAGCCAATTTAACAGAGGTGACAATTAGCCAGACTGACAATGGAAGTGTTGACCTACACCTCCAAACCAGGCCCATCATACCTGTATGCAGATGACTTACTTGGCTGTTGGCCACCATGCCAGAAGAACTGAAAGAAATTTCTCCAGATGGACAGACCTGTCCTAGTCAGCGAGAAATGTCTACCTCTCCCTGCCTTTAAGCTGACTGAAAAATGTGATTCGTGAAGACATCTGCGCAGAGAAGCAGCTATGTTAGGTACTGTTTTTCCAAGCTACATGAAAAGCATCTGTATCACTTGGTAAATTTTTGAAATCTCTTTTATCTTATTAGAATGTAAATAAATTAGATTTGCTTTTGCTTATTTTGAGGCTAGTAGCAACTAAAACAGCTAACACCAACTCCCTCTGTTGACGGAGCTGTCCTCGTTTACCAGCCATCCTCCTGGTATTCCTTTACCAGGCCTACTGGTAGCTAAGCTATCTATCTGCAGAGGCATCTCCATTTGCCCATCAATACATCAGAGAAAGTGAAACAGATGATGGCCTCACGCAGTGCATGCCAGGTCAGGATTTCTTAAGGCCCAGCTCCTCCAAACTAATGTTGTGTAACCTTAGGGTGAAACTAAAGAATCCAACTTTGCAGCTGATTGTTCATTAATAAAATACTTTAAATTCAGACTTCATCTTATTTCACACCAGTCTTGCATTCGTATGTATAAATTTAAACCATAGCTGCACTAATGCATGTATTCAACCCTGCTGAACAGCTGTTCCTGGAGGAAACTAGCACACCTCTGGAAGAAATGATCACACATTAAAACTGGGGTGTCATCTCCTGTGCTGAAGCAAATTTATATTTGTTCAAGGGCTAGAACATGTGATCCTCCACAATCTCTTTTCAAGGAAGGAGGAGAGGGGGCAAACCTAACAAGTCCAGAGACTGGATTTCAGCATGTCTAAGAGAACCCAAACCTGTGAAAGAAGCGGATATTGCAGGCAGCGTGACACAGGGGCAGGAGGAAAAACAATTTCCAGCTACATCTTCTTGCCTCTGAGATTTTCTCATGCTACCAGGTTTTGGAGGTAGAGACTCTATTTACCTGTAGGGCATCATATGACAGCATACAAAAATGATAACATGATACAAGTTAAAGCATAACATTTAATCTTATTCTTACTCTGAAATTTAAAAACAAGCTAGTCAGAATCTGCTGTGACATCTGCTTGCAACTCCACCATCCATCACTCTTCAATGAAAAGACAGTGAACACAGACTGCACACAGATACAACAGTTTTGCTGCTTACAGGAATCTATCTGAACTTCTTGTGCTTCCACACATGCAAACTTTAGATCCTGGGGGCTAGTCAAAGGCTCAACTTGTATCACAGTATTACAAAAGAGGAAGAACTTAAGATTTAAGCCCAATACCACTTCTACTTAAGAGGGAAAAAAAGAGCACATGGAAAAAGCATGGCCTGATTTTATACAGAAGCTGTGAAAAGCTATGAAAAAAAACCCCACACTTGCAAGAAATCAGAAGCTGCTGTAAAGTCTGGAAAAGACAAAATTATAAGAAAGTGCTGCACTTTCAAAATCTGGATTTAAACGGGAACAGCAACGTTAGTGACAGACTGCAGATGGCAAGCAGATAATTCCACAGCCAGAATAAAGAGAACCCCTGTCCCCACATCCCTAAATCACAGAATCATAGAATAGTTAGGGTTGGAAAGGACCTTAAGATCATCAAGTTCCAACCCCCCTGCCATGGAAATCCTCTCAAAAGACTTCAGCCAGACACAGTTTAATCACAAAAGTGGACAGAAAGAAAAATAAGGAAAACTACTAATATGTAAGCTTTACAATATACCAATGAACTGACTTCAGCAATTGGTATACCCTGCAGATATTAGTGCAATTATTTGAGACAGTAGCGATATGGTGAAAAGATCACATTCTTCCTAAGACTCTGAACTAGCTGCAATTCATGCAGCCATAGCACATGCACAGGCATCAAACTCATATTAAAGTAAAATGTACCTAAAATGATTCACTGTGATCATTATTAAAACGTTACTCAAATACTGAGCTAATACATGATTACCATACATTCATGGTGCTTTTTTATTTTATAAAGCTGGCATTCTCTTCAGTGACCAACCCATCTGAGACAATTTGGGGAATTTTGACTCTGAAGTATATCAGCACAATATAAATAGACAAGCAACAGGTCTTGCTAAGATGTCACATTGCAGATGCTGTTAAAACTAACAGAAAATAACCTCACTGGCTTAAAGCAATCAGCATCTCAAACTGGAAGAGGAAATGATCCCACTGCAATGCAGACACAATGAAGATGCACACCCTTACAGAATTAATTCCCAGCAAATCCAAATATATTTGGATATGCTTTCATTCAACACCATGCCAGGTCATGCACCCAAAAACTTTTATCTTCAGTGGCTCACTTAACAAAAACAGATGGGGAAGAAAGCAAGTCACAACAGAGAAAGGGAAAGTAAAGGATAGCCTGCTAGAAGCAGCTTGTTTTAAACCAGGATTTGAAGGAGGTAAGATTTCGTGATACGAAGAATATGCTTTGGATCACAACCTAAGATTAAAAAAAAGAAGAAAAAAGCTCGGACTCTTTTGGCATAGACCAAATAAATTTTTCTTCAGGATTAGGGCAAACCCACTACAGTGCCCGTGGATCACTAACAAAGGATCAAAAGTAAAATGGCAAAAGAACAAGCCAGCAGTCTACGGTACTGCATCATATTTTGAGCTAGCTATGCACTCAGTATTGCATCAGAAGTACATCACAGAGGCTACCAAGACAACCCCTCCACAACTAGGTAACACAAGAATTCAACTTGTTGTACAGTATTGGTCAGGCCACGCAACATGGATTTGTCACAACATGACTGTTTTCACAGGACATCTCCCTCTTTCAATACACCAGATTAACTATTAGTAGCAATGTGCTAAATTTCTGTTAACCTCAAAATCCTGTGCAGCTTTACTGTTTCACTTATCACACACTTCTCTAAAACAAGTCTTAAATTGACTCTTACTCATTTCATCACTGTTTCATCATGTACTCATTTCATCACTTATTCTTTGCCCTGGTATTGAACTACTGCACACCAACAGCATCTTTCCCTGCTTCACTGTCAAGACCTGTACATCTGCAATTGGACCTCAAGGGGTTTACAGAAAACAATAAAAATACTTCTATGGCCAAACTAGCACCACCTTGAATACAGAGCATCACTGTGGCATGCACAACCATGTCCTTCAGAGAAGCAATGTACAAAAAACATCCTGACACATATGCATCTGAAAGCTATGCAACAAATAAGCCAGGAATTCACGTATGTTTACTCTGGCTCTTCCTACCTTTTGAACACCTGCCTTCACAAGCCCAATAGTCTTTTAAATGGCTGCATGAGATAAACCAAATACAGACAAGAGGAGGAGAAAAAAATTGGAAAGAAGTCGTTACACATAATTCAGCAAAAGGTCACTGAATTATGCCTCCTGCAAGATGCAGGAGATTTCAGGATTTCACTTTTCTCTCTCACAACTGCTATGAATATACTGTAACAAAGCACTCTTCTGCTAACAGGGAGTGAAGTAGCCAAGACAGAAGTGACTGAGATTTTCCTAGAGGGTCCACAAGCTAGCAACGGTATGAAAGAATCTCTGCTATTATTGTACTCAGAAATTATTCTGGAGATTTTGAGGGTCAAAACAGCTGGACAGGAAGCAAAGGATTAGTCCCTTGCTATACTGCTGTGGACTGAAGTCTTGCCAAAGTGCAGCTCTACACTTTTTACTTTTGGTTGGATCATTTTTGAAGGAGGCATGTATTTCATTCCTTAATAAACAAAATGTGCTAAAATTACTTATTTTAAGTTATTTACCCAAAGCAATTGCAACTCATGTATGTCTTTGACAAATACCTCTGTAGGTCAATCTTGCCAGTGAAATACGGTACCTCATTTGTGGTTTTAAATAAAATACTTCCACTAGTGACACGCTGCACTGATGTATCTCTAAGAAAATATATGGCTATGAGTTAACTGGAAGTGCATCCAAAGTCCTAACTGTTGAGAGAAAAAGAAGAATTACAAATCTGAAACTAATGAGAATAAATAAATAAAACGTAGTTGACAGATACTGTAATTAATTTAAGAACCTAGAAGTGCTTTGCAAACATTCACAGTTACCCCAGCCTCCAGCAGATAGATATTGATAGTCCTATTAATCAGATTCAGAGAGTAAGGGGTATCAAGGTTTCTTTCTTACATCATTGAATGACTCACTGGCAAAGTCAGAGGTAGAGAAATGCAGCTCAAGGCTCAATCACTCATTACCGTACCGTACAAGCACCTGACTTACTAAGATATTATTTATCTTGTTGAGCCCAAGAACATCCTAAGTTTGACAGTCCAAACTACAGAACATGCCACCCGTGACAGGGCAAGATGCTAATCCTGGCGTTGCAACTACATTGTATCAGCAAACACCAAAGCCCCATTTGCGGATCCAGATTCCCACAGTTTCTGTTCCTCAAAAAAGAAGACAACTCTGCAAAAAGCATGAAGAAAAGCACCTGGATGATCATGAGGCTGATCACTTCATTTTTACCAATCATTTAATGATCATTTCATTCCTAATGTTCAAAGCCAGTCTCCTACATGAGGGTGATGTCACTCTCTGGGTAAGTATCAAGAAATAGGGGAAACTGAAAACTTTCCCAGCTGAGTACTATTATAAAACCACTTTTGAATTCTATTACAATTTCTTTTCAAACAAACAACAGGGAAAGAAGCAATGAGATGCTACAGAATTCCCCTCCACTCTGGCAGACTAACAGGTCCTCATTGACACAAACAGGAATACATCATCTACACACCAGACATCCAAATAAGCATTTGTATCTTTAACATCTCACTGAAATCTAAAGGCAGGTAGGTACCTAATACTTTATCTAACCAGCCAGCTGGAGTTTTGGTACATTCAGTAGATGTAACTCACATTTTCTGCTCAGAAATTATTATGAAGTTCTTAATTGAAACATGCCACATCTCGCGGTCTGCAACACAACTGCAGATCTTACACATAATCATACATCTCCAGAAACACTTTGTTTTCCAAATATCTAGAGAATGAAGATTACACAACACTTGGAACTTGAGCCTGCCAAAATAAGTTACTATAAAACTAGCTGCACACCTGGACATACTACATTGAAAGCAAGCAAGTTAATTAAATAACATTCTTCTGAGAATAAGCCATACACTCAAACAGTCCTTCAGAGGGTCCAGACTGTTCCTAATTAATGCTGCATAAGAATTTAGTCTTACATTTTTCCACTTTTGAACAAGACTGATTTGTTGGTCTTTCCAATAGATTTCTTCTTTAATATTGGTAGGACATTCTGAGTTCATTTAAACAACTAATTTGGGGAGGAAGATTCACTGATCCACCTGCCAGTATGATGCTTTCTACCCCTCTCAGCGTTTTCCCTGTGAATGAAAGGTATTCAATGTAAAACAACATGTCCTTTTGGTCATGTTTATTGTAGAAATGTCAAACAGAAACACAAATAACCATTTCACACATAATTATAAAAGATATCGGTTATGCCTTCCAAGAAAAACAAAGCACTGTCTACAGCCTATGCTGTAATGCACACAACACCCTAGAGCATGATAAGCCCTTTATTAGTGCTTGCAATAAAATGAACACTGCAGAACAATTACACACTGTAGCCATGGATTTCTAAACCCAGAGATCTCTCCCAGCAGCCAGTCTATACTCACAAGGTTTTGAGCCTTCAGAGCGAGCTGATGTTTGCCGTAAACTAGTGGAAATATTTTCAGTGGAGTTTTCAGGTGATGTCAACAACAGGAAGGATAACCTGGAGCCAGATGCCCATTTCTCATCAGACGCAGCCTTCAAAGTTGGAAAAAGAACAGTAAAGCTCCCCGTTTATACCCCAAACCTGCAATTAGCCCCCTACGTCGGCACAGAATCCTGTTTCATTGCGGCAGCCCGGAGACTTCGTGTGTGCATGAAAGGGGGGAGGTCTCTCCCCGGAGGGTCCCTCCCCGGACCGTACTCCGGGGCCGTACCAACGAAACACTTTTAATTACTTGGGCACCTAGCGCTGGTTTCGCAAGGCCCGCACCCACCTGCAGCCCCGCCACCTCCGCGGCCCCCGCCGCCCGCCACGACGCGCTCGCCGCCCCACCACAGCCACACGCAGCCCCGGCGAGAAGGCGCGAATCCGCGCCTGGAGTCCCACGCGTGCTCGGCGGCACCGCCCCGCTCACCGGCGCTCCCCCCGCGGCACACGCTCCCCGTCAGGCGCGGGGCCGGGCACAGCCCGACCGTCTCCAACGGCGCCTCCGCCGCCGGGGTGGGCTGGGCCGGGCCGGACCGGGCAGGGCCAGGCTGGGCTGCCCCGGAGGTGGCGCCCCCACCGCAGCCTTGCTCGCTGCGAGAGCGACACCTGGCGGCCGCGGCGAGAGGGCGGGGGGACAGCGCCCCGCCAGCCCGCCCCGCCTGTGCTCCGGCGAGAGGCCGTGACAGGACAGGCCCGGCTCGGACCCTTTGCAGCCGTTCCCTACCGAGGAAACGGGGAAGGCGTGGGGACACGGCCACTCTGCCCTGCACCTGCATGGAGGTTGGCCTTGACCACCGGCCTGGCCTCGAGTGGGTCGAGTCGCCCTGCTGGTCGGAAAGGCCGGGCTGTGGCCGTGCAGGGGCTCCTAGAGAGCTGGGTGATCTCCTGAATTACTTATTACTTGTAACAGTTTGTGTAGGAGCAGGAGGGGTACAAGCCCAGTGCCAGGGAGGCCAGATTCCCTCCAGCAGGGAGGCAGGCAGCGGGCTCTGGAGCCTGGGCTGAGGGTCAGAGAGGGCTGACATGGAAGCTGGCTGTGCCTGCTGACCAGCATACTCACCCACTGCTTAGTTTCACCAAAGCCATGTGTGTGTTGATAATTCACACACCAGCACCAATTCGTTTGGTAGGGAGGCAAAATAGATGGACCACCTGTAGGCAGTGGTACAAGAGAGACAAGCTTGTGCGAGCAGCGTGAGTGAAACAATAAAAATGCCTTTATTAAAGTAGTGGTTGAAGTTAATGTTAGAACAGTCTTTGATCCAGTGCAAGTTGCTTCTAAAGGTCTTCCCTCTGGCTCAGAGGCATTCTCAGGATGATGCCCTAAATGGACAAAACACTGAACTATCACAGACACCACCTAGTTACATGACAAATATATTCTTTTTTATGTTTTTCTGCAGATGGTTCTACTTACCCATTTTTCACTAAACCATTACTATGGTATTCATCATTCTGTGGTGATAGTCATGCCGCAGATTCACATCAAAACCCTTAGTGCTCTGCAGGAGAGATTTACTGACTGAATTTTGTGTTCCGATGCCTCTCTGATCTCCGCAAAGCTTTGTAGCTTTATCAGAACTACAGCACTCGTCTGAAGCCTGGCGTCGTTACTGAAATTGGAATGTAACTGCTAAAATACATAAAAATACAGTTTTGTTCCCCACAGACTATCATTTTCTTCGCTTATTTCCACATTCAGGATAGGCCTGCTTCATGGGAATTTTATTCTACTTGATACGGTGTAAAGTTCTGATGCAGTCGAAGTATTTGCGTAACAGTTCAGCTGTATGTTAAATAAGTTCCAGGTATGTAAATTTTTGCAGGACTGCTTTGGCTATGTTTGATCATTATGACTGAGAAACAAGATGTTAACACATCACAGAAAAACACTTTTCTTGGCAGTGATCTGCCACCAATATATTTAATGTGAGTTTTCCCTCTTTAATAGAAGCAGGATGAGGCGCTGTCGTGATCCTACAAACCGAGATGCAGATGGGCTCCTGTGATTGTCTGGATGTCAGTGGGACAATTCCCTTTTTTAATCCAGACAGCTAATTTTGTATTCTTCTGGATTTATTTTTTTACCATTGGGAAGGAAATTCATGAGGGGATTCCCTAGATGCTTGAAAGAGAAAGTATGTCACGTCTATGCACCACAGCTTCCCACAGATGAAGTCCAGCCACATCTAGTACTGTACATGTTGCATATTCAAAGACTCACCACCTTGTCTACCTGCCCTTACTACAAGTCTGTGACTGAAGGCTAGGTACCATGCAACTGGCTTCAAAATTACATGACCTGATGCAAAAGAAAGAAGGAAATGGCCAGTTGCAGAGGGGACAGACAACAACTTGGTGGCAAAGTGACAAAGGAGGAACAAGTCCTGAAGCCTATGTAGATAGAGTCAGTGACAGATTATATTGCCAAGGGCTTGCCAGAAGCACTTCAGCCCTACTCTAAAACCTGTCTGGCAATGGGCCTACCATTTACGTGGCTTTGAGGCTGATGCTGCAGTCAAGCAGGAGGTCACTGACATCACTGTTGTGGCAAGAGCTGCACTGTAACCAGTCCTTTCATTCCTGAGCTTTTACACCCTTAGTATTTAAATATCTCCAAATTATTCTGTCTCTGTCCCTCACTGGTGATGCTTCTGCATAAAAGAAAACTAATACAGTCATTTCTAGGCAAGACACACTCCGCATAGCTGGCCTTGAAACTTACGCCCTTTCTGCACAGATGTGGTCAACTGGTGAGTGAGATGGATGGTCCTTCATTACAGACCTGGAAACTCCTCTTTCCATCAGGAGTTTTCCACAGATGAATGCCCTCCCCAGGGCTGCCCCAAGAGAGAGTGCTGAAAACACAAGTGGTAAAACAATCCTGCTCCAAACTGAAGTCCTAATTCCTTGTGAGGGATTTAACTTTGAAATGTTTCCCATAATCTTTTGCTAATCTGTTAAAGCAAAACTTCCAAGCTGTTGAGAATTAAGAAAAGCATTTCAATCAATTAATGTATTAGTAAATCAGTCACTATGTGGAATGCTAGAGGGGTTTCTCTCTTCCTCTCCTGAACAAAAGCATGCCTCCATTACTTCAAGTGCATTAGTGCACCTTGGAAAGCCTGGTAATAAGAAGGCTGCCACACAGTGTAGAGGTGGGAAGATGATCACCCGCAGGAAATATGTGGAGACTCCAAACCTAAGTCCAACCATTACACTGAATGCAGGGAGGGGGGACAGGACAGGACAGGAAGAAGTAGTATGAGAGAAACAGAATCAGAAGAAAATGTGTTGCTGGAGAATCAGGAACTCATCCACTAGTCACCACAGTGGGCAGCACGGAAAGACAGCCAGTGACTGACTAATGCACATGCTCTGGTGCTTAGACTGGTGCAAAACAGCAGTAGCAGCAGCAGTGGAAATTCCTGAGAAGGGGCTGGGCTGAGGGGCAGAAGGTCTGTCTGTATGGTGCAGGTCTGGAGGAAGAAATGGCAGGCAGTCCAGTGCACCTCAGTCTGTTAGGGTCTTCAAAATCCCATCCCCTTCAGAGGGTTATGCCCACGGCTTTCTTTAGTCCTCATTCACCCAGATTGTTACTTCTGAAATAATCTCTCACCCACATGATAGGTATGTTAGCACCTACCATTAGCGCCTGCCCTAGCATTTTGAACCTAGCTATACGACCACACGTCAGGATGGAAGGAGCAGGGGGCAGACCACAGGCAGCGCCAAGCGGGCACGGTGGATCTGCGAGCTGAGCTGACCAGAGTCCCACCGTCTCCCACGTACGGAAGGCAGAAGGACGTGTGGGGTGATGCCGGAGTGCCCCCACAGCCGCTTTTGGGCTACGTGCAGGGTGAGGCCCCCGCGGGCAGGCTACCTGTAATAAACACACCAGCAGCAGTTTCGGTGCTGCAGACCGCCGCTCCCCCGCACGCTAGGGCCAGCGTTCTATGTGTGCGCCGGTCTCACGGGTGCTTCTAGGCCCGCGGTGGGAAGCGGCAGCGCCCGGCAGGCCCCAAAGCCCGCCTGTAAGCACCGCAGCACCGGCGGCTCTGCCTGCCAGCGGCGGGGCTGGGCCTAAGAACCGGCCTTGGGCGAACGCGGAGGCCCCGGCGGCCCCTGACCGGCCGCGTCAGGTGACGCGGGTCACGCCGCTGCTCTCCGTTCCCGCCCCGCCGCCAGGCTGCGCCGCGCGCTCCGCCGAGCGGGGGAGGGGAGCGGCGGCAGCGCGGTACCTGGGCCCCCCGCTCCCCGAGCTTGCCCGGAGGAACAGGGGCCCTCGAAGCCCCGCCGGTAGCGCGGCCGGCATGAGCCAGGTGCCGAGGAAACTGCAGGAGGAGGAAGAGGGGGACGAGGAGGAGGAAGAGGAGGAGGAGATCGTGGGCTTGGCGGGCTACGCCGATGGGGCCGAGTCTTTCTCGGACGGCGACGCGGAGAGCGGCGGCGATGAGGCATGTGAGTGCCACCCGCGGCGACCCCACCGGCACCGGGGGCAGCGGGGAGCGGCGCCGCGGCCGCCGTGGGGCTGTCCCCGGCCGCAGAAGGGGCTATGGGGCAGCTGCCGGCAACGAGTGCGGGTGTCGGGGGAGGTGAGGTGTGGGGCAGGGCCGGCCCCGTGTGCACGGAGATGCGGGTGAAGGGGGGCAGCGGCCGGGGAGGGGGAGGTGAGATTTGGCTCCCGGGGGTCGGGCCTGCCTGCGGATGTGGGTCAGGGAGGAGGCAAGGCTTCCCGTGGAATTGGGGGTACGGAGAGGGTGAGCCAGGAAGAGCGTTGTGGGGGAGACGTGGCGTCCGGAGGGAGGGCGGGCCCCGGTGGGCAGGGGGTGAGCGGGGTAGGGGGCCGGGCTGAGCGGGGATGCTGCTTGGTGACCATGGGAGGGGACAGGACGAGAACGGGGACGGGGACGGGATGCTCGCTGGGCGCGACCGTGGGGCCAGGGAGAGCATGGAGCTCTGAGGCAGGAGCAGGGTGAGGGCTGACAGGTAGCAGGAAGGGCTGGGAAAGGGAGGAGGAAGCAAAAGGAGTGCCGGCAGTGTGCGTGCGGGTAATCTCCTTTCAGTGTTTTCCATGTCTGGGGTGAGAGTTACTAGTTCTTAGGGGCCACAGCCTGATGAGTGACTTGAATATGCCAGGGAGGTGGTGGGGTTGGGTGTCAGGCTATAAACGGCAGTGGCAACACGCAGCTCCCTGTCCAGGGCTGCTCTGCAGCTGTGGATGTCAGTCCCCACAGTGGCAGGTTCCACTAAACGTCTGCTGTCTGTCTGTGCATATGAGGACCCACGTTAGTCGCTCCATATCTGTGTCAGCATGGATGGTGATGCTAGGAAGGACAGGCTCACCAGGGAAAGCAGTCTCATTCAGTAAAATTAGGCAATGCCAGCTCACAGCCTGTTGCTTTCATTCAGAGCCTGAATTCATTCTTCTGAGATGTATTTCACAAAGAGAACTTTCAGTATCTCAGAGTGAAAAAGAATTGCTTTTCTATAAAAGCATAATAAAAGGCCACATGTTTTAAGGCTACTTTGTTTATTAGCATGCACAACCCTTTTACTTAATGGCCCGGTCCTACAAGCTGCCATGAGATTATCACCCTGACTAATGCAGTTTGGGGGGTGTCAGTGCTTTGAGTATAAGCCTTCATGGTTAAAGGCTGTGGGAATGCTAGGGTGTAAGAGCTGTAGCTGAGACTAATTGAAGCCTTACTTGAAGCTGCTAAAAAATTACCTTTATTCCCATGCAAAGATAATGTATTTTTAGCCTATTTCTTTTGTGCTAAACTAACTTAGCATTTTCTTTATAGAACTAATCCATATTCTGTCCTCAGAGGAATTGATTTGGATATTTTTCAGTAGTAACTTTGTTAGACTAAGCTAAAAATTTCACTTGCTTCTTCACAGTAACACCAGGCTATCATACGTAACAGAAACATTTACACCCTGAATAGTAGGAGAAAGACAGTCCATACAGGGACCTTTTTTTAATACAGGGTTAAAACAAAGGTGCATTTTAAGAGTCCAGATCCCCTGGCTTTCATTCTGAATTCTCTGGAGAAAGAGCAATAGAGTGTCTCTAACAGAGGGTGTTAGGATTTAGGTCTGTGTTTTGTGTATTTAGCAGTGGGCTGCAGAGCAAGGTGTTTTCCTAGTTTTTGTCATCTCTCTTCCTCATTCTGTACATTAAGTGTCCAAAATGCAGTGCCACAGCCTCTACTTTGCTACAAAGAAACAGTGGAAAGGGCAACGTGAGAACAGCTTCAATCCATGGTGTTGCTCAAAGCGAAGGGAAAAGCCAGGCTTAAAAAGTAAAACCATAAATTGTGCTTGTAGGCATGAAGAAGATTTCAAAACTTCATACTGGTCGTCTCTTATCCTATACTGGTCTCTTGTCTCCAGCCTCTTTCCCATGGCTCTTGTACATTATTTCTTTTTCTTTACACATAGGATCATATTCAGACCTTACAGCACTTAAGTTCACATAAAGCCTAGCCACATTTTGATATAAGCAATTAAAAAGTATTCAGAGGAGGGGAAACCCTCTGCAGAGTGTTTGAGGAAGTAGCTTTGAGACGTATCACTGCAGAGTGCTGCACTTGTGGCAGAGTGGAACCAGGTCTTCTGGTTCTGAGTCTTTTCTTTCACCACAAGAATTTCCTTCTACCAGGTATTTCTGCAATGTTTTTGAATCCATAGTAGCTGAACAGCTTTCTTGGTTGTATATAAGCTTTTTCTGTTAACAGTTTTGGCTCAGGACATCGGTTAGTGTTGAACATGTTCACTGTATGTGTCTTGACAGCACTCCAAAGTGCCGCAATTATCACAGTAACAGTAGCACTGGAAATGCTATGTGATCAATGGGCTCAAAGATACATGAGTGGAAAGTTTGGAACTGCCAATTCTCCTTTACACAAAAAGGTTGAAACGTAAAAATAACATAACTGTATAAGTGGGGAAAAAAACTTAGAGCTAAACATTATTAGCTGTATTAGTTTAAAACCAGACTTAGAGAGGCTTGTTACTTTACAGATGGTAATATGAGCAAAATAATTTCTTTTGTCTTGATGTCAGTTGAGCAGATGAACTGCAATGCTTTATTTGGATGTTTGAAAACTGGTGATATCTACAAATACACTTTCCACTGTGGCATCCCCATCACACATGCCTGTGAAGCACTGATAAGTCACCTGCTTTGACAATTAATCGCAATTGATGTGGAATTCAGGATGGGCATCAAAAACTATTTATCAGTTAATATCTCTAACAGTGTGAAGGAGATACTAAAATATTCACTGTGTACTGTGCTTCCTGGTGAGACAGGTCAGGACTGCTACATGCAGTTCTCAGTTAACTCCTCAGAGCTGGGTTCTTCTGCATGTTGCAAGGCACACAAATGGCACTCCCTGAGCAAGGACACTGCTGCGATTACAGACATTTTGTAAGGAATCAAGTGCTTCTCTGTGGGGAAAGTGCTTTTGGGTTTGCTAAGTTTAATTTGTGAATACTTCATAGAATAGTTAGGATTGGAAAGGAGCTTAAGATTATCTAGTTCCAGCCCCCCTGTCATGGGCAGGGAGACCTCACAATAAACCATTTCACCCAAGACTCCATCCAAGCTGGCCTTGAACACTGCCAGGGGTGGAGCATTCACAACAATTCCTTGGGCAACCCATTCCTGTGCCTCACCACCCTTACAGTAAAGAACTTCTTCCTTATATCTAACCTAAACTTCTGCTGTTTAAGTTTGAACCAATTACCCCTTGTCCTACCACTATGGTCCCTAATGAAGAGTTCAGGATGCAGCCTCTAACCAGCATGACTTCTGTTCTTTAGAATTCTGCAGTTCTTCATCAGTTTCAAGTAAGGCTGCTGAGAAAATTTAAAATAGGAAGGGCTGTTGATAACGCCTTAGAAACTGGCATTTTATAACATTTACTCTGCAAAAGTGAATGAAGCAGGAAATGCGTTTAATCGCACAACAGGGAAAATTATTTTTCCCATATAGAGAATAGAGGAGAGTTTAATGTTTCTCTTAAGCATATTATGATCTCACTTAGTAACCTAGTCTGGGAAGTTGCAGTGATCCATCTACTGGCATTTTTGTGGCAAATTAAAGGAGGAGTTGTCATGTACTCTGCAAAGGAATGTGGGCAGGCAGTGCATCGTCCAAGTCCTTTACATATAAGGTAATCTCTTAACTCTCTCTCAGAGGAAACTGCTATAGCAGTCTTGCTATCTAGTCAGGTTTGGATGATACTCATTTACATTTCCCTTACTTTGAACTGGCAGGATTTCAGAACCTAAATAACAGTCTTACTAGCAGAAGAGCTGGTATTCATTCTCATCAGTAACTCTGTTTTGTTTGCACTTGCAACTGTTGGGGTTTTTTTAGTATTGCTTTAATATAAAGCATTTTCCTTCTAGTAAATACTACAGTCCATAAAGATCTAACAGCCTGCAATAGTTTAACACAACAACAATGTTAAAAGACCAAGTTATTTAAAATGTATTTTTAGATACATGTGTGGTTTTAGCCTATTTTTTAAAGAAAAGGGAGTTATGTAGGTAGTCTGTCTTGAAGTCATCTCATTACTGGTCAGAGCTTTGAAAACTGCTATCTACCAAAATTTGAATGAAAGATGTCTCAAAGATGGTTAAGTTCCCTCAAATTTTCTGAAAACTGGAATTCAGAAGAGAAACCCAAATGGAAGTGTTCGCAGAGGGACAGGCGAGCAGATTCTCTGTGGCAGCAGCTGGCAAACTGGTGGGCATGTATGTACATTCTAACCAACCACTATGTGTTGAGCTCCAGATCAGCCACAGCATGGCATATCTGTTATTTGGAGGATATGTTGTAAGACATACAGGGGGAAGTTGGTGTTATTGTGGTGGGGAGAGGAAGGGGACAAAAAGTGCAAACCTCCAGCAAATTAGACTTCACAAGATGTCTTGTGTACAAAGCAAAAGGGAGGTTTTTCAGCTTTTTGAAACATGCAGTAAAGGTTCAACCAGAAGACTGGTCTTCACATGCCTTTATAAAGTTATTATACAGCTTTGAATAAATTACTTTCCTTCTGATGGCCAAAATGCGAATTGCATGATGTATGGGTAGATGTACATTAATGAAATTGACTCTGCATTTGGCAGCTGTGGAAAAATTGTGCATTGAAGAAGAGAGTGGGGTGGAGGAAACACTGTTAAGTCCTTTACCTTTGGTTTGCTTTATTGACAAGACTGTACCCACCAAACATAAAATATTGTTATGTCAGCCTAGAGCAGATGTTTACTATTCCTCTGTAGGTGTGAAGTATTGTAGACACATTTCTTGCAGCCACAGGAGGGTACTATCACTGTTGAGGTTGACAGGAACAGTAGAGCAGCTGTTTATTACAAAATTTGTTGTCTGTGGATCAGCAAAAGTTGGCCATGGCTGTGTAAGGACAATGAGATTCTTATGAATAGTAGAAAACCTATTGCTGTTCTATTGAAGGAGTTTCATCTGCACACTGTTCCACCCTGGCAGTGTTTTCTGTGGGGTAATTGACAATAGCACAGTAAGTGCTAATACCTGTCAAGGCCTTTCAAATGTATTTAACATGGATAGGATCCCACTGATAGTGAGTTTTTAACTCCTGTCAAGTCACTGTGGTGACATAGGCCCACACTGAGTGGCATAACCACCCAGGAGCCAGTAGATGGTGCCAGGGGATGTTTTATGCTAACACTGCAAGGCCTTTAGTTGAGAAGCCCTAACTCTCCAGCTGAAGCTCAGGAGACGCAGAGTAACACGGTTGTCTGCCCTTCTGTCAGGTATGTGCTGCTCTTTGTGTTTGTAAAAGTGGCGAGTGAGGCTTGAGGAACACAAGAAGACAGATGTGATCACCACCCCTAGGTGCAAAACATGCTCCTAAAGGATTCCTTCAAGCTTTCCACTTTTTTTAGCCCATAAGTCTATGTAATAAATTGCTGTTCAAATTGTTGTTTCTGAGGTTTCTTGGTTTGGCTGTACTTTTGGTGTAAAGTTGATCACTTAACATATGCAGGGCATGTGCAAGAAGGATGCATGTGAACTAATGTGTGTTGGTTTTGCCTAATTCAACATTTATCCCAGAAGAAAAAGAAAGAAGTGCAATTATGTTGAAAAGTCTGTACTGCAGTGGGTGGGAGGTCTGCCTGACAGCTAGTGTGCTTAGCCTCTTGTCTAATTAGTATTTTAAACCTGACCGGTGAGTGCTGTGAGCCCTACTCTGCAGATGGACAACTCATGTTTTTTGCATTCCTTGGCTTTGACACCACACATAGGGTATCACAGAGGCGTCTGAAAACTTCTTACATCTGTGTGCAGTGCTGTTTCCAGCTCAGCACCAAAGGATATTTCAAAGTTACATGCCAGCTAAATGCAGCAATTTAGACTGCTGCAGCTGTTTTTATTAGAGATACCTGAAACTGAAGTTGGTGTGCTTACAGGCGCAGATACATTCACATCCTTATACAGATACAACAGTATAGTTCACTCCTTTAACTACCTTTATGCTAATATAACTTCATCGGCACTATGATGGCACTATGCTCTGGTTTAGTGCTATCAGTTTCAAACTGGCATAGGTAACACAATGATGTCACTGTGTTCCCAGGCCTTTGTTTTGCAAATAGACAGAGGATATGCTGTCATCTTATTTATTAGAAAACAAACTTTTACAGATCATAACATAAATTATTCAACAGCAGGTGAAATCCTAACCACTCCTTGTGAGCTCAGTACTGTGTTGTCTCAACAGAGAGGAACTGCGTGCCTGTTAAGTTGTCCTCTTCCTATGACTCCTGGGATGTGGGGTTTTATTTGTTTATTTATTTACTTTATTTATGTATTTAAGAGGAAGGAGGCCCTCACAGAGGGTTAGGAAGATGACACAGATGTAACTAACACAAACATTTGTTTCTTCCAGCAGCCTGATTTAGCTGTCAGTTGACAAGGGTATTTGTTACCGATGATATTCTTTTAAAGAAGAATGTATATGGGGTACTGTTAATTAGAGTAAAACTGGGTATTTTAGGATGTCTGTGTGTGATAACACATTTTTCACATACAAACTGAGCAAACAGGCCTTCTCCAGTCTCTGTCTGATAAGTGAGAAGTAGGTTTTCTGATACTATAACCTAAAGGGGCAAATCATTCAAATTAAAATGCCCCTAGAACCTCTCCATAAGCTTAAAAAAGGTAACATTTGCATACATCCAAGTCAAAATATCATAAAAATAAATGTCAAATGCATTTTATCTGGCAGTTGCTAATTATATTGCCATAGTATATTACTTTTCTTCTTGTGTGATTTTATTCAGTTTTGGATTTCAATGATCCCTTCAGTACTGAAGTTAAGCCGAGAATCCTCCTCATGGGATTGAGAAGAAGTGGGAAGTCTTCCATTCAGAAAGTTGTCTTTCACAAAATGTCGCCGAATGAGACTCTCTTCTTGGAGAGCACAAACAAGATCTGCAGAGAGGATGTTTCCAACAGCTCCTTTGTCAACTTTCAGATATGGGATTTTCCTGGGCAAATTGACTTCTTTGACCCTACGTTTGACTATGAGATGATTTTCAGAGGCACTGGAGCACTGATATTTGTTATTGATTCTCAGGTAAAAAAGGGGCTTTAAGCTACCTTTTCGTTTTCTTCTTTCAGCAGTAGGCAAATGGGTTGGAAAACCTAGATTTTTTTCCAAACAAATAAATAACCTATATCACAGACACACATTGAAAGAAAGTCACTAAAACCAGGAGAGCTGCTTGGGTATTTTTAATCTCTCTACAGTATGTTCAAAAGTTAACTAATTTGCTTTAACATCTCCAGGTTCTTGCTTATATATCTGATTGCTGACAGCATGAGATTGGTGCACATGCTGGATGTAGGCTCAGGCTTCTGCTTACAAGAAATAAACAAATTAAGCTGTTGTTGAACTGTAGCATTATCTAAAATTAAGTATTGTAAAATTTTACATATATATTTTAAGAACTTTCCTACAGTTGTAGCTTTTCTTTTTTCTTCATTAGGATGATTATATGGAAGCATTAGCTCGGCTGCATCTTACTGTTACCAGAGCCTATAAAGTGAATCCAGATATCAATTTTGAAATCTTTATCCATAAAGTGGATGGTTTATCTGATGATCACAAGATTGAAACACAAAGAGATATCCACCAAAGGGCAAATGATGACCTTGCAGATGCTGGATTGGAGAAGATTCACCTCAGGTGAGAAAGCCTGCTGTGCAGAGAATCCCAAGAGAAAGCAGCTTATTTGACAAGTTACCATTTTCTGTTCTCTTAAAGTACCTGGCTGCAAGCTTTTGATATGTGAAAGAAAAGGATAATTGGGGACACTGCATTTGACCTGAACCAAACAAATTATCTTATTTCTGATTGCTGTCTTGGAGAGAAAGATGGAGAGGAGATGTGCTTAAAACCAGATGACAAATATGCCAGAGTCCTACCCATTTTGCTGCAGCTGCTGTCTTGGAATAAGTTGCTTGGACAGTGGTAGCAAGCAGTAGAACTCCAGCCAGTAGAGTGTATACGTCACCTACATCACTTTTGCCGCCTTTGAAACCTCTGTGCCTCACAGTCCCCTCCCAGTCTCAAGTCCTTACTACTGCAGCCTGCTTGGAGCTATTTGGGAAGACGAGTGCTGCATCTTTGCCTTAAGTCTGCTGATAAACCAGAGTATTGTAGCAAATAATGAAAAATTAGTGGATTAGTGGAACTAGAGGACATCAAATTGTCCTGGCTTTCTTAGCACTTAAAGCCAAGTACAAATATATTAAAAAGAGAGACTTGCTCTGTGAACATGCTAGCTTTTTCCTGCTCTTAACTACTTGACTGCATCATTGCACTGATAAATGGGTCCACAGCTTTTAAGAATTAGATTAAACCATACATACTTATAATATTCCTCTCATGCAATTCAAAAAGTATTTTCATAAGAAAACCAAGGTGGGAGTTGCATCATGATGTTCTACATCAAGGGGGTCTAGTTTGCAGTGTCTAGTTTGTTTTTTTTCTTAAAACAGTGGTGAAGTTCTATGCTTCCATCGTAACATGATTTTTTGATCACAAGAGGTGATTGCAGAAGTGTAGGCACTTGCTGTTTGACAGTATTTCATTTCACTCATATTATGAAAGGTACATGTTCACAGTATGTGGCTAAAAGGAAAATGTGGTGACGTTTTTTTCCAGCTTTTATCTGACAAGCATATATGATCATTCTATATTTGAAGCATTTAGCAAAGTGGTACAGAAACTGATTCCACAGCTCCCAACACTGGAAAACCTGCTTAACATCTTTATTTCAGTAAGTACTTGTTATATACTTTGTCTGTAGATCCGGCTATGTCCAACATGCATGATACTCTGTTCACTGCCTTCTCAGAGATAATGAGCAATGTGAACTCTCAGAGGAATTATCAGAACTTAGTTGAAATGCAGCTTAGCCTTCCCTCTGCCTGATAAACAGCATTGCTGAGCTGCTGAGATACAGTATTTCGAATCATATAGAGTGAGTTAGTAGTCGTAACTTTTCGGCTCATACATTAATCTGAATGTTGCAAAGGTCCTTGCTGCATGCATTTAAGTAATACTTAAAATTTGGATAAATAAATTCCTAAAGGAGCATTATCTAACATTATCTAGTCTGACCTCCTATGTAGAGCTGTCTGTAGTGCTTCCTAGAATTAATTCTACTTTGTATCAAAGTTTACCTCTTCCCTTGTCTTGACATTTTTAGAGGTAGAGTTCTTCACAATTTTCACTGCTTCTGTAGTTACTCTGAAGGCCAGTTAAGGAAACTTTGTATGCCTAGTGGCTTGTTATCACTGTGGAGGTAAATTGCTTGCTCCACTGTTCCTGTATGTGTGATCCCTTCCTGTCCTTCGTACTGGTACTGACAGTCGCCATATCCCTTGTGGAGTCACTGTGATGCACACTAGTGCACTGTTCAATTAAAAGCAGGTCATGGAGGAGTCAGACATGCTCTTGTTTTGGCACAAGATAAGAGTTGGGAACATGTGGTCATGAGCAAAAGGGAGCACAGTAGGTTGTGAAAAGGGGGAACTCTGTTTTGGTGGTCCTTAAGTCAGGTCATAGCAGCTTCTGAAACTGTATGCTTTCTCGCAGTATTCTAATTTTGCACCTTTCATCGAGCATTAATTTCTCAAGCTCCAATTTCCAACCATGGCATTTTGTTGTGCCTTTTTGTGATTTTGATGTAATGAACTTACTTAATATTATTCAACAGCTTGTAAGATAAAATTAGATTTCACAGTTTCTCAGCATGGGCTGTGAAAGCGGAGAGAGAAAAAAGTTGGATGTGTTGCTGAAAGGGAGAGCTAGGATTAGAGGAAAGTCTGTCCAAAACTTACTCTTTTACTATTGAGGAACAGATTAGCTATTTTATAATGTTACAAATTATTTCATAATTGTTACAAAAATCTGTTTGTACCAAGATGGCTGGACTGTGTAGCAGTTATTAAGTCTCAGACTTAGGACAGTAAGGTAATGAAAAGAGTGATGACAACAGTTCTGCAGCAATTTGATACTGAATATGCTACACAGTCTTAAAGAGAAAGCTGTCTGAATGGTAGTCCTCCTTGTGACAGTCACTCCATTCACTCATACTGCTTGTCAGATCTCTACATGGGGTCTCTTCAGTGTTCGGAGTTGGCAAAGAATTTGTTCCAAACCACAAGATGAATCAAACACAGCCTGCTTCTTGAATGACTGACAACAGTTGTTTGTGTTTCTGGAACAGATGTAATTTGTGAGGAAGAGCAAGCCTTTCAAATGAATGAGAAGTCCAAATAAGTGAGAGAGGTACACTGTTTGCACTATTCAGTATGGGAGAATCTCAGGCTGCTTTTTATCTCCAAAGAGAGCTAAGTCCAGTTTGTTAATGACCTTGAGCAAGGTATAGCTGCATTACTATGTCTTGTTGTCTGTTTTTACAAGTATCTTCTATCTATAGACAAGAGACTTAGAATTAATATTTGCCACCACAGGAAGAGTAAACAACACTCTCCAGAATTAGTGGGAGCCTCTTTACTTTAGCAACTTTGTGACAATAAATCTTCACATTGGTCATGCTATACCTCAGAAAGCTGGTGTGCTTGTATTGGTGTTCTAGTTTGGGTTTTGCAGCAATGTTCATGAGATACGCTTTCATTTATGCCATGGAGGCTTGCAACACAAAAAGCTGATGGCTACAGAAATAGAATTGTGATTACTCTTAAGTTCACAGCAGGTTTTTGCCTAAGTCTGTAGTGCCACAGTTTGTTCGCTTATACATTTGAGGAACCATAAGTGTGATAATACTGCTTCTACATTCTTGAATGTAACTACTTGTAAATCATAAAATAGTAGTTGATCTGGCATTCAAACCCCATGTAAATCTCACCTGACTAACACTCTTATCACTTCATATAGAAGGGTGTCTGTTCTTCGCCACTACTGTCACCACTCAATCAAGCTGTGTGAAACAGGAATGTGGATTTTGATTTTAGGGTTATTGGTGGTTTTTTTTTCTTGGAGGAATGTTAAAAAGTATGTATTAAAAACAAACAATGAGTTATCATGGTAGCAATAAAATTAAGTCAAGATTTGTTTATTTAAATTTAATAATATGTAAACTCAAATGTAGAATTTAAAATTAATTCATGAAGTCTGCTGTTTGCTGTAAGACCTGTTAAAATTACTGTCCAAATTTCATTCCTAACTGTAACTGGTGATGTTCTGTAAAGTCTTCTAAAAATTACTTTTTAGGGCAAAATTTTGGCTTACTTTTCATGCTTTCAAGAAGGAAAAAGGCCCATTTACCTAAACCAGGAATTTAAAGAATAGAAACTGTCTACTTTACCACACCGATAATAGCTGAGAACTGTGGTTTGAATTTGAGCTACGTCATGGTTTTTACCTATCCAAAATAAAATCCCACCTATTCACTGCACATCTTTCACAATGACTGTCTTGGTTCAGATAAGCCATAGAGTATTCTTACATCTCTTCAGAGTGCTTGATAGAGCTTCTAGTTTATGGTCCATCTTCTTTCCAAGCTGTAGGGTTGTGTCAGAGGTAACTAGTGCTTAGTCTGACCCTGCTCTCATTGAGATCAGTGGCAGCATTTAATTCAATTGCATAGGGCAGCTGTTGGCCTTTGTTTCTCTAATAAGGAACGCACCCGCTCTAGTAACAAACAGCTGATTTCTTACTGTCATTTTCCCTGACTGAGCATTAATGCGGTAATATTTCTTTGAAGAGTATGTTTTGTCCACTGTTTCCTGTTTTTTTTATGACCCATTTGTACTGGTATTGTTTCCCCTCGAGCAATTTCCTCACAAGCATTTCTGCCAAATCCTTTGCTTTTTCAGTTAAAGTTGTAGTAAAACTCCAGCAAACTGAATCTTTGAAGTCATGTTGGTACAATTTAGTGGTTACTATTCCTGGTAGTCTATCCTACCCTTTCACAGAGGTTTCTGTCACCATACAGAGTTCAACAGAAGTAAGTTTCTCAACCTGTCCTACCATGATGTATTAGTTTCAATTGAAAATTAGCATAGTTTAACACACCAAGGTCTGCCCTTTCCAGCAGGCATAGCATCTTAAGATGAAAACTTTTTAAACTGTCACTGCAAATACAGACAGGCTGTAGCAGCTTGAGCTCCAAGATAGAAAAATCACTTCTCATTCTTAAATGTTACTATATTGTCACTTGTGTCATAATAATTTACATCTTACCTGTACAGCTGAAATGATCATCATCTTTCTATCATACGCAATTTTATAATTGAGTCCTCACGAATGACAGTAGAGGGCTTGAGTTCCAACTTATTTTGTCTAAAAGGATTTGTATTTTCAAATATGTATTTTGGCAATGAATTATGGCTATATACTTACATTTACAGGTGAATCTTGGCTTAATCTTATTTGACAGCAGCTTCTGAAGTATGTGAGGTGTTGTCAGAATTACTATTTAAAAACTATTGCATATAGCCAGAATAACCAAAATATACATGCATTTTTGTTCTTAGTGCTCAGAAAACACGGACTCACAGAACCATGTAGGCTGCAGGGACGACTTTTACAGGAGGCAAGCTGGAGCAGGTTGCTCATGGCTGGGTTCAGTTTAGCTTTGTGTATCTCCAAGGGTGGAAGCTATAAACTCTCAAGTCAGTGTGCTCCCAGTGCTTCACCACTCTAATGCTACTGGGTTTTTTTCTTCTATCAAGTCAGAATTCCAGCTTGTGCTTTTGCTTCCTGTCGTTCAACACTGTAGCTCTGAGAAGAATTTGGCTTTATCTTCTGAGCACCCTTATATTAGGTATTTGTAGATAACAGTGAGCCTTCTCCAGGCCGAAAAAAGCCAGTTCTTTGAGACTCTCAGTGTATATCATGTGCTTCAGCCCATGTACTGAGATATCCACAATGTATACATTATTTTGAATATTATTTTTGCTAATGAGTTGCTGAAATGAGCCACTCAAGGAGTCTTCCATAATGAAATGCAAGAAATCCACCTCTATAATCTGTTGTTATTGATGGATGTTTCCAGCCTTAGCTGTATGTGCAATGGTGGAAAAATTCAGCCTCTTTAAGAAGAAAATGCCCCAAATACTGCTGGCCATTGTTGAATAGCGTACCTAGTTGAATAGCGTTGTTGAATGTTGTGCTATTCAACAATGTTGTTCAATCATTGTTGAATAGCATACCTATTTCAGGAAATTTGGAAAGTGAGAGGGTCACTCTAGTCTCTTAACTGTGTGTTAAATACTTGACTTAGAAAAGAAAGAAGAAAAAAGGCAAAGTTCTATAACTACAAAGGAAGCTGAAGCCATTAAAACGTGTTAGGGGTTTGCAGTGTGTTTCTTGGTAGCTGTGGCAGCAGTCCAAACCATATTAAAAAGGGAAGCCCATATATGGAGAAAATTTGGTTTGATGGGAGAAAGTTGCTTTTCTTCCTGTGTAGATGGATTCTGAAGCATGTTTTAGCTGTGCTTTAGTGGTACTGGGAAATTGCCCTTTGTGTTCATGCTGGGACAGGTGCCCAGGTGCGATCCCTTGATACCAGCAGGCAAGTCTACTGTTCCTAGTTAAGCAATACGCATTTTTTCCTTTTTTTCAACCCCACCCCCCAGGAAGCAGAGGCTCATGGCATCTCACAATATCTATGCAAAGAGCATGAGCTAGCATTCCTGGCTGGCATCTGAGAGCTGCGAATATGATACATCTCCAGTATGGAGAGAGTCTTAATCAGCTTGGCAAGATGACAGGAACGTAGCTGTCATCACATTAGCAAGCTTTAGCATTACAAACATGGCCTTAACCACCAATGCTACATGAAAACTGCAAGAGCATCATCAAAATACTAGGCTTGCTCCTGTGATTCTAAAAGAGGTTTTAAGGAGTCAGACAGTAAACCAGCCACAGAACCTGATGAGACAATTTCTCAATTTCCTTGAGGAATTAGTTCTCAAACCTTACTGTCTTCTTTGTCAATCAGCCTCTTTTCTTCTTTCTACCTGCTTGCATGTCCACCTAGAATACATTTAAACAACAGCTCTCTTTTATGTCCATTGCTACAATCAAAAGCCCCTCAAAGCCTGATCTTGAAAGGTTTACATCCCCCCCTGCATTTTCCACTGAAAATAAATGTAATCTCTCCAGATGTTTTCCAGAGAGGGGAAGTTTAGGAGTGTAACTTGGTGTTAGGTCTGCTCAGAGGCAGAAACTGTTGGAAGGTCTATGAGCATCAAGGTTTGCTACAAATGACAGTGCTGTATGTACAGTTCTTTCAAAATGAGCTTGATTGCAGTTTAACTTCCATTTCTTCAGCATAGCTTTTGTGTAACAGGCAAGTAGGGGAGCCAATAAGCTTGGTATTAATTTGAAAACATGGTTCTATTTTATTTTTCTTTCTTCTTCTCTTAAATAGAATTCTGGGATTGAAAAAGCATTTTTATTTGATGTAGTCAGTAAGATCTATATTGCAACGGACAGTACTCCAGTGGATATGCAAACTTACGAGCTCTGCTGTGATATGATAGATGTTGTGATTGACATTTCTTGCATATATGGGTAAGTGAATCGCTAATGCTTTTCATAAAACTCTGTACCTAGAATTTTAATGGCCTCAAAATTAGAGTGATGTGGGTATAAACAATAATGAGAATGTGTAATTTGCCAGACTTAATTTGTCAGGATAGAAGAGAGGGATGAAGCAGCAGGCCTCAGAGGAATAGATCCCTTGCCAGCAACAAGCACTTTTCCCCTACCCAGCCTCTTTTGTGAACATTATCCTCTTTTTATGGTGACATTTTTATTTGGAGGAAGGAGTGGGAAGTAATCCACTCAAAAAAAAAGGAAACGTTATCTTTTTATTCCCCAGGGACAAAGGCAACAGAAGGATGCCTTCCATTTAAAAAAAAAAAGTGGGGCCACATTTAATTTTGTTTATTTTGATAGGTAGTGGCCTCTGCTGGCCTCAGAATGCTGCTTCGCTCTTCCTTCAGTTTGTCCTCTTTTCCCTGCATGACGGTTGTGGTTTGATTTTTTTATATTTATCTTTTTTTTATATTTCATTTTCCCTTTCTTATACATTAGCAATTGGAAATCTCCTGGGGTAGCATGTACATCTCCTTGCAAGTTACGTTTTAAATGACTTGGCTCTGGGCCAAATGTGATGTGAGCTATTCCTGGGAAAGGCAGGGACAAGATTTAGTGCATTAAGATGCATTAGACTTGGAGGCTAAACAGCAGCATGCTTAAAATGAGCTAGACTTTGGTAGTCTTGCATTCTTACCCACTGAGGGACTTCTTGCCCTCTTGGAGAGTACAAAAAAGAATCCTAGTGCAGTAAGCATTAGAACTTAACAGTAAATTGTTAAATACCTTTCTCTTAAGTTTATACATTCTACGGTGTTCAGATCCTTGAGTCACTATAGTGACTGCACAAGAACAAATTGTCACCTTGCCACTGTCTTTGTGTAACTATTTAGCATTTATCACCAGAAATCTCCTTGCCGTGTTTTTAGCTATAGTCTAACAACATGGTACTACAATTTATTTCTTGTCCTCTGTTCCTGGAGCATCTGTGGAACTTGCTACATTAATATATTATAGATACTAGTTGTTCTGGGAGGTTGGAGATAACCCATTTGATAAGATCTGTATGTGTATTCAGGAATGAGAGTAAAATTACAAGGTACAAAACTAATAAAATTATCATCATGACACATCATCTGTTAGGGAGAAATCTCTTTTCAGGATGTGATATTGCAAAAGCCAGCATCTCATGATGAAAGTCTCATGATGGCTTAAAACTTCAGTCAGCTGCCACTGCTCAGGCAAGGTTACTGGATTTGGAATTACCAATACAGACTTAGTGGTTCACAGGTTTTAGATAAAGTCATAATATAGCACAGCGATAAGAGAACCTTGCAGTAAATGTCTGCTAACTAACAGAGGGTAAAATAAGGCTCCAGTCCAGGCACCTGGCAATCAAACAATCTGATTTCTAGCCTCAAATCTAAGATTTGGTGTGTGATAGGGTAAATGATTTAACCTTTATGTCTTCTTAGTTGGCATTGTGTGTAGTTTGAAGAAGAGTCTCCCTGAAAGGTTAAAATGAAAATTTCATAAAATTTGAGATTATCTGATGAAGGAGTCAGTGTGGGAGTATTTCTGTTAGCTCATCTGGTGGCTTATCTTTTCTTGTTTATTTGTCTGAATATTGTCCTTTAGGCTTAAAGATGATGGCACTGGAACTCCTTATGACAAGGAATCAATGGCAATCATAAAACTGAACAATACAACTGTCCTTTATTTAAAAGAGGTGACAAAATTCCTTGCTCTTGTTTGTTTTGTCAGAGAAGAAAGCTTTGAGAGAAAAGGTATTTTTCCCTTTTGTAGTATTGCTTTACTTTTTCTTTATACTAGTGAGTTAATGAATAACTATGGTTGCCATTAGCTGATAACAGACTCTAGCTTTATCCCAAATATTAAAGGTAAGTGTAGTTTATTAGAGCTTACATAACATGTTGAAAGGCATGAAGTATTTCTGCTGGCATTAAGATAAGATGAAATCATAAATGTATTTAACAACTTTCTGGTATGAAAGCATATGAAAGTTTACATCCAGTGCAGTAACGCTTGCATCTGCAACAGCAGAATGTGTCAGTTTTTCTTGGCTAATGTTGATTTGTATCTGTGGGCACCAGCAGACCCATTTGGGACAGCTTGTGTGCCATAACCAAGGGGAAATTATTCAAACTCCCTGATAGAAAGAAATATGTTCTTGCTTTTCTCATCTCTGAAAAGAGGCTTTTGATATTTGGTACCTAGGTGGCTTTCATATTTTGTGTTGAAGTGCATAAAATTTCTTGATTATGTCTCTGACCCCGGCCAAGGTCAATACTGAAAGCTTAGTTTGTGATCGTTCTGCTTGCTCTGAGTTACTGGTCTTAGAGTCATGCCCTGAGATCAGAACTGGGCAATGGAAGAGTGAGTGATCATCTGGGCTGTGTCCCCATCTTGTGATATTAATTCACCAGTAAGCATTGGTGTGTAAATGCAGTACTCGTACCATGGCTGCTGGCTGTGTGACAGGCTATTTAGCTTTTATTTTATAGAACTTCAACTGGTTGAATTTCTCTTTCATACCCATAGTGCCTTTTTTATCTATGAATGCTAGATGCAGTCACTTTCTTTTTCTGCTGTAAGAGTCAGAAGTGTTACTTCAACATGCCTACTAACAACACTATTTCAGAAAAGACATCATGTTGAATAAACACCCATTAGGGTTTGTCCACAACTGTACCAGGTTGTTGTGTCTACATAGTCTACATGCTACCTGCTGTAGCCTGTATTCTTTACCAGTACAGTTTGCGTATTGTAATACAGATTAGCTTTTCATGTCAGATGATATTCCACTTAATATTTTGCTGAACTCTGGGGAGAGGGAAAATAAGTCCTGGAAAAAAATAAAGTGTAACATGGTGGAATTAAACCACTTAAAATATGTATCATCTCCTGGTAGGGAAATTGAAATGAAAAATGCAGTAATATTTGAGTTTAGAAAGCTTTAACATTAACTTTGAAGGAGGTCATAAGCTCAATACCAAACTTCTAAAATTGTAGTGCAGTATTAGACAATTGTAACACCCAGTAAGTCTTCCGAGTGACTACCAGTATGGCTTTACAGCTTTTCTGTGGGATCACATTAAGCCCATTCACATGGTAACGTTACCTGCTTGTTATGTATATATGTAATCTTAACAGCATGCCTGTTATTTTTTAATTACAGTGTAAGATGAAGTATAGCTGGCTGTTATTTGGTAATATTTCTATCAAGTATCCATTCTCAAAAATGAAAATCCTGATTATTAGATGTTACTTATTTTTATCAGTTATTCTGGAAGGCAAATTTACAAAATGACATCATATTCTATGAAAGATTTAATTTTTTTTCTTGTGTACTGAGCACTTCTTCAAAGGTCCTTATTAAGTTAAACTTCATTATCTGCCAGTGAACTTCTGTTTGTTTTTTCCTAAGGCTAGTAAGTATATTTAATATCAGACAGTATGGAACTGTAATGCTCACTAGATCATGTATATTTATCAAACATGCTTTTGCTTACCACAGAAAAAAATGCCTGTAAAACTCACTGATTATGACCTTCAGTGTGTTACTTCATTAAATGTAGAACATAAGCAATTTTTTCATGACCTAATTTGTATAAATGTTTTTACTAATATGAAAAATATTTCTGTCTCTGTAGGATTAATAGACTACAATTTCCATTGTTTTCGAAAAGCCATACAAGAAGTATTTGAAGTAAGAATGAAAGTAGTAAGATCTCGAAAACATCAAAGCCACATGCAAAAAAACAAAAGACCCACTCCCAATGGGACGCCAAGAATGCCACTGTAACTGAGGTTTTCTGGCAATGTGGCAAGCAAAGTTTTCATGAAGTTGATGCGACTTCTGCATCTCATTGCACTGAGTGAAGAGGAAAACAAATGGGACTGATGTATTACATGAATTTTCCCTGAACGTTCAGAAAGCACTGTTTAATATTTTTATCCAATCAGTTTTTTCATATAGTGAGCACTTTGAGCAAAATGTTGTATATATATAAGCATTGAGGTGAACACTTGTAAGAATTTTCTTAATATATGCTGTAAACCTTTTTCATGCCATATTAAGAAAAAACAGCTGTGACGAAATACTGGGTACATAATTTGCACTTTTTCATGTTTTTCTTGTGGAGTTGGACTTTGATAAACTTAATTTTTATGGTGATTTTGATGCATGGTGTCAGGTAAAATGTATGCTGTAGTTTATTTACCTGCTACAATCAAATTGGTTAGTAAACAATTGAGAAAACTTGGTACAATGCCTTTTAAAATTTGTGACAGCTAATACCTAACATTCATACAGATCTAATTTCGTATATTTTTCAATTTGTAAACTGAAGAATAATTTTGAAGTATTATAGCAATAAGCACCTTACCAGGGATCATAACTGGTAGGTAAACATTAGCTTTTATAAAACAAATAGCCTTTTGGCCAAATTTCATCCGGAGTTCTCCATAACACTGGTCATGCCCTCTGTTGGGTCTGTTTTTATTATTTACCTCAGCATATACCACTAAAATACCTTTCTATAAAGATACTTGTTTTGTAAAATGGCTCTATGTTGCACTGGTATTTTTATAAGGCTTCATAGGAGGGTGTTCTATCTGAATTTACGTTACTAAGTTTGTTTTGAGAGCCTGCACATCTACACTTGGCACAGTGAAGAATCTGTATGTATTTCCACCTTGATGTTCTGATGTACTGATAGGAAGTCCTAAAGATGTGAGTGCTGGGTTCTGATTCCCTCTAACAGGGGTACGTCTGTGACCGAAATCAAGAAGAGACCATTAAAATGAGGACTGGACAATAACTGCTGTAGTAATCAGCGAACGTCACTACTTTATATTTTACTATTGAACATGGGCAGACTTACCACAGGATCAGCCAGGACAGCAGAGCACTCTCAAACCTAAAAAAGAAGTAAAGCTTGCTTTCCGAGTTCTGTATTCACTGGTTTTGTTTAATTAATGATACAGAATTACAGTTTCTCATCAGAAGAGCAGCTCTTTTTTTTTTTTTTCCCAGTCCTTCCACAGACCAACTGCATGTGCAGTCCAGTGGTGTTGGCAGCTCTTGGGTGTGGGAAGAGATGACCTAAATGGGAGGCAGCTTGCCATACACCAGAAACGGGTAAGGGGAGGTGTACCTCACTCAGTCATAACTGATGTGCTCCTAACTAAGATAGCTCTGGAGAAAGACGGGTGGATGGAATTTGAAAGTTTTCCCTTAGCCAAGGTAAGGTATAATGCTGCATGTCTGTCAGTGAGTTAAGACTCCCAATGTCTGCTTGTTTCTGTGGAACGAGGGGCTAAACTTGTGGTAAGCAAGTCTAAATTCTGTTGTGGTCTGAATGCAAATGCAGAGTTTCTGTATGCTGTATATTGGCACATCTTGAAGCTGTAGAAATATACTGAATACGGGAGCTGGTAGAGCCAGTTGGCATGAGTGCTAAAGGCTCTCTATACAGATACCTGCCAAAAGGGAGACCAGTAGTTTCCAAACCCTTTACTGCTGCCTGACGCAATGACTATATTTTTTTAACAGATAGTCTCTTTTGGCATGAGTCTATTGAATACCTGTGCAGTTCTTAGAAAAAGGTGCTAGTCATTAGATGGAGCTCAGCTCCACCAAGACTCACTCAATAAGTAATGCAGTTCTAGGTGCTCAGGAAGGTGAGAAACGCTGAGAATAGCAGGAAGTACCAGTTCTTGTGTCAATGTGAAACGTAATGATAGCAGCTGTAATCAAAGCAGAATGCTTCAAAAATACAGAGTTCAAATTCCTTTCACACTGTCACCACCTGTCATCTTGGGTGAGGACAGCTCTTCTGACTGAACCCTCAGTTAAAGTATCAGAAAGCAGTCTTCAGAGTTCACCAAAGCAGTGGTGGGTAAGCCACCTTCTGATAGCTCTGTGGTCCACAGGACTTCACTGAAGGACTGCCATAATTCCTGGCTCCACATTTAAATTCTTATTGAGTCCCACTGTCAGGTCACAATCCCTGTCCTTCTGCTTTTACTCCTTCAGGTATAGGTGACTGCGAGACAAAGAGCACCTACCAGGCTAGACCAGACACTTCTTTGGGTTTTTTTTTTTAATTACTATTTTTTAAATAAAGTGTCTCATCATACTGGCTATGATATGAATTATAACTAAAGAATGTAGTTTGCATATATTTGGCCTGAGTTCTACGTAGTTGTGCATGCCCTTGTATTTGGAGACTATTAACTTAACACAATGAAGTTAGCTCTTGTAGTCCCCTTCAGAATTTGGCAGAGACTATGTTACATAATTTAGTGAAGGTAACTTTTGACAACATATAAAATTTATCGGAGTAAGCATAATTTATGTCAGATCACTTAGTTTCAAATGTGTTTAATTATAACACTGAAAGGACATTAAGAATGCATTAGTTTTACTGTTTAACTTTGATATTTTCAGTTTAGGTGATGACTCGCATGCTTCACTTTTGAGTAATCCTTTTCTAATTGGAGCCTCAGATTTTCATATTCTATCTGAAGTGACTGAGCACTGAGTGAGGCATGCAAGGCTGGGGTTTTTTTAAAGAATCTATTCTTTCAAATCTATTGCTTTTTCTTTTAAATTTTATTGAGATTCTAGTTTTTATTTTAAAGGGATGAAATACCACCTATGCTACAAGGCCAATTCTGACAAGGCAGTGTTGAGCTACCTTTTTTAAAATTAGAAATTGTAGTCAATTCCCAAACAGTGCAGTATTTCCAAAATACCTGACCTGTTGAGTTTCCATTTTTATTTATCATCAGAGTTTCCTAGACATGGTAGGCCCCATTATTGAGCTACCCATGTCTCCTGAAAACACTGGTTTGGAATAAACCCAGCCTAATTTAGTATCCCATAGATTCTTTAAAGTCAGGTGCTGAATAACTATAAAATATTAGTTCCAACAACTTGCAGTTGAGGAAATCTCTGTAAGTAATTCAGTAGGCAGCAACCCAGAGTACATAATGGGCTCTTTGAAGAGCTAAAATACATCCTTGAGCATGCACTGGAACGTGGCTATTGAAAACGTTAGTGCTGGAATGTCTTTCTGAAATTCTGTGCATGGAAGTATAATCAACAGGAGCAAACTACTCTGATAAAACATAATTCAAATGGATTATTTGAGATCTCATGTTTTCTAATGGAACACTTTTTTTTCTCCTCATTAAAACAAAACTTCTGGGTTTTCTTGCATGTGAAATTGCATTCCTGTGATAAAGCTTTATACTACGGGGGTTCATTCTGTGAAAGAACTGTAGAGATTTTTAAAACAAATTTTAAAGAACCTATAAACTCCATTTTTATATGATGATCAGAATAAGTTTAAGAATTAAAGAAAGTCACCCTTAACAGGTCATCATATACAGTAGCGGCTGTTTGCTTTAATGACTTACTTACTGTCCCTGTCAGTTGCAATAGTCATTGCAGAATATTTTTTTCTTAAATTGAGGTTTTTCCATTTTTGTACTGCATGATGTGCATGACATTATTACATAGCGATTTTGGTGCTGCAGCTTTACCTATGTCCTGTTTGGTGGGGAAATCAGATCATGAACACCAAAATTTCTTGTTCACATTCTAAATACTTACCTGTGGCCACATATTAATTTGCTCCAATACAAACAAACATATCAACTTCACCCATTTCAGCTGTGTGTAAAATGAGAAATAAGTTTGGTTGGGTAATTCTTTGGGTTCTTCTGATAACGGTGGCATATGGTTGACATCCCACTCGATTTCCCACTGTATTAATATTTGCTAATTAGCTCATGCACAATCTTCAAATGGCTACGTTTAAAAAAGACTCTAACAGACTTTCTTTTCATTTGTTTCCTCTCTGATATTTTCTGTGTTACCTTTCTCATTTTGCTATCTCTGTATACATGTTTTGTTGTAAACAGGTCAGATATCCAGTCTCCTTTGTTCCTGTCAGCCTGTTCTCTTTCGCTTTTAAGCATTGTGAGCTATGGTCTTCAGCAAAAAGGTACTGAAAAAATACTGAGTACAAAAATAGCTAACTTGCATAAAATCCCTTACATGCATCTAACATCCTTAAAAAGGTGGAACGTGTTTATGTAATCTTGGTACGTACACGCACCATAAAATGCGTGTTCCTATTCAAGTTACAATTCACACTGACAGTCAGATTTTAAACAGTTCATCATCTCCAGAACGTTTTTTAAAATAAGAGATTCATGTATATAAATACATCCAGAGGAAAAAGAACTGATTTCATGCAGCAGTCTGTCACCATGGCTAACCATGGACCAAACTAACATATTTTTGATAAGGTGTAAGATTTTCAGGGGACTAGTCCGAGGAGATACTTTGCTGAATGATTTCCTTAATAATACCAGGAGCTGTTACGAGCAGGAAGGTTGGTTTATTTCAGAACTGATGAGTACTAGAAGGTACAGAAAAAAACACTGATGCCCTTGCTTTAAAAAACAAAACAAAAAACCCACAGAGAAACAATACAAACCCAACAACTAAACATGCATTAGCCTAAATTGAGAAGGGTTGGGATTAATCACCTCACAGATGAGTGCAAATGTGAGAGACACAATAAACAGTGGCCTAGTGTGCAGGCCAGAACATTTCATAGTGTATTCCAAGCTGCTTTCTTTCACAAAATGCAGGCCAATAGAATATGATGGGTTTATCACAACAGGATGCTTGTATGTACACTGAACCATGTCATTTCCCAGCTTTCTATTATTCCAGACAACCATCCAGCAATTTGGGAGCTGGTAACACTTTCAGACTCCTTTATACCCAGTGCTGCAGATGGAGTTCCTCAAATGCTACTTATAAAGCTGCCTGATTGGATGGAGTGAAGGGTGTCTGCAATAAAGTTAAAACCTTTAACCAGCACTCCTACACACACTAGAAGCCCCACCACCCACTTTGCAGGGGTACTCTTCAAGGGACCTGGTACCTGTGATACAATTCCTACTTGTTCTGACATTAAGTCAGCTATTGATTGCATTTTCCCTGTTCTTGCACATCCCCACTGGTTTTGGGGACTACTTTGATAACAGCCAGAGCCATCTGAACTGTAGGAAACACAATCTGTTTCAACTCCTTTTTCAAAGCAGTATACAGAGAGAACGGGTGTGACTTCTGGGAAGCCCTGCAGAGCCAAATCAAAAGGTCCCAGGGGCCAGTATCTTTGTCTCTAGGCCCTGCATTGAGAGGTGAAACCATACTCTGCTGTTCTGCAGTGCCCTTTTAAAAGACTGAATCATCTTCTGGCAAGCCAATGGTCTGATTCACAAATTGCTTCTCTTTCAATACTCCCTTCGCAGCTGCTTGAACTTCTTTTGACTGCCAGTATGCCATTCATTATGCTGTCTGGTCTCACATCCCAAGTGCTGAATACAAGCTCTGCAGCAGACACACACAAATCAGCTCACCCCACCAGTCCTGTTCCGCTTGCTCAGCACTGTTTCCAGTCCTGTTCCTTTAGCAATTTCATTTCATAGTTCAGTTCCACATTTTCTCTCTATAAAGTAGGAGCCGTCATTCCAAATTCTGCAATTCTTCATAAAGCCTTTTCGTGCAGAAACTTGAGTGTTGGCTTTAGTTTTCTCTTGACAGATCACAAATTCCATTCCTGCTTTCCTCAGTGCACCTTCTCCCATGAAACCTTCCTGCTCCCATGAACTCAGTGCATCCTTAAAAGTTCCTCAGGGTGGGAGAAGTTGATTCGTTTCTTCTCTCCCATCTTTATATTGCTGACACTAAAATAGTCCCCATAAAATCCAAGCTATAAATCTGTAATATGAATAGTTGTGACAACACCAGACTGCACAATTGTTTTCAGCTTTTGTAACTTCTCTTTCAGAATGAACAAAAATTCTCTGTAGCCTGCATCTCTTGCCAGTCTGTACCCCGTGAGTCACTTTGCTCAATACAGTTCATGATCTGCAAAAATACCCTGCAAAAAGATACACACAATTTAAGAGTGTAAAGTAATGATTTATTGGTTAATAGAGGTAGCTATGACTAACAAGCTACTAGACTAAGCATCAACGTGTTCACCTTCACCTGCAAAACATCAGGTGAGTTTTCACTGGCCGGTGGCACCAAACTGCCATCTTCTGACTCTGGTTTTTCATTTCAGCATTTTGTACCTTTTCACATTAGTGTTTTTCTCCTGGGCCTCATCTCAACAACCTTACCTCCATCTCTGGTTCTGGTATACCTTGCCTGGCTCTGCTGTGCAGCCCTTTCTCATGGTGTAGTGATGCCCTGAGTGTGCTTAACCAAGGCTACAGGGCTGGACACTATCAGGGCCAGTCTGTGGAGCCCAAGCAGCTGAAAATGCAGAGGGACGTGACTTGCTAGCAGACAGTGGAGTCTGGCCAATACAGTCAGCTGAAGCCCAGACAGCAATGAAGTTTGCCATAGGGTAGACATGTTGGGTCAGCAGAGCCACTTGCAGGGCTCTCTCAAAGTGCTGTGATTACGGGTTTAGTCCAATTGCCCACATGGGTCCCTCATATCGCCGAAGGTGCTATAGGCACTCCACTTGGCTTTCAGCTACTGCTTTGTTCACAACAGCACCAGTATTCGAACTTAAGGTTGTTTCCAACCCTAACCATTCTATGATTCTGTATCATTCTGCTCCACATGGATGTGTGGCTTACCTTAGGATACCTCATATAGCATCAGATGTTTATGTGTGTGCACGTGAATCAAGCCCTAGATTTCCACTAACCATCTTGAGAAACTCCTGGGTGTCCCAGATACCCACAGGGGACTGGCAGAGACAAGTATATATCTTGGTTAATGACCCAGTAAGCTTTAATCATCCTCACACCAGTTGTAAAAAACTTTTTGAGGAGCTTTAAATTAAGAGCCTGCTCATAAATCCTTTATTCCCATTGCTGAGTCAGTATGAGATATATGCAGTCAGCTGTATGCAAGCAGGTACATGCAAGTTCACATTAGAGTTGTGAGTAACATTTTTGGAATGCATGGGGTGGAAATACTGCTTGATGGCAGTCCAACAGACTCCTTTCTCTCTGGTTTTCTTGTAATTGTAAAGGCAGGTGCTCCCATCCCAGAAGGAAGCTTATGGGAGTAAGTTGAAATGCAGGAGCATGGGGAGCAACTCACGTAAGCAAAACATGCTGAAAAGAAAATCTGGGGCCCGAAGAGGGAGGAGTATGAAAAAGTGGCTGCATGAGTCGAAGGCCATGCCTGGCATTTTCTCCCTAAATAGTGGCAGCAGCAAAGCAAGTTTTAATCAGAATAGTTCACAACCATTCTCCAACTATCCACTGCTCTTTGCAATTTGTGTGGTAAAGAATATGCACCAGAGAAAAAGCATGCCATTATGTGTAGCTCCTAAAGATAGAGTAACTAGATCAGGGAAGTCCAGTCACAAACAGCTGTCACTAGGACAGCTGCGTCAGCTCTGACTTGCGCCTTTGCACGTTTCTTCTGAACCAGGAACCATCTGAACCATTACAACAATGATGCCAGAGGGATGTGAGTCAAGTGACTGGCGTGAGTCTTCGCATTCTTCAGGGGTATAAAAAAGGTTAAAAATAAGTACCTTCATTTTGGCTTCACATAATGTGGAGTGCTGCAAGATGTCCCACACTCTGCACTGATGGTCCAGATCAGGCACCCTCTTGGGCAGCTACGGCAGTCAGGAAACTTCTTCCCTCATTCTCTTTCTTCCATTTCTGAAATAGCACTAATTAATAGTCAGCTGGTAAAGCCACCCGTTTTGTGAGACGGCAGCTTTAGAACTAAGCTTGAAGAAAAGACAGTAATTGCTTTCCTGAGAAGCACCATGCATCTGTGCAATTGCTGTAGGGCATTGGTTACACAATGCCACGCTTGTTTTTATCGGTGAGGAGGAGGTGTGCTTGTTGAATCCAGATCTACCAGGTCTGAATTCACATAAAGGATTTAAAAAGCTGAGACTGTGTTAGTCACCAATGAGCACAATAATGATTTCTCTTCCAAGTGAGTCATAGCTGTTTCCACTGACAATATAGGCATATTAATATTAGATCCTTTAATTCCAAGAGTTTAATTCTGCAGCCAAACTGTCTCTATTGAAAGGGTAGCATTGTAAATGAAGCAAACCGCTCTACATTTTGTGAATTGGTGAAAGCAGGGTGTAAATGCTTTGTACAAAGAACTATCGTATTTTCACGAGCTTTTGTGATCTCAGGCCTTCTCTAGAAGAAATTATTTGTAGCTGAGTTTATGAGACAGCTTATAAAGCACACAAACCCCACTCTGAAATGACTAGGAAATCGCTCACACAATTAATATGCCCTGCACAGATAAATACACAATAGTTCAATGTCACATTACCAATTTAATTCCTTGAGATCTGCAAGAATATACACACTGATATGTCAGACCCAAGCGCAAAACCTGAACCCATGTGCCACAGTTGTCCTGCCTCTAATTGAAACTGGAGGTTTCTGCAGTAACCCCCTCTTTGGAGGCTCCTGCTGGAAGCCTCTTGGTGTCCATGCCCCCAGCTCTGCTTGAACTCCCATTCCAATTCCTACCTGCTGAGCTCCCCTCTTGGACCTTTAAAGTTAGTTCATCCAGAGTCTTTCTGTAAAAATAAGAGGCTCTATCAACTGAAACTTTTGCTTTAAACTGAGGGGAAATTCATGATGCATTTGTATCAGATAGAGAGAGCTATATATATCAAATTCAGCCACACATGCATATGAAAATATCTAACTAGGACAGTGTAGAACACAGATGACTGAGACTAATCCCCCTTTGCAACTAACGGAGAAATTCAGGAACTTTTGAAACATGATTTGTTGGATCTACAGCTAACATCTATTCCAGGTAAGATGAACTCTGCTGTAAAAGCTCCTGGTCCTCTCCATTAGCTATAAAGTGAGCCTCTCGTAATCAGCTCAGAAATGTATATCCATAGTCTACAATGGTCTATGGAATTCTGCCCATATGTTTACTCTCATTTGGCTTTTCTTTCACAGTAGAAATGTCCGCAATTGAAGAATTATGCATTTTATCAAACCTTACGATTGAAATTAATCTTGTAACATTATTTGCAGCAGAGGGGCCTATATGTTCCCTTGCTCTGAAGCTAAGTGGCTGTATCAGAGTCTCTGTTTTCATCCAAAAGAAAAAAAAGGTCAGTATACCACATCTGCAAAAAAGATGTAGAAACATGACCAAAAACATCCTCTAGGAAAATAGACATAAAAAAAAAATTTGTTAGAAATTATTAGTAATTTTTTTTGCCAAACTTACTTCAATGTAAAACTTTTAAAAAATTAAATGTTTTGTGGCTTTAAAAAGCCACACAAGTTTTAATATTTTGAGTCGTCAAAACTAGTGATTCTTTGTTGTCCTGCAGCCAAGTTGATGAAGTTATACAAGCTCTTTCTGGAAGGATTCAGCGTGGTGTTAAATGAGTAAATCTTTGTTGCAGCAGTGTTCAGGCAGACTTTCAGTTTCTGTATGCTTCAGCTGAGCATGTTTATTTTTTCACCAAGTTAGATCATATGACAGGATACACAAGCTACATGAAGTACTGCCAGCATGCATGATTTGACTGCAATTTTGCTACTTTATTTGGCATTTGGTTTTAAAAAAACCCACGGTCTAGCACAAAATGGCTTCTTCATGCAAAATCCTAAACAAAAGGCATATGAAAACACAAATCCATAGGGTATTTCTGATCACAGGCAGGAAGATGAGGCAGGCTGCTGCTCCGGACTAGCAACACTGACTGTGCAAGAGCTCTGCAGTCCCTGCTCCTTGTCTGCTAACATGCGGGGCTGGGAATTAATCCTGATTTCTGCCTGTGTACTGGCTACCTCACAGGAACTGATGGTTCACCTGGCACCCTAGCTTTGAACTAACAATACAGCTGGTAATGAAAGCGGTCTTGTACTGCTAGCTCTGCACAATTCCACCAGGCGATGGCCCCAGCACACAGCCAGGCCACAAGGTAGCTTACTCAAATGGAGAAAATGTGTACCTCTGTCCTACCACTTAATTTCTGTTACTTACAGCTTAAGTCTATTCAGCTTATTTTCAATAATACTTAGCTGTCCTGTGGGTGCAGTGACTGAGTTATTTCTTTTTTTTTTAACAAAAAGCCCAAGTTTCATGTTAGCTGCAGGTGCTTCCTCCTTGCAATACACAAAATGACACTGTAAGTGCAGCCAGGGTCAAAGGCCAGAGCCCAGAAGGGAAAGCTGAACTCCACATTACTCTTAACTAGTTCACAATAACTATCACTTCTCAATTCATACCACATTATAATAACACTTAAAAAAAACACAACACTTTAAAAATATTTTTAATTTTAATTTTTTTTAAAATAACACTTAAAAAAACTATCTTCTATCGAAATAGATCCCAGAACTTTTTACATGGAAGCCCAGATTTCCAGATGCAAAATACTGCTCTCCCACTTTGGGCCAGGGCAAGGTCTAGTCACAGTTGGTCCCAGAGGCCTTCTCCTGCTGTACAGCACAATGGCTCTGGCAAACAAGGGAAGATGGGACATAGTTCCTAAGAATGCCCAACATCCTTGCAAACATGACCCTTATTGCCTGTACCTCATCATCTCCAGCTGTCAGATAAGCCCTTGTTAGCCAGACATGCTGGAACACCATCAAGAATTGTTGGCCATTAAATGTACCCTGAGGTGCTTTTGGTGTAAGAGGGAACCCTAATGTCTGATGCCATCCCTTCCCTTCTACTATACCCATTACTTATGCTTTACATTATTTGTAGTGCTGTGTCCTGTAAAGAGGAAGATCTCTTTGAAAATTCAGCTCCTCATTAAGGTGAAGTAAAGTTGCTTTATTTATTGCTGCTACCACAACATCACTGTGCAAAAGAACACGAAAGGGAAGAGTAATGCCTTGTTCTGCAATTCTGGTAACACAAAGAGGTGAAAAAATTGACTGTTTTTGTTTACAGCTGTTCTCCATTGCTTTTCAGTCAAAGAAGGAAAAGAGAAATAGAGATAGCAAAGCATGTAAAACATTGTTTCTTAAAGATGAACAGGAACAATGTAAAAGTAACTTAGATGAAATTAAGAATCTAGACAAGAATTAGTGAGGTAGAGACAGGAATTTCAAGTTTATGTTGTTGAAGACAACATAAAAGCTCACTGATTCTTATTTACAGCTTGTACTGAATCAAAAGGAATCAGAGACCGTGGAGATTATGACCACTATAATTGACGTATTTCCTTAAGTACGAATTCTTAAAAGCGCTATCCCAAGCGTGGTGTGGCTGTAACCAGGTGGCAAAGAAACCAAAGCTGTAGCTACATTCCTCTACCACTGTGGCACGGATAAGGCTGCCCCCGGAGCCGCTGTTCTGCTGTGGGGCCCGAGTTGTACCTACTGCTGCTGGAAACTGGCTGCTTCTCCCACGCTACTACAGACGACGGGCGCGCTGTGCATCTTAACCTCTGCGACACAACCATACGGACCTTCACCGCCCACCGCCACCTGCCCTTTTGGGGCGGCGGAGCGCCCGCGCCCGGCTGCTCTGCCTGCTCCCAGCCCCGGCTGACGGGGCGGGACAACGAGGCCCAGGGGCGGTGCCGGCGCGGCAGGTGCCTCCCTCCGCGGTCACGGCGGGGCCGCCGGCGCCGCTGCCACGTCAGGGGAGTTTCCCGAGGCGAGGCGGGCTGGGCAGGGCCCGGTCTCTCTCCTCCTCCATCCCCGGCCCCCGCTGGTGGAGACGCTGAGGAGGAAGCGAGCGAGCGGCGGTGCCTGCTGCCATGGAGGCCCGGTACAACCTCAAGAGTCCGGGTAGGAGACGCGGCAGGCCCCGGCGGGTGCTAAGGAGGCCGCGGCCGGGCGGGGCTGCGCGGCTGCAGGCTGTCGAGGCCTCCGCCATTCGCGGCGGGCGGTGTGCCCGCCCCGGGGCCGCTGCTGCTCGCGGGGGCCGGCAGTCGTCTCCCGGAGCTGGCAGTCGCCTCCCGGGGCGCGGGGGGACAGGTGCCTCAACCCGGGCCGAGGCGGCGGTGCGGAGGAAGGATGGGGCCCTGGGCCCCGGGGATGGCCGTGGGGAGGTGGAGGCGCTCAGGCGGCTGGGTCGCTTCTGCTTCGCAGTGTGATGGCAGTGGAAAGTCCCTCTGCGCTGTAATTCGGTTTAGAATGCTCAGGCTACCCGCTCTGTGTGTGTACGTGTGTGTGTGTGTGTGTGTGTGTGTGTGTGTACGTGTGGTCACTCTTTCCTGCTGGTTCGTGGAAGCAGAACCTTTGAACTTGTACTCTGTTCTCCTGGGTATTGCCTCATTTCTAAGTAGGTGCTTGTGAGGGGACAGATTGCCAATGACAGCTTAGTCTGTGCTGCGTAAATTTGCTTTACGTCAGTGTTACTGTACACACTGTATTTACATGTATGTGTGTATATGGGATTAAGTGTTAAAATAACTCCTAGACTTTCTGTTGAATCCTTGAAGTGAGAAGAATGCTTCAGAATGTGGCATACGTCTTGAGAAACAGTGCTGGAAGGGAAGGGTTTGCTTCCTGGGAAGAGAAACTGAGGATGGGTTGGGTTTGTCCCATACAGCTGTGTTGGAGCCATTTCCCCTCACCAGCTGTTCAGGGCTTCACCTCTTCGAGCTGCATGCTGTCACTGCTGAAGGAAAACCCTCTTCCTTAGTAAGGGCTAGTCGGGTTTGCATGGTGGCTCTTGACCTGCCCCTGCTTTCCCCCAGTCCAGTTTTGGGAATTAGGTATTAACTCCTTCATATTACTATTTTGAGTAGTGGCTTTATTCTATTACTAGTGCTATTGCTTGTATGGGTGGTGGGGAGAAACTGAGTGTTAAGATGACTTGTACCTTATAAATGTAAATTACAGGCTTATTTACAAAATGTGCCTCCTGGATGATGTATCTATTGCTAAATTATGTCCTTTGCCCTCACACCCATGTTGCATAACTGAACGATAAGAAGGATCACAAAGCAAATGATGTACTTGTTATAGCTTAATGTATTAGAAAGGAAGCTTTTTTTGTTTTGTTGGGTTGCTTTTGTTTTAGGGAGGGCTGCTGGGTGTGTTGCACGTGTGAATTCACAAGGCCAGGAGCATGTTCTCTAAGTGTGGTTTGCCATGTTATTGGAAAGTGTGGGTGGTGGATAGTGGTGGTGTGCTGTATGACATGCTTTCTGATTGGAGAGGGTAAATAGTTGTGGTTTAATTTAGAAATGTTCTGCCCCTCTGTTCTTCCTAGTTCCCCTTGTTTTAAAGAGAAAATTACCTTTACTGGAATTGGTTGTCAGCACCTCTGCTGTTCTATAGCAAAGTGAACCTTATTTGGCAGAGGCGAATGATTCATGCAGTGGGTCAATATTGTTTCCCCAAATTAAACATGCTCTATAACATATTAATGTATTGAATTATTTCTTTCCATATAGATGCTGAAAATCTATAAATTATTTAAATCACTTTTAAAGTCTCTATAATGTGATTTAAAGCACTCATTTCAATTCTCAATATGCATGAAATTTTCCATAAAAGAAAGATGGGCAGGGAGGTGTTGAATAAATATCAAAAAAGATTTAAAGTAAACAGTTTTTTCAGCAGTTGTCCACTGAAATAAATTGGCTGTAATTATGTATAGCCATTGCTTTTAGTAAAGCACTTTTCTTGCTACCCAGGTAGATAAGCATATGCAATTACTTAATATTTTTGTGTCTGTTCTACAAATTCTTATCCTACATGTTACATGTGCAGTTTAATGATGGTATCTATCTTACACTTGCCACTCAACTGAAGGCATGCATTGGAAATGTAGATCATTCTGATATTAAGGTGGTCTTAATTGATGTAAATGCACTGAAATGCATAAAGCCAAACCCATATCATGTTTCCTATTTCAGATGATTGTGTTGTCTGCAAATGGAAGGGATTATTTTGGTGACTGAGCTGCCTAAAGGCTTTAGAACTGGTAGCTGTCCCTTGTGCCTGGTCTTGTTGCTCTGACTTGACTAGAGGAAGAATCAAGCTGCTAACCTTTAGATCCTGGTTAGCTTTAGGGATTTGGAATGTGCTATCTTGAGACAGAGTAAAAAAAGTAATTGTTTCGTACCTGCACAAGAAGCTTCTCCTGTTCAGATCTGCTTTTGGACTTGAGCAAACTGTTCGCAGATGGTGACTTTTTGCCTGCTCAGCAGAAAGAGCAAATACTATTTCAGTTTTAGTATAAGGTATTTTAATGATTATACTAGTCTTTACCATAGAGGAAAACACATCTTAAATTGGAAAATCTTGTTAAAAGAAACCTGTGGTTTTATTGATCTTCCTTTCAAGCCAGATTCTGTTGTAGAGCAATGACAGGAGCTGAAGTTTTTCTGTGGTTACACATGGCTGCATGGATCCCTCTTATGTGAGTAGGTGTGTTATGCCAGATTGATGAGGATCAGTTAAGCTCTCTAGTGCCTTTCTTTCTGTGTGCTTTCAAATAGACCACATAAAGAACAGTGTTGCTACACAGCTTTATTCTGCTCTAATAGCTCCTGGTCAATTTATTCATCATCTTCCTTGTTCCATTTTATTCAGCTAATGTTAGTTCAAACAAACATATCTGAAAGATGGAAACTCTCCACAATGCGAAACAAGTGTTCCTGTGCACACTGTGTCTCTGTTGATGAGAAGCAACACAGCTGGTGTCCTTAGCAGGTCTCAGTTTACTGTAGGTACACGTCCTCACCACTGCAGGTCTGGGCTTGGTGAGGGTGGTGTGCTAAGCTGCTCTTTGGCTCTATCAGTTACCCTCTGTGAGAGCAAAAAGGTATAGTGGCATTTGCCTCAAGCTGTCTCCTCACACCATCTGTCAATATGTCTTTATTTCTTATCCAAAAGACCATTAATTTTGGAAGGGAAGAAATTTTCAAACTCTACGCTTCATGCTTCTTTGTATTGCTTCAATAAGGCAAAGCCTTTTAAGCTGTTGCTTCATATTTTTATTTGTATTTTTGGCACTTGTAAAAGGGCAAGCTATTTTCTGTCTTAGGATTTCAAAATGGATTAGTCAATGTATATCAGCCTGCTACCGTATGGACGATAAACCTCTCCCGTCAATATTAAAGCTTGACTCACTGAAGCACAGACTTCATCCTCTTCATGCTTCAGGAACATCCCTATTTTCTGAAATTTTATGAGAGAGATATTTGGAATAATCTCTTTACTTTTTTCCTAAGAGTTGTGACCCTTAGCCTGCCTGCAAGATCAGCCACCATATCTCGTAGTCAGTGTTTTGTAGTAACAATCTCTCCCTTTCAGGTAGGGCATTTCGGTTACTGAAAAACTGTGAACAGCCACCTAGAGTGACTCATGTAGAGACTATGAACAACCGTGCTGTTTTATTTTCGTTTTGACAGGGTTTTTATTTTGTTTTCAGCTGACCTCCTCGCCTAGAATTAGACTCCTGAGGGCACTGGAGGTATGGGGAGAGCATGTGGAGAGAGGCATGGTGTGCGTGCCCTCCATTTGCTGCCCAGGAACAGGGCTTTTGGTTTCTGACTGATGATGTGCTGAGACTGTGACCCTCTTACCTGTCGTCTTCAGCACATTTACTGCCTTTCTTACGAACTGTACTTCCTTCTCCGCTCCATCCAAGTAAGAAGTGTTCCTTGTCAACAAGCATTCATCGGTTCCTTGTTGTTAAAAAATGGTTAGTAGGAAATAGCCAGTAAGTACTGTGCTGCTTAGTACTTTCCAGGTATGAAATAAAGATAGATTTTGTAAAAATAAAAAGTTGAGTGGATGTTAAAAATTGATTAAGGATGAAGACATTGTTACATGTTGGTGCATTCAACAAGCACCTTACGTTTGTTTTATCTCCCTTTGTGTTGACTGAACAGTTGTTTTGAATTGTGATTACAGAAGAGTACTGTACTTACTGCGACTCTGAGGGAAGTGAGGACTAAAGGCCTGTCATTTCTGAAAGAGAATGGACTAACAAAGATTTGTTTTGTTGTTCACAGTCGTGAACACTTTATGTAAGTACAGGAGGCTTGTGGGTCTTGCCAAAGGATAGCATGAGGCTGATAAGATGTAAAGCAGCTCTTCAGGAGGCTTCTGGGTCTTTGGAAAGGCCATTGGCCATGTCAAAGGAACTATCAAACCAAATTTTAAAATAAAAGCAATTTTGGAACCCATGGTTGGCCCAGGCAGTTGTGCAGTTCTGTCATCATACACTTCAGTTTTGTAGAAGCAAGCGTTTTGTCTTGTTACATGTGATCAGCATAAAATGGGAACTTGACTAGTGGAAAACACCACAGAAGCAGCGAGTGATGAGGAACTTCATTGTTTCCACTTGCATTTAGTTAGAAAAGTAATTACCTAGTATGGAGAAATGGTGTTCTACAGATTATGGTATTTGGAATAATGAAACTATGGTAGATTTTGATAGAGGTGACTTTAAAATGGTGATGCGGATCACCCAGAACTGAAGTTTTAACTCTTTATTTTGCCCATTCCTCTAGTGCTGGAGGATGTAGGTTTGATAAGGTGGTCACTAGTGGTATGGGAAGGATCAATAGTATTACGGGTTTTTTCCACTGCTGGCTTCCTTGTTCCAAAAGACTGAAAAATCTGGAAATCTCTGCATGGTCTGTTAAAAGGTTGCCTGTTTCTACATACCTCTGTTACTGAGTTGTCAGAGCATTGTCCCATCATAGACTGAGCAGTAAGGAATGCTTTGTAAAAGAGCTTTAAAGAAACAGAATATGAAGCATGTTTTCCTCATCAGTGTTTTAAGGGCTTGCCCAACTGGCAGTTTAATTTCTCTTGAGGGATTTTGTTTTGGATGGATGTGACTAGGACATGCTGTTCTGAAGGATCAGGTATCATTGCATAATGAAACTTTAAATGTGGTCATGATTAAAGACTAAGTGACTGTAAACTGCTGTGCAAAATCTTATGAAAGTACAGGGTGTTGGAACTGGATAATCTTAAGGTCCTTTCCAACTGTAACTGTTCTATGATTCTGTATTTTTGTGAAATGGCATACAAAAATATATACGGGAACTCAAAAATCTATCTAAAGACAGATGTGAACTTAGGTTAAGAAAGGCAGGGCAAAATGAATAATCGTGAAGAATGCAGAGGCAGAGAAGATCATTAGTAATGTGGACCTCACTTGAAAGTTTGGTAATGTGGTTTTATTTCTAGAGTAGGTACCATTCAATACTCTGTTCTGCTAAAGAATTCTAATTTATATTTCAGGGTACTTTTGGCTGAAGCCTCTCCTATGGTTCTTTGCTTTAAGTATTTTCTTGCATGCTTTAGTCACCACATCACTTAAAGGGATTTTTTTTTTTTTTTTTTTACTTAAAATGTCAAACTCCTCATCAGTGTTGTCTTACAAGAAATCATATGTACTTTACATGTAAGTGAATCCTGACTTAAATTGCAGATCCAGTCTTTGCGAAGTTGAACTGCTGACTGCCTGTGATTTACTGTTATGTGAAATTTAGGGATTTTATTTTGAATGCAAATACAGGCACTTTGAATTAGTTCCCAGGTGCTTTGGGCTGCTGCAAGGGCTGGTTGTGGTGGTGGTTCAGCAGGTGACACTGTGAGCTCAGTGGGTTACACCCACCATGGATCAGAGACTCTTGGCTCAATTGGTCGGGTACTGAGCAGAGGGGGAAATCTCAAGGCCAGATGGATTTAAAAAAGACTTTCCCAAAGTGTCATCCATGATGCATGTGTCATCTAATTGAAGGGCCTTGATACTCAATTCAAATTGATTCTGTGGTTTCAAACTTTTAATTTTTCTAACATTATTATCTAATATTTTTCCAAGTTGTACATAGTAGCATTATTAATAGACAAGCACATAATGAATTTGACTTGTATTTTACTAATAGCTTAAGTGGGCAGAGTAGTTATAAACCCCTTTATCCCAGAGAAGCTTTGCAAGAGGTTCACTAATTCGTTGGAAAACCTGGATTTGATAAGTAAATTGTATCCTTACCTATACTGTTTTGGTCAGCCATGGGGACAAAATTACTCTTTTTCTATATTTCTCCTGAGTAGACCTCTAAATCTTACTTAAAATGAAGAAAAAAAAATAGAAGCCATTAAAAAAATAAAAAAATAGAAAGCATTCGCTGAAGCAGTACAAGTTGTCAGGTTGTTTTATTCTTTTTTTTTTTTTCACAGATCAGATAAGCCAGCTTGAAAGGTTAAGAGATCTCCAGCTTTATGCCAGCTGGTTTGGGCTCCTTTGTTTATTATGTCTTTTTTCAAACAGAAGAACTACAAATTGGTAGAGTGGAATGGTTGGTATCCATTTGAGGAAAATGTTGTCACATACAACCCATATCACTGAAATATGAATTTGTTTCACTTCAGTCATCTTCGTGTGATGTACTAGGGGCTGAGCCTTGCTGAACTGATACCTCCTAACATGGGTTTGATTAGTGTCACCCACCTCACCTCTACCCGTGTTATCCAAGAGAAGCAATTGTGTTAAACAGAAATTTCAGGAGAGCTTAAAGTAAACTTTAATAAGAAGTAGGATTTGACCAGGGAACAATTTTTGAAAGAAATAAATCCAAAAAATCACCCATACAGATATTACACAAATTTTGCTCATTAATTTTTATGCCACCACCGCTTAATCCTTAGGGAAGCTGGTGGCTTTCAAACTGATTCTCAGAATTTTAACATAGCATTTTGCTTTTCAGAAGAATTCGGTCAGTTTTGTGTAATGTAAGAGCCAGATTGTCAGGCAGAGCCTCTGACCCATAGCACCCGTTCTTCCTTTTGTTCCCCAGAGCAGCGGAAAGATCCTTCACCTCCTCCCAGGGCAGAAACATTACTCTCAGGAGTCAGCCCAGAAGCTTAATTTCATCAGCATATAATTTCAGTGATCATTATGATAAATTGTTGCCTGTGAGTGTACCTGTGAAAGCATGGTTATTTTTCATGCTGACTCTTATGCCACGTAAAAAAGTACCTCGATTATTTTGTCTCTAAAGCCTGGCTTTAAAAAATAGAATGTCTTGATTTGAAATCTGGTTTTTCTGAATTAGTGATACTTTCTGATTATTGACAATTCGTAATTCTTCATTTTGAATAGACCGAAACCAGTCTTATTTCTCAGAATTGCCATTGCTAAATGTTTGGTCAGATGACTCAATGTGATTTTAAGTGGGTTGAAATACCATATTTTGCATCAAGGTTCTTTCTAATGAAGTTTAGAAAAGAATGTTATGTACTTGTTGCAAGGCAGACTTTGTGAATTATGGTGGGTTTGGCTTTTTTTTTTAATCTGTTGCAGCTTTGACTAGCCAGAGAAGGAGCTGTGTTAATGAATGCTGCAGCTATACTTAAAGAAGGAGCAGTTTAACGATCTCTTCACTGGATCACACATTCTCAGAATGAACTTTTATTGGTTCAGACTGTTCTTTGCGTCCTGTCAGTTAACATTCTGGGGCATGGAAACAGAATCATAGAATGGTTTGGGTTGGAAGGGACCTTAAAGCTCTTCCAGTTCCAACACTTCTGCCGTGACCAGGGACACCTCACACTAGACCAGGTTGCTCAAAGCCCTGTCGATCTTGGCTTTGAACACTGCCAGAGGTGGGACAGCCACAGCTTCTCTGGGCAACCTGTGCCAGTGCCTCACCACCCTCATAGTGACAAATTTCTTCCTAATGTCCAGTCTAAACCGGCCCTCTTCCTGTTTAAAGCCATTTCCCCATGACCTGTCTGTACAGGCTGTGGTAAAAAGTCTTACTTAAGAAGTCCCTCTTAAGTACTGAAAGACTCAGTAAAGGCTCTCCAGAGCCTTCTATTTAGGCTGAACAACTCTACCTCTCAGCCTTTCTTCATAGACTTGTGCTTTTTAAGATACCCTAGGTTGCTTAATACTGAAAACTTCTTACAAGCAAGTTATTTCTATTACACTAAAGCTACATCATATATTTTGCTGTATTTCATACTCTGAGAGTGGAATAATTTTCATATTCTTTCAGCATTTTATGCTGGCTTACGATATCTATAGTCTGGCTTCTTGATAATAAACTTAATGCTGTGGAAAAAAATACATACAATATCACTGTCAATTAAATACAAAAATATGTGACAAAAATGTATACTTTAAACTTCTTCCATTTAAAATTCTACTTGACAGGATCCCACTTGCTGGTTGTCCCCACCTGGCTGCTGTTACTTCTCAGTGCAAACCCTTGATTCTGTTTCTGCCTGCCAGCCACTGGCGCTCACATCCAGGGTACAGCCTTGGAGCTATGCAATCAAAAGGCTGTTTTTTTCTAGACAAATCCGATGTGTGCTGCAAAAGATCCCTTGTGCACTTTCATGCTGGTAGGCTGGGTACGAACCCTTTCTCCGAGTGTCAGTAAATGAAAAGCTACTTTAGCTCCAGTGTTCATTGTTGAGAAACTCTGTGGCCATGCAACATATTTTTCATAACTTTGTGCTTATGTAACTCACTTAGGATTTATTCAGTGTGAGTAGTTTGTATTGTGTCTTGGATCATAACTCCAGTGCAGAAGCTGGTATGTGCTAGAAAAGATTAGTTAGCTGAAAGGAGCTCTTCAAGAACTGTTTATGTATTTTTGTATGCAAAACATGTAAATTTTTCTTTATTTTCATGTCTTAAACTTTCTCTTTTTCAGCTGTCAAGCGTTTGATGAAGGAGGCTGCAGAGCTGAAGGATCCTACAGATCATTATCATGCACAGCCTTTGGAGGTTTGCTTCTCTATGTGTTTGCAAGAGCTTGTAATTAGGCTAAGTTCTCTGTATGCATACGTATTTAAAATGTACATATTTAAGTACTAGCAGACCTTTTAACCATGGGTCATCTATTTTTTACCCATGATGAAAACTAGCAGCAGAATTCCACTTTAATGGCATTGTAGTTCCAGGTTGTTGCTGAAAGTACGTAATATCAGTTTTACACTGCATCTGAGTAATTTTATTGCACAGTTATGTTTGTTCCACTTTCTCCTTCCTGAGACTGCATAAATGCATTATGTTTAAATTAAGCTTTTTATACCCAGACCTGACATCTGGCTCAGTTGCTGATTTACTTAACAAAACACTTGGGCCTAGGTGATCTATGAGGATTTTGCATACGAAAACACCTGTGAAAAAGCATCTCTGGATGCATTATAAGAGAGACTGCTTATATTCCACTTAAACAGTAGTTTCTTGGAGTCTTCTGAACACCCAGTTAAGTTTCTGGGCTGAGAGGATAGCGAAGTTCTGGTGGCTAAAAGCTAAGCAGAAACCCCTTCTAATTTCCCTGGAATAATAAAAAAAAACACTGTTCTGTGGTATTCAGTTCAGGGTTTGATTTAACTGTTCGTAGAAATGCATAGCACACTTAGTATACATACAGAAAATAGGTGCTACAGGATGTACTTTATTATTGACTAGTTTTTGACTGCACCTTCCTGTGGAGAAGTGTGAGGTTTAATTCATGCTACTGCTTGTAACTTACATGAAGGTCTTATTTCTGAGTTAGAGCAGTGACTTGCTGGGAAGAGAACAGGCGCAAATGAAAGGAAATGCTGGAAATGTTGAGGACTCCTATCCCTGAAAAAGTTGTAACTAGCTTGGCAGCCACAGCCCTGTGATAACAGTGTTCAGTGTTAGTTGAGAGCTCTTGTTTACTGACAACAAGCCTCATTTGCACTCCTGTCCTAACAGTAGGAGTTGTTCTGCTTGTTAAGTATTCAGTGTGGGCAGCATGAGATCTGATACACAAAGCAAAACACAGAACTCCAAAGAAAAAGTGCTCGAAGAGAAGTTAGTTACATGTTCGATGAAAATGATATTCAAAATTTCAAAGTGTACCTGTTGTGCAGTAAGGCACAATAGCTGTTTCAAAATTGTTTATGGACAAGCAAGAGGATGGGAATTCTCTGGAGTGTTAGTCAAGTCCCAGTGCCGAGTTGGCCATGGAAGGAGCTTTGGAGAGACTTGCTAATGTTCTTTCTTGAGTGGGTCTCCATCAGTTGACCAGAAATTATTACTCACTGGGGCAAAGACCTAGTTTTCCCTTAGTTGACTCTGTTTTCCATCTGTTGGGTAATAAAACTCTTGTCATAATTAACGCAACTAGAATGAAGAGCTTGAATAATGAATTGGGGGGGTTCAACAAAGCCATTGTGTAAGAAAATTACCAGAAATCGACAATATTTTATCCTCTTAACCAGAATCTTAGTACGGTGCTGGTTGTCTTACTCTTCATTTGATTTTGGTTTCTTAAAACTTACACTGTGGACTGTTTCTTTAACATGTCCTTATTCAAAAAAATGGTGTTTAGTTGTCTACTTTGTTAACACTCTCTGTTTTTTGGTCTTCTCCCTTTGTTGGGGGTGTTTTAGGATAATCTTTTTGAATGGCACTTTACTGTTAGAGGCCCTCCAGATTCAGATTTTGATGGAGGGATTTATCACGGGCGAATAGTACTACCACCTGAATATCCCATGAAACCACCCAGCATTATTTTGCTGACGGTAAGCATGTTTACTAGTTTCTTCTTTTTACATCATCAGTTTAACTGTAGGTGTCTGAGTGGGAGATTCTTGGAATTTAAGGTAGTTTTTGTAAGAAAGGTGGCATAGTACAGTTAATGCTGCCAATTTAAGACCAGAAGTCTTTCAAAGTGACTTTGGTATTCTGTAATTGCATGTAACTTTGAGGCTAATAAATGTAAGCTTTCTTCAGGAGTAGTGACATTGCTGATGTGATTGTCTAATCTTCTATGCTCTCTATGGGCCTGCTTGGTCTCTGTTGGAGAACGTTTGTCACATGTAGGAAGGCAGAGCTATAGTTTGGGACAAAGGCCTGCAGTTGTGCCTGGTTTCATAGAACTGTAGCTTTTCAGGCTGTCCGCATGTTGTTTGTGGGTTACAAGAGCAACAGGCAAGCCACCATGTTACGTTGGGACATGTGAGGTATCAGGGTTTCTTCATGCATAGAGGCAGATGGCAGGATTTGTTCAGAAGGCTGAATGACAGTTTTGTGAGGTTGACAGTAATGTCATTTTCAAGTGTTGTTTGCATATAGATTTGTTTGATCAGGATTTTTACAGCATGTACCAAAACCCAAGAGCTAACTTCCAGCGTGTTTTATTGTATTCTTCTTCTTCCTTTGAAGGCCAATGGCAGGTTTGAAGTGGGGAAGAAAATTTGTTTAAGCATTTCAGGGCATCATCCTGAAACGTGGCAACCATCATGGAGTAGTAAGTAACATTTATTTGGAAAATGTTAACCCCAACAAACAACTAGATTTTTAAACTGAAAAAATCTCACAAAGGGTATTTATAGTGGAAAGGGACAAGAATTTTGAGAGAGTGAAAATATGGGAGTATTCAGGAAATGTAAAGTCATGAAGGATAGGGAGGATTTGGGAATGGTATTAAATAATTAAGGGGTGAAAGGGCTAAGAAACTAAGGGGAAATGGTAAGCTTTTATTTGGATGCCCAAGCATTAAGAATGCTCAGACTACTTAAAATATTATTTGGTTTTGTTTTGTTATGGGTTTTTTCAGTTGTTCTTATGAAAATCCTTTACATCCTAATTACCCTCTTTTTGAATAATTACTAAAACCAGCTGAATAGAGGGGAGTGTGGTCAGCTTTTAATTCTGATGTTGTACTTCTGGACACTCAGGAAGACAGACACCTGGTCTGAGTTCAGAGTAACTGAATGTTTCTACATTTGGCTTTTTTTTTTTTTTTTTAATGTTTCATTGTTATAGAAACGGAGAGTTGGTACAGTTCATCCAAGGCAGTATTTTTGTGTTTATAATTTTAGTTTTGCCAAGTACAGTACATCAATTACTTCCTTGGATATCAGTTGCATGTTTAAAATATGTTGATAGAGTCTTGGAAATTTTCTATCAGACTGCTCTTCAACTTTCGTGAAGTCTCTTATGGTCTTTTTAAAGAGTACAAAATACTGTCTTCTAAATAAGGGGTGTAAACCTCCTATCTCTATTTTGTGGTACTTAATCTTCATGTGTCACTTACTAAATCTGGTTGCAAGGTGTCTTGAATTCTTAAATATCATAACTATGTAAAACAAAATTAAAGGACAGATGTTGTCAGAGATGTTTTGGATGACAGTTCAGTTTGGATGAGCTGTTACTAGTGTCTGAGTAAGCTCCTTCCTGCCATGATGACATAAAAGGAACAAATTCTGCGGTACATTGCATAGGAAAAAACCACTGAGCTTGTGAGTCCTAAGTTGCAGAATTCATGTCTAATAGAAGAAAATGCATGTGTGTGAACACACACACACAAACAAAAAAATCAGTCCCCATCTTCATTCTTCCCTCCTCCCCCACAATTTCTGTGTTAATTCTGTCTTACCATTTTTTCTTCAGAGCTCATTTTTAAAGTCTGGAATTCTAATCTTTATATTGATGCAAGATTTCTGTGACAATTTTTCTTTTCTGTGTTAGTTGATGAAAGAATAAGGCATTTCATTTATAATAAGAAGTCTGAAAAATGACCAAAGCCTTGCTATGTACCAAAAACCCCTAGTGGTGCTTGTATGAAATTTAGATTACACCCTTGGACAAAATGAAGTTTTGCAGGCAGAATTGCAACTTTTCTACATTGAGTGTAATGTGAGATGACATAATAGTTGTTTCTCCAATCTTGTTTGTATCTCTGTTTTCCCATTGTAGTAAGAACAGCTTTACTAGCCATTATTGGATTTATGCCAACCAAAGGTGAAGGAGCAATAGGATCTCTGGATTATACTCCAGAAGAAAGAAGAGCTCTTGCAAAGAAGTAAGTACTGAGTTCGTTAATGTAGGTACATATATATGTACTTTCTTTTAGGGTTAAGCATTGAGTAGACAGTAAAGTCACTTCAGTCTGTTCTCTTGCATTTATTCCAAATATAAAAAAAAGTTTTCTGCCTTGTGTGTTTGTATATTTTATATGTGTATATATATGTGTATGTATATATATAAGTTTGGGATTTTTCTTTCTGAGCATTGTGCAGACTCTGAACTTACTGTCAAACAAAATACTTTCAGAGGGCTGTGTTCCTTTCAGCATTGTGTAGCCAAAGTTAGAGCTTCATCTGAAATTCAGGCATAGAGATGTAATTAACACTGCGATACAGTGGTAATTGCAGCATGGGGGGAAAATGAGCATGTTGAAATTGATGCTAAATGTAGGTAGGGGAGAAACAAACCAAGAAAATTATGCATCATGTCCCTTAAGGCAATAATAATACTACAACGATAAAAATATCTGGAGCAGCTGCTTCTGAATGATTTTTAAGAAATTAACTTAAAATTAGATTTATGACTGTGATGAAATCATTAACTTAGTGTACAAGGACTTTTGGTGTTGCCTTCTTTATCATGTTCTTAGAGAAGAAACTCATGAAGTAAAGCCTAGGTCAGTGAGGACAGTAAAGTGGATTAAGAACTGGCTGAACTGCCTAGCTCAAAGGATTGTAGTAAGCAGCACAAAATTCAGCTGCAAGCTAGTCGCTGCTGGTGTACTCTAGGGGTCAGTACTGGGCCAGTGCTATTCAATGTCATTAATGACCTGGATGATTGGATAGAGTGCACCCTCAGCAAGTTTGCAGATGATACAAATCTGGGAGGAGTGGTTGATGCACCATAAGGTTGTGCTGCCATCCAGAGGAATTTCGACAGGCTGGAGGAATCTCAGCCTCAACAAAGAGAAGAGCAAAGTTCTGCCCTTAGGGAGGAGGAACACCAACCAGCAAGATGGAAAGGAGATTGGAAGGGGAGGATCTGGGGGTCCTGGTGGTTACCAAGCTGGTTGTGAGACAGCAATGTGCCCTTGCTGAATGGTGTCCTGGGCTGCATTAGGATGAGCATTGCCAGCAGGCAGAGGGATGTGATCTTTTCTCTGTATTCAGCACTGGTAAGACATCTTGAGTGCTGGATCCAGGCTGGGGCTGTGTCCAGGCCAGGGTACAAGGAAGGTATGGATTTACTGGAGCTAATCCAGTGCAGGTACATGAAGATAATTGAGGAGCTGGAACATGTCTCGTACAAGAAAAGGCTAGGAGGGCTGGGAGTGTTCAGCTCGGAGAAGAGGGCTCAGGGGATCTCATCCATCTGTACAAATACCTGAAAGGAACATGTAAAGAAGGCAGAGCCAGGCTCTTCTGAGTGGCATCCAGTGGCAGGACAAGAGGCAGTGGTCACAAACTGAAACTGCAAAATTCAATCAGCTCAAGGAAACAATTTATATTATTTTCTTTTTTTTTTTTTTTTTTTTACCTGTGGAGATGGTCAAAGCACTAGCCCGGATGGTCAAAGCACAGGTTGCCCAGAGAGGTGGTGGAGTCTCTGTCCTTGGGGGTATCAAAAATATAACTGGAAACAGACCTGAGCAATGTGTTTTGCTTGACCCCACTTTGGGCAAGTAAATTGGACTGAATGCTCTCCAGAGATCACTCCCTACCTCAAATATTCTGTGATTATCCTTAAATTAAATCTTAGACCTGTGGGATATTTCATCTTTCTCCTTTTCCTGCCTGGGGAGGAGAAAGTATTTGAGAGACCATATCCCAGTCTTATAACTGAAGTTACTATATTCCAAGTTGCAACCAGTACCTTATTTTGCAGGCATATGTGAGTTTATTCTGCCTGCACTCTGGGCAAATCAAAATCTGCTTCCAAGTTAGCATTGCACTGAGTCGAAGCTAATAAACCCTGCTTAGCTGTAGAGTTTAGTGGGTTGGTTTTGATACTGTATTATCAAGGCTGTGTGGTTTCTTACTGGCTTGGAGAGGTGTCTGTGATGTGCCCTATAGACAAATTATGTGTGCTAGAGAGGACACGGAATGCTCTTGCAGAAGCTGAAATTCCTGGTTTTGAAGTGCAAGCTCCTGGGTCAAATTTAATATTTCTGATAATAGTTAGATCTTGATAATTGACTTTTTTAATTTGCTGTAGATATAAAGTTTAAAAACGGTAACAAATTATTAATAAAGTATAAGTAATGACAATATATGAGTAAATTGGAAATATTTTTTTAAATGACATGAGGGGATATGTATAGATACAGTCTCAATCTATTTTTCCAAGGTAATGTGATTTGGGGTGGAGGGAAGTGCTTTTAAGCTATTACTCTTGACACCACTTGTCTTTCCGTGGGTTATTTTACAAATAGTTTGTTCAAACAAGCAGCCAAGAACATTATGAGAACACTCTATTCTGAGTTATGTCATTTGTGGCCAGGTCACAAGACTTCTGTTGTGAAATGTGTGGCACATCTATGAAGACAGCCCTCTTACCACTAACATCTGGAAGAGTGTCAAGCCAGGCGGACAAGGAGGCTAAAGAACTTGCCAGACAAATTAGCTTCAAGGTGAAGTCACCATTTTAAACTTTCATCTTTGTTTTGTAGAATTAAAAAAAAAAAAAAAAAAGGAGGAAAAGCTTTATAAATTTCAGAAACATTCATCATTTCATAAACCTTCATCAGTTACTCTGTGGAAATCTGTTTTTTAGGACAGTCTGAAAGGGAAAAATAGAAGTGGATCTTTTGCAATGTACCAATTAATAAATTGTGCATCTCAAGCACTGATTGATTAGTTTTAATTTCAGTGGTGAGCACTGTGGTAACAACTGCTTAACTACGTCACTTTTACTTCCTTGTTTTCAGTCACTGAGAGCTTGATTAAATTCTCCAGAACTAGTGTTATCATAAAAGTATTAGGAAACTTTGGGCAAAGCTAACCTAATTTTTTTTTTCCTTTGTGATTTTTTTTTTTCTTCTTTTGGCTTATGGAAGGAATAAAACATATTCCTACTGAAAAATGATTGCAAATTCTTTTGAACTACTCTGCAGCTGAAGATACTGAAAGTTGAACTCTGGTATGGAAGTTGCTGTTACCCAAAAATGTGTTCTGTAGCTTGTGTTTCACTGAAAGTAAGGTTTGCTCAGTCATATACGTGCCTTAGAAAATTGCATGTCTTGCATGCACAGGGTTGTTTTTCACTGGGTTTTCCACTAAACTCTTAAATCAGCCACTAAGGAAGACTGCTGTGCATGAGGGCAAGAAACTACAGTGGAATATAGTATCACAATGTGGCACTGGTGATGGATAGATACTAAGGTCAGGGGTGCTAATATGTCCCCTTTTATCACCAATGTTCTCCTTAAAATGTCCTAAAGACTACTTTTTTTTCTTGTGTGCCATGAGAGTAAAGATTGCCTCCTACTGAGCAGGACCTGCATATTTCTGTGCAGTCTCACATCTAGACATGCTGATGTGGTTGGGTCTGTGTATAATAATGCTCATGAAAAATGTCTCAAAAATCTATGAAAGGATGAGGAAACAGTTTTGAAGTTAAGCTACTTGGAAAAGCAATGGACTGCCTGCTCCTGTTTTTTTTCACAAGGGTTAAAACCTGCATTTTTATTTAAGAACTGTTAATATCATAGAAGTTCTAGAAATATCAGAGTATATATATCTATCTCTTTTTTTAGGAAGAACTGTTACATTTCATACCTTTTTCAGTTTTAAAATGACAGAGACATTAATCTCTAAAGAATATTGGTGTGTTCCATGTATCCATGTATTTAATTCTACATCCTAATTACGAGCACTAAGCAAAGGAAAAATGAACAAAAGGCTTGGGTTTCTACAGTCTTTTACAATCCATAGTGGGTTTTTACAAGGTAAACGGTTCTGTCTTCTAGTTGCGCCTTCCCTCCCTTTCTCAAATTAATTTTTAGGGATTGAGTTCTTTTAAGCTTCCTGCTTCTCTGCTTTGCTTGACTTTACTGTTTGTTTGGTGTTACGCTAAGGCGTTCCATTCATGTGTTTGTAGTAAACTAATCATATGAATTACTAGCAGGGAGTACAAAAGGTAGGAATCATTTGGATATATTCCATGCCAATTTATGGGGTAAGATTTAACATCAGATAGCTGATTGAGAGCACCTTTCTACTAGCGAACATACTAGCAGTGGCTGTTGGTGAAAAAGAGATTTCCTAACCTTTTCTAGATGATCCTGGATTGTGAGAAGTCATTTCATGTTTAAGCAAAATGGTAACTTTTAAGAAAATACCCATCTGTGTTATTGAGGAAGGAATATGAAATTCAGGAAGAAAAAATAACGAAGCACACTTCCTCATTATAGTTTTCCTGCTTCTGTGAGCCTTCACCTTTGTTCCCGACCGTTTGAATAGAAAATTACTTCTTTAAAATCAGCTTTACATTGACTTGTAAATTGTTTTCTGCACTTTGAGAGCTCCACTCTACTTAAAAGCAAAAAAAAGGAAGGTAGATGATTAATAGCATATGCATTACTGTAAACCAACATGGTTTACCTACATGTTGCCATCACAAGGCATATCTTGCCATGAAAATAATTCTCCACTTACCTTCATGATTACATTAAAAGATATTGATTTTTCTTTTTTTTTTTACCCTTGATGACAGTGTTGTCTCAGTTTTCTGGAAGCACAAGTAAAGGCTGGAGAAAATAGAGACTGGGTGACAAAAAAAGATATTTCAGTTTTAGGAACTTCCAAGTGCTCTATTTTCTTGAATTTTAGTCCAAATTCAGCCTGGCACACTAGACTTAGTACTTTCATAAATGGAAGCAAATCAAATGAACATTTTTTAGTGTATGTGCTTTATAAATATTGAACTCTTAGAAAAAGCAGAAGTATGAAAAGCAGTGGTCACAGGTTCTGGGGAGGGAACATACACTGGATATGAGAAAGGAAAATTCACCTTGTGGCTTTTCAGATGCCTGTCAGAAGATGTGGAATCTCCAGCTTTGGAGATGGCTGAACCTGACTCTATTTGAGGAGGGAACTGGACCAGGTGACATCTAGAGATCCATTCCAGCTTAAATTATTCATAATCCTGTGTTGTTTCATTGCTGGTCCATATTCGAGTCATAACTTGTCTTATCCAATGTTAGAATATTCAAGTGCAAAAGAATAGCAGTGTCATCAGACTGTGGTTTTAAAACTTAATCTCCAGGTTGTTTCAGTGACGTATTTTTTGGCTTCTCCTGAGATAAATTCCCTTCTTCTTGGAGTGTATTAATTTCACAAAAAAATAGAATCATGAAAGAATATTTTTATTTTGTGATCTTATCAGCTTGTTATCACCATAACTGGTTGGTTTCTAATACATTGTTTGTATTTCTTACTGCTACTACCACTATTTATATCTGCATTTGAAGACAAGTGTTAGATCAGGAATTGTCAACTTTATAACAAATTGAGATCCAGATATATGACTTGGAAAGTGACTTTGCTGATAAAAATTGATCTGGTCATGATTTTTTTATGTATAAATTTAAAAGTGTTTCAGTGGAGGACTATGATGCTATGTCTTTTTCTATTCCCAAGAGATTATTGCAGGCATATATATTGTTTTAACAAGAGGTTTATTCGTGATCTTCTACATGTCACTGCTGATTGTCTTAAGTTTCCAAAAGCATAAAACGTAAATTCTGGGAATTGATGCTCATTAGACATTTTATAAATATGTACAGAAGCACTGTTACAAGACTTGGGTTTGTGTTGGTTTGTTTGTTTGTTTTGCTCTGCTTTTGCTGAAATTTAAATACTGGAAATTAAGGCATACGTGCCTGACATAGTGTAGTGCCCTGCATGTATGCCCACTCTGGCTGTGAGGCAACTGCAGTACTGGAACCAGTATAGCCACATTAAGTTAGCACTTACCAGGGACTAGTTAGTCCTGCTGGGAAACAGGCTATATATTCGTTCACTTGTAACAGTAGTCGTCAGCATTCATTTAAGGACATGAGAAACAGAAGGTTTAAAAAATGGTGTTACTTCTGGTGTAATATCCTGGATCTTAGAATCATAGAATAGTTAGGGTTGGAAAGGACCTTAAGATCATCAAGTTCCAACCCCCCTGCCATGGTCAGGGGCACCTCATACTAAACCATCTCACCCAAGGCTTCGTCCAAAGAGTTCTAAAGAGATCTAAAGAGTTTTCTTTTTTTACTCTGTGCATTTTTTCAATGTTATGCCTGATACATGAAAACAGAATTGTTACTTGAGACTACAGATGCACAAGCATAAGTTTATTTCTGGAGAGAATTTCATAAGCCTGTTGATGTGTAATTGAAATGCAGTTGGCGTACTTGATTATTGCATTTCAGTAAGTCTTATATTCTGTGTACATTAAAATACACATTCCAAAATGAGCCAAACCTTTCTGAAGCAATTTTGATCTTGTTTCTGAAGCCTACATATGTACTCCTTGTAGGCAGAAGTCAATTCATCCAGGAAGTCTGATGCTGGACCCTCAAACACATCAGGGTTGAACCACTCTGCCGCTGCACATGAGCCACAGCAGGGTGGTGCAGCTAGAGCACTCCAGGATCCAACAAATGCAACGGTATGGTCTGTCTTTGAGCTTTATCATTGCAAGTTCAGCCGTAGTTTGAACATGCAGTCTGTACTATTAAACTGATTGGAGGCTTCATTAAGAGTATGTACTTTGTACTTCTTTCTTTTAGAATTTCTGCATACTTTTATATGTGTAAACTTTAGCAAATAGCATGCTGAATCACTTTTAGAAATAATGATCTGTTTACTTCCTTCTCTTAAATTAAAACAAATAATACTCTTTTAGCAGTTCTTGTTCCCACTAGTTCCTTTAATGTATGTGTTAACAGTTCATTAAAATATTATGGTGTCTGAAGTACTACAATTTACCATCTGCATAATACAAGATTTTGGAGTAGAATTCTTAGCCAGAGGCAAAAAAAAAGTTTCAGTGATAATTTGTAGCACTTAAATATTAATTAAGAATATCTTCCTGGTTTTTTATAACCTCTTAAGTGAATCTAAAATATTCTTACTGTTTGAAGTATAACACTTCTGGTTTAATACTGCTAGGTGTATGGCTTACATAAGGTTTTGGAAGTGACCGAGGTCTGGTAGTGGGCCAAGGCAGCTGCTGTTATGACTGTGGCAACTGCAATCTAAATTCACTGCTAAATTGCAGGCAAATCCCAGCTAAGCTGGCTTTTTTAGAGAGGATGGGGCTGCAGATCGGTTAAAAAACATAAACCACGTCAAATAACGTCAGACCATCTGTTGCATGTTGGCAGCATATTTTCTAGCTATGTAGAAATATAAACATGCTAATAGCGTACTTTTTTCTTACAATAACGATTTTTTCCAGATTTTTTAGGATTTAATAAACCATTTTATTTTATTCTTATTACAAATCCTGGCTAATATAGTAGGACTAACCAAAATACTGAGGCATTGCTGGCATCTGCTTCAGGAAAGAGGCTGATTTTTTAATTTCTTTTTTTTTTCAATTTCTAAGACATGTCTTTTAATCATTTATGCAGATTTAATAATTAAAGATTAACTTCATTTTCAGCAAAACAGTCCCAAGTGAAATGAGATATTTAAACATGTAAATTTATATAAAGATATTTAAATGTGGTAAACTATAAATGATGAAAAGTGGATTCATGTTTTAAGGGGTCAGACTGTTACGCTCATAATTGTTTATTTGAGTTGAAGCAATACCTGTGTTTCTGAGCTGCCACATTTTGAGTGTTAGGTATTTTCTGGAGCCATTAGGAAGTGAAAAGTTAAAGCCACACTGTGGAATGAAGAATTGTGTAACAGGAAAGACTGCTTTAAAGAATTTGAGCTATCTATCTGTGTTCTTATTCATGTGAAAGTAAAAAGAACTCTTCTCAAAGTAGGGGCCAGACGCATGAAAGAAGAGTATCTGTGCAAACCTCAGATTCTTTCTACTCAGCTTGGCTTCTTGCATGTGTAAAATCAGTTTGTTGGATTAGTTCTTGTGTAAGACCTAATTCTACCTTACTAAGTTTTCAGCCTTGAATGAGGGCAACATCAAAACTATTTGTTCTGTTTCTTGGATAAAGTGTTTACCGCTTGCTCTACAAATGTGTGTTTTAATTAAAAGCTACTGCAGAAAATTTGCTCTTGTGAACTTGAAATTTATTTCCTTTGAGAACAGAAAGGGCAGAGGTAGACCCAATATTGAATCCTACCACCCTCTCACAACCTACATTTGGTAGGTGTATTGGTGTGGAATGATGTTCCACCTTGGTGCCTATAGTTGATGATTAAAGCTGATAGTTGGTAAGAATTATAAAGTTATGAGTTAAAGACTGTGGTTAGACTTTTTTTCTGATAACCTGGAAATACAGTAAACCTCAAAACACTTGTTATTAAGCAATATACTGTAGCAGTGTCCTGCACTAATGTACTGGCTGGCTGAAGTGTAATAATGAGGAGTGATGAAATAAACAGTGTAACTGAAGTCAGCTGATCTTGAACTGATGAGGGACCTTTCTGTAAGAAAGTGAAGCTATGTTCTGATACACAGGATTTATAGAAGCCCTTATTTTTAATCATGTGTTCTGAATGATATGTTGTGAAAAAGTTATTTCCTTTTATCACTATTAAGCCGTATCTTAAGTTTCCTAATACTGCAGCAACAATTTTAAATGACAGTCAGGAATACTTGGCCCAACTTTGATTGATTAAAAACGAGACATTTTTCTTGTTAGCTGTTAAGCCATGCTGTGCCAAACTTCAGCTGTTCTTCATTTGAGAGTTACATGGGCAAATAAGTATTTCACTGGTCCTTCTGTCTTATTTTGGTATCTCTGAGATCATAACTGAGAGAGGCTTCAGTAACCCAGAGGATTTATATACTTCTGAGTTCCTAGAGGTTTTATATTTTTAAAACATCCATTCTAAAGTGATTATTTAATTCTTCCAGCATTCTGATAAATTTTTTTAAAATAACAGCCTGCACACATAAATGATGCAGTGAATGCTACCATTCTTCAGTAGGCTGAACATAAATTCCTTGCTTGTGTTTCGTTATAGAATAAAACTTCTTGTTAAATCTATTGTATGTTCATTTTGTTGAACTAGCCTTACTCATCAAACTGCAATTTCCCTGAAGCAAAGTTTTCTACCTGTCCTAACAGTTTCAGAAGCTTCAGAAATACTGTGATACATTAAGTGCCTATTCAGTGACTGTAAAGATCAGATGCTAAAGGTGGCTACTGCGTAGCTCTTACTAAACGTTTTTAGACTGTTAAGCCTTCATCACCAACATTTCCAGTATAGTTTGGCAGAAAATGACTTAGAATCAAATGGAAGTTCTCATGTGAGGTTTTGTTAGTCTAAAAATCTCAAATCTCAACATTTTTGCTTAAGGAGAATTTAAAAACTTGCGAAAGTGAAGACAAGAGCATTGATTTATTGATTTATTTATTTATTTTTCTTTAACATGTAATGCAACTCATCTGCCATTTTTGGGGATTCTTAACATTTTGTGATTCTTAGCAATTAAGTCTTCAAGCAAAAAATCTTTATATTATGGGGATGAGGCCAGACTCTTGTCAGTGGTGCCAGGTGTTAGGACAAGAACATAGCATTAGCACATAAACTAAAACACAAAGTTGCACCTGAACATGAGGAAGAACTTCTTTACTGTGAGGGTGACTGAGCATTGGAATAGGTTGCCCAGAGAGGTTGCAGAAGCCATCTGGACACAAGTAATGTGCTTTAGGTGACCTTGCTTGAGCAGGGAGGTTGGGCTAGATGACCTGTGGTGGTCCCTTCCAACCTCAACAGTTCTGTGATTCTGAATAATTAAGATACATTAGTGTCTGGTCCCAAATTTATACCAGCTAATAATCGTTCCTTCCTTATCTATCTTGCTTCTGCATGTCTGCTGATACTTTGTCATTGATTATGCTGGGAATCCCAAGGCAGTGGGTTAGCTCAGTTTTGCGTGAGGGAGGCAGCCTTCTGCAGTCCTGATGCATATATATAGTTGCCTCCAAAAAATAATTTCAAACCTTGCAATTGTCAGTGAGGTTTCTCTTGAATCACAGTTCCGTTCATGTCAGTGTATGGCACTGTGTTTCATTCAGAACAGGACCTTTCTGATTTATTTTTAGATTTAAAATTTTGGGAAGAAACTCGGGTGTGTGATAGCCAGAGGTGCTTATTTTTGTTAGTAAGTGTAAAGGGTCAGGAATATTTCTAGACTCCTTTTTTTTTTACTCGTTTTTCTAAAGCTGCTTTAACAACACTTTGCCTGCTGAATTTTGCTGGTTTTGCTTCCTGAATGAATTTTCCTCTCTCTCCTCTTCTGAAAGATGGGAGTGTAGATGAATCTAGGAACTTCATTTATCAAATGCTCTATTTCTCCGATTCTTCTATTTCCCTTGGCATGAGAAGCTTCCAAGTGGGTTGTCTACGAAGCAGGATGACTTTCCCCTGCATTGTAATGGAAATCATGGCAAGCTGCTCATGGCGTTGTTCTTGGCTGTCTCTGCTGATAAAATAACATTTTTCTTTGAAGCTACCAAGCTGCCTGTTTGCTTAGGCAAGAAACCTGTGTAAACAGGCAAGTTGTCAAATGTATAATTACATCAGTGCTTCTATGTTGATGATAAATACTGGATAATACTAATGATGAGGAGGTAGGAAAGGAACATCTCTTCCCTGGGCTAGTCAAATACTAACTAGATGAAAATTCGGATTTCTTCTCCTACATGCAGAATATGTGGTCAAAGAGTCACAATAGCACCATGTCTTGTGGATCAACAAGTCTGGTACATAGTTGAGGACATTCCCTGTCTGGCCATGTCCAAAGGATATCTTTTGTGGATATAGTAGCTGGCCAGTGCAGAGCTTAGGGTTGTGGATATTGTGTCTGGCTTTTGCTTGGAAGTAAATAGGGAATGTCTGGAATTCTAGTTTTACCTGCTGTAATGATAACCTTTTAGGAGAAGGGAGGGGGGGGAGAAAGCTAACTCTGGAGAACAGATGCAGGGAATACCTGCGGACTATTCTGAGAAGTCAAAGGATGACTTCAGGTTAATAACTTTGTGTCAGAGGTACTGTTTTTAAACACTTGGAAACAAACTTTGGCAAAATGTTTTCTTTCCAACAACTATGCTATGTCACTATTTTTAATACTAAAATGTCAGAAGTATGAGCCTTTTAGTATTGCAGGGAGGATTAAGACAGTGGAATATTGGAGCGCATAGTTCCAACCTTGCAAACTGGAAAATTGTTTTCTTTAAATTATACTCTCCTGAGCTGAACATCAGTTGCTAATGTTTATTTTGTTCACTACATATAATGGCAGACCAATGTTTGACCAGTAGAGGGCAATAGGTATGTGCATGCACAAGTACAGTGCTCAGGAGTTCATGCTGGAATCACGTAGGTGTTTTGTATTCAGGATTTTTATTTTGTTTCTTTTTCCAGCGGTGTTGGTGGTGATGAGGAGAGAGTTTTGGACCCAGCTGTCCACAGTAAGCAGTGCAGCATTGCTTAGTTATAGTTCTCCGGACTTCTTTCAAGTTGTTTCCCTTTCAGTATTAGGTGACAGTAGAAATCCTCAGAGACTAAACTGTCTGGAGGATTATTAAAGATTTATTGAACTGCAGAGAGTCAAGCAAATTGTAGACAGAGATATTTGAAATCTCGTGATTTGGAAACAATCTAGAATTCAAGTACTGTTTGACAGACTTTCTTCCTTAAAAAGAATAAAGTCCTTGAAACTGCTAATTTGCAGCTTGAAATAGACTTTTCAAGACAGTGTTTGTACAAAATGATGTCTGTAACGAGCTTGTAGTTGTTAGTGACATCTATTATCAGGCTTGCAAGTATTAACAATTATCTGAAGAGTGAGTTTTAGTCCTAATGATTTTGTTCCTTGCTGATCTTATACAGTGTCTTGCTTCACAACTCTCCATGTTTCCTTTTTAGTCTGAAACCCAGAACAGCAGTGCAGCAGCCAGTCAAGAGCATACCCCTCCAGTGTCCACTAACACTTCTATGAGTCCTCGGCAGCGCCGTGCCCAGCAGCAGAGTCAGAGACGGCCTCCATCTTCAACTGACTTTAATCGGGTACAGCAACCAAGAGTCAACATGAACCACACTGGATCAACTGTTCTGATTGTCCTTCTGACTCTTGCATTGGCAGCTCTCATATTTCGTAGAATATGTTTGGCTAACGAGTATATATTTGAGTTGTAACTAATTTGGTTTGTCCTGATAGCAGTGACCTGAGTGCTTCATGGAACATTCTGTATTGGGTATTTGGTATGATATGAGAACTGTTTACAAAGATTAATTTTGTATTTACACTTAAATCATTACGAATGTTAATGTACCTACGATACGTTACTTGTAAGAACAGCAAAGTTGTACTTTTAACTACAACAAGTGTTAATTGAGTGCCCACTAGATACTTGGAGAAACAGTGCAGTGGAATAGTATCATTAAGGCATATGGAAGAGGAGTCAATCTGAGTAATTTATCAGCTAGAAAAAGGCAACTTAAAAGAAGTGGTTGATTCCCTTTTTTTATGGAACGTAAATGCAATTATTCATGTCTAAGTTTTAAGATTTGACATTGGAGAAGTAGTTATGAAATGAAACACAGTTATGTGTTTGTGTCCAGTGAACTCTTAATTTAGATGGGAGACAGTTTTGTAACCACTTTTATTTACCATGACACATTTCTAGAGGGGGAACACATGCAAATTGGTTGTGATGCTGCTTTGTGTGTGTGAAAGGGGAAAAGGATTGTAGGGGAGGTAAGAAGGGGCCAGAAAGAGAGTTGTATTATTTTGGTTTTTATTTTTTGGAAGAAAGATTGGATAATCTTCCACAAGATTGGAATGTCCTCTTCTAATATTCTCAAATGTATATCTTGTTTTATGAAATTTGAAGATTGTATAAAACATGTCTATTCTCACCATAGTTATAAATATGTAATATAATTATTTACCCAGAGCTATTGTCTTTTAATTATACCAGAAATATACGTAAAGTGTTGAACTGAATGTTTCATACCTGATTTTATTTACTAAAGAATATTTGAATGTTGTTAAACTCCCATATATATGAACATGTTTAAGAGAAATATTTATTAAAACCCTGGTAGTAATAAACAGTTTCAAGCCACTCTTCAGATACGTTTCAAGTATCACATAGCCTTTATGTGTGTGGTTTTTCCCCCATGTTTTGTTGTTTGTGGTTTGTGTTTTCATTTTTTTAATTTAAAATGAACATTGGACCCAAAGGCTTTCTTATTATTAGATCATGAAAAAAAGAACTGGTAATACTAATGAATGCTGTGAAAGCACATATACAAGCAATAGACATACAGTTGTTTGGGTTTTGAGAGAAGGCAATCAGTGGGATAATTTTCTTCTTGTATTACTGTTCAGATTTAAATGTATTCTACGGTGTTTATTTCAAAGGCAGTGAAATCTAACTAACTTCCATTTCATTGCTGTCAAACATGACAGCACTGATTTAAGTGACATCCTGTTTCTCAGCAGAAACTATTTTGTTAAATATAGCGTGTACTAGTGTTTTAGAACATTAGCTGTTAACAACTTCTAAAATAAGGAAAGCCCACTGTGTCCAAGACTGGTGTGAAAATGAGGGAAAGAAAACCCAAAATCCAAACGATACCCAAGTTCTTTTTTTTTTTTTTTTTTTTAGCTCTTTGGGTGCATTGTTTATAATCTTGCTTGCAGGTACAATGGAACAAAAATCAAAACTACTCTTGTCTGACCTTTTCAAAACTATGTAGTTTGTTCAGCCAGTTCAGCAGTTACTTGCACATTGTGCTGCAAAACAATTTGTTGTCAGTATACTGATGTATTTTATATTGATGTTTTTACCTAATTTGTATATTCACCTCATTAGAAATTAAAACCCCCAAACCAACCCACCAAACCCCACAAAATGCCTCTCCAGAGTCTGTAGCCTCTAAAATGCAAGTACCGTGTTTCCTAGGTGATACATTGTTTGAATATCGGTTCTGTTAAAGTACTGCAAACCTGGGAACATGGGATAGAGCTCTGGACGAGGTCTGACCCAAAAGGCAGCTGTGCTGGTTTTTGACTCTAGCTCCTCCGGAAGCTTTGCTCTGAACGTGCTTTTCTTTTCCTAGAGCCTCACTGCTGTGCCACACAAACTTTTGCTCTCATACCTGTACCACGCACTGGCTGTTAGTAAAGCCACAGAATCCACGGGCGCAGTCTGCATTGCCCTTTGAAGTGACTATGAGGGAAATAAGTGTTATGTGGTTTTTGAAAACAACCTCTTCTTTGCGATTAAAGAAACAGTGCTTTGTAGCTTCATTTTATTTCCATCTTCTCTAATGAAAGTTCAAATGCCTGATTGTGCAAATACCTATTTGAAAAAATAAATGTTAATGGTGACTTAATTTTATGTAGAGAGTCAATTGCATTTATAGATACTCTGGGGTTATGTGTTTTGAAAGTTAATGGGTAAATAAAGTCATTTCCAGAGGAAATAACTCATCTTTTTATCTTCAATGGCATAAAAAGCCAGGCTGAATCAGAAAATAAAATCTCAACTGCTATAAATCCATCAAAGCATATATGTTTTACAGTTATACGAACATCTGAAATGTGGCACAGGTGCCTTACAGTTGAAAAAGATGCCATGCAAAGAAGCAGAAAATCTGTAAAGCCTGCTGCACAGAGACAGCCTGGTTTTACAGTCTGGCAGGAGGATAGCCCTGTCCTGAGATTAGGGGATTGAGCAAAAAGCCAGCGTCCAGAATTGCGGGTTTTTTACATAACAGCTTTAGTAAATATCCTTTAGGACCCAGTGGAAATGTTTGGTGAAGCAAACTTCACGAGTAATGGCCAATCGTTAAGTGGTGATGAGGGAAGAGCTGGGAGTGAGAAGCCCCTGAAAGCCTGTCAAAACCATCACTTCGGGAAGGCAGCATTTCTGCCGCTGATAGCCGGCGAGCGCGCAACAGCGGAATTAAGAGTTGATTCAATGTTTAAAGCCGGGGGGACTGGTGCTGCAGGAGGTTACTGGAGTGGAGAGTGCTCGGTTCCTGTTACCAGCAGGATGCCTTATTTTGCAAAACTGCTTTTATTAATCTTCTGCTTAGTTCTTCTTGTGGAAAGCAGAAAACACAGGAGGAGGAGGTGGACAAGCCAGCTGGACGTGCAGAGGGCAAGGTGAGGGTTATTAAACCACCTGTGTTTCTTTTCCTGCAGTGTTATAAATACCACGCAGACCTTAAGATCTGCCCTGTCTGTGCCTTTTTGTGTGCAGTGTGTGTGGAAGCAGCTTCATATATGTTTTTTGTAATAGTCTCAGATAGAATAACCAGTTTTAACTGTAAATGTATGCATTTAGTGTTAGTTAACTCTTAGTGAGGCAGGTTTTTGCAGAGAAGCTGAGTGCTTCAGCATGGACTGTGGCCAATATATTCTTAGCCCTATATGTGAATTACTGAGAGAATGTAGAGAAGCTGGAATTAATAGGGATGTTCAAATCTACACACTGTTTCAGCACTGTTTCAGGAGCATGTTATTTACCCTGCTTGCTGGAGTATCTGTGCCACTTATTTCGCTTGAAATTGCCTGTTATTTTCTAACAATCTGAGGTGGGAATAATGGTTAGCATGCATGATACTCACTAATAAGAAATAAATCCCTGGAGGCTACCCTGGGATCATAAAATCAAAAGCACATTTTTAAGAACTACATTTTAAAGTCCAGCAAAGGCACAGGAAAGAGTTAAAGGTCTTAGTAAAGTTTATTAGATTTACTATTGCTGAGATTTGACCAGTGGTTTACAGTAGAAAAGATAATCTTCCAAACCTGTCAGACAATCCAAAGTATGTTATCCCTTTTTGTAGTTATGTCATCCAGTGGCAGTTATATCTTACAAGACTGCTCATTGTTTGAAGGGCTCAAAAATAAAATTGGGTTAATCCATCTTATTAAATGGCTTCACTAAGGCTGTAAACCTTCATGGTTTTATTTATTTTCGTTCATTTTTTTTGATTTAACACTCGACACTTTTATAGGGAGTGTTGTTACTTGAACATCTTGCAGTGAAATGTTGTGGTATAGTTGAAAGTAAAGAATACCTAATATGCTCTGGTTTATACTACTTATTGAGAATCTACAGTAGCATATGCTGTTAGTGACGTAAATGTTATAAAGCTGAAACAGCTAAGACCTGATCCTGAAATCCTGAAGCCAACTCAAAGTTTTACCACTGATTTCCACAGAATTGCTGTTACGGAATGAGATCGTTCATTTAACTCTGAAGTTTTTTCCAGGTCTCTGTTCTGGAGAATGCAGGGGATTCAACAGTAGCATTTCCTTGCAAACCATTCACATGTAGTAGAGATCGTCTACTTTGAAGGAACAAAATAGTATAAATCATTCTTTTAAACATGACTTTGCCCCAGAGTGATGCCATTCTCTGGGTTACAATTGCTTGAATCTTTGATGCATCATTTAAACACTGTGAAAATGGTATACAATTTCTACAGTGCTGTTATTTTTATGAAGCTGTGATAAAGTGGAAGTCAAAGCACTGCTGAAATAATTTCTATAAATTAATTTGCTGTAAAGAATAACTGCTATTATTTGGTCTCCTGTGGAATAATGGCTTTCATGAACAGCTAGATAGAATCTGAGCAAATATATACCTTATATATATATACACATGTTATTTATATGCATATATACCCATTTCCTATGTGATATGCTCTGAAAGTATATGAAATCAAGTTTTAGCGCATCCCTGCCCATGTCAGGGGAGTTGGAACTAGGTGATCTTAAGGTCCTTTCCAACCCGATTTTGTGAAATGTGAATGACATTTTAAATACAGAAAATTCTGCAATGTTAAAAACTGTATGGGGTAGTGACATTGATATTTCAAATTCCCAGTTACGTATGAAAAGAATGTAGTTGTGTCTAAACCAGCAGTGAATAGTGGACTCTTCTAGTAAGAGGAAATCAAAACCAGTTCCTGTGCTGTTTTTTTAATCATGTAAAAGAGATGAGTGTCCTTTTTAATAATTTCATCACATTTTCTATTTAGTATTTCTCTTGCTGCCTTACCACAAGAAATACAGTAAATTTTACAGTAAACATATTAGCCAAGAAAATGTATTCCAATGTTTGGGAATCTACATGTAGTAAGTTTGACATTTTGTGTCCTTTAAGGTGATACAGCAGCCTGATCTGGTGATATTTATATTGATTTCAAGAAGCTAGCTTGGATTGTGCAAATGCAGAACATCTTCGGTTCTGCAGTTCATTACTTGAATACTGCATAGAGGTTCTTTGCCATGGAGCTTTGAGGGCCTGGGTACCTGGTCGTGGAGGCAATGAGACAGCAATCTGCAAAGTGTACACAGAAGTACACTGTTGAGCCTGTGCCTGCATGGGAAAGGAATATGGCAAAAGGCAGGTTAGGGCTGTGGAAGTAGGAACCCAAGTTAAGAAGTGCCAGGTTAAGTGCTGTCTGTGCATCCTTAATTCCTCCCTTTGTTCTACGTTAATACTGAGCTGCAATGTGTTGTTTTCCGTACAAGTGGTACTCAGTCTGCATGCTGAATGGATAAGGTTTGCTTACTTAGAAATCGTCATGTTTAATTTCCCATTACTCCTGCATCCCCCACCTCGCTGATAACAACTCCTCTGCAAATTGAAGTATGACTTAAAGAAATAACTGCCCTGTGCTTCATTGCTGTGGTCATTGCCTGGTGCAGCTTCACGCTATGCTCTGGAGAGCCCAGGCTTTGCACAGGTAATTGGACCGTGCTCATGGAATAACAGCTCCTGGCTTTGTACTTTGATAGGAGGTCTTTCACATTTCCCAGGGATCTGTCATTCTCTGTCATTTATATTGCAAAACTGGGTGAAGGATATGGGTGACACCTATCTGTAGGAAGTTGAGGGCATTCGTGCTGATGTACAGGCTGCCAAGGGGTACACAAAATCCAGGACTCACAACTAACAGAATGGTTGATCAAACTTCTTGTCATCCCTGTTGTACCGTTATCGTTGAACCTCTCAAATAAAAAGTTAAGAGTTTTTCCACCCTTAGTATTCAGAAAAGTGCAGGGTTTCAGCTCTTGCTGCCTTCCTTAGGCAAAACCCCTCTTTTCCTGCTGCTGTGGAGGGAAATGCATGGGTTTGTCATTGCTTAAAGTCAGAAGACAAAGCACAGAAACTACCTGTACCAAAGCAACCCCTCTTCCTCTTTGGGGCTGCCCCACAAAGCAGCTGTTCCAGCGGGTCTGGGATTGGGCTGGCAGAGGCTGACTGCAGAGTGCTGCTCGGGCACAGAGGCATCAGACCAACACAATTGCTGTCTTTTGCAGTCACATCTACAAAAGGAACCATGACGTGACCAAAACCTGGAAAGGAAAGACAGAGCAGCTTCTCAGGGTCGATGACCACGACTTCACCATGCGGCCAGCTTTTGGAGGTGAGAATAAAGCAGCTGTCTTGATTTCATGCTCATTAATTAAATACAACTTAATTAGCTAAATAAAAGTCATCTAATTAATAAAAAAAAACAATCGCAAACCTCTGGCCAGGTTTACCAGTGTGAAGAGAAAGGACTTGGGTGGTTTTAGATGTTCAAGACAGTTCAGAAAGGCTTCATTCTCACAGCCTCACACCTCACAGCCCTCCATGCTCTGTACAGCTCCTACAAGCCTTCCTGTTGCTAAGTTGGCTTTTCCTTTGGCTAGTGTTCCCCAGAGCTCAGGATGTGCCAGTCCATGCTTCAGTCTGTTGAGAAGATGAACAGGCTGCGGGTTTTAATGTTGTAGTCGGGATATTGCAATTGGCTTTTCAGCTGATGTGATCAAACTGCAAAGTAAAGAACTACTTGCAGTCCTGTAGATTCTCTGTCCTACTCTCCCTATGGCCTTTAAAGAGAGCAGTCTGGGAAGCTCCTGTGGCTGCTTTTCAAGCAGTAACTTTCTTGGCTTCATTCTTCTGTGCTCAGATAGGAGCCACTATCATACAATAATCTTGCTGCAAATACATTGTCTTCTGACCATTTTCACTACTTGATACAAGGCTGGTGCTGGTGTTTCTGAGAGATGGTGTTTCTGGTGCTGAAGAGCCAAGGGTAGATACAGCATGCATTGTCTGTAGTTGCAGGCACTGAATGGACAGGACCACGCGTAGCTTGTAAATTGTGGCAGTGGGAAGGAGGAGAATCCCAAATACTTGCCGCTTGCCAGCTGATGAGATGGCAGTCACTACTGAGCGACTCACTGAGGGTGTCCATCCACACTATGTTCTGTCATACAAAAATGCGAGGGAATAGAGCAAGCAGAGAAAAATAGCCAAAGAGAGAGCACCGCCATGGGATCCTTATTTGTCTTGGTGACTTTAGGTTGAACAGAGTTGGTTTTAACTGTAAATGGTTTTTCCAGCCAGTGAAGTCGGTGACAAACTCTGCTTGTCCCATAGGGAAAGTTTCAGGCTTTCCCTTCAGGGGGCAAAAATCAGTGCTGGTGTCAGAGAGGGAACTTTGCTGGTCTTCTAGGTAGCAGAGGAAAGCTTCAAAGCAAATGGCTCAAAACCCTGAGAAACCCGGATTGTTAAAGTTGAGGATGCTGAGTTAGGTTTTCAGATTTAATCGTTTTTTAAAGCCAGCTTCATGTTTGGGGGCTTGGTTGATGGCTTCTGAATGCCCAGCATGGACAGACTGGAAGTGCTGATCCCTCCTTGGTGAAGCTGTTACCACTCTGATCAAAAAACTATTGAGAAAAATCCTAACAGCCTTCTTTATAAAGGAAAAACATAGTGTTTCTTTAATTTTTGATCAAAACCTCTTTATCTTCAGAGCTACAGGAGACAAAGTTGGGGTATGAGTAAAGCTGTGCAGGAGCTGAATGTGATAAGGAGCACTATGGCTTTGTTGAGGCTCCAGCCTTGGAAAGCATGAGTTACAGTCACAGCAATAGCTTGGGTGCTACAGGTCTTGCACAACTTCAGAGCTGTGCCGTGTATTTTTAGTGACAGATATAAGCCAGATGGAAAAATATATAAAGGAAAGGAAACAAAAGTCTGGTAGGAGGCGATCCTCTTCAGTAATGTTATTCGTCAGGCAGTCACAGTGATTTGTTATGCACTGTGAGGCTTTCCAGTTTGTAGCTGCAGCAGTGCCAGTCAAACTGATGTGGTCTGACCTGCATAGGATGAAAAGGCTTTTGTACTGCAAAAGCAGAGTAGGGGAGCCTGCGGGATGTGTGTGACTAACTGGTTGCTGCCTTGTGAGAGCAGCTTGAGGAACACCAACAGAGAGCCCAGCCCCATGGGGTTGCACTGGGCCTGTGATGTTACGGTGTAGTTGGGAAAGGTAACTGAGCTCTGGAAAACATAAATTATATCATAAGGAAATTGTGAGTGACTTTAGATTACAAAGCAACCCAGTACTCCAAATACGATGGTTCCCAAGCCTAGTAAAATAATGGGCAGCTCTTAACCTTCAATGTTTCTGGTGGACCAGCCCACAGATCCACCACTGAGCTTTAAGCTAAAAAGGGGATGTAGCTGCTTTCTGGTGGCCACAGTGACTCTTCCTGGTCTGCAGAGGACAGTCAGCAAGCTGCCAGCTCGGCACAGCTTTGAGCACTGGACAGAGCAGGCTGGGGTTGTGAAAGCTGAAACAGAGGAAAAACATTAGAGAAAGGTGAAGGGGTTTTCAAGAAAAAGTATGTTTGCAAGTGAGCAAGCAAATGTTGTGTAAGTTGTGTTATTAACAACCCAGTAAGCATGGATGCCTTGCCTGCTTTCAGCCCATTAGAGACAGGCTATTGGGTACGGTGGGAATAACAAAGTTTTTTGCTTTGCTGACGTTCAAAGTAGCCTCCATACGCTAGAATGGACAGCAGTTGTTTTGACCCTTATGGAGTTATCTCCATGTCAGTGACCTTGTTCTAGCTAGCAGATGTTCAGGTATTATTTACAAATATTAATATTTAAAGATTATGTAAATGTTTGTTTTGCTGTCTTCCTTAAACATCCATTTTAAGCATTTCATCTATGACATCTCATATTTTACAGGGAGCCTGTGAATAAGCGGCTTTAGTTGATACTTAAAATAGCTGTATCTTCTTTGTTGAGGAGCAGCCTAATGCTGCACTTCTATTATATTTCTTCGTAGCCTAATAGCCTAACATCAGCTGGTCCTTGCTGCCCTTTCTGGGCAGTGTTTTTGTCAGGATGGATGAGCAGTGGGGTGAACAGATCATATATAGTTCACTTAGTGTTCATATCAAGGGCTGGGATAAAGCTTGCTTCTCCCTGGATGACCAGCCGTCAGAGAGAGACAGGAAAGAAGCTCTCTGCAGCTAATGAGCACATCTCAGTGGTGGCTGCCTTGAAGCCACCCACACCCAAGAGGTCCTAAACATATATATACATATGTATATGCGTACATTAAAAAAAGAAATGTATACACAAACACACACATACGTGCAGAAACACTGAAGGCTTTTGCAGCTTGCAGGCATGGATCTCTTATGGACATTTACAAGCCTCTCCGAGTGCACACAAAATATCTGGCAGCAAAGAAGTCTCAAAACCTGCTGGTTTCCCACGTAGATATTTTTATCTCAGGGCCTACATCTGCCTCACTCCTTCAGAGACAGATGAGGGGACAGAGAGGCTGTCTCAGAGGAAACAATGAGCCTTTGAAATCACTGCCAAAGAGAAAAAATAGAGATGTCACAAAGGTTTAGTCTCAGAGCTGGAGTGGAAAACTGACTCCAGGCATTTCCATGGTACACGCTCTTCCCTATCTTCCAAAGCCTGTTAAAAATAAAACCCATGCTTGTGTCCAGTACCTGTTCCTGTCTGGGACCTGATTCACTCTTTGCAGCTTTCCTGCTGCTCCTCAGTGGGTGGGTGTAGGTGCTGAGACACACTGGGATGTGACAGGCTTTGATGCTGGGCACCATCTTCAGTCATTCCTGAGCAGGACTTGTGGAAACCTCCTGTGTTCCCTGGAGGGGGCAGCCCCAGACCAGATGTCCCATTTAGCCCGGGGCAGAGTTTGGCATTCAAACTGGAGTTTTTGCAAGGAGAAACAAGCCACAAGCCACAAAGTCTTGTCAGTGCCAGAACCCACCCAAAACGGAGAGTTGCTGGGACTGTCTGTTCTCCTTGTACAACCACGGAATGCAGAATGGGTCTTCTCTAAAAGTATTCTGAACTTCACCTTTTCTACATGCAGCACCTAAGTTGAATAAGTAACGGCTTTCACTGGAAAGTTTGTCACAAAACAGAGCAGCTTACTGCAGGGGAAAGAGAAATGAGGGAATACTCTTGCCGCTGATCCTCAGGACAGCCGGCTGTGAACTTGGCAAAGAAATAAAGACCCACAAAGCCACAAGCACTCTGACAGGCTGGCTCCTGAGTATGTTTTTGATACCCCAGTTTTTAAATCAAGCTATTCAAAATTATTCAAACTATTTTCAAATCCAGTACTGCCTTTCCTCAAGGCAATAAGGCTCTGTCTTACTGTGCTTGCCTCAAAATATTGAGGCAAGGACACTGATAAGCAAGAATTTACTGATGCAGTTTGGGCAGGTGATGCAGTTTACAGCAAGAAGATGCAAGGGTGCTGCATCATGTCACAGGTAAATCTTATGCAGAAATTGAGGGGCTAATGCATACTGCCCAATAAAACAGAAAGCACAAGCGCTCCCATCAGCCCCAGACTGTGCTTCAGGTCACTTAAATCCTCTCTCAACCTGCAAGTATGAGTATCTCCTTCAGAAGGAAAGTCTCCTCTTTTCTATTTCCAGCTTCTGTATCGTCAATTTTATTAATGACTGTGCAAGTGTTTTTTGCTTGCTTATAAGCTGCCACTGTGCTGAGATGCAAGGGAAATAGCTTATTGGTGGGTTCATCTCCATGCTGCAAGTGGAATTCTGTGACTTTTATGAAGTTCTTTAGGAGTGCGGGGTTTGCTTTCTGGTTGTATGAGTCCTGATGAATTAGGATGTGTGTTCTGCAAGATATGGCTGTGACAGTGATGGAGATAATGGATGTTGACGTGTTTTCTGGAAGAAATGCTTCCTTTGAAGGTTATATAGGTTTTTTTCTAGACCTTGATCTATAAATACTTGAGCTCAAATTTAATTTGAATAATCGCATGAATTTGCCTGACACTTTTCAGAGACCTTGAAGTATGAGCTGAAAAGCTCTGCTGGGCTCCAGTCTTTGAGCAAAGCAGCACTGCTTCCTCTTCTCCACAGCTTTCACAAGGATCCATATACCTTCCCACCCAGCAATGAACATCCTAGAGAAGACACTGAGCTTTGAGAGTTCTCCAGTGGTCCAGTATTCAGGTCTTTCGCTGCTTGTAATTCTTCAAGCTGATCCTTCTCTATTTCCTCTCTCTGAGGAAAGAATTAATATTGATAAAATATTGTTTATGATAAGGAAAAGGTAGCTGATGAGGGCTTTTTTACATTTAATGATATAATCTAGGCTACCTATTAGTGTGTCACATACTATCTCAGCTGTTTGTTTCCCTTCCCATTTGAACCTTCCTCATCCTCTGCTCCCTGTCAATAAAGAGGTTTTTGTTTGCTCATCCCTGGTGGAATTTGATGGGGAATTTGGCAAAGCACCTAGAGCCCCAGGCAGTTACGGTCCCAGGAGCTGAGCTGGTGCCGTCAAAGGCAGAGGGCTCTCTGACCAGCCACCCCCTCCCCACCTGTCTCCTCTGGCCCTGATGGCCATACTTGGCCACCTGACAGGCCACCTGGGCTGATTCAAGTCACTGTCTTGGAAGTAAACAGCCCAATTGCTGCTGCTTGTTGTGGCTGGGTTAATTTTTGGTGGGTCAGTGAGCTGAACAGTCTTACAGCAGGTCCCACAGTAACCTCAGTCTGCTCCTCTGTGCAGCTTCACCCTCTGCTCAGAGTCATTCTCTGTGTAACCTGGGGAGGGGTCTGAAGACTGTTCTCACCTGCTGAACGAGCACACCTGGGTTGTGAAACCCTGTGTGTAAGAAGGAAGCAATCTTCAGCACTTCTCAGCCTTGCTGCTAGACATGGTTGTAACAACCTGTTCTGCATTTCGTCAGTGGGTGCAGACTGGGGCTTTGTGAGTTTCAGGGAATACCTGGAGGAAGGGAAACTGAACGCTGCCAGGGTGAGAATTTCCTTGGCCTCCAGTGATTCCTTGTAATAAATCAGCCCCTGAAAGAAAGCAAGATAGGCTCATGTAATGGGAGTGAAAAACCTTACCAAAGTCTCTGGGCTCTTGAGAAACACTGGAGTGCTGATTAATTGGAATTTCTCCCCAAGTCAGTCTTCTCACAAACACTCTGCAGCTTGGACAGACACCACCAAGATGCCAATAGGAATGAGCAAACATTTGCTGGCATTTTTTCAAGCATGAAGTGCAGAACTGTGTGTCTGAATGTGATACATAAGTGTTTGTAAGCATCTAGGAGTCAGTGAATCACAGAATCACAGAATGGTTTGGGTTGGAAGGGACCTTAAAGATCATCCAGATCCAGCCCCCCTGCCATGGCAGGGACACCTCCCACCAGACCAGGTTGCTCCAAGCCCCATCCAACCTGGCCTTGAACACTGCCAGGGATGGGGCAGCCACAGCTTCTCTGGGCAGCCTGTGCCAGTGCCCCAGCACCCTCACAGGGAAGAATTTCTTCCTAATATCTAATCTCAATCTCCCCTCTGTCAGTTTAAAGCCATTTCTCCTTGTGCTGTCACCACTTGGCTTCGTAAAAAGCCCCTCACCAGCTTTCCTGTAGACCCCTTCGTGTACTTGAGGGCTGCTATATGGTCTCTGAAAGCCATCTAAGAGTGCTGGGTTAGCCATGTTCTGGCTTCATTGCTGGGGGCAACAGTCATTTAAATTGGAATTGGTGGTGCTGAGCAGCAGTCTACAATGAAATTTTGATACAGGGTTTCTAGTAATAAAGGAGTGTGTATTTATTACAAGTCATTTTATGCTTATTTAATCTTTGTGAATTCTCTAGTTGCTAATTTCAAAGCTTTGTAAAAGTAATAATATCAGTGAGGGCATATGGATCAAAATGGTGGTGGGCTCTTCAAGGATTAATGTAACTTGCCTTGTTGATAGGAAATGAGAAACCCCCAAGGAAGAGCTCATTGCTTGCAGTTTATTCTTCTCAGTCGCCTGTTCTTGGGCTAAATTTGTTCATAAAGGCCTCAGGTTTATGGTGGGATGGCTCAGTTTTTATAAACATATGCAAACATTTCATCCAGGCTCTGGATTAGCTGGGCAGAGCGTCAGTGTTGCAGCAAATGCCAAGGGGAAGATAATGCAGTGTTTCAAAGGGGCCTTACGTGTTTACTCACTGACTCTTCCTCCAGCCCCCACATGAAGAATCATGGACAGAAATGAATAATGTAAGTTCAGAAACGTTTGCCATGCCACCTCATAGTGCTGGTTAAAGACAGATTACATAAAAGAGCAGCTATTTACATATCTAAATCTCATTCTTCTACAGGCCCTGCAATTCCTGTTGGGGTGGATGTGCAAGTTGAGAGCTTGGACAGTATTTCTGAGGTTGACATGGTGCGTAATCCTCTTTTCAGTCTCAGTTATTTCTAGTCATGAAAAGTCCCTCCCACTTGAAATCTGTGCGTGTCAGACTATTGGTTGGGTGAAAATAATGGCAGCATTTGGCAAATTCAGAGAGGGTGATAGAGCCAAATACTTGATAACACCAGGTGCACAAAGGCTCATCTGTATCTTCAGGTGAGGATCAAAAGTATGATAGAAAAAGGGACCTTAACTGGGAGAATAATCAGTGCTATGAAGGATCTATCACAACCAAAAATCCAAGCGGCTGCCTCAGAAGGTTTGAAGGGACATGGTGAAGTTCACACAAGCCACGCTCACTGCAAGAGTTTTCTTCCTTAGGGAACAGTTGAGTCCATTTGGTTAAAATGCAGAGCTCTGGGAGGCACACTAGAAGATTAAGCTGGCAACATCAATGAGGAGGAGCTGCTCCTTCTTCATCGCTGGGAGTAACCTCACCAGGGTGCGTGAGTGCCTGAACTGCCTCTGCCACAGTGGAATTTGGTGTGTGGGAGCAGGCTTTCAGTCACCAATGATGCTGTGCAGGAAATTTGCACCAAGTTCAGTTGTGATTTAATATCTTTGTTTCTTTATTAAATAAAAAGGAGGAAGAAACATATGAAGTTGCTAACTCTCAACAGGTTTCAAAGTGTTCTCAGCAAGGGAAGGGACTAGTCTACACAAGACATGAAGACCTAAAGGAAGAGCTTTAGATGAGAGTTATTACTGTGGTGAACATCTTGATTAAAGCAAGGAAGCTTGCCTGCCTGGATACTGAAAGAGAGGATGTGGGGGGATGCATGCCAAGTAGTGCCTGGGCACCTGTATATGCTCATTTGCTGTGCCTTCAGCAGGTACTGCCATTCCCTCAGTTTGTTATAAAGCTTGCTTCCTAAGGGATGTCTGACTGATGCCACATTGGTTCTTGTCCCACTGTGCTCTGATGATGGAGCTGCCCAGAGGCATTTCAGCTGCCTGGCTGGCCTGGTTTTGGCTGGGATAAAGTTAATTTTCTTCCTAGTAGCTGGTGCAGTGCTGTGTTCTGGCTTTAGTCTGAGAACAATGCTGGTAGCACACCCATGTTTCAGTTGTGGCTCAGTAATGCTTACTCTGACCAAGGACTTCTCAGTCTCATGCTCTGCCAGTGAGGAGGGGCACAGGAAGCCGGGAGGAAGCAGAGGCAGGACACCTGACCCAAATTAGCCAAAGGGGTATTCCGTACCCCAGCGTGTCATGGCCAATGTATGAACTGGGGGCAGTTACCCAGAAGGGGCTGATCATTGCTCGAGTCAGGCTGGGTGCTGGGTACTGGGTACCGGTCACTGGGTGGTGGGCGATTGTATTGTGCATCATTCATCTTTCTGGGGTTTTATTCCCCTCTCTCTTTTTTCCTTTTATTATTAGGATTATATTTTACTTTCCTTCTGCCATGGTCAGAGGGGGAGGTGTCTGGCCTGCTCTGCCCCTTGCAGGGCAGCAAACTGAGGGCTGACAATAAACTTCTTTGACAAATCCATGAAAACCTATTGGCAACACAAGACTGTTGCCAGGCAGCCCTTTGAAATAGAGAGTCAGCTTAACCAAAGGTTTGTCACTGACAAAACAAAATCAGGTGGTGGTTTCAGAAAGCAGTTGTTGTGTGTTTAGGAAGAGATCCCAGCCCTTGGGATTGCTGCCTGCCTGGACTTGGCAGCTGTGGCTCCCATAACCGCTCACTTAATTGGGACTATAAAGAAAACAAGTGTATTTGACCTCTCAGCATGAGAGAGTAGATTCAGCTCTGCAAGCAAGCAGCTGCCAGGTTGGGATCAACTAACAGATGTTTTCCTTTGTGTGACTGGAGCTCCTCCTCCCTCAGTGAGCTTAAAAAGGAGATTTATTTATACATTTGTATCATAGGAAAAACAGTTCCCTCATTTAGTTGCTCTTTGCAACAGTTGAGTTCCTTCGGGGGTAAATTGCATACTGTTTAGCCTGACCATTGAGCTAATTCTGAGCATGCTATTGATAACATAGTCCTTCAAGATGATTTTGCCAGGACTGAAGAATTGTTTCCTCAGGGGACTGCTTCTCTTGGGGCTTATTTATACTCCTTTTGGGACTGAACATTACTGGGCACTGTAATACATCCATTGGTTGGTTATGTTTTGTTTTAGCTGAAATTATTTTGTCAGGAAAATCTATCCACAAAGACCAGGGAACAAACCGAAGTTTAGAGGGGAGGGATTTCATCTACCTGGTAGGAGTGAGCTTTCTTTTGGTGTTTCCTAGATGGAAAGAGCAACACTGACAGACCTCCCTTTGGTTCTCTTCCTTTCTTGCGAAGGATTTCACTATGACTCTGTACTTAAGGCACTACTGGAAGGATGAGCGTCTCTCATTTCCCAGCACCACCAACAAGAGCATGACCTTCGATGGCAGGCTGGTGAAGAAGATCTGGGTCCCTGACGTCTTCTTTGTGCATTCCAAAAGGTCCTTCATCCATGATACCACCACAGACAACATCATGCTGCGTGTGTTCCCTGACGGTCATGTCCTCTACAGCATGAGGTAACGGTGCAGCCCTCCTGAGCATCCCCTGGGGCTTCATTGTCAGTTCTGCTCCAGCATGACTTCGGTGATCACCAGGACTGCTACTGCCAGCCCTGTTACTCCCACTGCTGATGCAAATCCCTGTTTCCAGCATGTCCAGTGCAAAATGCTCCACGGGAAGCTGCGAGAAACCATGCTGTGGGCAGTTACAGGATAATCTCCTCGCAGGGAAAGCATTCCCCCCAGCTGTTTGCAGTCAGAGGAGAGCTTAGTCGAGCAGGAATGTTTGTCCCGGGGTCAGTGTGTGATTAAACTGGAAGCTGATGATATACCAGATGGTGACCTCTATAATTATCTTATTTTGCTTCCTGTTTAGAAGCTTTTTTTTTTTCCTTTTCCTTTCTATTTTTTTGGCGTTTGCACGTTGATGTAAAGGTTTACATTTACTGAAACTGAAATGACTGTTAAAGACACCCTACAATCCCTGGTTTTCTAGCAGATCCGTGTGCTGGAAGAATCCTGAGGCACATCTGTCGTGACCTGAAGGGTTACCTGGCCTGCGGGTGTATACAGATTGTGACTGTGGGCTTGCAGGACTCTGTAATACACAAGGACATGAAGTTAATCCCCTGAACTTCTCTACCTTATCACAGATTACCAAAAATACCACAAAGATCACCACTAGCAAGTAAACTACCACAAAATCACCGCTAGCAATATACCTGTGATTAATAAAGTGTGTGTATATATAACCCCAGAAGTGGGCCAGTCTCCAGTTTCAAAGATGTAAGTTAACCACAGCTGGCTGCGCAAGAGTTAAGTGGATAATTTGATACATAAAATCCAAGCAGAATGAGAATCTGCATGCTATTTGGGCCTGGTGGTGTGTTAGGACACTCAGAGCCTGATCCAGCTGACCAAGCATGGGTATTCAGTGGTTCTGAAAATGCCCTCAGCTGTCTTGAGACCTCTTCATGGGGATGGCACTGGGCTGAGGGACTTTTAATTCCTCATTTGTGCCTTGGCTCTACTTTAATTGAGGAATATCTTGTTGATGAGTTGAGTTTCTGTGCTGTCCTTGACTAACAAGTTGTTAATGCCCACAGCTTATGCCACAGTTTAGGTGACCCTGAGGAAATAAAATAGCACATTGTAATGAGGCTGAGTTATATGATGCTGAAATGCTACACAACTGGGAGAGGTCATTGCTCCAGAATTCCTTCTTGTGCATATCACAGAACCATAGAATCATAGAATAGTTAGGGTTGGAAAGGACCTTAAGATCATCAAGTTCCAACCCCCCTGCCATGGGCAGAGACACCTCGCTCTAAATCATATTACCCAAGGCCTCGTCCAACCTGGCCTTGAACACTGCCAGGGATGGAGCTTCTTTAAGATATATTCATCTGGCAAAATTTTGTTGTAGTTTTATAGTCAAAATGAACAGCGTGTGCTTCTGGGGGGGATGAGCGTGCAGGGTCAGAGTAGGGTTTGGATCACAATTCCTGGAACAGAAAAAGGTGCAAAAAAGAAAGCTTCTTTATCAACGTCTGCAGTGAATCTAAAAAATGGTCCCAGCCAACATATGTCGGGCTCTGAAATGATGACTCACAGCTGATTTGCCTCTACTAAATCAGGAGCTCCACTGCAAATCTGTCCACAAGAGCAAGTTCACTGACCCACTGGAAAACTTATGTAATGTTGTGCACGACTGGAGTGATTTACAAACTGGAGCAAATAACACTGCAGCTCTTTAGCTAAGACGTGAATTTAACAGAGGCAAAAAATATCTCACCTTTTGAAAGGCACCTGCACCCATTTTAACTCCTTGCCCCAGGAATACACCCCCCAGATTAGAAGAATTTGCTCAAGGACTGAAAGAAACTGCCTTTGCCTTAATAATGTACGTAGTGGAGGAATTTTGTGGCGTGCAGTGAGGATGGTCGTGTTCCTCAGGCTTGTGTCATCGTTGGGGTGACTACAGAGGGAACTGAGCAATGGCGGAAATCAGGAAACTTTAATCAAAGTGGTCATAAAAAAACCCTTTGAATGTAAATGGTGATGTTATTTTTATGTTGTTGCCCTGTAGGGAAATAGCTGGATATGAAATACAATGGAAATATCTGTACTGACATTAGTATTACTTTAATACCCGAGATAGTGCTTTAGTTCCTTGATAGACATTGAAATTACAGCTTCCTTTGGAGTTTCTTTGTATAATACAACTTGCTTGGTCTTGGAGAATTGGTGGGCATTTTCCTGGGGGTTTTATGCTAACATTATACATAATTACTGGCCTTAAAGCTGCAGAATGATTTTTTATTTTTTTTATGATAACATTCTCCCTTATTGCTCCTCATGGAAACCAACTTCTCTCATTTTTAACTTCTAGGATCACAGTGACAGCAATGTGCAACATGGACTTCAGCCGCTTCCCCTTGGACTCTCAGACGTGTTCTCTGGAGCTGGAAAGCTGTACGTGGTACCTGTGTTTCTAGCTAAATGTACTCCATGGGTGGCTGCACGAACACAAATGACACATTTCAGAATGCAGTCTATTTTAGAGCTTGAAAAAGTAGTTCATCAGGGTTACTAACAGTCTTCCTATTGACTTACTGTGTTGTATATCTAGCCCTTATGCTGCAAGGCAGGTGAATTTGCAACGAAATCATCCTTCATTAATTTTAGTAGATGGCACTTTTTAAAAGAAAACCTCCAAACCCACCAACAGAAATGTTCAACATATACTGGTTCTCAGCAACTTCCTGATGGGAAATCTGGGGGAGAAGTTTTGCTCTGTTCATTGTTTCTGCTGGAAAGGTGATGTTTTCAAGTAACACAATGACACTTGAAAGTGAGATAAATGTCACAGGTGGTTGTAATGATCATTGCTTTTCCTCTAAACTTCATCACCAATGTGCTTTATGTATGGTAAAATTCTGATACTGCAAACACTGTGACCTGGGCTCAGCTTCTTTGACAAGGAATTGTTCTGTGGAGAAAGTGATGTAAGCGGTGAGATTTTTGTGGCTGTTCTGTAAACTTTCTCCAGCGTGTGCCAAGACCAACATCAGGTTGTTTTGAGGTCCTCCCAGCTATTTCACTGAAATTTTCCTCTACAAACAGTCCTCTTGCCCTTTTGTTCTGCACAGAATCACAGAATGGTTTGGGTTGGAAGGGACCTTAAAGGTCATCTGGTTCCAATCCCCCTGCCATGGCCAGGGACACCTTCCACTAGACCAGGTTACTCAAAGCTCCATTCAACCTGGCCTTGAACACTGCCAGGGATGGGGCAGCCACAGCTTCTCTGGGCAACCTGTGCCTGTGCCTCACCACTCTCATAGTGAAGAATTTCTTCCTCATATCTAATCTAAACCTGCTCTCTGTCAGTTCAAAGTCATTCTCCTTTGCCCTGTCACTACATGCCCTTGTAAAAAGTCCAACTTTCTTGTAGGCCCCTTTAGGCACTAGAAGCTGCTCTAAGGTCTCCCTGGAGCCTGCTCCTCCCCAGGCTGAACAAGCCTAACTCTCTCAGCCTGTCTCCATAGGAGAGGTGCTCCAGCTCTCTGACCATCTTCATGGCCCCCCTCTGGACTCACTCCAACAGGTCCATGTCCTTCTTGTTTTGAGGGCTCCAGATCTGAGCACAAGAGCAGAGCAGAGGGGGAGAATCACCTCCGTTAACCTGCTGGTCACACATCTTTTCATGGAATAGTTAGGGTTGGAAAGGACCTGAAGATCATGTAGTTCCAACCTCCCTGCCATTTGTTGAAGGCATCCTCTCTGGAGTT